>NW_023494795.1:28391898-29072398 GCF_904425465.1 Colossoma macropomum
AGACCTGGTAGGCCAGCAAAACTGTCACCAACATGTTTTCGTCTTTGAGAGAGAAGAGAAAATCAAGCTCCAGTTTTGCTTCAAATCTAAAAAAATCTACAGGTCTTTCTGTCCATCCTTCCACTGTTAGAAGACAACTTAATGCTATGGGTCTGAAAGGAAGTGTAGCTGCCAAGAAGCCTCACTGAGAAAAGGAAACAAACACAAAAAAAAACTGTTATTAAGAAAGTAAAAAAGAAGAACATTTGCAGATCAAACAAAGCAGCTGCTTCTCAGAATATTGTATTTACTTTTGAAGCTACTGGGTAATTTTGTGACCATTTTGCCAGAAATTAAATGAAGAATTTGTACAGTACTGTATGTATAAGAAGCAACAAACAGTACAAAACAACAGAGTGATTTGTTACACTGCACACTCTATAACCCCCTTTATTATCACACTGCATTTTAGGGTAATGAGTATGGGGCAGCCGAAATGCTATTCACCCTCTGGCCTGTGTCTTGAGTTTTTGGCTCATTACAGGCCCCTCCAGAGAGCTTTGGCTGCAGCAGCATGCTGACGAAGCACTTGAGGAAGCGGCAGGCCAGGCCTTCTGCACAGAGGAAACATTCGGCCTGTTCGGCCTTTCATTACTCCTCTGGGACAGCACTCTCCGGGAGGCAGAAGCATGGCAGGAAATCCACGCACACGCTGCCACACTGGCCCTTCCCAGCCGCCTGGACCCTAACACTGCTCCGCAGAGTTGCGTCAGCCAACCTCTTCCACCAAACGCCAGCATCGAGTGGCAGTAAAAATTAATCTGTCATCAGTTCCCTGTACCGACAGGCAGCAGCCACGCTGCAATCTCTATAGAACATCTCCTAATTGTCTGCAGACCTTTGCAAGGCTATGTACAAAGGCAATTACGAGTATTTAACATTTTATGTGCTATTTGCTAGCTCTTTCAATTATCAAGTCCTCTGAGAATACAGTTTTTGGTTCATTCTACTGTCTCATCTAAAATGCCTCATTTTTCATCATGAAAGCTGAACAAAACCATGGAGTGATTCGTGCTCGTAATGTTATCGTGAAGCAGTAAGCCACTGAGGCTGTGTGTTACAATGATTTTACCACAGTTAAAGGGCAAAATGTGGCCTAGAGTAGCTTACTGCATTCATAAAACAGTGACAAAACAGACTATGATAAAAATACATAAATACAATGTGCATTTTGCTATGAATTTTGGGTAACTCCACAAACAAAATCTGCTGAAGCCAGCATCACAAGGAGTTTTTCTGAAAATCTGGAGAAGACTAAAGATTTAAACTCAGCAAGACAATGAGAACAGTCTTCATGTCTTCAAGTAAATTAAAAAGAGTAGTTTTTGAGCTGTGCACAAGTGTGGCTTGTAATTGGCTGTTTAGATAAATGGCCAAGTTAGTTCTCACGTGGCTCAAGCCCATCACAGGAAAACACTTGTTGGTTTCAAAGCTACATTCCCAGCAATGTAAGTATGTCTCTCTGGGTAATTTGATCTGTTCTGCCACAGCAGCCTTTAACAATGTGTTTATTGTGATAAAAATACAATTTATCATACATTCTTAACTAATATTCAAAAAATGATTTAACTTATTATCAACAATGACATTAAACATTTCTTCTGTCAAGCAGGTTCATAAACAGCAACTTAGGCTATGGTTGCCAAGCAATCACTGTTTTTTTTTTAACTTGCTGCATTAATGAATTCGATGGACGTGTGGACATCTGTGCAGATACTAAGTAATTTACAAAGGCTTCAAACATGGCTTGGCCAATAAGATGTTAGAACAAGAAGATCTATTTTAGATATTTAACCATGCCAGTGGTCATGCCAGAGTTGCCATGCCCTTTTGGAGAGAACATGGTAAGAATCTGGTGGGCAGTTGGGAGGGGACGTGTTTTTTTTAGTGAATTACAAACTCAGTGAATCACAAACCCAGTGAAAACAAGTGTCTGCCCACAATTCCATGATGAACCCAAGAGGGTGGAATGACTGGTATAATGGTTCAGGAAGCAGCTTTTGGCACCGTTATCAATGGTGGGCATCTGTTTAAGTTGAAATCAGTATGTTCTAAACTAAAGCCTCTACTGACGTACACACAACATAACTACTCATTACTGCATCTTGCCATTAACCACCTCTCTCTCAAACCGTGGCATCTAAAAAGGCATTCTATCTACCAATGCTTGGATAAAGTCTTAGCTCATACCATGCTGGATCATTTTGGTTTCAAAAGTGCCAAAAAAAAAGAATCCAAACCACAAACAGGGTCTAACCAACAGTGACAAACAGTGATGTATGCTCATGTTTGCAAATTCGTGTTTGGAATTTGTGAAACTGCTCAGACAAGCTTAAACAACGGTGTCTTTTGAATTTATTGGAAGCTTTAAGACAAGATAACATGGTTAGAGACCACAGTTCTCAAGAGTGGCCAAAAATACCAGGCTTCACTGTTAGTCATGAGTTGATATGTAAACCACATTGTCTCAGTGGGCCATCCTGTGGTAAGTCAGCAATTTCAGGCTATGCAAAGCAGTTCTTATGTCTAATACAGATGTACTTTATAAATCCACTTGGTAAAAAACATGTAATACCAAAACTGTAGCTATTGTCCTGAAGTAAATTCAATGTGTCACTTTTTTTAGTGCACCTTCAATCTATGCCAAAGGTCAGAGCAGCTACAGACGAGAATGAGACACGTCTCACTGACGTTCCCCATGCTGAGCTTCCTCCCTCTCATTTCCCTCTTCCTCTAACAGGAAGAGGAGCAAATGAGTAAGCAGTCTTCAGAGGAGAGAGAGAGAAGGGAGGAGATGTCTTCCTCTGGTAAAAGAATGACAATGCCCCTCCTTTCCTCTCTCTGCCTGGCAACAGGGCACACTCTCTCATTCTTAATCAGTGGCTTCAGCCTGCTGCTGATGTCACTCGTGAGGGGACAGATTAGTCACCAAATGAGAGGAAAAGGGAGAGGCTACTCATTAACACCATATTTGGGCTGCTTATCAGATGGAAACCTAAAACAAGTCAACTCATTGACTGCAGTAACACATATTTATAAATAAAGCAATGTTTAGACTGAATTTCAGTCATAGTCGAAAAAAATGCATCCACTTCTTAGCTGAATCAGTGAGTGACCCACTGCGCCAGTATATGCTATGAAACATGGAGTTCACTCAATAGAGGCGAATAAGAACTGCTATTTAAGGGGTTATATCATGAAAAACTGAATTTTGTCTGAAACATACCATTTGCTTCACTGTCCATATATGAAAACTAAGATACAGTGGGCATTTTGAATTCATTATTGCTGTGATGTCACAACTATAAACACATTTACATGGTCACCATTCGGCCTACAGCAGTTTAGTCTGCCCATTCACATGTATCATCACAGCCTTTCAAGAACCCACACATCCAAAAGGAGTGGCTGAACCTTATTATTACTGACGTACATGAGAATTTCCAGACAAGGCATAACACAGGACAGACAATCAGACAAAATGTCATTTACATATACCAGTCTTAAATTCTAATTCTTTTCTTAATTATAGTCTAATCTAATCTTAATTCCATAGAAAATGGTCATAGAAAAGTGAATAACAACCGTTATGGGTATGTTCTAAGCCGATTTTCGCAGATTAAAAAACAAGACTGTAGTTTACTTAGAGGTTTAGTAGAATCACAAAGAGGATAGTCATACCAGTCCAAGGTCAAAATCATAGAGCATAATAGCCATAACCAAAGGGACATCAAGAGAGTGAAACCAGTTACCAGACCACGTTCAAAAATCAAGAGATCAGAATAATCACAGCAAACAAGCCGATAAGGGCAAACATAAAAAAATGGTAGGTAGCTAGACTGCTCGGTATGCAACAAGAAAGGCTGGCAATACTTCACAATGTGCTAGTCTAAAGCCCAGGCTCAAATACTGACTAGCTAATGACTAGTAAACAGGCGTGTGAATTTAGAATTCCGCTGAGAAGAAGCGTAGGAGTGAACATTCATTGGTGGATGGTGAAGTGAGGGGAGTCATGTGATCTTCCAATGGCCCGTGAGAGTTGGAGTCCTCTACAAAGTCCATGGACTCAAATGATCCTGCAGGAGAAAGAGAAGAGGCAGAGGAGGCGTCCTCAGCGGGAGGCATGACAAAGAGAATTAAGGAGAAGCACTTTAATTTTTAACAGCTTGCTAAAGAATTCTAAATTTATGTAGATGTACTTATCTTTTTACTGTTATGACAGTGAATTATTGTTTTATGTGGTATTATTGTAATACGTGGTTAGGCTACAGTAGAAAAAAATCCTGACTGTGTGAGTTTCCCACAGTGTGACATACTTTCTGGTTCTCCTTCAGATTAGATGTAAAATTCTAAAATTATAATACTTAATAGTTTCCCACAGGCATCTATAGCTAAACTCCAAAGCCCCTCCACCATGATAGAAGACAATCAGTAGTTTTATATGTACTGCATGTTAACGTGACTTTGGAACTCACTCACTCACTTGTGTCCATTTAGCAGTCTGAAGTTTCTCCAGCAGAAGAGATATTAGCAAGTTGCTTTTGTTTGCGCCATTTAAAAAGACGCAACCATGAACCTCACAAATGCATGTTTTTCCTGGAAGAACTCAAAACAAGAAGTGAAATTAATTATTATTAACATCCTTAGATCAACCAGTTAACATCGAAAAAGTACAGAAGCTAAGGACAGCATAGAAAATAGCTTGAAGCTGCAGCAGACCAAATGCCAAAGTTTTTTTTTGGCAATAAGAAAAAGTCATGCTAATTAATTTTAGATACTGGCTGTTGGAGAGTCACAAAGTCCTATTAGTGATCTACCAAAATAAATTTGTTTTATTTTAATGAATGAATTTGAATGAATGCGTTTGAATGAAGACATTCACAATTGCTTGGCATTTGTTAGAGCAATGGCTCTAGACAGAAGGAACAACTGAGAAAACTCATAGAAGCTCCTGGAGGTTTTTCATTTCCCTTGCAACTCCCACACTAATCATGGGTGAGATGCATGAGATGTTTCAGACTGTAAAAACAATGTCTGTTTCTGCAGGGGCTTCCATGTAAACCTCATCCACAAATGGATTCCTACAGTATAGCTAATGACTGTGCTGTTCAAACACTGCTGTGAAGCTGATTTTTCACTTTTTCTCTGGCCTGCGCTGAGCATAGACTTGTTAAACACATGCATGCATATGGGGACATATTGAGAAGCAGCTACATGTCCGAGGGTCTCTGTAGGTCAAACTGCCCTCTATTGGTAGTTAAAAATATTTAAACCTCTGAGACAGTGTGACTGCTTAATACGGTCCACAGCGACAACTGTATACTTGCTTATATGGTTAAACAGGATTTTGCTGAAAATCTCTTTAGGTAGTTTTGGATAAAAGAATTTGCCAAACAAATGTATCACTGTCATGCAAACACCTTGAATATTCATATCCACATTTGTCTTTGCGTTGTGTTGAAACGGACCAACAGAAATGGTCCAAAATTACTTGGAGAAAATCTTCTTGTTGACTGTTGTTGACATCAAGTATTCATGGGTTATGGGTTGATGGCAAGTAACGCTGTCAACTTCCATTACAAGTTAAAAGTGTTTGCCCTTTGCCTGTAAAGTTGGAGATATTTTGGAGATACAAGGTTTTGTTCAGACATAAATGCACTAGTGAAACAATTAATTGGACAACCTTAGTTTACTAGTCCCCTGTTGTTGACATCTTTATTTGCCATCAAGTATTCATTTCATACTGCATGTACAAATTCACTCATTACTTCACTATATTAAAAAACATCTACCTTGTACTTCCACTCTCTGGCCACTTTGGAGTTCCACCTACCTTACAGAGATGGACAATTACAGACTGTAGCCGTTCTGTTGCTGCATCTATTTTTTGACCAGTGATATTGGTTAAAAATATGAATTTAATTTTATTTATTGTATAATAAACAACAGCTCCTATGACAGGTTTATTGATCAAGCTGGGGATTGTTTTTTGAATTGTCCACATAAGGACAGAACAGGTTTTGCCAGTAGACCTAATGAAAATGAAGAATAAAACAAAAATAGTGTTCAGGACCACTTTTCGAGAAGATCAGTGTATTTTTGTTTGTGCTAGAAATGAGTGGTAAATATATCTTTGGAAATTTAATCATATTTTAAAAATGAAATAAAGAAAATCTGACAGTGAGGTTTAAAATACAATACAACAAACTTTCAAACTTCCAAAGAACAGGAAGACGTACTGTGGAAATTATTTTTTATGACCCATTGAACAGAGCCTGTGACATGATAGAACGTGCGAGCAAATTACACTTCTGGTTTAATTTCTAAGGCATTATTTTCTTATTCTCAAAATGCAAACAACAAAATATTAAATTCCCAAGGAACAAGAAAACGTACTGTAAAAAAAGTTATTTTTTATTATGACCGTGTGAGACAGCATGTGAGAAGATAGAATGTTTGGGCAAATTACACTCTAGGCATTATTCCTTGGGCATCACCTCCTGGTAATCAAACTGTCTTTAAAATCTAACAATCAGGTTCAAGATCCAGCACAAAATAATATCAAAATCCTGAAGAACAAGAATTTTACTGATTTTTTTTTAAGAAATTAAATTGTAGAATATTTTTTAATTATGACCCTGTGAACATATGTATGTGGTAGGTATGTGAGACGATAGCATGTGTGGGCAAATAACACTTTCAGTTTAATTCTTTCGGCATTCATTCCTCAAAACTGAAACAAATCTGAAAAATCTAACAGTGAGGTTTAAGACACAATACTGTAGCACTGGCACAGAAAAAGAACCAGAGAATGCCATTCTTCTGCTTGTGGAAAGGCCCACCGGCATGCCAAAGGTTATATTACACAACTCTATAACCTAAGAATAGCTCAACCAATTTGCACTGAAGTCCCTGTAGTTACTGAATTATAAGCCTCAGTATGAAATAAGCCTGGAATTATAGGGGGTTAAACCAAAAAAGAACACAATAAAACACAACCAACATGTAAACACATTTCAACTAATTAAACAACAACAACCATGAAGTACCTTTCATCGGGACGGGGTGGCCTATGCAAGTGCTACTTTGCATGCCACACCCCTTGAGCTCCCCCTGCACCAACTAACTTTGTGGTAATACATGTTTGTTTGTTGTAAACATGTGACTAACTGATTGCAAGTTTTGGAAGTTAGTGACACGGAGACAATATATACAGTATATTCAATATACCAACTGATTTTGACTAAACTGTTTGTCTCACACATTGTTCAAACTGTATGTTCCCTAGAGCAGTGGTTCACAAGCCTCATCCTGGAATATCACTGCTGCATATGTTAGTGTTTTCTCTGACACACAAATCTCAGGAAGGGCTTCTCAATTCGCTGATGAGTTGGAGTCTAAATTCTCTAAACGTTCTTATTCAGGGTAGTATTATAGTTTTAGGTGAGGATGGCACAACAAACACCTGAATCTCATTGGAGGAGAAAAACAAAGACCAAAAAAATTGATTTTCAATTAAACACATGTAGACTGCTTTATCAGAAACCCATCTCTTGTATGTCCACTGTACTGGTGTACAGTTAGAGACTATAGCTCATTTGTTGATGCACAGTTTGTGTTAGCCGTCCTCTAACCCTTCATCAGGGGTCAGTTTCTGTGTATAAACCCCTCAAAAACAACACTATCCCTGATATATTCATACCAGCACCACATACACTACCATGTCAGTGATGTGCTGAGAATGGTTCATTCTCCCAAGAATATCTGGATAACAGTGATCCTGTGGTCAGAAACTGACCAATGATGAATGGGGTAGAGGGGAAGTGGGGGTATAAATTTGGCAGCAACATTTTGCAGTGTACTCCCATTAGCATTAGTTATTGCACATTTTTACATTTACATTGACTGACATTTAATTACTTGTGTTGAAAGATTTGAGAATTGGCAGTGTATGCATGTATGACTGTATAGGTAAGGGTACACTTCATGCTTGTACTGATAACATAATCACTGGTGTCTACAATTTGAAAAGTATTTGGGGGCAAAAAACAATATTTATATAATTTTTGTACATCACACCACCCAGCTGCATACACTGAAATTTTGCTTTGAGAAGACAAACTAGGTGTTCTAAATCATATTATTCTCATTTTACAGGGATCTGAAAACTCAGGAGCCCAAAACACATGCAACAATATGTTAATGCAACATTCTAACACTGAATGTAATTAGCATGCTACAAAGGGATCAACTGCACATTTGTTCTCATATATGATTTATATCTAATACTTGTAATTTGATGTCTCCTACAGAAGCAACAAGCCAGAGGTCACACGACTGCTATTTTAAACAAAATGCTTCCTTTTGAAACCTAGAAAATCACTCTTCTCATCCAGAAGGACCTTTAGTGAAGAATAGTCCTGACCTCTTCAATGCCAAAGAGGCATTTCTAAGAGCACAAGACCACACAGGAGACACTGAGCATTCAGGACTTGATTCTGATATTGAATATTTTGATTCTGTAGACGTTAAAGATGAACAACTATTTCCTGATTTGGATAAAGAGTTGGCTTTTGATGATAGCCCATTTAATGATAGTATTTTCATTGGGAGACTGCACTGAACAGCGCCTTACAGATGAAGAACCCAGGGTCAAAAACTCAGACATCACTGGGGATTGTCTTCTTTACAGAGATGTTCCAATATCTTTTGCTGATAGACGTAAAATTACAGACACTACACTGCCCAACTGAACTTCACCGTGTCCAAAGAGTGGTCTCATACTTCAACAAGGTTCCAACAGAAACACAGATTAAGGCCTTATTTGCAAAGCAAGGTTTTGAGGAAAAACTGAAATTCAGGTGTATATGACACAAAAAGGGCCAAAACAATATTGCACAAATTGCAACAAACCACCATTTCCCTTTGATGTGGAATACACGTGGAATACTCATTTTCAACTCATCTAAATTCACTGTTTGGCCTTTTTATTGTGTTATACATCTTTGGTTTGACAAGTCAAAACCATCTATACTGACTTTCCTTGCACTACTGTGTGACACTCTTAACAAACTTGAAAGAAATGGAGTCTTTGTTCAGTTTGCTGAGGCCCCCAAACCTTTCAGATGCAAAGTCCTTACTCTCGCAGGTACTTGTGATTTACCAGCAAAAGCATAAGTGTCGAATTCTGTTCAGTTCAACGGGCATTTTGGTTGTTTGACACGAGAACAGACAGGCCAGACAGTAAAAACTGGAGAAGGGGACATGTGCATGCCTTTCCTTTTCAAGAAACACATCCAAAAGGTCTTCCTCATTCATAAGAGATACGCTGATGATGCCAAGTCAGAATTGATTTATTCATTCATTCATCATCATTAACTGCTTAGTCCAGATAGGGTCGCGGTGGAATTTGTTTCAAAAGAGTAGTAATATACTGCTGTTGTCGGAAGAAAATCTCATATCTCTATTTTTGATGTTTTTCAGTGTTTGACATAATTTGAAAACACCTGTTACCCTTTACATTGTACGTAAATTGCATGATGAATGGACTAAAAGAACTGACCTAAAATGACCTGGAACAAATTCTGGTTCCATTGACTTACATTAAAAATACAGTTTTTTTTCCTTCTCCTGTAAAGTTACTATTTTGGAGATACTAGGTTTTATTCCAACAACTGCGATATGTGGTTGTTCTTTGGCCCAGCAGTGTTTAGTGGTATTCTTGCAGACCTGTACTACACTTCCTACTGCTGAGTGAGGCAATATTCATTCTTCCAATTGAATCAAAACCTCTGCACAAATCGATCATGCTGAAAAACTTCTGTGTAGTAGATAGGTGAACGTTTTGGTGATTGGCCTATATGCACTTACTAGTACATTTATCAGACAGTGTCAGAGCACTTGGACCTTTGTGGATACATTATCGCTGTTGTTTTGAGGATAAAGATGGACATTTGCTTTGTCCCATTCATGGAACTCAGAATATACCACTGCAAATGGTAAATGAACTAAAGTTCATTCAATGTCTTCCAAATATTGCACAACCCATAAAGATGAGCAGTGCTACTACTGACTGAAGTTTCAACAGGTTTTGCTCAGGAAACAGTGATGCCTCCCAAGTGACAGTGATTGGTGTGCCATTTAATATTTGCCTGGAATGCAAGGATGTGTCTGCATTAGTAAAATTTGTGGGTCATGCCCTACACAGTAATGTAATCAAGGCATTAAACAGTTCAGACGGGAAGAACTGTTTACATCTCAATGCAGTATGTCAAAGCCAAAAAAAGGAACAATTATACTGTGACATTTCATGATGAGAAACGGATCAAATAAGGTCAGATCGACGTCTTTCTTTCATACCACAAAACAAAAAAATCCCTGAATGAGACGTATCTAGCACTTATGAATGAATTCTCAAGAGGAGGCAAAAATCTTTGACAAAACAGTGAAACAGGTGGCATAAGTTTCCACACTGTAAGCTTGCTGGAAACTCCAGTAGAAAGGACAGCATAACTACTTGAGAATATTTTAAGCAAAGCAGAGTTCTTAAATTTGCCCTTAATGTCTGACATTGCTTATGCAGCAGATTGTCCTAATATTCTTCAGAAGGTTTTACAAGTGTTTGGATCTAAAACTAGTCATGTTTAATAGAAAAGCACTGCGTCTGTTTATAGTTTTAGTATATGTACAAATCTATGTCATACAAAACGTAAATGAATTGTTCAAATCTTTTTTGCCTTAAAAAATCAAGCTGCTCAGTACTTTTGGTTTTGTTCAATTGTTTAATGGTTGACTCACTTGCTTGTGTATCACTTTCTGTAACACTTTATACTCTATCACTTTCACTTTGACAGCTTCTTTCTTCTTGGAAAGATGTCTCTTATTTTCCTGTCTACAAGCATTTTAGTACAGACCTTGTGTTAATTTGATTTGTTTTCCTTTGTATATCAATAGCAGACAATGCTGTGACAAACCAGGCTGTGGTAAAAAAATGATTTATTGTAGATGAATGCAATGGTCTGACAAAATAAATTTAAATTTGGTAATGTTGAAACTGAACTGATGCGGTTGTTTGACTGACTAAATGGAAAACTACTGTATTGTCAATTTGAATCCACCTCCTGGTAACCATATGAATAGTGTTTCTCCAGAGTATCCTGTCCTCTATTTGTATTTCCAGATTTATTAATGGCTCATTCATGACTAATTTGATCCATCCATCTTGTTTCTGGTCATCCTCTTCCTTTCTTACCTTCAACTATTCCAAGCATAACTGATTTTTCTAGTGAACTGGTTCTTATCATGAAGTGTCCAAAAGAGAGAGCTGCAGTTTGGTTATCTGGGCTTCCAGTGAGAGATGATGATTTATTTGGTCAAGAATCAAGGATAATGCAAAGGCACTGGTTTATACAAATGAAACATGAATTCATATATTTGTTAGATGTGCAGCTATTAGGGTGAATAAAATAACCCAGATAGAATAATCCACAGCATCAAAACTGATAAGGCTCTTAGTCCTGGATGAGAAATAGTGGAGTTCATATTAAGATTACTGTCTTTAGTAAACATGAGCGTTATTAATTTGGCAAATCTGAGCACATTGTGATACTTTATTGAGATTTGGACTAAAACTCAAGAGAAGACACATGATTACTGAGGTCTTTATCTCAGGAGAAACATCTGAGCAGCAGGAAACTTACACAAAAGTCAAAAAAAAAAATCATCACTGTTGTCTAAGAGAAACTATAGAGGCATTAGGGAGATCTCCTTTTTGATTTTTCTTTCCTCTGGGGCTGCAAAGTAGTGGTTTATAAAAAAAGAGGCAGTCATGCTAAATCACACAATTTAACTATTTAACTAACTGACATAAAACTGACTTAAAACTATACATCCCTGCAAAGCGGTGGAGGATTTGATAGTCTCATTACAATACACATGCAAGGCATTTAAATCAAATCTAAGCTTAATCTTTTAGTGAGCTAATTGAAGTGGGATGACTACAATGTGCAGAGGAACCCCTGTTCAATAACACCTTTAATGTCTCACATCCTGCTCTGAATTACACACAGAGCTCAATGGGGCTGGTCATGAGGACAAGACTAAAGTGTTAAAGGCCCAGTGCTATACTAAACATTTGTATTCACCATCATCCAAATAATACCACCAGTTACATCCATGGAATTTACAAGCATTGCACAGCCAGTTACTACCAAAGCTGTTGAAATAGCATAAACGTTGCTATGTATAGATGTCATATTATCACATCATGTAATTTACAGATGAATGTGACTTGAGTTGCTATGCTCCAAGCAGCAACCCCAAATCTCAGAGCCAAGTCATGCAAATGATTGCCACTGACAAAGTCATCAAGCTAATCACATCTTGTAGATGTCATGCTTTAGTTATTTACTTAATATTCTGTAAGGTCAGCCTTCTTATCCTACTCCCAGCATTGCTAATCATTAAACAAGGCAGGGCCAGCTTTGAAAAGTGACTTAAAGACTCTCAGGTCTCGGTCTACAGGCGGTTAGTCTGAGCAGCCTGAGTGGATACAGATTAAGTCTAGCAGCAGCTACTAATAATGTGTGTGATAAATATCAGGCACCGAAGTACAAAAAGTGCTGATTTTGCTCCTTTCTGGAGTTGACTCTGCTGATATTATTAGAGAATAACACTCATTACGATTAGCCAATGTGTTTATCTTTGTCATATTTTGTTAAGAGCCTCTAGTCTCTGTATTTAGCTATAGGCCTAATGCACTTTTCCAGTCAAGTGGAGGCCCCTGCACAGATCTACGGCACATTAGGGCTCCTAATGAGATCCATTTAATGCTGGAGCGCTCGGTACGTTGCGAGTCAACAAACAGCGCGCACTGCTGACCCTAACAGCCGGTTTGGGGAGGGCACAGACGTCAGAGAGGCAAAAGGCACCACTGGCTCGGACACACCAGCTGGAAACATGGCAGTCATATGTTTGTTTTCACTCGACAGGAGAGGAAGAGAGAGAGTTCAGTGCTGCAAGTTCACTGCCACGCAACACGCCAGCAAGCCAGATGTTTGCACTTCTCGCTCCAAGTTCTACGACTGCAACGGGACCCTCCACTAATAGGCCACTAATAACCAAACCGTTTAGGGGAACTCATCATTGCCTTTACAGAGGTGGAAAGAGTACTGGAAATCCTTACTTAAAGGAACAAAGCCAGTCAAAAAACCTAATATTACTAACTAAGTGAACAGACATCAATTAACATAATGTCAGTGTAGTAATACTTAATGATGACAACTAGCTTCCATTTTTTGTAAGCCTTTTCAGCTTGTTTGGTCAAGCTATTGCTTCAAGTAAAGCACTATTCAAGCTGGATTTATTTTAACAGAGGCATTTCAGTAATGTAATATGTAAATGACTTCACTGACCAATTCATATTAGATAAGGTATCTCCATAATTTCTCCAAATTGTGTAATTTACCACAGTGTGGATTGAAAGATCATCAAGTCCAGACGTTTACCTCAATGTTACTCCACAGGCACTCAATAACAATAACAACATGGTGCACTGATGGGTCTATTAGAAGGTTTTGCTGTTCTATTTGTATGAGAAAAAGGACTACTATTCCTGAATGGAGCTCCAAGTTCAGCCAATTACAGAATGTCATTCACTCTGGAATTATTACTTATTGATATGTAACACTACCTATCAGACATATAGAAACACCGAACATACTTACTTAAATTACAGTACCTCTCCAGGCAAAAGTGATCCATATCAAATGGGGCTTAAGAGTACTGTCATTGTAGTGAACCTAATCTAAACTGACCCATTAGCTTATTTTGAACTTTAGTTTACAAAGCTACAAACAAGAACTCAGGCACTTTTGTTTTTGTTATTCCATACACTTTCCCTGCATATATCCACTGTAAATTTACATGCATAATGTCTTTTGACTTATAAACAAAACGTACATATTCCTAAGCATAAACAAAGATATGTAAAAAATGAAGTTGATAGGAAAGAAGGTATTCAGAAACCACAGGCTAGTAACAATTGTACTTTATTGCTCAGATCTTGTTTGCAATTACAGCTTTGAGAAGTCTATGGAAAGACTTCTCCAAGGTTATAAGGGTCCCTCTGTAGTCGCCAGTAGTAAGCCACTGCATGCTCTGCAATCTCAAAATCAATGCATTTTCAATAGAATTCAAGTCAGGAGTTTGGCTAGATCATGCAAACACCATCGCCTTTCACAGAAACCAGTAATTTTGGCTGTATGTTCAGGGTCATTGTCTTGTTGATACATTTATTATCTCCCGTTTCTGGGCAGATGAGATTAAATTCTCTTGTAATATGACTTCTGATACCCCTATACCATTTGAGAAGCAGTTCAATATCATGATACTCCCACCTCCGTACTTCACTGTGGGGTGGTCTTCTTGGGATCATATACGCAACATGAAAGGCGGAATTACTGTCATAGAGTTCTGTTTTCGTTTCATGTGACTTGTCTAAATGATCATGTTCAAATCCCTTCTTTTTTAGCAGAGGAGTTTTGTGTGGGATGTAGGAACTCTTGCAAATGTTCTGCCAGGAAGACTCAAGGCCTACATCATTTATTCATTTAATACTCTTGACCAATCACAGGCCTTTACTTGTCTTTAAAACGACTAAACTTACAACCTCATCTGCTGCTTTCAGATGACTACGTTTTGACATTCTCCTCCTTCCTCCCCACTACCACGAGTTGGGTCGCTGTCTGGTTGTCTGGGGGTAGGCTCCACCCCTGCCATGTCTATCCGGCTGGATCAGCAAGGGTCTCAACACTCCAAGACCTGGACTAAGGCATCGCAAAGGCAACTCGCAAATATATCATCCAGCTATTCTTGTTTGTACATGCTCAAACAGCAGCTGAGATTGGAAATCTTTTTTTTTGCTCGTGTTTGCCTTTGTCTTCAGTTGATGATTACGGGAATGTTTCTTTCATGTCTCTTTATTTATGTTGCTTTTTGATCTGCAGATGAGGAATGGCTGCCTTGTTTTTTCTCTTTTTTTTCTCCTCTTGTGCAGATGTAACAGGCTTAATTCATTCATGATCTGATCATCCTGTCATGAGACACAATCTAGAATTTGCAGGGGAAAAAATTACAGAAGACATTCCTCTCTTTGTCGTGCTTACTTTAGTTATTACAAAACATATGCTGCAAATGGGACAGAAAAGTTTTCCAACAACATGTCAATCTCACTTTACTTATGCCACAGATCCAAACTGTGCTTTTTTCTCTGTTCTCGCAAATAATCCATCGGTCAATCAACCTATTGGTGAACTTCCTCTCGCCTGAGAAGAATTCCTGGGCATGTGTGGTTTGTATATTGACTCCTAGCCCTGATATGTTCCACTCCTTCCATGCACAAGCTCCAAAATCACATAATTACCTCGTCGACTGCAGGTTTTGGAAGGACAGATGTTTAATTCATACGCGCTGGAAAGTGGCCAGGACTGCAGTTTCATTGAACAATCTGTAGCCTACCCATAACAAAACCACCGGAAATGATCCATAAACGTTCACGCTAGCTGAATCTGAGCAAGGGTCAACATCACACCATTCAATTAGTCTGTCAGCACAAGTCAAAAACCTACGCCTTTCAACACTATCAGTAATCCAGCCACAGCAGACGGCAGGGTCTTTAGTCTGGAGCTCCAGAAAGATGAGGCCATCTCGCGTGTCTCCACCTTCGAGTCTGAACACCAACACAGCTGTAGCTCCTGTGCGTGTGTGTGTTTGGTAATGGCAGGCGTGTCATAATGAGTGACCTCTCTTTCCTCTCTGTGCTCGGCAGCTCCTCCAACATATTACACTGATTATAGTCTCAGGGTCAGATGGTCCACCCACAGAGGTTCATGAACCATCTAATGTAGGCTATATTGTATGCTGATGTTGTACATAGCATCATTTTTATAAAAAGGATAGTTCCTAAAATCTGATTGGATGAGCCGCATTCTAAGCTGTTGTAAAATACACAATATACGCACACCTATGACCATCTCACAGCAGCTGAACTCTTACTGTGCCACGTCACCAAAAATCCTTGTGTTGTCTTTGACTTTAACTGTTTGCATGGACCACTGAGTGTACTGATGAAGAACCTGTTTTTGTTTAAACTGAGGGGCTTACAACAATTTTCTTGTCTAGAACTAGGCTAGTCAGTGAGCTAACTGGCTAAAAGATATATATATATATATATATATATATATATATATATATATATATATATATATATATATATATATATAGTATAAAAGTTTAAAGAATGTCACTTTAATGACTTACACACTTCAACTGTCTGTGTTTCAGTCAGAAGTAGCATCAAACCCAGGCTGAATCCCAAACAGCTCCGTACTCCCTAAACAGTGTGCTATTAAAGTTTAGAAATTCTAGCCTCTACAGCCAAATAGTGCACTATTTCTTGAGTATGGATGTGAGTCCCAACTGACTATTTAAATGACTATTGTTTGGCTATATTATAACCTGTTGCAGTGCAGGATCCAGCCTTTAAATTCCTACATAGTGCACAAGGTAGGGAGCAGTGAGTTTGAGATTAAGCCCCAGTGTGGGACGAGGGACGCCGTTGGATTGGTGCTAAATAAGACTCGCGGTGGTAATTTGGTGACCAAAAAAACACTTATAAAGCTTTTGATTTTAGCATTAAACAGTGCTGTGTTATCATATGTTCAATGTTACATGACAAAAAGTTAAAAAGTTCATGAAATGACTGTGATATACAGCAATGGGCGATCAAACGTTCTTGTCCTCATTCAGCAGTCCATGGTTGTTTGGCCATGCTGTAAAGGAACTAAATTTGTTGGTGGAATGTTTATGTTGATTATTATTAGAAATAACTTTTGAAAACACCCTTCCCTGTAATACAATCACAGTAATGCATGGCCTCTCGTGGCTTATTGCTTTAGTATATTATTAACTGTTGAATTGTTTGCCAGCTTAGTCCACTGTGTTCATGTATAGGTGTGAAAAAGCTAATGTTGCAAACAAAGTGAAAAGGCATCAGTTAACATATTGTAAAGGTAGCCATTCTAAAGTGTGGGATATATGGATGTCTGCAATATGGAGAACACGAACCATGCAATTGAGACAAACTGATTTTAGTTTTAGAAATGGAATATGAAGAATCTGTAGATTTGGGGAAGATTATTAGACAATTTCTTAGCACATTACATTTTTTGTGTAATTTGTCTGTATATCATTTTGAATATATTAACATTTGTTCTTCTAGCGAACTCTATTCTTTGCAGAAATCCTTTCGTGGTTCTGTGCACACCGTGGCATGCAGAGCATCCAGCTCATGCATGTCAGTAAAGACAAGTGGGTTCTAGTATCACTGATGCATAACAATGAAATGAGGCACAATTTGCTGGAAAATGGCAGCTGAATAACATTTCAGGTATTTTACTGTATAATACTATATATATATTTACTCCCAAAATGATAATGAAGCTGACTGAAAACATGAGCATTAGTGAAATCCTGCTGGTGTGGGTTGGTGCCAGTTTCCTCTCTTTCAACAATGACCACAAAAACCGTTTGAGTTCTAATAGCCCCCTTGTGGAGAATCCTTAGCCTGCTAAATGTGAGTGAGTGGACGATAAATGAATTCATTCTTTAATGACTTGATTTTGTCAGCAGCTCATCGGCAATTTCCTTGTGGTAGACTCAGAAATTCACAAGACCATCCCATGAGTTGACCACAGCTAAATGTAATTCGTCACACTCTGATTGGTTATTCCCCAGTCCATATGTACGTGCTTCATTTATCAAGCTAAATGCTGGCTAGTCACCATATTCTGCACATCATGACAACAGTGAGCCTTTTGGAGCCAGATAGTCTCACGAGGTTTTGCAGTGGCTTCTGAACCATATCCATCTTTATGATTTCTATGGGGTTAAAAAGACCAAAAAAGGAAAAAAAGCTGTGGCTCTGGCGTCACAGCTCTGAGAACCGTAAACGGCCCTGATTTAACCCTGCTATACTAACCCATCACAGATATCTGTAGTCAGTGCCAAGCAGAAGAAATGAATCGCAGCACAAGGAAGTGTGACTTCACACAGCATCGTCCAGACGAACACGCCAGCCTCATCTACCTCGCATGAGAACGGCTGGGCAGGGCAGGCCAGGGCCGCACGCGTAAACATTTACATATCTGTCTGTACAAAACACGGCTGGGGAAATAAACAATACAATTACACTTCACAGAACATTGCGCCTGGGCTCAGATGCAGATTTGTCCCACTTTTCCAAGTGGCAAAAGGTCAGTGCTGACTGTCTGGGACTGGCCATGCGAGGCAAGATGAATAGCCAGGTTCTGAAATAATGTCCAATATGAGAGGGCCACCACTGACTTCATACAGAAAGCAGGTCCATATCAACAACTATTGCCTAAACATACAATTGTCTGTATAATCACATTTAACAGCTAGTACTGGTACTGAATTACATGTCCAGTGATTATATGACTGAAAATGTTTGCACCACATGACCAATAATCAGACATGTTAAATGATGTGCCCCAAACAGTCTGAATAAACATCTAGCACACCTCAGTAAAATTTTGTTTCAGAAACCAGTCCTTTTTTCCAAGCTGCGTGACTTACAGCCTCCAAACATCACTGAAAAATGCAGAAAGGAAATAAAAAACAAAGATGCGTGAGAGAAATGGTAAACCTAGCTGTCTGAAACGACTAACTAGCCCTGTCTCTGTATTGAATACAGAAACTCATGCGATAACATACCGGGTGTGTTTCTCACATGGCCAGCGACTCTGAATCAAAACTTCATGCATGCAGGAATCAGCTATATTGCTCTAATGCCTGCCTAACCAGTGAAGAAAAAGTAAAAAAAAAACATGCACAAGTCCAGGTCCTCCACCTTGCAGACGGGCTAAATTTATCTGAGCTTTAATTCTTCCACCAGGCTGTGAGTGTTGCCTCCTACACCCAACATCTGTACAACACATGACAATGCAAAGTATTTCAGCACCTCCAACATCACCACGTCTTTTAGGAGGCGAGAGAAAACACACTCCGAAAATTTGCTCCGGAAAAGAAAAAAATGTTTCAGGCTGTGCTGTCTCACGTCAGACTGGGCCCAGAATACTTAGCAGTCTAAAGGGGTTACAAAGTGCATCCATTTAACTCTTACCAGAGTATTTATTATAACATAAAAACAAGGCCAACTCAGGTACGGAAAAAAGGGTTTTGGTCTCGGATCTAAACTTAGCCCAAGAATGCCTAGCACGAAGGTGAGAGATGCTTGGCCCTTGGTGTGATGTGCAGTTATGTGCCGTGGAGAAGAGAGGGCTGGAGGAATGCAGCCGAATCTATTTCTATTGTGTTACTGAATCGGCGGCCCAGATGTGCCCTGAGAACACTCTAGCAAAACTGGACTTCATTTTGGTGAACATTATAACAAGATGTGGTTTCAAAGCCGTATCTCAAATAAAACTGTTACACTGGACTATGAGCCCCGAGTTGCATCTGACTTTATAAGGTAGCCCTCAAAAAGATGCAAATGCCAGCAAACAAATTGAAATAGTTCAACAAGCATACACACACACACACATTTTCTCACACATTTCTACAAAATCTGAAAATGCCTGTTGCCCTTTACATTGTGTGTTAATTCCATGATGAATGAACCAAAGGAAACGGCCCAAAATGACTTGGAAAAAAGTCTGGCTCCATTGACTTACATTAAAAGTAAAGTATGTTTTTTCCCTCTCCTGTAAAGTTACCATTTTGGAGAGAAGAGGTTTTGTTCCGTCAGCAGCGATATATATATGTGGTGTTGAAACAGTCCAAATAAAGTTACATGCAAGTTAAGATTAATAAGATAAGAAATTTAAAATTCATATGATGTTTGCAATATCACTTCTAAAACTACTACTACATGCACAAGAGCTTTAGCTATAGACTATAGTTAACACATTAGTTTCAATATTACACACACACACACACACACACACACATATATTTTCTAAGCCGCTTATCCTTCTGGGTCGCGGGGGTGCTGGAGCCTATTCCAGCAGTCATTGGGCAGAAGGCAGGAATATATTATGAATATATTATATTTTATTATATATTTAATATTTTCTGAATGTATGAATGTATTACTTAAGCATTATTAAATATTGTTTAATGTTATTTGTGACCTTTACTGTAAGGCTGTCTGCATATATCTCTTAAGAATTGCTTTATAAGTTCACAACAGTGTTTTATAAATATAACATAATCAATATGTAATTTGCACTTGAACTAGGCCTAATATTATTCTCATTATATTACATACATTATATCGCTGCTGTCGGAAGAAAACGTTGTCTCTCCATTTTTGTTGTTTTTCAGATTTTGACATAGTTTGAACATGCCTGTTATTCTTTACATCATATGTAAATTTCATGATGAATGGACCAAAAGAAATGGCCCAAAATGACTTAGAATGCATTCTGGTTCCTTTGACTTACATTAAAAGTAAAGTAGGTTTTTTCCTTCTCCTGTAAAGTTACCATTTTGGAGATATGAGGTTTTCTTCTGACAACAGCGATATGCTTATCCTGTGTTGTTAAGCATTTTTGGAGTGTTCATAAGGTAGATATTTAACACTTTATTTAACATTTTATTTGACATTAATATAGACTTCAATACATTGTTTATTAGTGCTTAGTTCTCACTGTCCCAATTGTTGAGTTACATTAATACGCTAGTTATCATTACTATTATTAGTTAAAGATTAATTGAGTCATTACTTAAGCATTTAGTAATGACTTCACACAAATTAATTAAAATTAAAATAATGTTAGTTCCTAATTCTATTATTAGATAATGATTGTCTAATTGCTACATTTCTTAACAATTTAGTGATGCTCATTACTGCTATAAGCATTATTATTATTATTAGTGGATGTGGGCTTTACATATGCAGGTAGTGGTGTACTCTCCACTGTATTCATGGCTCATTATCCAGCTTTTATGTGACAGTTCTTGTTCACTTTACTGCTGAAAGTGCATCCAGAAACGACAGACAGGCAAACAGGCAGAAATATGAGCAAGGTTAAAAGCCCCATTGTGCATCCTAAGTTACATTTCCTTGCTAGTTAGATTATGTTTGCCAAAATGGCTCAGATAGGAGGAGAGAGAGGCTGTGGGGAATGCAAAGGGTTTTTTAAAGCTCTGTGGATGGGACAATCCATCAGCCTTGTGATAGGTGAAGGTAAAGCTTACACAAGCTTTATTTAAGATTAAACCACACAATTTACACCAAAACTGGGAAATTCAGCAAAATACATCGATAATTATTTGAACACTGGAGCGTTAGTCACTGGGCATCTTTGTATACACATATTGCTTGTCCACAAGAGCAAGATTAACCCAATTAGAATGAAAACATGGATTTAAGTTCCCCTGGACTTTTTAAGTATTAACATGACTTAAAGGATCAATATCTGAAGTTGGAACTCCACACTTTCAAAAAAAGATGGCTCTTCAAGTGTTCTTTAGTAAAGAAAATGGTACTATATAGAACCATAAACACTCAAAGAACGCTTTGCATGAATCAAGGGTTCTGTGCATCATTAAATGGTTTTTCAGATTAATGGAGAATGTGCTTTTGATGGTTCTATATAGAACCAAAATATACAGCACCAAAAAGGGTTTTTCTATTGTTAAGATGCCAAGTCTTTTTGGTGCTATATATAACCCTTTTCAAAAAGGTTCTATATAGAACCATATAAAACACATTGCCCATCAATCTGAAGAAACTTTTCATGACGCAAAGAACCCAATAATCATGCAACGGGCTCTTTGAGTATTCATGGATCTTTGTAGAACCATTTTCTTTTCTGAGAACCCTTGAAGAGCCATCACTAAAAGTGTGTAGTGGTTAAAAAGTGATGCAGCTTCTGAACTGTTTTCATTCCTTTTACTCTTTTTATACTTTTACCCCTGCAATGAGAAGCAAATGTGCTACCCACAGCACTGCCCAAGCTGACGCTGCTTTTGGCTTGATAAGTGACCTGATAAAACTTGGCATAGCTGTCAACCGATAACATCTATTTCCTAACGTTATTAAAGTGGAACATATTTTTGTACACAGTGTTTAATAATATTTAGAACACTGTGTTAACATAGCAACTGGGTTTTGAACACAGATCAATGTTCACAGCATTTCTGGCTCTCATTCAAAAGTAACATCACAAAAAATCAGGGGAACAATTACAAAAAAAAACATATCTTTAACTCCTTAAAATCCCAGGCTTATTCCATACTAAGGGCTTATTATTCAGTGACTACTCTTAGTTTATATAAGTGTGTAATAAGACTTTGGGCCTACTGGTGGGCCCTGGCCATGTAAGGGGTTAAAAAAGGTTAAACTGTAACATTTAATCTAATTGGCTACAGCTTATATTAGACAACAATATCTACTGGAATTAGTTTGCTACCTTTCAAGCACCATTAGCTTCAAGTATTTTAGATTACATACAATCTATAAACATGGTTCATCAAAAGCATTGCTTTATATGGAAATTATCTAATATTCACTTGTTTTCTAGGCACTGCACTCTGCCATGTTTGTTTATCTTCACAAAGACTAAGATGGCTGTAGAATGAAAGGGAGTGTCTATAACAGACTGACTGAGTTTATATTAATAATTACCATATACTTACCAACTTGTCTAACTTCTAGTATTACTTAATAATTTATGATAACTATATTCTGCATAGACGACCATTTTTTATTTAACTTTTAAAATAACCAAGCAAGTCATTAAGAACATATTCTTATTTACAACACTGTTAACATCCAGTAGTTCTCCGCATTTGTTTGGACGGAAACCAAAATATTGCCAAACTGACACATCTGCACCCGTCTTTTGGACAAGCTCATCTATTTTATTTTCTGTTGGAGAGTAGAGCTCATGTGTCAATGTTTCTCTGTTTTATTTTATGTTCTCCAACATTCTATGCTAGATTGAAAAGCTACATAATGATCTAACTGCAGTTCAAATTATGCATGTTTGTCATCCTAGTTGGTGATGTTCTGTTTGTAGATCCCAGGGGTCGGCAATCCAAATGTTAAGAAGAGCCTTTTTAGCAAAAATCAATCCACCTTGGGAGCCACAACATTTTATGTCCATTTTACCATTTTACATTTTTGGCTGTAGATATGTTTCAGTATGTGCTAATGTACCAGTAAACGAAAACGCAGACTTACTTTGCTCTGCTTCAAGCTTTAGCTCAGCTATAATCAGTTTTCTTGCATCTCCAGCAGGAAACATTTCCAAAAGTGGAATAGTTTCTTGTAAAATATCTCTTAACATTTGATTTTTTTTTTGTGAGGCTGAAGTCAGCTTCTCATTCACCAGCTTCTTGTTACTTAAATGGTTCAGCAGGCACCATTTGAGGTGGAACGGGGAAATTCGAACAAGAAGCTGGCGAATGAGAAACTGACTTCAGCTTCACTGCTTTTTAGTGTTTGACAGTTTCTGGTTGCAGATTAAACATATCAGGAAACGAGTCAGAGAGCATATAAATGCAAATAAGTCCATTTGTCTCCAAATTATCAGTGTTCATCTTAAATCTTTCTCTTTGCCTTTTCGTTAGCTACTAGCTAGCTGAGACTGCATGCCAATCTTCAGCGTTAAAGGGTGAATTAGCAGATATACATCAACTCCAATGTTTAAGACCATTTATTGTTAAAACTGTGTTAGAACGATCAGAGCTTTATTTTACTGCAAAAGAGGATTATTTTAATTTTACCTAAAAATCGAATCTGCTGTGGAGTTGCAACAGGGCAGTAAAAGAGCCACTTCCAGCTCCAGAGCTACATGTTGCCAACCCCTAATATAGCCTATAATTAAGTGCAATATCTCTATTGTATACATTTTTTAACTAACCATCGATTAGATTGACTGTACAAAGAAAATTGTTAAATAAATGTGAAGCAATAAAAAAATCAAGTGGCATATAAAAGAAAATGAGAGAATCATAATTTGTATAATATCAGCACTCATTTAAAATATTGCAGTGTGCCACAATATCAGTTACCATCCCAAGGCTAATGAACATAGACAAGCTTTTCATCACAGAAATATTCCAGGTATTAATATGGTCCACCTGCACTGATACAATTACACCAGCAACTATTTTTCATCATTTATATACCCAGGTTATTCTCAATAGACAATAAAAATCTTGCCTATTCCACCTTTAAACAGTATTTTGCTGTAATATCTACTGAATTACCCAAAAAAGTCTGTAGCCAACACAATGAACCTCTATATCTTTCCCACCTGGAAGTTTATACCTCATGATAACGTTTAAGGCACTTGGCTCCATCCTCCTTCACCCACAGCATTAGTGAAGACCTCGGCAAGATCTGAAAAGGCATGTCAACAGTAATATCCCCCATCATATCCCACCTAATGAGAAACAGACCTCATATTGTACAAAAAAAAAATGACCAAACTGTGTTGCTGGAGATGCGTGGAGCTTGGCATGTACACATCTGCGCGATCAAGAGGTCTGGGGGATGATCAAACAAATTGAGTAGTAGCTCATTATCCTCTTATCCACTTAGTAACCTCCCATACATTATGGGGGAAATGGATGTGCACTGAAAATAGTAGTTTTCTGGTCTTTGAGTTCCATCCCTCTAATAAGAAAAGCCCAGCATGCAGGCGGACACAGACAGTGAAAATCGAATGCAGGATCCAGTGAGGCCTGTGTTTATGGAGGCTGAGGGTGTATATTAGAGGGGGAGGACATGCCACAGAAGTCAAACACAGATGATGATCTGATTAAAGAGGAAGTGCAAAAAGGACAGATGCTCCACAGCCTGAGTTTGTCTGGGAGGCATTAGAACCGGAATCAGAATCACAGAGCACTTCAAAGCAGGCTTGTCTTTAGATCGCTGCAGTGTTTGCAGGACAAACATTAATCGTGACGTTGGAGCGTGGAGGAACACTCAAAACCCTGACCATCCTGAAACTCTTGCTGAAGAATAGCAGAAGTCATTTGTATGCAGAGAGCCTATGCGTTCTGCTCGCTCTCCTGCAGTTACCAAGGTCTTTTTTCGCTGGGCGAGAAAGGGACATTTATTGAAATGGATGTGAGGGGGAAACAAAACATGTCTGGCCTGCCTGTGATGGCCTGGTCTTTTCTGCCACGCCACTCTGCTGCTGAGATCCATTTAAAAAAGCAGGACTGAAAGTGCCAGCAGCTCCCAGCAACAAACTCGCACTCACTCACTCATTCTGTCTCTCTCTAATGCTTGCTTATGCCAAACTTAACACCAGCTTGTCTGCAGTCGAGTAGTTATTCTAGGAAATGTCACATTCGACCTTATGTGGACTTTATTAAAACACATTATCTAGGCCTCCAAGTTACAAGCTTGTTTTTAAATCTTTTCAACGTCCTGAAAAATCTCAACTTCATCATAACACGACTGCTTCCATACAGCAAGTTCACCTCCAAGTGCTGACAGTTACCTGGTGGGCCCTAAAACTGTCCACACTCTGTACACGGCCACAGTGTCTTTTTGGCTCAGTGTTCTTGTTCATTTCCCCTTAAGCCACATAATAAAATACAACAGATTCCAGTACATGAACCCATCACTGCATATATAGAAGAACATATTCTCATTAAACTTCTAGACTTACATCGTTACATACCATTTATTGTATGAGCTTACCAGTTACGTTAAAGTCTAGCCACAATAAACTGTAGTAAATTTTTAGTACCACATTACAGTGCAGTAAAATGGCCATAGCACAACTGCTGTACTAAAATCTGCTGAATTTGTACTGCAGTAATACTGGAGGAGAACTCACACAGCCAGTTATAGGACTTTGCAATATGGTCTCTTGTACATTATACAGTCTTGTTAGGAACATAATTTACATAAAGCAAAATATATTAGATGTAAAAATGTTTCAGGTTTTTGTTAGATGAACTTATTATAATTTATTGAGCCTCTTAAATGTCTTAACAATAAAAAGCTATTTCTACTACTGCATATCTGAAAGATAAAAGCAGAGGAATGAAATGTTTTGTCAACATTTGTTTTAAAGTTTTGTTTATTTATCGTTGTTGACTGCATTTTTCTAATGTTGTATTCAACATTAATAAAAACAATGAAAAACAATGAGGGTGGGGAAAAAAGTCAGTGCGCTGATCATCTCACCAGCTGGTCAGCTCAGTCCCCCTACAGCTCAAAACATATTTTGTGAAGAAAAAAATTGAAAGGCACTGCTAAGTTTGATTTTTATGTAACACATCTGTTTACTTTTCTAAATTAAAAAGAGCTTCCAGAGTGAAAGACTATGAATACAGATTATTTAATTATTGACGACTATCCTGCTAGTATTGTTCATCATATTTTCAGTTTAATGGAAATCAACTGGAAGTGGTCAGACTCACTCTACACTGGCTCGAGCTATAATACAATTGTACTGCGTCAGTTTTACTGCACTGCAGTTTCAGTACTCCAGCTATAGTGTAGTTGCTCAGTCTTTTCTATAAAGTCTCTAAACAACTTTGCTTTGAACTTCAAGTGGTTGTGCTGTGATGTCATCCGGGTCCTGTTAAAGGGAAATTCCACCAACTTCTCCAATTTTAAAGGTAAGTTAATGTTTAAGATGCAAACAAAGTCATTCAGACTGTTCTGGTGTGAAATGGTGCATTATAGACAAACTTATAGACAGTGGTCATGACAGGAACCAGGGGTTGTAATGTTAAAATGTAAATGTACACATTTTATTTACTATCCCAATCGACCACTGAAGCTACATGTGTTTTATATATAATGTTGAACACTAAATTAGTGTTAAATCAAAAGAATATATATAGCTAGTAGCTAACGATATATATATATATATATATATATATATATATATATATTAGATTTACTAGTAATATACTTATATCCTACTTTTTAGTTTATGAGACTATACTTTATAAAATATAATGACAAGTACAGGCAAATATACACGAATACACACAAGTGTATGTATAAGTATACACAAATATATGTATATTTAAGTATACAAATACATACAAGTATAGGCCAAATATACTTAAACTTTTCGGTACACTTGTCAGTATAACATGCAAAACCATAACACAACAATATGAATAAAGAATTGACAATAAATATGTAATGGTGAATAGTGAATTAAGCAAAGAAATGAACCTGTCATTAAAGTATTTAGGTCAACCAATGAAAACCATTGTCAGAATTAATTTAAAAAGACAGATATATTTTGATTACCTTATGGTAACTGATGACTACTGTTAGATGCCTGTCAGAGTGGCAATGAGAAAACCTATCATGACACCATGTTAGTATGAATATATAGAGAACACAGGCGAGCACCTTCAGACTGATTAGTTCAGCCTCGAGTCTGTGTTGGTGCCTGTGTAGGCACCAATGTCATCAGGAGGGTGAGTGGAGCATGCAGATAAGGCTTTTTGCACAGCAGGAGAGTAAATGGATATACAGGAAGCACCATGGTGGTCATACCGGACCGGAGGGCAGGTGAACAGGAAATCTCCCAACAGCACCAACAGGCACCAATCCGGATGGTGGGTGGCATGGAGGCCAGGCTTTCTGGCAAAGCTGGAGGGCGAATGGGCATGCAGGTGGCTCCATGGTGGTCGAACTGGTCTGGAAGGAAGGCAAGCATGGACACCAGAACAAGACATATCATGTGACACCAAACCTGACAGGATGGGCAGTCGTTCAGCTTGGCAAAGAAACATGCAGAGGGCAAGCAGTGCCTCAGGTAGGCCTAGCTTTTGCTACTTTAGTAGAACGAATGGGTAGTTTTGCTACCCCTTCTTTCCACCGCCAACAAACCTGAGTAAGTGTGTGAGAGCGTCGGGACGACAGCACCTACATCTCAGTTTACCATTATGCTCCATGAACCCCCAGATCTGCACCTTTTGTCTAGCGGGAAAATTAATTACCAAAGACTTGACTAAACAGCTGGGTTTTTAGCCTAGACTTAAATACTAAGATGCTGTAGCTTTAATAATTCTAGGTACTCATAGTGAGACAGCAAATTATTGTGATGCAAGTAGGTATGATGATTCATAATAGATTGATAATGTTTTTGCTGATACCAATGAAACCACACAAATATGAGACAAATGAAGAGTTTAAAGAACAATTATATATCACTGCTGTTGGAACAAAACTTTGGATCTCTGAAATGAGAACTTTACAGGAGAAGGAAAAAACACACTCTACTTTCGATGTAAGTCAGTGTAACCAGACTTTTTTATTAATAATTTTAGGCCACTTCTTTTGTTCATGAAATTTACACACAATGTAAAGGCCAACAGACATACACATATATATATATATATTGATTTACAGTAATTTCACACTGAACTACAGTTACACTGCACTAAACTATAGTACTACACTACACTGTGATTTATATTGCACCAAACTACAATTTTATCTATTAAACTGCAGTGATACTGCATCTCTACTAGCTATTATACTATAGCTTGTAGCATCACTGGTTCATCATTAGAAACTTGAAACTGCAATTCAAAAGCCATCTTAACTAATGTGTTGTAAGCAGGGGCGGTCTTTGCCCTTGTCAAAAGTAGGCAGCCATTTAGAGCCCACTTGAAAATACAAATTAGATATACTGTATGTATTGAACAACCTATTCTGAACCTATTCTCAAATACATATACATTATAAGAATAGCTGATTGTAGCATTCTGTTTTTTTTTAGTAATTTCAATGCAGCTCATGGTTATAATTGACTATTCCATGTTGTTAATTGATGACTCAACTGTGTAAAGACAGTCAGAGGCAATTGAGTACTAATCTACATTGTGGAGATTCTTCAGTAAGATTTTTTGGGTGTTGAGAGGAAATAACAAGTGACATCATCAATGTGCAGCAGAGAAACACAAAAATAGGGAATAAAACAAAAAGTCTGTCGCTATACTGCCAAAGCTAATTAAAGCGTTAATGCTTGTACAGTTAGCTTCAGTTTTACTGTTAAAAAAAGCAAAACACAATCAATCCAAGTTACTACTTTTCTCACAATGTTAGCAGATAAATTTGCCTTTTTCAAGTATATTTCTTAAAATAAGCTTCAATTGTTTTACAAATGTCCATCCATGGGGCCTAATTCCTGTGTTTTGCCCAGGGTCCAAGAATCACTAAAGCTATCCTAGGTTGTAAGATGGTTAGTGTCCTCCTATAACAGAAATATGAGCCTATAGCTTGATATTTATCCTACTAGCTCATGAACCACAAGTTAGACCTCAGGTACGATCAGTTACTGAGAACAAAGCCCTCAGCCCTCCCTCTTATACTGAGCTCAAGAGCATACATAGGCCATAGATAGGTATCTTTACAGCACTGCTGACGAATGGTGAATGTAGTTCCAGTGTTGTGCCTACCATTACAACAGTGCTTGTAGAAAAGCCTTGTCAAAGTCAATAAGCAAGTTGCTTGACTGTTTTTCTTTTCTTGTTTTCTTCGGTGTGTTTCTTGTACTGACATTTGAGCTCCGTTTGGAAGCCACTGCAATGATAATTAGTGTGGAAGCACTGAAGCACTGAATATGAGTCATACAAATACATAATGCCAGGGTAATTTCACGTCACTTTCAGAAAGTGGCACCTTTTAACTACCTCATCTTTCAACCATTCGTGCTATTGTAATATCCAGCACATGAGCTTCATAGCTCCCTGCAGGCCCCAAATACACAAAATGTTTCCTGTGTTTGAACTCAATGCCCTGGACACTATACCCTGGCAGTACAGGCCCACTCCAAATTTCTCCTGCTTCACACTTTCAAGAGACCTTCGTGCCCCAGTTTATCTTCTCAACCATGTGAGACTGCTTAACATTTTTTACCCCACGGACACATACCTCTGGAAATCCATCATGTGAATGTCACAAGAGGTAATTAACAATTTATTTAACATTTTAGGATAATTTAGTTGTCGGTACTTTTAGCCTTGCTCTAAAAATAGCTTGTTGTTCTTGTTGTAAGCTCCTTAACCCCTTTTAACAAGAACCATAAAATGCAATCTTGGCCTGTTTTGGAGGTCCCTCAGTTGAACTATGCATTATTTTTTTGTCCTTCAGTAACATTGATGGAATATATTTCAATGTAAATGTGCAGAATGTATAAAACCAGAAGCAAACTGCATTTTCGTCTTTATATGTGATCAAGCAAGTCAATATTTCTAAAATTTTTAAAATTGGTTTTATTTTACACAATTTGTGATATACAGTTGTTTGCTAAACTTTGGACACCCCTGCTTTGTTGATTTTCTAAGCTAAAATAACATCCTTCACAGACAACACACTTCGGCACATCTTTTTGTGTTACTGTTTGCTATCTGATGTTGAACACAGGAGGATGGGTTCCCCTTTTGTGTCTTGGTTCCTCTCAAGGTTTCTTCCTCTTGCATTTTGGGAGTTTTTTTTGGGAGAAAATCAACATTTGACCAGAGCTGTCAACTTTTGCATGCAACTGTTTCAAGAAAGCTGCAGTTGCATTTTCTGTTTTATCTGTTATGTATCTGTTTTATCTCTGTACAAAGGTGTGAATTGTTTTCACAGCAGGTTGCCCTCACCCCTCATTGCTCGCTAGCAGCTCAACAAAGAGTCACAGCATTTGACACAGTGAGAGATAGTGTCCTAGTGAATCTGATAACAGGTACAAATATTTTATTTGATATTAGTTAAAAATGTTCTATTCGATTTCTATCCCCCCAGCAGAATGGCCACTAGAGGCCCTGTAGAAGGGGATTAACCAGTAACACTTTATAATAAGGGTACATGAACTGGCAGTAATTAAGGCATTTACTAATGAATAACTAATCAGAAAGTAATGAGTCATTAATCAGGAACAAATGAATAAGTCATTTATTAACAACCACAAGACTAAATTACTAACGCATGTACTAATGAATGAAGATGAAGGTAATAAAGGCTTTATTCAGTGCCTGAATTAATTAGGAATTCATGTGTTAATTAATGTTGTCACATGATCCCCCTGAGACACAGTGCTCTGGAATATTATGCCTATCAAAGTCAACTGTTTTTTTTTTTCTTTATAGCTCCATCCTCCCATCAACTCGTCCTTCTTCTTCATCATGTTGTGTAAGCAGCCCTTGTATTTGCCTGTTTCTATCTGTCAGGTCTTGAGTTTATTGTTTTTTATTTCTTATGTTACCTCGTCTGTTTCTACCCACCTAGTGACTGTTTAGTAAAATTAAAAGCTTACACTGACATTGTTTTGCAACTAGTCCTCATTTGTGACAGTTGCCATAGTTTTAATTCATCTTTCATGTTAATAATATGACATGTTTTAACTCCTGTATTGATACACAGAGCCTCATGAGGGAATAGTTTAGCCTACAGTTACCACTGAACTCAGAAATGAGTTAATCATTGGAGTGTCTTTCTCCTGGGGTCATAAGAATCCTTAATTGTATGCACATTTTTCTAGCACACCTGATTGAACTCAACTGCTAATTTATAAGCTCCTGTTGTGCTGGTTGAGGTGTGTCAGAGTGAGAAAAATACAAAACTATGCAGTGTCAGTTCTCAATTCACTATAAAGAAAGCAGTGATTACTGATAACTCATGATGAATTCATAATGTTTGTGCCCCCTAAAGTAAAGTGATGAACCAGTCACACTTTATTACTCATTAAATACTGATTCTGATACAATTTATTACTGATTATATACTAATTCTTCATGATGAGGTCATGAGCTAATAAAATAGCAGGGGTTAATCATTTTACTTACCAAACTGACAGTCATTCTTTTGCCCTCTCAAGAACAGTAATGAAGGATAAGTAGCTACAATATAGCTCATATGCAAACATGACATTGACGAAATTCACAGGAATAAAAAAGCATATTTTATTATCATCTTATGACTTATACACAATACACAGAACTAGAGCACGTGAATCTGTCACTGTAACACGGAAAATGAAGAGAAACCAACACATGCTGGTTCTGTAGTTCCACAAACATCTGTAAAACGGACAGAACTGCTGGCTAATTAAAGTCACGGAGATATTCACACTGCAGCGGTGTTTCCACATAACTCACACAAGCTGAAGGTCGAGTCTGTGACTCAGCTTTACTGAAAAACTCAGAACGGAGCACAAAAGAAAGGGGAGAATATGGCGCTAGGCTCGCCCAAGCACAGTTAGCGCGCCCTCTCTCTGTCTCGGCTCAGTCTGTTTACTACTAGGCCCTGTGAAGCGCTGCCACCGCACACATAGCCCTTCACAATAAGAGTCCCTGTCAAAGGAGGAATAACAAATAAACCAAGCAGCATAAAATTAACGTGATTTTAACCAGACAGAATAGACGCGCCTGACGTCTCATATTACTACTACAATCACACGACGCACGTGAGAAACACAAATACCTTACTATTAAAACCAAAAAGGTTTATTGCAAATAACTAAGCACCAAACCAAATATTTAAGCTACTTTATAACGAATTTAGAAATAATAGTTCCTGCAAATCCGTTCTGTTTCACCACAGATAACAGCTGCATGTTTTACACCTTAGTCTAAAAAGAGGTGAGGCACGAACATACATACTAGCACTCACAACACTCAGACAACAATACCACGTGTAAATATTATATCTGCGATGTCAATTACGTATATAATACAGTATGCATATGCATAACTCACCTTTAAAGTCAGAAAAATGCGAAATATTGCAAAAAGGCGAAAAGAGAAACATTGAATTTTTTATTGTTTCAATTATTTTCATTCGCTTCTCTTAAACGTTGTACTAGAGATATTCACTCAAGACTCTAGGGCCACTTGACATATAGCATTTAACGCAATTACTGCCATTTACTGGCAAAGAAAAATAGCAGTAATTTCCAGCTGCGGAAACAGTTGAAGTGTTACATTGCAAAATGCTGTGTTTCCATTAATAAAACATTCAGATATAGCAAATTTTAAAAAGAATAATAAATGTATAATGGGAAACACATTTTCATTTTCTGAAGGTGGTATTTCTCAGAATAACTGTCGCAAATATTAAGATAATTCACAGTTTTAATTAAATCAAATGCCTATTTTCGGTAAATAAACTAGTTTACAGTTTATTAAACATACAACAGTTCTGTTTCTGTTGTAACAGTATGACATTGCAGTATGACATAGGTAATCATAAATTGCGTGAATAGAATGAAACTAACAGAGCTTTGAGCAGTTCGCCAATGTGTACTAACATTCTTTTTGTGTGCTTAATTAACACATGAATTCCTAATAAATTCAGGCACTGAATAAAGCCTTTATTACCTTCATCTTCATTCATTAGTACATGTGTTAGTAATTTAGTCTTGTGGTTGTTAATATATGACTTATTCATTTGTTCCTGATTAATGACTCATTACTTTCTGATTAGTTATTCATTAGTAAATGCCTTAATTACTGCCAGTTCATGTACCCTTATTATAAAGTGTTACCGATTAACCACTTATGTTTCTTTCAAAACCATACTGTAGTCTTGACTTGAGATTAGACTAGGTTAGCATGACTCAAAGCTGTATTTCGTATCTAGAGTCTCCATCAAAAAACAGTGCTCAATCCATAATGACTTACTTATGAATTGTATATATGTATAATGGACATTTTTATGGAGGAAGTCAACATTCTTGATTTGCCTCCATGTGTTGTTTTATGGGGTTTGTGCCACTTGGACAGATTTTATTACAGCTGAAACTGAGTATTTTTGCATTGCCCCCTCTGAGCTGTTTTTGAAGGGGGAGCAAGTTCTTCTGGTGGCCCAAAACAGCCCCACCATCTCTAATAAAGTGAGACAGTGTCACCAGCAGACATTTAAAGCTCCCTGCAGCCCTCTGCATGCATAATCCACAGCACATAAACACACAGCAGAGGCTTGTAAATCAACTTTTCAATTAACTTTTTCACATTTCCTTACAGCAATGCAATAAATTGGAGTGCTTACTGATGTGCGGCATTGGCCAACCTGAGAAAACTCAGAGTAAGGATGTAATCTGTTCCCAGGCGCCTTCATTTGGGTTCCTTACGCATGACACCTCAGTTGAACTCTTTAATGGGATACCTTACCTGTTCTAACTGGAGCTTTGAAATATGAGCCGGACCCCCTCGTGAATCAGCTAACCGCCAAGACCACCCGCTATGTAGCCGACGGCGCTGTGCCGTTCTGCCCATTCAGCGTATAGCAAAGGTGCGAGTAGCACATGGAGTGGGGTTTTACAGAGGTCAGCGGGTTGACGTGCAGCTTTTACTCAGCAACTGAGCCACATTGAACCACTCAGGCTGTTTTATGCTTGCCTATTGCAAAGTGCCAAAGCCTCAGCTCACCATTGCATGGCTATATCCCTTCTACACCGGCTTACTGCACGGATTTTATAGTATTTCTTGGCTACCTCCGGCACACCAGTTGTTCGACAACGCGGTCCTCTCCAGTTTCTCTTGGTGCCTTATCATTGTAAAGCATCTCCACTAAACTGCATAAACATCAATGGGCAGCCAAACCACAGAAGGCCTCCCAAATTAAATGGCTATTTAAATAAAAGAGAAAAGCAAGCTTTGTGCTTTGTAATTTGAATAAATGGCGGAAAGAATGAAACCAAAAGTGATTTGAGAGGAAGGGAATGGAAAGGAAGCAGGTACATGTGCATTGCAAGCAGTATACGGTGGAGCAGCACAAGCAGGCTGGAATCAGCAAAAGCATCTGCGTGCACTGAGGATGTAAATGATTAACCGACAAACAATTGTTCAACCAATGCTACTGGTTACATTTTAATTCGTTTAGTTTTATTTAATTTCCAATTTACAGCATTTCCTAAATGAAGAGGGGGGTTTATTAATAATTTGAGGAATGTTTTTCGAATTATACACACAGGATTGTAATAGATGATTGGTTCTGCTAGATAGGTCTACTGGAAAATGAGGCATGCATCCAAAAATAATGGTGCTCGGAAGCACTATTAGCATAAGCATAAGTGTAATGATACCTTATCAAAAGAAAACATCCCCAACTGATAAGAAAGACTATTTCATCCATGTTTACAGAAAGAAATTAGTGGTTAATTCGATTTTTGAAAGTTCAGTAGGAGGAGATTGTGTGATTTTACTTTCACAAAGGCCGTATTGCACCACCCCACTGTCCCAGCCTTGTCCCCATGTATGTGAGCTGTTGAAAGCTCAATATAAATTATATCTTATATATTTAATATTGTGAATAAACTGTAAATATAGTTATTGTTTGGCCATTTTCCTTTATATGGTGAGTTAACTGGCTTTTAGCAGCATTTGTGTGTAATTTAGCAACCATAGTTGCTCATGTCAAACCTACTTTAGAGGATTAACTAGAAATAGATTCACATTAAAAGTTTGGAATCAATATTTTCAATAAAATAAAACTCATTTGATTGCAGAAAATTGTATAAAATGATTGCAATATGCTAGTCCTGAGCAGCTTCACTGACTTTAAATGAGTTTAAATAGAGCATAATACTTAACAAACCTGCCTAGCCATAAACACACTCTGAGCCATGCATTTTACATTGAAAAGTTTGCATAGCTAACTGATTGGATTGGAGTCCATTCTGTTTGGACTAATCCACCTTTGTTGTCTGCTCCTCCCCTTCTGCTTCTAGTGGATACTTGTGTGATGCATCCAAGTAGTGAGTCGAAGTGGGTGAGGACTTGTTAAATAAAAAACTGAAATGGGGCCCTGTGGCTATTAAAAAGGATTCAGGCCAGGGACTCGGTAAGCCCCTCCTTTTGATGAAACGTGAGTCCTCCCTGATTTCTGCTTCTGATGTACAATTAGAAAAATCAGTGAAAAAGTGGAAAATCTAAAAGAAACTACAATCAACAAACATGCTTTCCATCATTAACATGCAACATGAACCCAAATTCCTTCAAATGTAAAATAAGATTAAGGCCTGCTGTTAATTATAAAAACATTCAGCGATTTTTGCAAAATATGAAAGACGCCAGCAGTTCACTGACATGGCAAGGTGCCATAGCCATAACCATGCTGAAGTGTTAGAAAAGTAGCATGAAATTATCCAGTTAAATTGTGCATGCTCAGCAGAAAAATGAAAATCAAAATATGCTGTGTCTGTTTCCTGCCAGTTAGCCAGAAGCTTTTTATTTTTTTGTGGATCAAAATAATCCACAGTGCCATTTCATTGTTTTCAAGTATGAATGCAGACACACCCAGGATGCATGCAGATTTGGTAGCCTCACTAACCATTTTAATCTATTGTCCAATGTTTGCAACTCTGTGTTGAGGCATTGCTTTGAAACAAGTAGTTGGGCATTCTGGTTCGGTCATAGAAGTTTGATTCCAGTATCTGCAAATACAGGACAGCTCTGAACTATAAAATGTGGTCGATGTAGTAAAATTGATTCAATGATTAATTATTGAGCCGTTTACCATTTTTATGAGAGAACACCGGGTTTTTTTTATTGGGTCCTTACTTATTTTATTGCAGGCCCAAAAATACATTCAAAGGTTTATATTTTCATATCAAGAACTTTTTTCTTTTGCGTTTGGGTGAAGGCTTTTCTTAGCCATCTATGGAAATTAGCACAGTGATTACAAGGGGTGCACCACTATAAAACACGACCGCAGCTTAAGGCAAATTGGGCGCTAGAATGAGGACGAAGGCCTTTAAAGAGTTCTAGATGCTTAAGATTATGACATTGTAGGTGGAGGTAGGCTGACATGCTCAGCTACAGGCCAGAATGATGATGGATGAGCAGATGAGAGTGTTTAAATCACAGACTACTCAGCACTCAGAAGGTTCTGTACCCTACGGCATAAGCAGAAAGAGGCATTTGACTGGAAATACAGAGTGCGCTTTCGTCGAATTTAAGCCATTCTCTAAAGATGGAGCAACATTCCGCTGCGGCAGCAGTGAAATAGAGCATCGGGATTTATGACCCATGGGCCTTCTCATTCCAGCCCTCACCTGACGTACACGGTGTCATGAAGTTCAATCAAGGGTGGAATCATGTCGGAAACTTTGCTTTGCTGTTCCCGGGATGAATTTTCCATTTCATACTGAATTTGTGTTGTTATTATTATTATTCAATTCTACGCTGAATAAAATGTGAACCACCTGCTGCCTGAAGCCCTTGGGGAGAAGGGAAAGTGGGTCTCTCTCAGAAAGCAGATTGATGCCCATCCTCTCCTCTTGCTCCCAGCTGAACCTGAGCCTTCCTTTCCAGAACTGCCCCTGATAATCATTTGGAATCCATACTAATAAATACCTTATGTTTTCCATAGCCTGTCAGAGGGCATAGAGTTTGCTGTTTGTGTGGCCTGATACCATCACACTGATACCCTCAATCAAAGAGAGATAAACCATTTTCTCCTCTAAAGCTGTCGGTATCACTTTTACAGAAGACACTTATTTGGCGTTTTCCAATACGGAATAATGCATGATTGGGTACCGCAAAGACTTCGCTGATTTTCTCCACCTGAGTGGACTGGAAAGTTAGACCAACCACCGTTGGAAAATATTAGCACTGTCCAGACGACCAATCATCCTAGGTCACATCCGCATCCATCACTTGCTGTTAAGTCTTCTTTAGGATATACACAATCCTGTGAATGAGTCATGCTGGCATTGGATATAAAAATCTCTGGAAGCAATTTGTTTCAATTGTACACAAGCTTACGCTTTTGCCAACGAATTGCAGACTGTTAGTGTCCAGTATCAATGGACTGTAGTTCATTTTGAGACGTTACTACAATGATTACATACAAGATACAGGTTTCATTGTATATTGCCCCTGGGATATTTACATTTCAAGCTAAGAAAGCATTTCAGGTGGCGTTTTTAATAGCATAATTTTAAACAACTGGTAAATCGATTAATAGTAACCAAAGTAGCATCTGTAATGTTGAGAGGAGCCAAAGACAACTGAACAACTGAAAGGGACACTCTATTTATTTAACCCTGTTGCATGCACAAATGGTTGATTCACTGTCCTAGAATAAAAATGGACCTCACTAATAAAATCTCAAACAAAGTTTACAAAGTAATACCTTATGGTACCATTCTGTGACAATAGAAAGAAGTAAAGAGTGTAATACAGAATTGACTGGAATGGGCCTCTAGCCATACAAATTGCTTTGGAAATTATTATTATTAAATACCATAAGTGCTAGATAATTTAGACTTCCTAAATCAAGAAAAACACAAAAATTCTATATATAATCATAATTGTAAATGAAAAACTAAATGACAACTCCGGTTTTCTCTGCGGTGGCTGCGTAAGTGACACTTGCTACTGGCCATATCATTTTCACTGTCACACCTTGTTGCTTTTAGGCAACATACAGTGTCCAAAAGTTTAGAATAGCTGTTCAAATATATATGATACTAAATGTTAAAAATATTCACACTCCAACATATGGGAAAAATCATTTTGGATGGACAAAAGTTTACAGAAAAAATTGGTTTTGGGAAGGAAAGTGGTGCAGAAATGTGTGTTATCAACAACTTGCACCAAATAGAGGTTTAAAAAAACCCAACTGTTGACAGTGTGAGCCACTACAAGCTGTGTACTGGTTCATTAAAACTCCTCCCTTCATTATTAATCATTCCATTGTCAGCAAATATGTATCATATCTTTGGAAAGTAAGGAAAATGGGTTTGTTGCCCTGAGGCAACTTTGTGAAATAAAACTGAAATTTGACCTAACCTTAAATTTCCACATTACTTTTGTATATGCAGATTTGCTGCAACTTATAAACAAGATAAAGAACCCTTTGAAAAAAATAAACCCTTTAAATGACCAGACGCCATCAGCAGGTCCAAACTTTTATTCCAATTTTCCATAATTTAAGAACAGATCAGCAAGTAACCATTTTTCATGAAGTTGCTGAACAATAAGCTTTGGGATTTTAGTGGGTTCTTGATTTTAACTGATTCAAAAGTTCATCAGGTCTTTGATCCTGTTCTTCTTTAGACTTTGAAGGGTAATCCAAACTCCATCTGATGGAGAGTGAACTTTTTTTCAAACGTTCTGCATTATTGAATTATTAAGATATAAACAAAGCCATTCAGAGTGGTTTGAAGTAAAATGCTCTGTCCTAGAGAAAATAACCGAGTCAGAATTGTTCACAGTGGTGGTGGAGCCAGATTCCTGAGGCCTCTAAAAGCTCCCTCACAGAAAGCTATTACACAAATTGTTATGAATATGCTGCCCGATGCCTGAGACATTGTTTTATGATAATTTTGTATTGGGCTTTGCCAATTGATGGCATAGAAGGATATGCAGGGTGTTGTGAGGCAAAATAAAACCCAAATAACACTTACTTTTTCAGATTTACCACCTTTTTATGATTATCAACATTACATTCAAACTCAGAGGACATGAAGGTTTACCGGAGGTTTTTGATAGTAAATAAAATGGCTATATTTGCATTATAGAGCTTGTGACCTCTGGTTCCTATCACCACCACTGTCAAGAAATCAGTAAGTTTCTTCTCACATCAAACCACTCTGAATGACTGTCTCAACCTTTGGTGGAATTCCCCTTTAAGCATTCTCTTTAAGTGCAAAGTGCTACAGGAAATATCTGATTTCTCATGGATCCTTAATGTCAATTGCACACAAGTCATATGGCTAGTGAGTACTAGAGAAAAACAGATAAATGTAATAATAAAAATTTACGCTTTTGTTCAAATATGAGTAAATCCACATGCCATATAAACGTCACCTCTGCAGCCAAATCTAAAGCCAACTCCATATCTGAGTGAACTCCATACGTGCACCATCTCTTCTCATAATCATCTCTATTCCTGGGGCAATGCTTTCCAGCAGCAACTGCCAAGGTAAGCTAAGGTGTTATTGCCAGCTTTTGGGGAAAATCAGAGATGCTTGGCCAGACTACACAGGCCATGTTGTTGTCAGGTTTTTGCTAAAGTAACTGGATATTGTGCTTTGCAAATGTGCAAGAGAAGAAGAAACAGTCTCTGAAACCTTTCCACAAGTCTCTCATCAGGTCACTGATCTGAACTGTGACCGTGTTGCAGCTTCTGTCCTCATCACTGAGGCCTTAGAGCGGTTTGATCCTGTTTTTGATGATCTTTCTTCTGGCCCAAATTCACAAATCCCTGACCACCTTGTGGAGGAGGTCCAGGATCATCGACCCTTTTGAAGATACGAACAGCTGATGTCCTGCATTATCTAGGTTACAGATCTCATTCGCAGTCCAGGTCACACAGCGTCACCGCAAAATATTCTCAGCCACAATCTCATCCACATGTGCTGAGGTGCAACTCTGTAGTGGCAGAAAGGAGACAGTTTTCCTGCCTGTTATGCTTCTACAAAACATTATAAAACATAGCATAAATCCTACAAAATTCATTTTATTACATGGGGCAAGACTTTATAATAAATAAATAAATATGTATGTATGTATTTATTTATTTATTTATTTATTTATTTATTTATTTTTTATTCTTCATCTTCTTTTCTTCCTTCATTTCTTTCTTTCTTCCTTTTCTTTCATTCTTTCCTCTTCTTCTTCTTTTTCTTCTTCTTATTCTTCTTCTTCTGTTCTTGTTTCTTTCTTCTTTTTCTTTCGTTCTTTTGTTGTTTCTTCTTCTTCTTCCTTTCTTCTTTCATGCTTTTTCCTATCGTTCTTTCCTTCCTCTTTTTCATCTTCATCTTCTTCTTCCTCCTTTCTTTCTTCCTTCTCTTTCTCATCTTTCTTTCCTCCTTTCTTTCCCTCCTTCTTCTTCTTCTTCTTCTTCTTCTTTTTTGCTCTTCCCACTTTTCATCCTTCTCCTTTCTATCTTTCTTCTTCTTTCTTTCTTCTTTCTCCTTCCTATCTTTCTTTCCTTCTTCTTCTTCTTCTTCTTCTTCTTCTTCTTCTTCTTCTTCCTCCTCTCTGTTCTTCCCTCTTTTCTTCCTTCTCCTTCCTATCTTTCCACCTTTATCTTCTTCTTCTTTTTTGTTCTTCCTTTCTTTCTTCCTTCGTTATCTTTTCCTTGCCTGTTCTTCCTTCCTTTCTTTTTCTTCCTGTCTTTCTTTGCTTCCTCTTATTTCTCCTTGTTCTTTTCTTTCTCTTTCTTCTTTTTGCTTTCTTTTACTCCTTCATCTTTTTTATTTCTAATTCTTTCTTTCTTTCTTTCTTCTCTTTTTCCTTTTTCTTTTTTTCTTCTCCCATTTTGTACTAACACTCTTTACCTCTGTTGTTTTCTGTTAGGACAAATATCTCACTAGTCATATCTGCAGCTGCAACCCAAACAAATAATCAGAGCTGTAGCTTTATGGTCAGGATATGTAATTATCTAATGACTGGGTGACCCTAAAATAGAAAAAGAATGTAATACTTTTCTTCAAAAAGTTATAAAGTATAGCATAAATCCTACTCATTTTAAGCTCCTTTTACTACATCAGACAAGCCTTTCTTTAACATGCAAAAATGCAATTTTGTCCATATTCCAATTTGTCATGTGCTTCCTTTTCACTGAGGAGCTTCATACAAAGACCTCTTTAGAGCTACTACAGATGGCTGTTACAGCAAGCTTTATTTTCCCCATAATTAAACAATTACTTAATTAGAAAGATGTTTAATCTGCCATAAGAACTGCCATACGTTCTTTCATTTACAATCTGCAGTCAGCGAGTCATGCCAAACTACTGAACCAATTTCCTAGAGTCCAGTGTTCAGTGGTGACTGAGATTATATTCAAAGATAAAAGCTTGTATTTATCAGTTAGCTCACACACACACACACACACACACACACACACACACTAAACTGCTATGGGGTGTATAATGAGTGGCCACATATCTCACTTTTAAACAAACCAAGCCACCACACACTGGACATGAGGTACACACACCATCACCAACATTCAGTGTTGAACAGACTGTAAGCCTCAATATGGTGTCTGATACTAGTGAAATATGTTTTTTTAACCAAGCTAAATGCATTCTTTATTGTTAAAAATTGACAGAATCATTCTACTTGTACAACCTCATTTCCAAAAAAGTTGAGACGCTGTGCAAAATGAAATAAAAACAAAATGCTATCATATATCACCCTGTATTTAATTGAGAATAGTACAAAGACAACATATCAGATGTTGAAACTAACAAATTTTATTTAAATATGTTTTTATTCTATATTTGTAATTTTTATCATGTTATTCTTTTTTATTTATGAAATAACACACAAAGAATTACAACAATCTGAAATATTGGCCTTCTACCAAACATGCTTCATTAGCTCACCACATTAATGAGGACAAACATTCCACTAATTAACTTTTAATTAGACAATTATAGTAATTAGGACGATTTAATCATTGTGATTCAACCTTTTCCAGCTCTAACTTTCACCAAAGTTGAAATGAACACCAATTGTTTGTAAGGGAACATTAAAAAATTCCATTTTTTAATCAAAATGTTTGGTTTGGAAATAATTTCAAACAAATTCACCCACTTCACTGTTTATATTTGTGTCAGAAACAAATTTCAGGCCTTCAGATCAGAATTCTCTGAGATTATGGAGTAAGGCCATAAGTGATGCTGAATGGAGCAGCTGGAGCTCATTCGGCAGACAGGGTTTTCCATCAATATTTGTGGCTATTTCAGTATTTTCACTTCCAGATCCTCAAAAGTTAATTACTCATTACTTTGCAGCTCAGAATAGATCCTACATCACTGCACAACTCAAGTTGCATCGTCTCGCCAAGCTTCTCAGCTGAAACGGAGCTGAACGTTCTAGACAGTAATGGAGTGAAACAAAAACGTTCCGAGGCAAGGAAACGACAAACATAGCAAACTTTCAGCTTGCGTCACATGACCGCCGCCACCTGAGCGTGACACGGGCACTCAGGGTGTTCACGTGGCCGTGGGTAGAGCGTTCACATGTTCCTGCTGGAGATCAGAGTGGATCCCTGTGAATGCTCTTTTTGTCTTCATGACACACAGATCCATCTGTGCCAAGCCAGGCCACCCTAGTTCTAGAGAAGGGGGCACACTATGGGTTTTTGCCCCCCATCCCACTCACTCAACTGGACTGTTTTTCCTCTCCCTTTATCTGTGGTCCATAAAGGCTTTAGATCCCCCAAAACAGGGCAGTGATGGCTTTCAAGCGAAAGCAGCCAAAACTGCGGCACAAAGCCAGGCAGGCCAGAGGTACTCTCTTGCATGTTGAGAGAGTTTCCAACGGAGGAGCCGGAGGAGAGCTGGTGCATTTCTGCAGCGGCGAAGGCCTGAGCTTAGCAACAGCTTTGTCCTCTGCAAAATTATACCAGTAAGAAACTTTTCATGAATTAAACATGTGAAACAGAAGGTGCTGGAAATGTCCTCGCATTATTTACGGATGCTGAGTTATATAACGTGAGACAAAGGGCCTCTCTAATGAAGTTGAATACCTTCCAGGTTGACACAGGAAAACAAACCCAGAACCCAGAGCAAAACCTTTTTCATTCAGTACTAATACCAAAAAGGAAGACGTCATATTAATCAAAGTACTTCAGCATAATGATGAGTACAGTTAGCTAGATGTTTTGTTAAGTCAGATCTCGGGTCTGTGGATCATGTGCCAGCTCTAGCGCCACTCCAGTGGGCGCAATTAGCAGTGCACCCATGACCGACTACATAGACTGACCTCTAAGATACAGTAATGTTATTTAAAAAATATCTACACATTAGTATACATTTAATAAACATCTTATGGACACATGCTGATTTCCCTTCTGTCATGGAATGTAAATGCCACGTTTCCTTTTCTGAACCATGTAGTTTTCAAACAGCAATCAAAATGCAACTAAGGCTGGCTTTACACTGTGAAACTCTAATGCAACTAGTTGCATGTTGTGAGTTCTTAATTTCCATGCAACTTGATAGTTAACAAGCAATTCAAAAACAACCAAAGCTTCATGCAACACATATGATTACTCCACTAGCTAGCAGCTAATTAGCAGCCCATTCTCTCTACATGAAACAGTTTGTGATGTTATTTATATTTGCATATTTTCTGCATTATTATCATCTTTGTAAAATTCATCCAGCTTTAATATCTGTTTTTTTTCCATACCTATTTTGTTATCTTAAGTTTAGTTCTGTGTATATTGAGCCTTTGTAAAAGAATGTTAAAGTAGCTGTTGTGCTTGTACTTCATGCCTCACTCAACCTGCCCTAGAAGCAAGTTCATTGAGATGTGCATCTCGGTTTCCTGTTCTGTAATAATTGTCATCCTTTGATTTATCAGAAATCTAAACTCTGTGTAAAATTAGGAGGTGTTAAGAAAGGAGAACATTAATCTAGCAACATAGATCATGATAAAATCTGGCTAACAAGGAATAATGAAGGGTCATAGAATTTTTTTTTAAGTAGCTGTTAGAATTAGTTGGCCAGTTATAACAGAATCATTGGCTCTGAAAAACTTTTTCATATGTCATCATGGCTCAGGAAACTGACAAAATGAAAAATTACAAACCTTGCATGAAGTTAATTATAATGATATAATTTCAGCTGTCTACTAAACTATCTTTGGTTTTGTTGTCTTATCCTTTAAATCCAGTGAAATTAATTGTTTGAAATGGTCTTGCAACTGTTTCAGCTAAGTTTCAAGTGGGTTGAAGGACGCTTTATGTCGTGCAGCTCAGGTGACGTTTAGTTTCATGTAGGTTGCAAGCAACTAAAGTTGCATGTATGTTTCACTGTGTAAAGCTAGCCTATCAAATCATCTGCTGAGAAAGAGAAAACAGGCTTATTATGGCCAAAAATTGAAACTGCTTACACATTGTTTAATTACAGTTAATAAAGAGGTTGGAAGCCTTCAGAGAATGAGAGAGAGCAATGTAGGGTCAAGCACTGATGTTGGACGAGAAGGCCTGTCTCACAATTGACGTTCCAATTCCACCTAAAGGTGTTGAGTGGGGTTGAGGTCAGGGCTCTGCACAGGCCACTGGAGTTCCTCCACACCAAACTCATTAAACCATGTCTTTATGCAGCTTGCTTTGTGCCAGGCTATGCTGGAACAGGAAAGGGTCTTGCTCAAACGGTTGCTAGAAAGTTGTAAGCATGTGATTGACTAAAACGCCTTTGTATGCTTTAGCATTATCATTACCTTTCACAAGAACTACAAGGCTGAACCCAAACCCTAAAAAACAGCCCCAGCCCATTATCCCTCCTCAACCAAACTTTACTGCTGTCACTATGCATTCAAGTAGGTAGTGTTCTCCTGGCAACTGACAAACCCAGATTTGTCCGTCAGATTGCCAGAGGAGGAAGTATGATTCATCACTCCAGAGAACATATTTCCACTGCTTTTTGGCGCTTGGGATTGTGCACAGTGATCTTAACACGGTGATCTAAACACAGGCTTTCTTGCTTGCGCGAATGTAGGCCTACAAAAAAAGCAAGCTCCACTCCCCTGTGTCAGTGTGATTTGTTGGATATCACAAAGCATTATGTGCCATCATCATTGTTTTGGTTGAGGTTGAGGGTTTACGTCAGTGGTCTGGAAGACAAAAACCCAAACGACACTCTGACCACATTGCAGATGTGCAGTAAATTCAGTCACACAAAAATAACACAAAATGAAATGCAGTAAAGCACTTTCATTGTCAACACATTTTATGTTTGATGGTCAGGACAAAGATAAACAACATGACCTTAATGCCCTTATGTCTAAGTGTGGTCTTTAAAGTGGCATTAGAAACTAATATGTGTTTCGTTCCTTCTTTGAGGGGGCATAGCAATACTCCTTTTAGAGCAGAGAGGCTTTGATGTTTATCATGGTGTGTTATTTGCGCTTATTGAATTTGTTTGGCATTCCTACATGGACTCCAACAGGAAATTAAAGAACACGTACTCAGAAGAATATATTAGTTCGAAGAACTTTGAACGTGAGTGTCATTGAGAACATATGAGAACATGTGAAACATCAGTGTGGATCTCAATGTGTTGGATCAAATAAGAAAATGTTGTTTCTTTGTCATTAATCTGCCATCCTATTATAGCTACAGTGTATGGCCAAAAGTATCCAGACACCCCTTGTAGTGAGTTGTGCTACTTTAAGGTTTACCTTTTGCTCATAGAGGTGTTTCATTGCACACATACAGCTTGTATAATATACATAGAAAAGCCCTGATCTATAGCATGGGATGCTCTGGAGCAGCCATACATGAGCCTAAGGTTATCATGCCCAAAGTCAAACTTCAACTAGAGGGATATAAAGTCCCCAAGCATCGGAGCTGTGGAACTGCATTTTCTGGAGAGATGAAGCTCCATCCAATACCTTTGGAATGAGTAGGAGTGGCATTTGTGATCCAACTAATTATCCAACATCAATACCTACCTACTTATGGCTGAATGCAGTCAAATCCTCGTAGCAATGTTCCAACACCTAGTGTAAAGTCTTCTCAGAAGAGGCTGTTACTGTATAGCAAAGGGGGGCCAACAGTGTAGACATACAGGGGGACGTACAGTGTAGATTGTGGTGAGAACATACTGAAACTATATTAATAGATTTAATCCTTTACCACAAACACAAAATCTTATTTATTAACCTTCAAAACTGGCTGTTTAGTTATTAATGTTGTGCTGTAACTACTATGTAAGCAATATGTAGGCTGAGTAGCTATGACAGTGAGACATTGTATGGGGCCAGATACAGACCCCCGCAGTTTAAATACCTACTTACTATAATGATCTGTTTACCATTAAAATCACATTTTCAGGTTCAGTGTTACAACATATCTTACCCACCGTCAAATTATTATTAGGCCTAGGGTGTGTGAGGGTGAGTGTACCAAACAATTTGTCAAATATGTAGCACCCAAGTGAGTTTGTGCTGAGTCACCTGAGAGGTGAGACTGATTCATCAGCTCGGTCATTAACACAGCGCTGCACTGGACCAGGCGCCGTGTTACAGAAACTTTTTAGGTCTGAAATCTTATCTGCTTAGTCACCATGACAACTTTAGTTAGGACTGAATTTAGGACAGAAGCTATTACAGAACAGCAGTTCTGAAATTCATAATCTCATCCTAACTCCAGATAAAACAACAGTATTAGAGGAACATCCTAACTAGACAAAATTTCCTAAATACCGTCCAACCCCAGAGCTGTCTTACCTTCTGTTTTTTTCTAACAGCATTTTAAAAATTGCAGACACTGCAGATACGATCTCCACCATCCCCTCTTATTACCTTCAAGTGTTAATGTTGATGAAAACTAGTCAGATAACATTTTACAGTGATGGTGGTGAATAATGAGGAGACAGAGCTGAACGTGTGTCTGTTTATTAGGAGGAATATCGTTAGCGTCTGCGGCTAAAGCGTTTGGGAAACTGAAATTGGAGAGCAGCGACACTGATAAACAGTCTTCTTAACTTTGAGTTTATCATGCTACAGTTTTGTTGGACCATTTTTACATCAGTAACGGTAAGTTAGCTGTCTGGCTAACTAACTTCATTATTTTAATTAAATGTTTACATGTCAGCTGTGCGCGTATGGTCGGTTGCTAGGTAACAGCATGACAGGTGATTGTCGACTTTAGTTGAGTGAGTTAAGATTTCCTAACTTGAGATAAGATGTTGTAAGATAATAAAGATAGAAAAAAGTAATACGGCCCCTGGTCTCTAATCACTATTATAAACTACTAGAAAATTAGGAGCTCTAGGTAAAACACTATTACAGGGCACACAATTCATGATTCATAAAGTAAGCATTATGGGTATTCCATGTCCACTAGGTTACAGTGAGGGGAAACAAGTATTCAGACACTTTTGTTTTGTGACTGAATATACTTCCAGTATATCTACTTCAAATTTACACATAATGTCTTTTCACTTTGTACTTAGAAATATGAACAAAATGAATGTGTTTATAAGCATGAACAAAATATGTTTTAAAAATAAAATTTATAGGGAAAGAGTAATATGACACTATATTAAAATATACATACATACAAAATTTCATTTTGCACCTGTGTCGTTATAAAGCATTTGTCATTGTTTGGGAAGATTTCATGCAACAAGTAGCAATCTTGAAGATGAAGGAGCTTCCTAAAGTTCTCAACGACAACATTTTTAAACAAAGCTACAATAGAAAAAGGTACAAAGCCCTAGCAAAGACCTTAAACATTCCTGTCAGTACAAATGGTTTCTTAATATGCAAGTGGAAAGGTCACAGAAGGACTAATCATCCCCGAACAGGTGCATCATGCAAGACTTCTCTCAGACTAATGATAAGGAAGGTAAGAGAGACACCAGCAGTTGAAAAGAGTTGCAGGAAGACCTGAAAGCAGCCAAAACAAGCTGAGTAGAGAACAACAAGCAATGACCTATGGAGAATTACTGAAGACGGTTTGCTAAGGGGGCCGAAATTGAACCACATTGCTTCAAAAACTTACTTCATACTATAGACATCTTAAAACTGTAATTGCTAACAACAGCTTTGCAACAAAGTACCAATGCTGTTAGTGTCTGAATACCTTTTTCTATATCTCTTTCATTTTTTAAACCTGTCTTTGTTTATGCTCATTAACACATGCTTTTTGTTTATATTTATAAGTACAAAGTCAAAAGATTGACTATTTACTTATTTTTGTTATCCTGTAAGTTGTGTAGATATAACAGTGAGATATTATATGGGGCCAATTATGGACCCCTGCAGTCTAAAGGTCTATGCACTATAAAGATCTATTTACCATTTACTTAAGATTTGGTTTTAAAATTATATTTTTAAATACATTAGGGTTGTAAATTTGAAATGAATTTATACACAGTAGAAGTATGTTAAATATAAAAAATGAAAGTCGTTGTTGTTGTACACTACAGTGTGTAATGGGACTGTGAGAGTGCACTGGATTTTCTCCACTACGTTTTCAGACACTACAAAATACCTCCTAAAGTAGTGCTCTATATGGTAAAGGGCATGGCTTTAGACATAGCTTTGAATGCAGACACTCTTTTGTTTCAGATTTGAAGGCAGTGTCTTTGAAGGCAGTGTTATAATCATTCAAATATATCTCCTAAATTAAGTCTTCTCTTTGGCCAGATCTCATATGCATGAAAAAAATGCTGCTTAATGCTTGATTAACACAGAATATGGACACACATCACATAGAATTGTGTTGCATGGTAGATATTAGCACTCACTCTGTCATGTTGTGTTTGGTTTCTTGAATGTATCAGTGGATTTCAGTGGAGGAAAGAGACAAATTCTGGTATTTACATAAAACTGAGCATTTTAAGACAATTTAAACATTCAGATTCTTTTATTTTATTTAATTTCACTGGAATATTCTTGCTAGGCATTTCAATGTGCTTTAGTGGTAGATTCATTGCAGCTGTTCTTCAACAAGACATCAAAAAGCACCAAATGTGAGTTCAGTCTGTATTGTTAGAGCGCTCAGATGAGTGCCAAGGTTTTACATATCTTCGAATTCGAATTCAGAACCATCAGCCAACTGTGTTTGCACACTGTGGAATTAGACCTCCACATTTAACCCATCCGTACAGTGGAACACCCACATACATGCACGCTAGTGAACACGCACACTAGGGGGCATTGAGCACACTTGCCCGGAGTGGTGGGCAGCCCTATCCACGGCACCCAGGGAGCAACTGGGGGTTAGGTGCCTTGCTCAAGGGCACTTCAGTCATGGACTGTCGGTCGAGGGGATCAAACCGGCAACCTTCCAGGGCTGGTTCCCTAACCTCCAGCCCACGACTGCCCTGCAGCTGGCCGCTTGGGAAAGAACATGGAGAGGATACAATAGACAAAGCACTGTGCTTCTTCATAAAAGTGCACAGACCTGATGTCAAACTTTCTGAACTCTCTAAACCGACCCCCAGAACAAACCCTGTCAGGAGGAGAAGCAGTGGGGGTAAAATACCTTTAGTGGATGTGGAGGTCATTGGGGAGCTGTTGATAGCTGCGTCCATGATATCAACAGGTGCGGGGTTGCGGAAAATGGATAACACACTCTCGGCCTGGTTGAGCAACTTTCTCCATGACGATCTCAACAGCAAAGTATGAAAACCCTTTTGTTACTGTGTCTTTCACACAAACAGACACAGAAAATGATAAGCAGACCCTCCTCAGCGTTTAGAAAATGAGACACACCATGTTTATTCTCTGTAGCACGAGAGAGCTCAGATTAGATTTTGAGGTTGAGCCTAAATCTTTGGGTTAAAGCTAAAGTTCTCGTCACAGTGACCCAGCAAGATGCCCCAGTGTCACTGTTAAATTGCTAAAGAAGGACCTCTGCTGGAAGCAGACCACTCTTGTCCATGACTTGGCAGCATTTAACATTAAATCAGAAAATGGAATGGAATTTTACCAGAAGGAAATGTTTCCATTCTGAATTGTGTAGTCATGCATTTTTGTTGTAACAAACCCTTCTGGATTATGAAGTGCACTTGAATCAGATAAAATCCATTAACTACATTTTCATACAAAGGATATTTGGGAAAAGCTCTTTAATCTTGCCGATGTAGGCTATGGAAATGTAAATTGGTGATATTTCATGAATGTCAACAAAACCATTTTTCAGCTTTAGTGAATGAATTGTTGATCGATACCTGAAATTTTGCAAAAGATAAAAAAGAAAAAAAGGAATGCATTTACATATGAATTTAGTGTCATGTGACATATTTCCCTCATGTCCCTCTTACAACAAACACAAGCAACACAAACAGCATAGCAATCAGGTAGATCTGCTCTGGAACATAAAATGAAAGTATTTTCACTGGTTAAAAGATTCATAATCTAATTAAAATTTTATAACATTTGGTCGAAATGAATGATCAGTACCATTTTGTGAAAGAAAAGGTTAAATGCATGTAAATATATGCTACATATACAGCATTTTAACACTGCTGTTGTTAATTTACAGAAATAGAATGTAAATTCACAGAAAATAATGATCACTTTTATTTCACAGACATCTGTCTTTATTTTAATGGTTGTTACTGCTATTATTATTGTAAAATACTGTATGTCTCAGCAAAACTAGTGAAACTGTTAAACAGCAAAATAACAGTAATTTTACAAACTTTTACCATCATAAAGAAAACTTACTTTTACTGTTAATTAATAGGTGTTGTCTGGCACCCCTGTTGCTTTTACTATTCTTTTACAGTTTTTTTCTTTTTTACAGTGTGGGCTGAGGAGAAGATGAGAGTGTTTTTAAGTAGAATGCTGCCACTTTTCAGCTCTTACAGAGAGAGATGTCCAGAAAACACTCCAGCAAATGGAAAGTGCTCAAACAGTTCTATATGGCAGAAAAATTGCGTAACCATTCGATGGAAAAAATATAATAATCATAAAATATTTTAAAAAATAAAATGTCCTTACCATACATTATGGGGAAGTCACTGTGCATAATTAACTATCCAAAACTTTACAGTTTTAAACTTTTTTTTTTTAACAATAAATGAGGCATCTTTACGTTCCTGGGCAGCAAAAATCACAGACTTTTTTCTTTTTTTTTGCACATTTTCATTTTATCACCTCCATTTGAACAGAGAGTCAATGGAAACATTGCTACAGTGAAAGTCATTAAGACATCAAATATGCACACTTGATCACACACTTCAGTTGAATTGAGTAATAATACTACAAGTATATATACACAGAACACACACTGACTATTATGTTGCTTGGCAACCATAATTTTCCATTAACAAGCTATATTCCAACGGTGCTTAGAATGATTAGATAATAGAATTATATTTATAATTCATTAAACATCAATGTTATATTTTAACGTAATATGTGTAAGTGAGTCCTTTAACAGCACCATTTAACTAATGGTTCTTTAAGGAACCAAACTTTGATTTTTCTGTTGCATTGCTCAAAAGAACCTGTTTTGGCACCTTTTTTACATCCACACTTCCATTTTTAACTGCTATAATTTAATTTTTTCAGCTAGTTAGCACTGTTTTCCATGTTTACATTACTGAATGAAAAGCCGCAGAATGTAATACATCTGGAATTTTGGGGATTAAACATGATTAACATTATATATGATATAGATAGATATATAAAATATAAAAGTTCTGGCACATTTTAAATTTTGTGTTCTCCAATAGACATTATGTATTAAAATGTTCTCTATAGAGGATGTGTTAACTTATTTGACCTAGAAAATCAACAAAACATGAGAGGCACCCAAACTTTTGCATATGACTGTACATATTTTGGAACAAACATTGATCACAGTGTTGCTTGGCAACTACAGCCTACTGTTAACAAGCTCTATTCCACTTTTGCTTTGGGGGAAAAAAGATTAAAAAATGTTGTATTTTATCATAACATACTTTCTTTTGCTCCTACAAAACACCCATTAACCATGCAACATTTGAATTTATTTTTGATTTCTACATTGTTATACTACATAAGGTGTATGCAATTTCCTACATTCTCGATGTGAAATAAAAGGCACACCCTATCATGACCTTTGGAAGCCAATTCAGTGTTATTGTACTGAGTGCAAGTGGATTTGCAGCGACAGCTTATTTCAATTTAGTTGGATATTGTATAATGTAATTAAAGCCACATTGCTGTTATTTTGAATATAAATATGAATTCACAACCTGCAGCTCCAGGAAAAAAAACAAAAAACTTTCTGATCTTTTCTCCTTCTCCCCAGATAGTCCTCCATTGCTTGGGAAGCATGACATTTCACTGATGGAATGGTTCAGAGGATGCAAGCATCACCAAACACTGTGGAAACGCCAGTGGTCCATGTGTGTGAACGACCTTCAAAGGCACCTCTCAACAACACCGTGACTTTCTCATAACATTTTAGACTTGTTTTCTCTTCGGCTTCCCACACAAGCTGTTCTGCTTTTCTCAACATGATGGTTACTATAATAAGTGGGGTGTGTGTGGTGAGCGAGCAAGAGAGAGAGAGAGAGAGAGAGAGAGAGAGAGGTGGTGAGTAAGTGGATGGCGTGGGTCCGATGCGGTCAGACGCGTGACTGTATTTAACAAAAAGAACAGTGATTAGAGTCTCAGGAGGACTATCTAAATTGCAGAAGCACTGCATTGTCCTCTGTGAAAGTATACCTTTGTGAATAGGTAAAAAGGAGATAGGCTGTTCAAAGCCATTGTCCAAAACATCACTTTACAGTAGAGCCTTATACTTGCGATGCACTGCGAAACCTGGAATTTAATGTGAGCCCACACAACCATGTGTGGGGTTTCTCCACCGTTCAAAATTACAAGTTAAATACATTTTGTCCTTTAAAGTTGCAGCCAGTGCATAATTAACATTCTCTAGCTGTTTACAGTCAATTATTGAACGCGGCGCTTTTGCCCTCCGAGCTGGTGATTATACTGTAGCATGACTACTAATAAAGAGATCTCTCTATACAGCTTGTATCTCACATAAAGTCAGAGGAGCCAGACCGACAAACAGATCTGAATGTCCTCGCACGGCCAGCTGAAGACCCTTTGACCCCAATGAGCACATTAGCAGGTGATGCTAATGGACAATGAATTGCCATTTAACAGCAACTGCTGCTTCATGCATTGCAAAACATAGCTGGTTCTGTAAATTCTTGATAAGATTTAAATTAATCTCCAGCATGTGATACGTAGGCTTGTGATACAATCAAGACAAGAAATACTACATCACTCAGAGTAGCTGCAGTTTTCGGGAGTGAATGCTTAATGCAGCTTTGTGTACAGAAACGGGTACAGTTATCAGTGGAAAGTACCCTCTGTTACACTCATTATGAGAACAGGGTTTAATGTTTTTGTTATTCTGCATAAAATGGACCCTATTATTAAAACAAGGGTCCTTTTGGTTTATGTTGCCTTGAGGCAACATTGTGCAACAATGAATAGAAGAACTTATATTTAAAACAGGATTTATTTTATTTTAGTATTTGGAACAAAACTGATGCACTTGCCCCCCCCAAAAAAAAAAAAAAGTACAAAACAAAAACAAATCAATTTTATTTTATTTTTGAAGAAACTATGTTGCAACCATGATGTTACCATGATGCAACATTGTAAAGTAATGCTTTGGTTTCTTGCACAACAACAATCATTTAACACCACATAAAGTAGTTAAACCATAGAAAAACCTAAAAAGATATCAAGTAATTTTCAGGTAATCATAATTTTCAACAATTTTCAAAACAAAAAATACTGATTACATTAGTACCACAGACAGCATGTTGACTGCTACAAGACAGAATTGACTGGAATCAGTTTCTAGCCACTAACATTGCATACGTGTTATATACCAAATTTAAATTTCCTAAATAAAACAAAAGCACAAAAATAATTCTTAATGAAAAACAGTATCTGCTGTGTTCTCACAAGTGCCAACATATGTGACACACTTCTTGCTTCTGACTGTGTTGCACAATGTTGCTTCTAGGCAACATACTATAAAAAAACATTTATATGATACTAAAAATGTTAAAAAGATTACTTCACATGAATCATAACTTTGAGGGTGCAAAAACACATGCCATCAACAAGCTGCTCCATAAAAGCATATTTTTTTTATTTATTTAAACTCTTCTCTTCATTATTACTCATTTTATTGTCATAAAATATGTATCATGCCATTGTAAAGTAAGTAAAATGGGTTTGTTACCCTTCGGCAACATGGTGCAATAGAGGGCTAAGCTGCAGGCAGTGGTATAGGCATGGTGTATATTCTGTGCTAATTATAAAAAACAGTTAAATGGTCTTTTCAAAGGCAATACTTCATTAGCCTGTTCAGTTTGCTTCATAGAAGAAACACGAATGGCAAAAGGGCAATTACTGCTCACAGGAAGGTCTAAACACTGAGATGTGGTACAAAAAAAAAAAGCAAAAAACAAAATAAGACCTCTTGTAAGTCCAGTGTAAATTCTCCCACAGCTTTGCCACATGAATATACAGACTTGCTTGCCAGTGTTTACAATTTGATAAGTGCCCCCAAGTTAAAGTGCATATCTGCTGGTTGGTTTAAAACAAGCAAACCGCTGTCCTACCACACACAAAGCTAAACAGGGATTCGGCACTACTTTTGCTGGGAACATGCAATTACTTGTAGTTTTCTGATCCAAGCACTTCCTGTTTTACACATTTTCTTTTCCTGGTTGAGGGTCGTTCCAGAGGGATAACTACACGGTGCAGCACAAGCGTCTTAAATGTGGTCAGAGAGACGTGGTAGATGAGAATGTACGGAGGATTAACATTCCTTTAAGATCATTCTGGTCACCATAAACACTTTGTGACGTACTCAGGGCACCTTATGTTCAGCTTTACCTCGGTGTGTTGTTGTAAGACACTGTATGTTTACACATTCAAAACTGAAAAGCTACAAATCTCACAAAAAATAATGAAAACTAATCACAATAAAGAACATTAGGACATTGCAATGTTTCCACTGATTATGAATTTTGTTTTGGGCCTGTTTGCACCCTGTAGAACCAGCTACTAGTCAATAGCAAACTAAATAAAGCAGTAAGTCAGGTATGGCTGTGCGTTTCTGTGATTTTATTATGGGTAAGGGGAGTTAAACGGGTAAGAGCACGTAAAACCTCCTTTGCAATGGCAAACTTAACTGTAACACATGGTTTGAAATGGTTGATTGCTTTTATTAATGATGACAATAGAAAATATAATAAAATACACAATTTTTCAATTAAATATTTAAGTTACAATCAATGATAATAGCAGTAAACCATCTTCCCCCAAGAAATGCTGTTCATTTAGAGCAGGACTGCCCAAAGAGGCCTGGGGTTCAAAGTTGGTACATACAGACATTTAAATTGGGCCAACAGAAGGGTTTCGTAATCCCACATGCTCACCCTATGAGAGAACAAACCACTGTAAAACATAACATTTGCAACGTTAACGTTTTGTTTATTTGTTCAACTTACTAATGCAAATCAAGTAGCCCCTCCTAATTGTTGACTTCAGGCATTTCAGCCACATACTTTGTAAGCAAGTGTATAAAATCAAGCACATAGCCTTGCAATCTACAAAGACAAACTCTGGCAGTAGAATGGGTTATACTGAAGACTTCAATGAGATTACATGAGGCACTATCATAGGATAAGATCACTATGTGCAATGCCAAGTGTCAGCTGGAGTAGTGTGAAGCATTCCAGCACTGGAGCCATGGAAATGTGTTCTCTGAAGTGATGAATCATCTTTACACTGTCTGAAAGTCTGATGGATGAATTCTGGTTTGGTCGATGTCAGAGGAATGCTACCTTCTGGAATACATGGTGCCAAGAGTAGAGTTTGGTGAAGGGATAATGGTCTGGGACTGTTTTTCAGGGTTTGGGTCCCTTAGTTCCAGTGAAGGGGTGATGTTAATGCTACAGCATTTAAAGGTATTTTAGACAGTTATATGCTTCCAACTTTGTGGCTCCAGCATGGCTGTGTCCTTGTACACAAAGTGAGCTCCATAATAACATGATTTGATGAGTTTGGTGTGGAGGAACTCCAGTGGCTTGCACCTCAACCTCAACCCCACTGAACACCTTTGAGATGAATTATAACACTGACTGTGAGCCAGGCCTTTATGTCCAACATCAGTGCCTGACCTCTGAAATGCTCTTTTGACTGAATTGTACTATTTCTTGTATAATCCCTAAGTTAAATAGGTAAATCTGGTTAAGATCAATAAATTTATATCATACCACAGAGTTTTTTTGCCCAAAAAGCTTCCTAGCATTCTTAGCGTTTTTGTTGGTTTATGTCAGTTAACCCTTATTTTTAAAATACTTTTATTAGTTCTCCTCACATTATGTTTTTGTGTTAGTGTGTGTGTGTGTGTTTTTGTGTGTCAAAGCATGTTCTCATGCTAAATGTTTTGAATGCATTTAACATGTCCTTTGCTGTTCTCAGCATGATGGTGTTTTATGTTCAGGTTTACCAGTTCTGTTTGACTTGGTGAATAACAGCCCCCAGACAGTTTCTGAACAGAATGGCAAAGATGCATGAAGTCATGAAGTCTTCAGACTCATGTCTTACTTGAGCTTTTTGCTCATTACTGTATGAAACAACCCTTTTAAAATAATGGAGCTGTTTCTGTTGGTTCTGTTGGTTTCTAATCGCACAGGGGGGACTATTTGCAGCAAAGCACAGGATATAATGTAGTTTATTCATTCAGAGTAATCATTATATGACATTTGTGTGTATTACTTTTATTGTGTACATAATTATATTGTAGCATCAGAACAGAGTAGGCATGAATCATGTTTGAACCAGAAACACCCTTTTTTCAAGCGTTCTCACAAAAGCTAAGCTAGTGCAGGGGAGTTCTAGTTAAGAGAACTCAATCCATTCAGGTAAATGTGACTCAGCAAAATAAAGAATACTCAGATGATTTTTGTGGTTAGGCTTAAAATTATGGAGTAATAAAATTCAGGCAATGAGTTTGCACAGGTATTTTGAGTAAAGCAGTGCTACTCGGGGTAATTAAATGATAGCTTAGCCTGACTAGATGGATTCACCAACTAAATCAAGAGTAGGCAGAATGTGAAAGACTAGAGTACTGCTGGCCTAGTTGAAACTACTTAAAATGATTAGCCTATTTGAATTAGCTTTACTTGCTGTAGACGTGTGGATGACTGAAAAATACAAAATAACTACAATTCAAGTATAAAGTTATTTAAGACTGAGCCTGTTAAGAAAATGAATAACTCATTAATTTCCCCTTATAGAAACCAGCTTAGACCTAGAGTTCATACAGAATGATGACACGACTTCAGATAGTTTTTAGTGATTTGGCGCATTAATGCAGACTTGAGAGGTGGTCACAGATGTGTACATGCCAATCAAACTTTAAGACAAGAACTATCCATTTTATAAGTTGAGGTACAAAAGATGTTCCACATTTTTCTCATTTATATGAAGAATAGCATCTCCAGAGTGGATTAGGTCACACTGAGGCCTGATAAGACCAAAAATTTATTAACTAGAACCACTTTTAGGGCCGTTCATGGAACAAAATGCAGGAACGATGCAGTGACAAGAAATGACAGCAGATTCAGTGTCACTTAAATGAGACTGCTCTGACTCAGTGGAGTTTATCTACTATCGGATATGGTTTGTGCTTGTCATCTGGAAAACATACTGTGCTCGAAATCACCAACAAAGCAAGAATGCAGCGGCACTGAAGAGCCCCATTGATCACAGCGAGATCAACATGAAGCATTTCATTTCTCACTTGTGGCAGATGAAAGAGCCGTATGGGACTCAGAAAGGAGGCTTTCACCCAGCATGGGGCAGACAGAAAGTGTTTATCTCCTCTTTTTTCTACAAGGAACATTCATTAAGCCTTTGCTCCATGGTTTTCTAAAAAGCTCTGGCCAATTAGATGTTATTCATTCACTTTATGACTTATTCGGGTGGCTTTTTCTCATTTACTGTGGAAAAAGCTGGAACATATTAGTGTCCTGTGATATTTCATTGAATATTTAACTCTATTTATACTATTAAAATGTAATTACAATTATTGTTTAGTTTAATTAAGTGTAATAATCAGTGTCCAAAGTTTGCTTTTATACATTAGAAATGGAGCTATGAGGCTAACATTGCTAACAAACACCAGAAGTCAGTAGTCACACAAATGTTTTCTGTAATTACATCTGTAAAACGTCTCTCAACCCTCTCAAACTGCATCCACCTCTTTATCAAGGTCACACAGACTTGGCAGATGTGGTTTTGGACAGAGTATGACTTCTTGTGAACTTAAAAAATGAACAAAACTCTACCATGCAGATGAACACTGCAGGCAGCCATTTTAGACAACAGGTTTAAGTCATGCTGTGTCATAAATCAGGTCGACCACATCAAGTCTGGACCTTAATGAAGAGCTGGTTTGAGCGGTTTGAGGAAAGTTCTGGGGATGTATCTACAGAAACGATTTGGGTGACTGTTGGCTTCTAGTGTTTGTTAGCAACATTAGCCTTGTAGCTGCAGAGCTAAACTAAAGAAGCAAAATTCGGACACCAAACATATATTGGCTGCTTGACTACATCTAAGGTAGAGTTTTTGCTGAATCATTCCTTTAAGACTACATGTGAGCACCTAGAACAGGGGTTGGCAACACACGGCTCCAGACCCACATGCGGCTCTTTTACTGCCCTGTTGCAGTTCCACAGCAGAAATAGATTGTTAGATAAAAATAAAATAATCCTACTTTGCAGTAAAATAAAGCTCTGACTATCATTTTAGCGCAGTTTTAACAATAAACAGTCTTTAACACTGGAGTTAATGTAGCCTATGTCTGCTTATTTTACCAAGCTTTAACCCTGAAGTTTGGTGCACAGACTGCTGGTCACCTTAGCAACACAGACAACAATCTCACCCTAGTAGCTAACAAAAAGTCAAAGAGGATAATGTAAGAATGTAAAATTGATCATTTGGAGACAGGTGTTCATAAGCTCTCCAGTGGGTTTCCTGATATGTTTAATCTGCAACGAGAAACTGTCAAACACTTTAAAGTTGCTTAGCTGAAGTCAGTTTCTCATGTCCGGTTCCACCTTAAATGGTGCAGCATTTACAATCTAGCACCTCAGGCACCATTTAAGGGGGAACGGTCAAACAAGAAGCTGGCGAATGAGAAGTGACTTCAGCTTCATAAAAAGTCAAATGTTGAGAGACTGTTCTACTTTTGCGAAAAACTTTCCTGCCAGAGATGCGAGAAAAGCAGCTATAGCTGAGCTAAAGCTTAAAGCAGAGCAAAGAAAGTGCATTTTCGTTTATATTTTTTAGCCTATACTAGCACATTAGCACATACTGAGACATTTTCACAGCTGGTAAATGATGATATAGATGGTAAAATGGACATAAAATGTTGTGGCTCCCAAAGTGGTTCGATTTTTGTTGAAAGGACAAAATGGCTCTTCTTAACATTTGGGTTGCCAACCCCTGGCCTAGAAGGTTAACTGCCTCCTGTATGCAAAGACACTACTGTGCTATCATAACAGCAGCTGCAATTCTTCCTGAAATGAACAATAATGCACTTTTAGGCCCAGTTGTATAACTGTGTCCAAGGTTTAACAGCGCTAAAAAATAGGCAAAATGGATAAATTGGAGGCCAAATTATGACAAGCTCTCGGTCCTGAAACAAAGAGGCAACTGAGACTGTTTGCTGAGTGTTTGCTCAGTATCTCCCACTCAGCTTCTATGATAGTGGCAGCAGCTGCACTTTGATACCAAATGAACAGAGAGCCTTGACACAGCTAATACTATTCCAGTTACAGTTGTTACAGTTATTACTGCTATTACTGCTGTTCTAGAAAACAGTTTTAGGAAAACCTTCTTAGGTTACAGAAGTCAGCCATTGAAAGGTTCCTCAGGAAACAAAATTTGGTTATTCTGTAGTGTCTCTCCAAAGAATTATTTTTAACACCTTTTTTCTTAATCACTGAAATGCCCTCAAATGTCCAGGCTTCTACTCTTCACTTCTATAATGTAAGAGAAACACAGACTCTTTGTGTTGTTTTCCATGTAGTTAGTGAATAATAACCCATAGAATGTAATTAACCTGGACATTAAAAGGGTTCAATTTTAAAGATCCGTTTGTTGGTTCACACTTGAATTCTTCATTATCATAACTATTAATTTCATAGTAGTCACCACATAAGTTGTAGCAGTTACTGAATAATAGGTTTGAATAAATTGCCTAGAGTTCAATGAGTTACGAAGAGCGACGCTGACTTGTGTTGTAATTATACTAAATATAACTAAAAACTTTCAGCTAGAGATTAAAACCTTAAGAATCACACACTGAAAGGAAAGCTGAGTAAGTATTAGACTACTTGTTGCACACCTTCTATTTAAGTGCCTGTAGAAAACAATTCCAAAAAGGACATGTAGACAAAAAAGTTGATTATCTAAGTGTTGTATAGTCCAGATTTAAAGGGGAATTCCAGTGATTCTTCAGAATTAAATGATTAAGATGTAAATAAAGTCTTTCAGAGTGGTTTGATGTTAAAATGCTCTGTTCTAGAGAGACTTACCAAGTCAGAAATGTTCACAGTGGTGGTGATAGGAACCAGACATCTAGACCATTTAATGCCATTTAAAGGTCCCTCACAGAAAGTTATTAATGGTTGCAAATATGTTGCCTGAAGCTTGTGCCAAGTTTCAGAAGCTTGGTATATGATAGTTTTGGCCAAAAACGTATATTTCAAAATATTTTTCAGATTTGCCAACATGTAACCATTATCAGCATTATGTTTTACATCCCACTCTGACTGATCAAATCATCATCATTAAATGTGCAGACATTTTAAACAATGAGTGGAATTCCACTTTGAATCTGTGTACAACAACAGTAGTTACAGAATTGTGGCCCTGACTGGGTTAACTATGATACTTTATGATACTAATGTTCCTGAAAAATATTCCCAGTCCACTAAACACTTAGTTATAATATCAGTAAATGTATAGATAAATACTAAATGACCAGGTTATCTGCAGGATGATGCAATTATTTCAACTGAACGACAAATGTCCTTATTAGTGGCATCAAACAATCTTAACGTTTGTTGCCATGACACTTTGTAAATCACTATTTTCTCCAATTGTTTTCCATTGACCTTCACATAATGTGTATTAACTACCGAGGGTTACATATTTAAGCTTTAGGTCAAGGTTAAATTAACACAACAAAATGTTACAGTTTCATTCACACTTGTGATGTTGAAGGAACATTTGTAGTAGTCTTTATTTATTTGTATTTTTTTTAATGAAAAAGTCTTCTTTTGAGGCTGCTTTACAGCCTTTACAACAGCTCTCCTCCCAGATGTATGGAGTCTGGTGGTAAAACTGTCTGGACAGTTTTATATCCGGTTTTATATCCTAATGATCAACGGTGGCTGAGTTTCCTCCTCTACAGCCTGTGGACACCCAAGTGGATGTGAGCACCTAACATGGATTTTACTGGAAAAGCAGTGTGCACTAAGGCCTCAGAGCTGGATATCAAAAAACAAACATTTCAAAACCAGCTTGGTATACAAAATGAATAGTGTGCAGGCACAGTTTGAAGTAATTTCAACTTCTTACGCCCCTGGTGAACAGACTGTAGACATATTACTAATACTTTGCTATACAGGTCAGTTCAACTGGATTCAGTTTTGTTTGAGTTCAGGTGTGATGGAGGCTGTGTAAACACATTTTTTCCTTCTACCTTACAATGGACATGATCTTTTTCTCTTCTGTTGAAATCTTTAAGGCAGAATTCAGGGGATGTCATGGGCAGCTTGTAGTTTAAAGATGGTGACGGCTGAAAGTAGCAATTACGGGGTCCAAGCACTTTATAATGTGGCATTCGAATCTCACTAACACAACAGATGATAAAGTTTTGGATGTCTATTTAGTTTACAGAGTCACACTGCTCTGAGAATACAGACAAACAAGCAAAATTGCCATGTCTGGTGAGCCGCTGCTATAAACAAAAGTACTGTGATTGACATGTCAAGAAGTCAATTATAAATGTAAATATATAAATGTATAAAAATATTTATTAAAATTACTGCTTGCTGTCAAATCTATTCAGACATTTAAAAGTACTTGTGTTTTTCACAAATGTCAGAGCTGATGCATACATACACTGTCAGAAAGAATATACATCATTATGCATCATTACACATCAAATATACATCATTTTCTGGTAAACACTGAAAATGGATCCCATGGACCTGAACACCACACAAGGGCTAAAGTAATATTTGGGATAAAGGGAAAAAATGTGTACACTTCATTTTTTGATGAACCACTTTATACTGGCTTAATGGAATAATTATAAGCACTGTTAAATGTTGAAGAGCTAGAAAAAACATTCAAAACCTATGCATAATGCATATATTATAGGGGAAGCCCGGGGAACAACCTAATGTGGGGCCCAAATTAACATGGACTTTTTATGTTGTTAAAGAAGGTCAAGCAGCGTGTGCTTCTGGCCACATTACCACATTTCCTAGCCATGGTCTTCTGTAAAAATTCAGAGCAATTCATCAGCATTTAAAAGAAATCTGTGCCAAAGAGTGTTTTCAGGGCATGTAAGTAATTTTTTTTTCGGTTGCTGAGCTGTTTGTGTAAATCACAAAATCCGACATTTTATTACTTTAATCACCATCTTGTTGTCGACAACATAGCACCGTTTTGAAGCATGTGACAAGCACACAGCAAGTGCTAGCTAGGCTTAAGTACAGCCTCTGTACTACTGTACTTACATGGTGTTACAACTAAGCCATCTTTAGTAAACAAAGACAAATAAAGTAAATTTTGTTCACACTGATTTTAAAATGAAAAAGAGAAATATCTGAATACAGCGATTTTCTTCTACTTTATTAGTATCTTACAGATGTTAGTATTTTGGTTTTAAATAACTATACTAATGAAATTGACATTAACAGCTGGTAAAGCTGTAGTTAATCAAAAACAACATGCCATATTTTACTGATGTGTGATGTTTTTTATTTGCTGTCCTTCACTGGACAAAAAGTACATTTGTCATTGTCTGACTGTGTAATGACTCATGTCAGTTTTCATATATAATTTAATGTGTGTGTATCTATTAGTTGATCTGTCTGTCTGTCTTATAGATAGATAATATATAATGCAGTTTGGTTGGAAAATATATTCGTTTCCTACAACAGAGAACAAAAGAATTATACTGAATTAACTTTGTTTGCACTAATTCATCAGACTTTTCTAGTGGGTGTTAAACTGACCCTCAGTCTGTAACAGTTAACCGACCCATGGGGTAACTGTAACATTGCACTACCAGTCATTTTCAATGTAATTCTACATGAATGGTTGGTGCTAGAAAACAAAGTTCAAGTGTTGGTGTTTAGCAGAGATGTATATGTTGCTTTGTATAAAAAATATGATTATTCCATATTCATAATCAATATGATTATTAAACATTTTTAAAGTTATTTAAAAGAAAACAAAATGTGTTAGGTTTGCCCCACTCCCCCCTACGCTGATGACCCTTCTCAGGTTATACTGGGGAAATTTCTCTGGTTAACACAGAACATTCTGAACCCATAATCACAAATATCTGCGCAAACTCTTCAGAATTAAAGCAACACTCAGCACACACAGCTCCTGGTTTGCGGTCTGTCAGAGATACTTCAGCAGTTACAGCATGTACTCGTCGGCTGTTCCTTTGTATTTACAACCTCTTGTGTTTGTGGTGAAGTGCTGAATTTGCATGGAGACCCAACAGGAGTCTTAAACCTGGCTTCATCAAATGCTCGTTTCTGAATCCACTCTTTGTACTACACCTTTGAAAGGAGAGGAGATGCATATTACTTCCCCATAACCACAATGAAAACCACCTGGCAAGGTAAAAGTCTTGTAACTTTTGCTCTCCACTGTGGCCTGCTCTTCATCCTTCCAACAAATTCTCTGTTTTTTTTGTTGTTTTTTTTTCTGCAACATGCTCTTTCATGGAATTTTGATTGAGAGAAAGGCATGTGGCGATACACCTCTCATTTTTACCTCAGCTTCCTCTGCTTATTCTTTGTAGTTTTTTTTTGCATTACACTTGGGCCATGTAACTTGGCCGAGCAACATTTCCCCATGGCCTAGTGACACCGTGATACGTGAGTTTTTTAAGCTATAAAGCGCAAGAAAATGTTAATTCCAGAACACATAAATGTACATGCCAGGTGGTGCAGAAAGCTTGGCTGCTTTATTTATTTATTTACTTTTATTATACTTGGCGTGCCAGGACGCAAGCCTCACTGTGGACTGAAACAAGCTGAAGGCAGGCTAAAATGCTTCATTGCTTAGTTATCATGAAGGTCAGTCAGGGAAAAAAGGAGGTTTGTGAGAAAACACAAATACGAGCTGCGGGACAGAATTTTTAGACGTATAGATCATAAAAGCTCGGGAGAGGAGGGGTTTAATCCGAGGTTGTGAGTTACGTAATGATCCACAGTGGTTCCAGAGCGAAAGCTCTTATGTGCATAGCACACTTTGAACCTAGGTCAGACCTTAATGAGGTGTCAGACAGACAGTGCAGGTGCTGTGAATGGGTTCTGATTGAGTATCTTTACTATGACGTCAGTGCTCTGAGCATGGTGTCATCCAGAACTTAACCAAGTCATGTACTCCAGATGGTCGGTGAGACTACGAACTGACTTGCTAAAACCTGAATAAAAAACAGATGTTTCACATGTATTAATATCAGTTTTGCTAACAAATGCGTTATGACAGAAGATGAAGGCTGGTAATGGGATAAAGACTCACCCATTACCGCACTGTAATAATCTCCAAGGCTGAAACTAGCGAGCCAAAACATGTGCAAGAAAGCAATTTGAGGACAATCTCTGACTCTACTTTTTGTACTATAACATTTATTCTTTGTATGTTTATTAAAAGATGACTATAATTTGATACAGGTGTGTGCAGAAATGTATACACTCCTGGTAAACTGACATGTTTTGTTGATTTTCTAATTGAAGATAATGTGAAATTAACATCCTCTGCAGAGGTTAAACTTAAATATGACATTTTTTGCACGATGGGCCAGGATGAGAGCTGTGAGATCCGGTCAAAAGGCAGGCCCGAATCTCATGTCCCGCCTCCTGCCATCACTCACGTTCCTCATCAGTGTTCGGGCCCTGCCTTCCCGCCGACTCTCGGAGCTGTCACTGGGGCCCGGGGGACGGGTGATTGGCACATTGCTGATTGTAACATAGCAAAAAAAAAATAAGAAATGAAATAAAGAATGTGCATTAATGTTTGCACAGGCCACATTTTATAATCTTTTCAATACGTTAAACAGCAAATAAACAGTAACTTTGCTTTAAAATGTGCAGAAGTGTGTTCCCTGTAGAGCATGTGTTGACTTATTTTTACTTACTTTTCAGAACATATTTCTGACAAGATTAGACATAAGATAATCTACTTGCATATGGAAGAAAGCCAAGAAGCCCTTACTGAGACAAGGAAATAGATATGAAAAAGAAAGAAGAAACAATGAAGCTGCTGGTGTTGTTAGAACAATGGACTGTCCACCTGAAAGTCCAGACCTCAACATCACTGAATATGTTTGGAATTATTTGAATCAGAGAAGTAGAAACTGTAACCAACCAACACTGAACTTTGGAGGTGAACTGAATGATTAACTTGTACTTAATGGCTGTTTTGACAGAAATTGTGGTCTCTGACTTTTTGCACAGTACTGTATACATTTCATTAATTACTACATGACCATGACTTAATTGCTAAGTGACCATAAAAAGACTATGTATGTGTACACACACACACACACACACAAACATATATATATATATATATATATATATATATATATATATATACACTGTGTATGTATGCATATGTGCATGTAACACTACTAAAAAGTGTTAAATACATATATGCATATGTTAAGACATTGGAAATATGCACTGGGAAAGCACATATAGAGGATCAATAAATAGTAATATGTTATTTTTTTGTATGGGAATATGGACATTACTCTACATGTCACATCCTAACAAGATATCTTTCAAGCTTACATGTTTGATTGCAGAGAGAACAGCCCCTTTTAGCCCAAACATCCTCAGAGTATGACCTTGTGTGCTAATTCACATGTGGCGAGTCCTTCTCACAGGCCCAGGGGTCTTTAACATTAGTGCTAAATGTGCAAACACATCTTTTATGGATTCTGGCAAGCATGTCGTCTCCCGCCGTTTCCAACTCTCAGCGAGCTGAAGGAGAAGAAGTGGTTTTAATGTTCTCTTAAAAAAGAACTTCCTCAAAATAAAGGGAAAAAAAGTTTGAACATTTGTCTTTTACATCCAACTGGGAAGGTGTGTTTTATTGTTGCAATTTAATACATTGGCTCTTAAATCTAACTGCCTCTTTGGTGAGGTCATTTGATTTCAATTTGTGTGAGGGAATATGGAAATGCTACTCCAATTAATATACAGAGGCAGGCCCATTCAGTTTCTCTTAATCAGAGATGTTTTAAGCAGCAGTAAAAGCAGTCTCCTTGGCAGCCCACATGCAGTCTACACCTGCATGGCATAATCCAAAATGTATCTAATCATTAGGTAAAAAATAAATCTGGTGAGATCAGCACTAACATATTTTTCTCTTTTTCAGTTTTGTGCTCTTAGACTTCAAGATTAATCAAATAATGAGAGAGAACAACAACAATAAAACGAGTGTCCAAGTTCTACATCCAATGGAAAATATCAATTCATTCCAGCCTTTTTCGGTCCAACTTTGCAGCAAAACAGAAAGTGAGCATGCAGCTTCGCAAACCACTACCTGAATGCATTGAGGCCTGTCCAAGGAATGGGCATGATTAAGGAATGTTTTAGTGCAGGCTTCAGTGCTACAAAGATCAGACTACAGTGGACATTACCCTATGTATCTTATTGTATTGTACAGGTTTGACTTTTGCATCGATGACTGTACATTGCCCTTGCACAGACACATTGCGCTAATAACTATACTATACTAAGTTTCCAGTGCGCTACTAGTCATAAATTAGTCCAGCTCACTTCTCCACATGGAGTCCATCATTTTTCTGCCAGCTTGCTTTCTGTATGCTGACAGATGACCTCTCACAGTCCTCACTTAAAAAAAAACTAAAAGTCAGGTATGTGTAGAAGTGTATTCCCTGCAAAGGATGTGTTCACTTATTTTCACTTAAACAATCAACAAAACATATCATTTGATCAGGGGTGCGCAAATTTTTGCTGTATGCTGGTCAACAAAACAGTTAAAAGAAAAGCAGTACATGTGGCTGCTTCCTTATGGCTAAGTTTGTTAGTGGAATTTTACTCAGCTCCTCCCCCAATTTAGTCATTGCTAAGACTGCCCACCCCCCTCCACAGACTATGACCCCCCCTCCATCTCATAGTGGCACCAGTGGAGGTGGGGAGGAGGAGGGACTGCAGAAAGCTGAGGCGTCACCTGGATTGGAGCTCATGATCTCTTGATGATTACACAGTCAGACAGCTGCGCCACTCAGGAGTCACAGAGTTACTGAAATTTCTGTGTCTGCATGAAAGAGTGAAAAGGGGAATTATGCATTGTAGAGAGAGCTGTGCTTCCTCATACTCATAAAAACAGCTACCAGTGCTATATTTTAGTGTTATTAAACATTTTGATATCTTTACATTGCTTCTTTCTGCAGTTTTACAGCTTCAGACTGGCACAACCAGTGTTGGCTGGCTGCTAAATCACCCAGCATAGCGACACTGATGCTAGATACAATGCCAACAAAATGTTTAGTTCTTTTTCTGGAAATGCTCTGTTCTAGTTTGGTAAAGTGGTCCCCCAAGCATTACCTGAGATCTTACACATCACTTCTTTTGTCTTCAGTTGAAAAATGACAATGGAGAAGTAACAATTCGCTTTTGCCACCAGTCTCTTGTGAATTTGGGCAAGTTTTCAGGTTAACATACATGATATGGCATATTATAAAGTTTATTGCAGGCATAGTTGCAGTTGCTTGGCTATGAAGGCCCTACAGAGCGAACTGATTTGCTACAGTGCCACCCTGAGGCAGACCAGTGCTGCAGCTCTAGTTAGGTAAGAATATCAAAGGCAGAAACTCGCTGACTGTGGGTGAAGCAGCCAAACAACTACCTTTACCTGAATTTGTATTTGAACACATATGTTTCCCTAATGAACAGCATAACTTCATAATAAATTTATTTTCAGAGACCCCCAGAATTTTGCTGTTGAGACCTTTAGGGGGTCTAAGAGTTAATTAGAGGGTCCTGGAGGGTCCCTGTATTATCATCAGAGGCCAAAAGGTCATGAGTTTGAATCCCAGTGATGCCTCAGCTCAGATATCAGTGATATTAAGATCTCTACACTGGCTGCCAGTTAGTTACAGAATTGGCTTTAAAAGCATTGCTTCTTGTCTATATATCATCCAGTGACTCACAACAAAACACATTCCTGATTGTACTTGAACAACGCAAATCTAACAGGCCTCTCAGATCACTCAAGATTAGTCAGCTAGCAGTGCTTAGAATTAATACCAAAAATGGTGAGGCAGCATTTAGCTTTTACGCTGCGCAAAGCAGAAACCAGCTTCTAGAAGATCTCAGATACACCACAGACTAAAGACACTTCATTTTTCCCATGCCTTTTACATCTAAGCACTTTTGTCTAGACCAGGTGGGGGGCATTCCAATCCTGCAAGGCTGGAGTCCTGCACAATTTGGTGATTTTCCTGCTCAAGCTCACCTTATTCAACTCAAGATTAGTTGGTGTGCTAGAGCAGACTGTGCTGGATTGCTACCCCTTTACCTCTCCATAATTTATGTTTCATTTTTACATGACCATTTTCAAAACTTTTTAATCTCTCACTAAAACTCAAGGTGTTTTTGTTACTGTGCCTTTAAGACTGATATATGTAAATGACCTCTGTTCTCATTGGCTGAGCCTCATTCAAAAAGCAGTCCAGGCTAAAACACTCATCATAACATAAGTGTGAATGGGCGGGGCTAAACTACTCTAGGCTGAATAGGTGGATACATGTAAATGTGTTGGTTTTTATGACATCACAAAAGACTTTGAAACAGGCTGTTTTTGCAGCCTAGTTTCTGTATATGGACTGTATTGACTAGAAAGTAAATAATAAGTTTGAAACTAACAATATTTCATGCACTACATTGGAATCTTACTTTTCTATGACATAGGCCCTTTAAAAGCCTTTCATATGGGTGTTATAGGCCCTATGAAGACATACAGACATCCTGTCCCAGGCAAGAACAGAAACAGAGCACTCTAGCGAAAGCAGGCCCTTCAGACATCCAGAACACAAATCTGCTATTAAAATTCAGCAGATTATTCTCTAATATAACCACTTGATACTTGTCTTAGAGGATAACTTAAAAAACATTGAGTGAAACAATAGCATCTTCCATCTGAAGCACAATCCTTACTGGAATATCCTCTGTCCTGCTCTAATTCACTTCAATCCTTGCCATATCCATAATCTCTCTGTCTGAGAATCAAAGAATGTCCTAATTACAGCCATTTAAAAGGACTCCATGACATCTTTTGATGTGATATTACCGTCTGTCCCGATTAGCCGTGCACTTGTCGGCCTCATTTTTCTTTTATGCTCATTTAAATGTTACGGGCAGGCACAGTGGCTTATAGGAGTTTTCGCAACTCTCTTTTCTTGAGTTCAGAGTCAGTAGTTGCCTCAGGTACAGGAATTTGTTTGGACATTTTGGAAACTGCTCAACACTGACGGAAGCACTAAATGCACATGATTACATTCTAAGTAGATATACTACTGTGCAAAAGTCAGTGACTGCCCTTCATTTATTTAATTTCCAGTTAAAACAGCACTTAAGGACAAGTTATTCCTTTTTCAGCATCACAAAATAAGTGCATCAGGAAGAAAACATATTTAATGGAAAACTACACAGAAGCCTCAACACACACACACACACACACACACACACACACACACACACACACACATTTCCTAAACCGCTTATCCTTCTTGGTCGTGGGGGGAGCTGGAGCCTATACCAGCAGTCATTGGGCAGAAGGCAGGAAACACCCTGGAGAGGTCGCCAGTCGATCGCAGGAAGCCTCAACAAATACATATAATATTTTTCAGTATTTAATGCCTCCACTCTTTACTTTTATTACAGCTTCCATTCTTTTCAGGAGACTAGCTTTCACTTTTTTCAAAGAAATCTGCAGGGATATTTTTCACAACTCCCAAGTTCAGTCTTAGAAGTTGGTTGTAATTTCTGCTTCTCATGATCCAAGTAATCTCAAACACATTCAGTGATAATGAGGTCTGGACTTTGGGGTGGTCAGTCCATTGTTCTGAGAACACCAGCAGCTTCTTTCATTTGCAATTTTTCTTCTTGTTTGTCTGTTTCCTGTTCTCAGTGAGGGCCTCTTTACAGCTAGCGACAATGCTTGATCTTCTCCTCTCTCTCAAAGATGAAAGCTTTAAGTGCTGTTTATCTGATGTGGACAGTTTTGGTGTCTACCAGGTCTTCCAGGTGGTCCATTTTCTCTGTAGCTTTTAATCACTTTTTGAACTCCAGTTCTGGAAATTCCTGTTATTTTCACTTGACTTTCTCCTTCCTTATGCAGGTGGATTATCTTGTATCTAATCTCCTCAGAAATATCTCCTGAAAATGAAGAACCTGTATGTAATGGCTGTTTTGATTCGAAACAAAATAAACGAGGGGTGGTCTCTGACTTTTGCACAGTACTGCACATTTCTGAGTGCAAAATTACATGACTAGTGTGAAGTAAATTAGTATAATAGTCCCTTACTTTTTCTGTGCGTACATGAAAGCCTGTTTCTGGGAGGGCGATAAGGACAAAATAGCTTTTTAAGAGAAGGCTGTTGGAAGAGAATTGCTGGATGTCTTGCCCACATCCTGTTCCTCTTGTCTGAAAGACTCAAGGTATACTATTCAATAGGAAAAACCACCGTGTTTAACCTCTGAACCTGCCTTTATGACTTTTCCACACTGATAACCATCGCCTCTTTGTAGGCTAACCTAAACTCCTGACAATGTGAAGCACTTTGGCTTGATTGTTTGGAGACATAGAAATAGAAATAGGTGGCCTAAAAGTTCAAAGTGCACAAGTCATACATTTCAGTGTGTGAAACAGTGGTGAAAGTCTTACTGTAAAGACTTTCTCAAAGCATTTCAATCTAAACTCATTAGTGAATGTTTTTTAAGAGAGTCATGCTGCTCATAGAGTAACATGATCCACTGCTGGCCTCTAGTGTTCAGTACAAGGCACAGCTGCCTGCTGTTAAGGCCCACGATGTGAGAAGTTCACTATTTTTACCCATCTTGAGATCAGAGCAAGAGACTTTTCAGTTTGGTATTCACATGTTTTGGCCACATTTACCCCATTCTGTTGCTATTAAAAGAATGATTGGGCCAAAAAACAACTTATTTACCCAAATTTCCACTTACCCCAGATGCAGTTAATCAGCCAAGACATGTTTGTCTAAAGTTTGCTTCTTTAGTTTAGCACTATGAGGCTGATATTGCTAACAAAGACCAGAAGTCAATAGTCACCCAAATCCTTTCCATAAATACATCCCCCAAACTTCTCTCAGCCTGCTCAGGCCGCAGTCAGGTCTTCATTAATGTTGCGTAGGCTTGTTGGTGTGGTTTAGGACACAGTGTGTCTTATTTTGAACTATAGAAATGAGTGTTGTCCTGAAATCTGTCTCTAATTTATGTGTATATATGTCACACATGATTTCTGTTGTTTCTATTTATAGATAACTATTAGTCTTGAATTTGCTCATTCAAAATATGTTAATAAATAGAAAAAAAAATTGCAAATATAATCTAGTGTTCATACGTCTGTGTGATGCGCATGTGCATGAAGGTAAGTCAGAATTCAGCCCAAAGCTTGATGCCTAAAATGGCTGCCTGCAGTGTTTAGCTATGCAGTGAAGTGAGTTTTGATCATATATTATCTTAAAGCTCACTGTATGTCACCAAAATGTAGAGCTGGATGTGGTTTAAGCAGGTTGAGCGAAGTTTTAAGGATGTTTTTACAGAAAAGATTTGGGTGACTATTGACTTCTAGGGTTTGTTAGCTACCTTAGCCTTGTAGCTCCAAAGTAAAGAAGCAAAATTTATACAGAATACATGTCTTGGCATATATCTGAGGTAAGTGGAAAATTGTGTAAATTTATTTTTTCACTGAGCCTATTCTTTAATCTGTGACTGGTTCACCAAAGACGTAAACCCAAAGCATGGGTTGTCTCACAGAAATGTCGCTATTCTCTTCTTCTATTGGATAAGCCTTAATTTAGTCTTTGGTCATCTGGATATCTGAAATACAGTTTAGTTATTGGCAATGAAGTAAACACTGCAAAGACTACAAAGCACAAAGAAAGTAAGGAGAGTGTAGAGCAGGACAAGAGAGGTCAGGACTGCATTGTTTGCCAGATAACGTAAAGGGGCTATATCATGGAAAACTGAATTTTTCTCTCTCGGGCCTCCATAAGCATACAGCTTCAGTGTACCTTGGCATAGATTCTAGTCTCTGGAGCTAAACTGGAGACATGGAACTTCCAAAAGATGTTCCCTCAGTTGGTGTTTTGATGATGGTGGTGGACAGCGCTGTCTAACAAGTCAGGCCAAAATCTCCAGAGCAGTTATTGAGTCAGCAGAGCGTTGGTGAATTTTATGCACTATGCTCCTCAGCACTCAGCGACCTGCTCTGTAACTTTACGTGGTCTGACACTTCATGGCTGATTTGCTGTGGTTCCTAAACACTTCCACTTTTCACAGTTGATCGTGGAATATTTAGTAAGGAAAAAATTTCGCAAACTGACTTGTTGCAACAGTGGCGCCCTATTACAGCAACCCTTAAATTCAGTGAGCTCTTTAGAACAACCCATTCTTTCACAAGTGTTTATAAAGGCAGACTACATGGCTAGGTGCTTAATTATATATAACTGTGGCAATGAGACAGAATGAAAACACCTGAATTCAATGATTAAGAGGTGTATCACAATACTTTTGTCCATATAGTGTACATGCATGCACTCACTAAGACAAATTCATTGTATGTGTAACATACTTGACAAAATAAAGTGACTCTTATTCTAAATCAGTGACTGAAAAACCCAGGACTAGAAGCTTTATTCAGGCTTGGATGTGATTACTTCTGGACTAGACAGCAGACAATGGAGACAATGGAGAGAAAGAAAAGATCAGCTGTCGGTCTACATCAGCAGTTACTACTGTCCATGTGTTATTATCAGTGCACACTGATAACTAAAAATAGTCCTTAGCAGCATAACCACAGACTTTTTTCAAGAACTGCGGACAGTGTGTGCAGACTAAAGTGTCTGTGCAGGTAACGTGACTAAGCAGTATGCATAGGTATGCAACAGGTGAGAATGAAGAGTAGGGCTGGGGTAGCAGCTCAGTCTTAATGTTTAAAAGTCCATCAGGCAGATCTGTTCATTCTTTCTGCCTGCATGAAGAAACCGGTCATCAGTCTGGAGGACTTGGCCCGGATGCTCTGTAGCTTTCTTCCAGACAGGAGGGGTGTAAACAGTCTGTGTGAGGAGTCTGAGAGATCCTTCCTGATGCTGCAAGCCTTCCATAAACAGTGTTCAGTGTAAAGGTCCTTAATGGCAGGGAAGCTTGACCCAGTGATGGGCTGGGCATTCTTCAGGACCCACTGCAGTGCTTTCCTGTCTGAGCAGTTTCTGTACCAGAAAGTGATGCTGCAGGTCAGGATGCTCTCTATTGTGCTCCTATAGAAGCAGTTAAGGATAGGCGCATGCTTCTCCACTCTTTCAGTCTCCTTAGAAAGTAGAGGTGCCATTGTGCCTTCTTCACTAAGGACAAGTGTTCAGGTGATCAGGAGAGGTTGCTAGTTACATGCACTCCAAATAACTTGAAGCACTTCCGTTTCTCCACATGTTCATTCAGGTTTGTCCTTTAATTTGTCAGCCTTCTGTATATTAGTCATTGACAAAACAGTCCATTTTATTATAATGGATAAACAATATAAAGTTTTAGAAAAAAAAATAATGCTAAGAAAAGGCGCAACAAGTACAACAAAGATGAAATATTAAAGATTCTGCATTTTTCCCTTTTTTCTATGTTAAATATTGTATATGAATTCTTAAATCCTATCCTCTATTCTTGTTGCTCTTGTTGTGTTATTGTTTGCTATCCGGTGCTGACCAGAGGAGGACGGGTCCCTCTTTTGATTCATGGTTCCTCTCAAGGTTTCTTCCTTTAACTCTTAGGGATTTTGTCCTTGCCACCATTGCCCTTAGCTTTCTCACTGGAGCTTGGATCTATTTTTTCTGTAAAGCTGCTTTGTGACAACCTGTTGTAAAAAGTGCTATATAAATAAACTTTGATTTAAAATTCTGAAGTTCGTGTAAAGATTTTACTTTCACTCAGATTGTTACGCTGCTGCACCATTTAAGGTGGAATGGAAATTCGATTAAGAAGAACTTTAGCTTTATGTTAAGAGGTGGGTATACTTTTTGTCCTTTCTCCTAAATTCTACCCTTAATAAATGAGGTCTATAGTAATAATACAGGATTTTCAAAGATTTTTATAAAAATCCTAAAGTTGAGCAAAATACTCTTAAAAAGATGATTCTTTAGTAAAGACTGTGATTCTATATAGAATCATAAACACTCAAAGAACCGTCTTCATGCTTAAATGGTTCATTGCACGGTGAAACGGTTTTCATCATGGAAGAGGTGTTGTATATAGTTCTATTTTCAAAAAAGTTCTGTATAGCACCAAAAAGGGTACTTCTATTGTAAAAATCTTGACATTGTGACAAGAGCAGAACCCCTTTTGGTGCTAAATAGAACCCATTTCAAAAAGATTCTATAGAACCATATACAACACGTTCTTCATCAATCTGATAAACCATTTTACCATGCAAAGAACCTTTTAAGTATGCAAATGGTGCAAGTAGTTTACTACTGGGTACAGCAGGGGGCGCAACTTCTCTTCACCAAGGGCCAATTTCACATAGACACCTACACCAGAGGGCCACAAATTTTTACATTACATTTGTACATTACATTGCTTTTTGACAATGCCTGTTGTAAAAAGCTCTATATAAATCCAGTTTGACTTGAATCTTGACTATTTCTAGTTCACTATTCAAATTTAAGCAAATTTGTGACATTGACTTTAAGGCTTCTATACGAAAAGGTTAGTCTTTTCTTGGGTGTCTTATTCCTTTCATTAAGGCTTATGTTCTGATGACTTCCAGGTCAATTTGATCTACTCTTCAGAGGCTTTTGCACAACCTTGTGGAGTCGTTAAAGCAAAAGAGGGACAAAGAGGGACTGTACCAAATACTAGGAAATTCTGAAATTCATGTAAAACTTAAAAAAATCACCCAGATGGTTATGCTGCTGCACCATTTAAGGTGGAATGGAAAATTCAGAACATTATGAAAATTAAGAAACTAACTTCAGCTTCATGCTAAGAGGTGGGTCCGGGGAGCCGTGGTGGGCCCAACATTTATTGTCCATTTTTTTTAGTTCCACCTACCGTACTGATGCACTTTGTAGTTCTACAATTACAGGCTGTAGTCCATCTGTTTCTCTACATACTTTGCTTGCACCCTGTTCACCCTGGTCTTCAATGGCCAGGACCCCAACAGGACCGCCACAGAACAGGTATTATTTGGGTGGTGGATCATTCTCAGCACTGCAGTGACACTGACATGGTGGTGGCATGTTAGTGTGTGTTGTGCTGCTGGAGTTTTTGAACACCTCAGTGTCACTGCTGGTCTGTGCAGCAACAGATCATCTATTGTCTCTGACTTTACATCTAAAAGGTGGACCAACAAGGTAGGAGTGTCTAATAGAGTGGACAGTGAGTGGATACAGTAGCACTGCTGTGTCTGATCAACTTGCACAAGTGCAGTGAGTGTATAGTTGAGACTCATTTGTGCAGAAAATGTGGTCCCTAATTTGCAGTTGTATTGATGTTTTAAGCACACACGCTCAGTAATATCTGTTGTGAATTCCCTCAGCCCTGTCTTTGGTTGTCTTGTGAAGGACTGATGCTAAATTGTGCTCAGTAAAGAAGTAATTGTGGTTCTCTTAAATGGCTGCCTCTTCTTTTTTTTTCCTTTTTTTATAGTTCATAGGGAGGCAGTCTGTGTTTTAAACCACATGGACTTGTCTGCACAACCCAAATTAAGACCTGAATGCAGTCTGTGTGGGTTGAGAGACGTTCTGGGCATGTATTTGTGGACATGGTTAGGGAGACTACTGACCTCGAGTGTTTGTTAGCAACATCAGGCTGGTAGCTCCTGTTCAGAACGAAAGAAGCGAAATTTGGACTCCAACTATGTCTTGACCGATGGAATATATTTGGTGTAAGTTTGACCAACTAGCCAACGACGGATTCACCACCCCACCCCCCACCCCCCACCCCAACAAAGCAAACAGAAAAAGCACGCAGGCTGAGAGAGAGAGAGAGAGACGTAAGCACACTCACTCCCCCTTGCATGGGGAGAACACGTGTAAAAACACACATGTCTTACGTAAATCCGTATTGGACCAATCAGGAGCGCAGACTGGGAGCAGGAAGCCGTGACTTTGCGTCGTTATTTTCACTGCTGCTGCTGTTTTGTCCTGAGAGAAGAGAGAGAGAGGAAAAAGCAACAAAAAAACCAGCTAGCTAGCTTACCAAAACAAACTTCGCTCGGACATTTAACCATGAAACACAACTCAAACGTCCCCGCGTTCCTCACTAAGCTGTGGACGTTGGTAGAAGACTCTGATACCAACGAGTTCATCTGCTGGAGTCAGGTACATTCAGCCGTTAGCCAGCGTTAGCAGCTCCGTGGCTACGAAAGCCCATTGAAGTTAGCCAGTCTGCTACCCAGACATTAGCCCGTTAGCCTGTTTAGCTAACTAACAAAGAACTGTAGTTAGTGTTGGTAGTTGGAGAATTTATCTAACATTAGCTTTACTAGCCTGAAGTGTTCTGGGTCGGTGTGTCGTTAACACGTTTCTTAGCTTAGAGCACTTCTGTTTCTGCCAGCGAGCTTAGCTTCGAGTCTGAAATGAATACGTTTTGTTATTTCGCTTATATTGTACCCGTATGAAGCACGGTCTGCAGTAACATTACAGGGGTTAAAAAAGGATTCTTATAAAAATCCCAAAGCAAATTAGGGCAAAATATTCTTTAAAAAGATTGTTCTTCAAGGGTTCTTTAATAAAGACAGTGGTTCTATATAGAACCATGAACACCCGAAGGACCGTCTGCATGCTTAGATGGTTCTTAGCATGGTGAAAGGGTTCTTCAGACTGATGGAGAACGTGTCATATATGGTTCTGTATAAGCCCTTTTTGAAAATGGTTCCATGTAGCACCAAAAGGGTTCTTCTGTTGTTAAAAGCTTGACATCAGAACAATAGCAGAACCCTTTTATGGCTATATAAAACCCTTTTGAGAAAGGTTCTATAGAACCATATACAACACATTCGGCATCAGTCTGAATAACCATCTCACAATGCAGAGAACCATTTAAGCATGCAGATCGTTCTTCTGAGTGTTCCTGGCTCTATATAGAACCATTGTCTTTACTAAAGAACCCTCAAAGAACCATATTTTTTTAAGTGTAGTTTACTACTGGGTCAGTCTACAGCAGGGGGCGCAGCTTCTTTTTACCAAGGGCTGATTTCACATAGACACCAGAGGGCCACAAAATTTTACATTACATTTTTATGGACTTGGCAACATCAGTTTGTAGTATAGTACGCTACTATACTGTTATTACATAACATCAGGTAATTACAAGAAGTGTCTTGGTCAGTGGGAGATATTGCAGCGCTTCTCTGACACTAACTGATTTATATCAGGTTCCAGTGAGGTGGTTGCAAGTCTCAGCACCGCCTGCAGGTTCACATCAGATAATCTTGTTCGCAGGAGAGATTCATTCAGCTTTGTTAAGGAAAACATTTATTCACCTATGTAAGTGCGCCCAAACAGTGAGATCCACTTTTGTGCATTTGCAGTGGATTGGGTCTTTTATCAGGCCTGTCCAGGGCTTGATAAAGCTCTAGCAGTGTCATCTCCCTTGCTTACTTCTCATTGCTGCAGAGCACTGGAGCTCAATCATTTGAATCTGTAATTCACCATGTGCAGTTTTGGTATCTTCAGAGAATGGATCTGCTGGTAGTCTGAGTGCTGCCTGTTCTTTCCTGAACTGCCCAAATCTTGTAGTGAACATGTTTCATGAACTTGTTTCATGTATTCAAGCACACAGCTGTCTCAACTCCAGTTATAGTCCAGTGGCTGGTTGCACCAGCTGTACGAAAGTTCAAACGTAGGCTATTTGTAACATAAGTGTTTACAAAGTTCAGGTTTATACATTACTAAATCCAAACAAGTTGCACCACACAAATTAGTTTTAATGTTGAGCTTAATAGTTAATGTTTCCACCTCCCTCTCAGCAGGTGTGTGTTTTGGGGATACCATCAGAAAACACACAGAATGCACAAAAAAGACCAAAAACATGACTTTTTTGATTAAAGGAAATATTAAAGAATAAACAGACAGTGGCTGTAGATAATGTGTTTTATTCAGTTTAATCTGCACACATTGTTGTCTTCTATGCTGGATATTTTTCCATGGAGTCAGAGCCAACTGGATTTCCGTGGCAGCAGGTTTACTGATTGGTTCTGAACACGTCATCGTTGTGTTAAAGTGACATACGCATTAGTTAGTGGTTGCTAGTTAAGACGTGACTTACTAAAGTTCTTTTTTGTAAGGGTAACCTGTACAGTCAGCACTTTAAACCGGTCAGAGGTTTCTGTTGCTGTTTTGGCATTGTACACGTGTTTGTTATTGTCCATTGTGCTTTTTGCCCAGCTCTTTTGCAGGCTGTCTGTTTAGCTTGGCCCAAATATTGTGTTAAAGAACGATAGCTCTAATAGGCAAAACCAGCAGCCTTTTTTCCTGAGGGTACATAATGTTTGTAGTATGCTTAGGTAAAAAGAAACATTTTTTTTCTTAATTATATTCTTTTGTCTGTGTAAGCAAAGTTGTATGGTGTCTGTGCTATCTCAGTGCGACGTGACCATTTTTTCTTCCAGGAGGGCAACAGTTTCCTTGTGCTGGATGAGCAACGCTTTGCGAAAGAGATCCTTCCAAAATTCTTTAAGCACAACAACATGGCCAGTTTTGTCCGGCAGCTGAACATGTGTAAGTGATTTTCATTGGCCTGCGTGGCAGTCCATTTATTGTAAATGTTTGTCTGCAATTCATTGGAAAGTAATTTTTTTGTTGTTGTTGCTGTTGTTTTTCTTCTCAGATGGTTTTCGCAAGGTGATGCACATTGACACCGGCATAGTGAAGCAAGAGCGAGATGGACCAGTTGAATTTCAGCATCCCTACTTCAAGCATGGCCAAGATGATTTACTGGAGCACATAAAGAGAAAGGTCAGTGGTGTTGGAGTTGAGGTGGGATTCATACATATTCCTTGGTTTCAGTGAAACACGGTGGACACAGTGTAAAGCCGCTTGATTCACTGTGAGGCTCAGCGATGGTGTTGTAGGTTATGACAGATTCACTTTCAGCCTTCTTTATCTACCCGAATTACAAAGTCAGTGTGGATTTGATTTTTGGGCTAGGCTGATATTTGCTTCTAGCATAGTAATGCGTTAATTTACTCCATTCTGAGTTGGCAGTTATATTTGTGGCTCTGCACAAGACGTATTTTTAGTATTAATTCAAAGTAAGGTGAATGGCAGTAAAAATAAAATATTCATATCAGTAGAGATGGGCGATATGGCCAAAAATGTTATCACGATAAGCAAAATTTATATTGTTCGATATCGATACATATCACGATAAATGTCAAATCTAACTATCCTTTATGGTCGGAACACGACAAACACTCAAACAGTGGAACATTTCAAAAAATCTGTCACGGGAGAGTGGGAGAAAGTGTCTGGTGAGCTGTTTTTACCAGCTGGAAAAGCATGGCTATTTCGTAATAGTCATAATTAAAAAAAAAAAACATTATTTTTAGCTGGTGTCGAGCGCTCGGCTACCCCACTACAAATGACATCACAGTATTCAGACACCAGCCAGCGACGACTGGATATTCAATTGTAGTAGTTTAAGTGGGTGAACCGCAAAATATCAACACCAGACAAACAGAGTCCTCCTTTTAGGTACGTTTAAACTGAAAGCGGTGCTTTTGGGTCGTGTTTGATCTACAGTATCATTAATTCGCCGTGTCGTGCAGTGACGAACTACTGCTTTAAGTTAGCCAGCTGCTAAAAACAGCTAGCCTGGAAAGCTAGCGCTCTCCCGCTTTCCAATGCCTCACAGCTTCCTCAGTTTACTTTTGTTTACATCAGGGCCGTAACTGCATGAACCCACTTCTTTCTTTCACTTTCGTTGCTTGGGAATGCACCAATACTAAGATATGACTGTCCAGAGCTGTAACAGCGCTGTAGTTGTGAGGATTGTGATTTAACGCTGCTAAAGCTGGTTAGGTGTTAGGAAAGAGGTGAGTTCACTGTAGGACAGTACAGTTACACCACTGATCTCGTCTCTCACACTCGGTCACAGGAGAACAGATCGCCTGTCGCTCCGCTCAAACAGGGAAGGTATAACTCCGCGTTTCAGCCGTTGCTAAAGACTCATCTTACTCCTGGCCCCCTCCCTCTCTAATCATGTAGAAAAACTCAGAAGTGCGCCCTCTACTGGCAACAGCACAGTAGTGTCGCTTTCCTTGCAGTAGAAAACGCCACCAAGGCTTTCTCTGAACGTGGAAGTGTGAGAATGGTGTATTATATCAAACATTTATCGAACATGTCGTATTGCTCTATCGAGGAAAAGTTATATCGCGATAATTATCGTTATCGTTTTATCGCCCAGCCCTACATATCAGATATACAGAATCTGTCGTAGAAGTTGATCGTTTAATATCTGTATTTACACTAAGGGTGTGTTTACACTTGTAGTTTGGTTCTTTTGGTACCGGACCAAAATACAATTATACATTGTTGCATCGTTCTGGTTTGTTTAGCGTTCACGCTAACATACTTAACATCTAAACAAAGGATGTAAACAAAAGTCATACGAGTAAAAGGTCACAGCTAATTTTATGGCCAGTTTTTATGATGTACTATAACTGTGATCATGTCCACTGCACTTTCTCAATCATACTGTTGTCTGTTCTGTTTTATCTGCCTTATTATATTTGTGCAATAAGGCACAGTACTCCCTACATTACTGTGGGTTTGCTTGGTGCAAAGCAGGGTAAAATCCCTTTAGCACAGCCTTGAATTGCTTACTGTTTTTACAAAGCAGAGAAACATTGGCACCTGAATACATAATATCATGCATGTGTGCAGTAATATGTGTATATCGAGCATATTATACTGACTTCAAATGTCCCTCAGCCTTGTTTTAAAACCAAAACTATCCATTCTGCATTTACCAATTCAGAGCTAATGAAAAGATGATAAAACGTCAAAACAGCACCAAAAACTTGTCTTTTCTATGTACCAAGACGTTCTACAGAGAAGAGGTGATGGTTCATTGTGTCTTTGGTCTGTTTAGACGTCTTTGGTCCGTTTTGCGTTCATACTTAAAAACAAACCTCACCAGAGTTCGTTCTGAAGCAAACTGAGACCGACCAGCTCAGGAGGTCTTAGTCCGCTTATTTAGGGCGCACCAGAATTCGGATAGCAGTGTTCTCACTTACTCTAAGGAAATGCACTAACAGAGTAATCACACCAGGATTCGTTTCAATCACACCAAAGCTGCCAAGTCTGAACACAGCCTAAAGTGCAGTGAGTCCAAAATATCAATATTGGCATTTTTATAAACAGATGTAGAGATGGAAATATCATTTATCATCATCTGCCAACAACAGGCCATATTTATCTTCACAGAATAAGAATGTTGATCTAGGCTTAGTTTGTCTTTTACAGAGCATTGAATATAATTAAATGAACAGATAATACCTGATCTTAGATAAGTATTCTTACTCTGAAACACTTGATAAATGTGGTGAGTGTTGATGCATCCCTGTATAACAGCTGTTCATGAATATGGGACTTTTAAAAAATTAATTTCTTGTAGTAAATGTGAGTGTAAACAAACAGCCCCTTTTTAAAAAGCATTCTGTCCACTTGGGCCCATTCCATATATATACAGGTTGGCTAATATTGACAGCTTGCAGTCTTACTGGTATTGATGAATAACCAGTATCCCAGATCACTCACTGATCATAAGTAGGGATGTGCATTCCAGCTCATTATGATATTCGAGTATCTGAAGGAGTTAATGAACGGTTATCCAGTTCACTGTTGATAAGGAAAAAAGGACAAAAAAGTACCAAGGCTGAAATTAATGTACGGCTAGAGACTTTCTATTTTGGGGGACAGCTCTGGTTTCAAGAGGCTAAAAAATCAGTAGCAAGTGTAGTTTATTATAAAAAAAAAATAAAAACCTGAGGAAAATCTTTTTATGACAGTAACAGAGAGAGTAACAGAGGCTGCCTCATCTGATCTTCAGGTGAGTTAATGAGTAACTGGTACAATATGGGATGCTGACGAGGATTTGTCATCTTATATGAGGTTATTTCTTCTCAGTGGATGATGTGCCAGCATGATAGTTTAATATAATTTAATATTAAATATATTTCTGCTGTTTCTGGACCTAACATCAGCTATAGTAGTTTGCCTAGTTAGCAATAAAACTGTGCTACATCTGTCTTCTCAGTCGCGTCCGTGTTCATGTTTAGGTGCTTGTGTTTCAGCACAGCACAGTGTAATATGCATACTTAGATATGAGCAAAACACTAAGATTTTATAGTTACCTATTAAAACATAAAAGTAGTGTTTCACTGAGTTTTTGTTCTGTATAGTTTTTCTCTGTTTTCTCATGAAGAAATGTAACGAACAGCGATGTCAGTATTTGAATACTGGCACCTTGAGAGTACTTGTGCACAATACCAAATTAGCAACTTGTTTTGGCATGCCAGGAAACCAAAACCGCAGATAGTTTTGGGTAGCTCCACCCCCAGTGCTGCAGTGTTTATTTCAAATTATCATGTGACTTTTTTCTGTGTATTTGAGTTTAAGGAATGAGACAATTCAGAATGAACAATATAAAGCACTATTTAATGAAAACTCTTGGGGTATAAAATTTAAATCTAGGACATTAATATTAAATTACATAGTTTGATATTATTGGTTATCTGAAGTTTTAGCCCCATAAAATCTGTTTTGGCCACAAGTTTCATATTGATTTGTCCTTAGTTTGCACACATTGGTCAGATAATTCTGGAATCAGGAGTTCAAACTAGTACTTACCACCCAGTACAATAATCTGTCTAAACTATTAATGATATTTTAAAATGGCAGCTAAGTGTATTACCCTTGAGCCAAGTGTTTCACATGGAAATTAAGAATTAATTAATAAACAGAAATCACCGGTACAGACCTTTGAGTGTAGTATTGAAGTCAGTGCCCTGCTACTCAGAATGAGGCAGGAATTAAAGCAGGTTATGTAGCTTTTAAAACTGTATGGGTCTTCGGAGAGACTTTACATTGAAAATTTTACATCCAAAATTGTTAAATGCTTCAATATTCCATCCATGTTTTAGGTGTCCAATGCCAGACCAGAGGACAACAAGCTGAGACAAGAGGATCTGTCCAAAATCTTATCCAGTGTTCAGATTGTACATGACAAGCAGGAAAGCATGGATGTCAGGCTTGCCACTTTAAAACGGTATGTGTAGACTCCTTTCATAAAATTGAATCAATTTTTGTCTGATATTTTGTTCACACACTGTTCTCTTACTCTGCAACTTTCGATTCTGTGCATTTTATTTAGTGAGAATGAGGCCCTGTGGAGGGAGATGTCAGACCTACGGCAGAAACATGCCCAACAACAGCAAGCCATAAAAGAGGTACATTAAAAATTCCAGATTGTACTTTTGCCATTGTTGTGTAGTGTTGACAGATAGAAAACAAGTAATTGAGTGCTACATAATACTTAATTTTTAAAACATGATTTATATGATTAAGGGTGGGCAATATAACAAAAATATAATATCATGATGCTTCAGCACATTTTCACGATACACAATATGCTTCACAATATTTAGTTTTTTGAGAAAATTTGTAAATTCAGTTAAAACAGACAGAATAGAACCTGTAGTGCTATTTGGTGCACTAATTTCAGTCAAACAGGCCTTTTATGGTCACTTTGTAATGAACATGTAGTTGGTCAGCGTTCTTTAAGTACTGAGGATATCCACAGTATGCCCAGAAAAGTGTGTTGTAACATAGTTTATCATGATAACAATGAAATATTGTCATATTGCCTACCCCTATGTATGAATTCAGTTTTAACATTAGTGTGTCTTTTTTCCATGTTAGCTTGTACAGTTCATCATCACATTGGTCCAGAACAATCGCATGCTTAACTTGAAACGCAAAAGGTAAGATTTAATGTGTCAGGTTTCGAAGGGTAGGTTGGGGGTCACACATGTATTACTGTATTGCTTTGGAATACAAACTTGTATCTCTAAAATGGTAACTTTACAGGAGAAGAAAAAAAGCATTCTTAGTTTTAATTAATGTTAATGTAAAAAGATTTTATTCCAAGTAAATTTGGTCTAGTTCATCATTAAATGTTCACATAATTTAAAGGCGTAAAAAAGAAATAAATAACCAAAAATTGTGAAGTTACAGTGACCGCATCAATATGTTTGAAGATGATTGATCTGCTTTCCCTTTCTTTTTAAACAAGGCCACTGTTATTGACCAGCAATGGAAAGAAGTCAAAATACATCTCCCAGATCTATGAGGAGCATGTGGACCATGGCAAGGTATGTGTGAAGGGAGTGGTCCTTGATAATGAGCCTTGTCATTTTTACAATCTTTTTCAAGCTGTACGCTGTCTGCTGCATCTGGGTCGTGCACTGGATTACCACAGTGATTGATGTACTTAGCAACGTGCTGAAGCAACTGCCCATTGGCTTCTGTTGTTAGTGTGTTTTGAGTCATCTGGATCGTATGTTCATTCGTACAGGGAATCATGTTGAAATGATTGTTTGTGGTAATCAACAGTATGATGCGGTTGGAACAGATAGAGAATAGTTTGAAAAAAGGGCTGTTATCTATCACAGTGCCAGGTAAAGGTCGGCGATATGACAGAAGTGTGACATCATAATACTTGAGGCCAAGGTCTGATAGGTTGGAACAGAAAAAACACTGGACTATCAAAAACTGAATACATTTATTTTTATGTAGCATTTCTCACACTGCACTGGACAAAATTGCAAATAAACAGGACTGCTTATACTATCTTTGGATGAAACATGCAGTATACCCAGAAAAGCACATTGTCACATAATTCATAATGGTAAGTATTGTCATATTGCCCACCCCTAGTGTTAGGGTTTCCCTGCCTGATTCCAAGATACAACAATTAGTTAATCTGTGTTGAGTGCTGTGTCTTGAGGACTAGCACGACTTCAGAATGCTGGATGAATTAGTAATTAGATTAGAAGCAAAAGTTTAAAAATACCTGATTGTGGCTTTTAGCCAGGAGACATCAATTCTGGTCCTGGAGGTCGGTATCGAGCACAGTTTGGTGACTCCCTTGATCCTGCCTTTTTCTGTCTCTGTAATAGATTTCAGGCTTGTTCCTGGATATGGCTTAAGTTGTGAGAGTCATTATCTGTTATGTTCACGTTGGTGGAGGACTGATTTATTTTTGTATTGATGATAGCTAACTAACTAAAACACAGGCTGTTGAGTCACTCCCAGCTCTTTCTGTTAGTCTGCAGTCAATGGGATCAACGGAGTGAAGACCAACTCGGACATTTCTGATGATGTCATCATCTGTGACATTACTGATGATGCAGAAGTCATAGTGGACGCATCGAGACCGGCTGATGAAGGGTAAGTCATTGTGTTGGAAATCTTTTCCTGCAAATCACCACATCAAGGTGAAGTTCAGTGCAAGTGAGAGCAAAAACTATCCTGTTTGAGCTTTTTGATGGACAGTAAATAAGAAGTGTAAGTAAAACAGAGCAGCGTTAGCTCACAAACCCATGTGAAAATGTTTTACCTCACTGTGACCCATTGAGCATGTTTACATGTTCAGAATAATCTGATAACTGCAAAAATCAGATCAGATTTTTGTAGTAATTCCTCCAGCACTTTTACATGCACTTAAGTTATCTAATAATGGAAATACTCTAGATTGTGAGTCAGAAAGTAATCAGATTTCTTTCTGAATCCATGGTGCATGCATCTCTACAGTTGCTGAAGATGGACTTGGATGAAAATTGATGGGCTTTACTCCTTCAGGGGCAGCTCTTCTACATCCACTTGTGTTTGTGTACAAATGTAGAAAAGATTAACCAGATAAACACCTGATACCACATTAATAGTACGTGCTGAAGAGGATTTTAGCTAAAACATTTAACCTTTAAAAACTTTCTTTAGACTATTTATTTTTCACTATAAATTTTTACATTAAACTTAAGACTTGCAGTGGCCCAAATATTTTAGGCATTGAATGTCGAGGAAGAGTGCCTCCATACTTAAGAAAACTCACAAAAAATATAACTTGGGATTATTTCTATGCTTAGTTTTATAGTAGGTAAAAGTCATTGGAATCTTTACACACACACACACACACACACACACACACACATATATATATGTATATATGTATGTATGTATGTATGTATATATGTGTGTGTGTGTGTGTGTGTGTGTACTGTAGTGAGATGTTTGAATGTAATTACTTGGAGAAGCTGCATCCATTTAAATGGGAGAACTGTACATTCCTATGTGGTTCACCAAAAATAGATTCAAATACCATTGAACCACATCTGTTGCTTGATTTCGGAACCTCATAACCATTCTTTCATTCTGTACCTAATGTGGAGTACAGAGATAAAACAACAAAACAGCAAACGTCATTGTCAAATTATTTACAGACAGACTGCAGTTGTAACACAGCAGTGTGAGCTCTAGTCAGTCAAGGACACAGCTCCAGCCCTGAAACTCACTTGTGTTTTGTCAACATATCTTTCTGTAGGGACATTGAAATTGTTGAGCTAAACTATGACAGCAGTTCACAGACAGAAAAGACGAGCACAAAGGAAAATACACCAACAGACTCTACGATTCAAGAGGAAGCAGAAATGCCAAAAAGCATCATCAACACCCAACCAACCAGCAGCGCCCTGCGGTTAAATAATTTGTCAGTCCTGAGTCAGGAAGATCCTGTGAAGATGATGGACTCTATCCTCAATGAAAGTGGGACCATTTCACAGAACATCAGCCTTTTGGGAAAGTAAGTAAGAGTTTGCTTCATCCAAGTGGAGATGTGGAGTGTACTGCACCACATTTGACTTTCAGGATTGTTTTATTGTACTACAAATACATAAAGGATAGTAATGATCAACGTAATAACGTTTTAACATTTACATTCCAGAACTAATCATGCAACGTCAGTATCTGACCTCACTAATGTTCTTGTGAATGCAATGAAATCCTCACAGCAGCATCTAGTTCAATGGTTGGCAACCCAAATATTAAGAAGACCCATTTTGTCCTTTCAACAAAAATCAGACCACCTTGGGAACCACAATATTTTATGTCTGTTTTACCATCTTGGCTGTAAATGTGTCTCAGTATGTGCTACTAGCATAGGCTAAAAAAATATAAAGGAAAACGCAGACTTACTTTGCTCTGCTCTAAGCTTTAGCTCAGCTATAGCCACTTTTGTCACATCTCCGGCAGGAAGCTGGAGTAGCTAGAACAGTTTTTTGTAAAATGTCTCTTAACATTCGACTTTTTATTAGACCAAAGTCAGCTTGTTATTTGTTACCTGTTCCACCTTAAATAGAGCCTGAGGCGCCAGAATGTAACTGCCGCACCCTTTAATCTGGTGTAAAGCCTTCCAAGAAGAAAAAAAGTCTGTTACTGGCTCAAAGGGGGCACAAACTCCCTATTAATACCCTTGATTTTAGAAGAAATGTTGAATGAGCAGCTGTCTACAAACTTTGGTTGTATCATGTATATCTTCAAAAGCTGCATTAGTGAGTCCCGTTTGTTACTGTGGTTGAAGCGGCTACACACTGTTGTCTCTCTCCACGTTAGCAATTATTATCAATACCATCTATTCAAAAGTCCGATTTTCCACAAACAAGCCTTCCCTTAATATGCTCTAGGTATTGTGATCATTCAAACTAGCATTATTTACAGTGCCTCTAAGAAAAGATGATCTCTCAAACAGGGGAGAGCTGATGGACTATTTGGACAGTATTGACTGCACTTTGGAAGACTTCCAAGCCTTGCTGTATGGAAAGCAGTTCAGCATTGACCCCAATATTCTGGAGGTATGTGTCAAATCGGTCATTGTAGTGGACTGGATGAGTTCATATCAGGCTAATGAACTATCTTTTGTGTTCTAGTTCTTTTTAAAAGAATCTGTTAATTTTTCTTAGATTTACAGTTTCATATTGTATACAGATCTTATCTTTCAACACCTGCACTGAAGTGAGTCCTGTCCGACAGGCACGTTTTAACGAAGTCTGCTGTATTTGGATCAGGCTTAATTGTTCGGCTTAGAAAGCAGTTTATTTAGAAGGATGTGCCACTACATCCTCCCACTCTGAAGAACTTCACATGACATCCATGTTCTGTTTTGTTTTTTGCCTGCAGTCTTTACCACAGGGAACCAGTTCAAATGGAAAAGACAGCAACCTTCCCACTGGAAACAAGACCGAAATTCAGAATGCAGGTAATTTTGTGTGTGTTTGTGTATTGTGTGTGTATCACACATTATACACTCAATGAGCACTTTTTAGGAACACATAACTTGTATCTACATTTATTGCTTTTTTTGGTTGCCTCCATATAGAAGCACTTTGTAGTTTTACAATTACAGACTGTAGTTCATCTGTTTCTTTGCATAATTTGTTATCCTACCTTCACCCAGTTGAGCAGTTGTCAGGACGACCACAGAGCAGGTATTATTTGGGTGGTGGATCATGCTCAGCACTGCAGTAACACTGATGAGGTGGTGGTGTGTTAGTGTGTGTTGTTCTGGTACAAGGGGATCAGACACAGCAGTGCTGCTAGAGTTTTTAAACACTGTGTCCACTCACTGTCCACTCTATTACGCTCCTGCTTTATTGGTCCACCATGTAGATGTAAAGTGGCAGACAGTAGCTCATCTGCTGCTGCACAGTTTGTGTTGGTCATCCTCTAGTCCTTTGTTAGTGGTTACAGGACGCTGTTGACTGGATATTTTTGATTGGTGGACTGTTCTCAGTCCAGCAGTGACACAGTGTTTAAAAACTCCAGCAGCACTGCTGTGCCTGATCCACTTGTACCAGCACAACACACACTAACATGCCACCACCACATCAGTGTTACTGCAGTGCTGAAAATCATCCACCACCCAGATAATACCTGCTCTGTGGTGGTCTTAAAGGAGTCCTGACCACTGAAGAACAGGGTGAAAGGGTGGGTAACAAAGTATAGAGAGAAACAGATGGACTACAGTCTGTAATTGTAGAACTACAAAGTGAACTTATATAGTAAGTGGAGCTGATGTACGGTTGCTAAGATTATATTTTTGCAATTCTTTTTGATAAATAACTGTTCATTTCAATTTTTTTTAACTGATATATCTTTATAATTAGAAACATCAGAGAAATAAAATCGTAATCTATAGTCCATAAATATGACTCAGATGTGTAAATATGAACGTAGTTCGAATTGTTTGGGGTAGTCAGAAATTGGAGCAACTGTTGTCTAAATTTTTTTTTACGTGGTAAAAATATGGTAAAAAATATTACATGTTGAAGTTTTAGCATTTTTTTTTAGTTCACAGTAAGTAATAGTTTGTCGTGACCCACATCAACAAGTCTGTACAACCTTAAAGAACACCTTAGGTGGTTTGATCAGAGTGAGAGAAGTTTGGGGGACGAATTTACAGGAAACGTTTGCTATCGACTTGCAGTGTTTGTCAGCAGCATTAGCCTCGTAGCTCCAGTTTTGTGTTATGGACACAAAACATTAGTGTCTGTCTTGGCTTATCAACTGCATTAGGGGTGAGTGAAAAATTGTGTAGATTTGATTTTTTGACAAACCAGTCCTTGAACCACAGTTTGGAATTGGATTAGGCTTAACAACCAATATGAATCTATTAAAACGTACCTTGTTCAGCACCAACACTGATCAGATCAGGATGTGCATAGTCATTGTCTGTGATTGGTATAGGTAACATAAATGGTCCATTCATGGAGAGACCTGCAGCACTTTGAAACAAGCTCATCGATAGTTGCAATGAAAACGGAAATGAACTCAGCAGTGTTGTAACCCACCAAGACTTTCCAAGAGTTTCACAACTTCACATTTGATCTTCCCCTCAGACAAACAGCTGATTCAGTACACCAGCTGCCCCCTGCTGGCCTTCCTGGATGGCTGCAGCCCTCTGCCCTCAGGCCCTGAGTCCCAGCCTGAAGACCTGAGCCAGTCTCTGCTGAAGCACAACTGTGAGGAGACCATGGACCTGCTGGACACCAGCCTGGAGAAAGAAAAGATCCCCCGCAGCACAATGATCCGCCTAGAGCCCCTCACGGAGGCTGAGGCTAGCGAAGAAACTCTCTTCTACCTGTGCGAACTGGACTCACACCTGCCTTCTGCTGATCAGTCTCCACTGGAAGTCTGATGGGAGATCGCCAGGCAGGAGATAAAAATGACTAGACCTTTTTTTGTACATATTCATCAAAATGATGATCTATTTATTTGATGGAATTGTTCTGGTACGTTGCTGGCCGCATTCAAGTATGACATTCCATCATTTCATGTATGCTTCCTGTTAGTGTTACACTGTTAAATGTCCACAAGAGGATGTGGCTGCAATTATGTTGCTGGTTTACATTGCAGCAAGTTTGTTATGTGATTTATTTTTTTTTCCCTTCTTTTTTATATCAATTAATTCTGTGACCAATGAGATTTGTGGGTAATAGTCCTGTAAGTGCCTGCGTTCAGATCTCTGTACATACAGTACTCTCATTAGTTCCATAATATTCTGGAAGTAGAGTGGTTTTGCCTTTCTTGTAAGCTTTGTCAGTATCCCAAGCTTGGTAATCCCATTAAAGAAGTTGCAAGAATTTGGACCCGTTAATCTTCCTACTTCACAGAGCCACACTAGGGCTGCACAATGTGACCTTTGTTTATTTCTGTAATGTCGACCAAAGTTCGTACTATTTGGCTCGGGCATTTTCACAGAATACAAAGTTATTCTCACAGTGTCAACAGTCTTGATCGAGAATGGAAAACTAATAGAGTGCTATGCAAAAGCTGATCTGGTCAAATGACAATGTTTTGTTGATCTAAATTTGAACTTAAATTTGGCAATTTTTGCCAGTTTAGTCCATAATTTATAAGTACTTAATTTTAATATATTGTACAAAAAATAAAATATAAAATGTCAGCTTTTGCACCGGCTACATTTTATGTTTTTTCCTTGGTATGTTCAATTCAGCAAACAGTAGTTGTGCATTAGAATGTGCAGAGGTGTTTTCTCTATAGAGGATGTGTACTATTTTTCAACAAAACTTTTGATTTGACCAACGGTTCCCAAACCTTTGCATATGACTGTACCCATCAATGAATTTTTAAAAATATTCACCAAGCCCTGACTGCTTTTTCAGAGGTTTGTAACATGAAGGCTTTAAAAAATCACACTGACCCCAATATTCTAGAGTTGTGTCCAGTCAGTCATTACAGCAAATTGTGCTGTGACTCAAGCCATTTATGTAGATCATTTTAAAATAATATAGGCCTGTCTAATAGTTAAGTTGGCTTGACAAAGTTTTATTACTGTAAGCTTTTTAATTTTTGGTACTTTATTTACGGGTTGCAAGTTTTTGAGCCAGAGCCATGACACTGCAGGATCATGGGGCCTATATGGGAATGAGGCTCTTGTGCTTTTGGGACTGTATGCTTGTACCGTGTAGACTTGTCCAAACTTCCCCCCCCTCCCCCACAATCACTCACAAAAGAAAACAGTACTCGGGTGGTACCCTCAAGGGTACATCTTCAGTGCCATAATTCATTGCAAATACATTTTCTAAGTTGTATTCACTCTGCACACCCAGTTCCATCTCCAGCTGTTTTAATGTTTTTTTTTAACATTAGGCTATTAAAAGGTACAAATATGTACTTTACCTTGGGAGGAAAAACTTACTAAAGGTACATAAACGGACCTTATAACTGTTGTTGACCTTTTCTCTGACAGTGTAGACAATACAAATCATAAGAGTCACAAATGACCCTTCTTATACTGCCCTTTAAAGACACTACTTACAGACTCAAATACACACTAGCCCACATGTACACAAACATATTAGCAACCACCTGGGATAACTTAACAACTGCTTTGTCAAGCCAACCTACTTCCCCCTTCTAGTTTGATAACGTTCTTAATATATTGCAAAGGATAAAGTACTATGTCACATTATAATTGTAATATATTTTATCCATGCTCTGTAGTCCTCAGACACTGCTACACTGCTTGCATGACACAGTCACATTTAGCCAAGCTGTCTTATAAGGAGCATGGAAAACATTCATATTGTACAATTTATTGGTCTGTGGTTATTTACAGCTGCCACCAATCAAAGCTGTTAACATAGTAAACAAGGGCCAGTGATGGGGTTTTAAACCTTTAATGATTAAGACAAGATAGTTTACAATGCACCTGTCAAAATGACCAAAAAAAAAAAACACAGCAGCATCAATGCTTATTACATTACTTAACAGCAACTACTAGACTAATAACGTCTGCAGGCTGGTAACATGTCTAAATGGCATAGGAGTATGAAAAAAACTACAGGTCTGAAAACAGAATACATCAAACATCTTAACATGAGTTATCAGATAAGAAAAGAATCAGTGCAAAACATTTTAACACAAGAATTAAAAAGTCAAAAACTCAACTAACCTGTGCAAGTTGCAAAAGGGTTAGCACTGTGGCATTTTACAGTCCTAACTGAGTAGATCCGTTAGCATGCACAAAACCAGCAACACAAGCAGCAACACTGATGGGGAAAGTAGTCTGTTAATATCCATCCACTGATCATGTTACTGAAACAGCATGGGTTCACCATTAACATGAGCTCTATGGTCACATAAATCATATCCTAAATGTCATGTTATGATGGAGATCATTAGGCAGGAAAAAGCACAGAAAAAATCTAAACCTCTACTTCAATGATGTTCATGCTAAAGCAGCAATACTGAATTTTTTATGCCCATTCTACAGGAAATTACTCAAGATTTACGAACTAAAATCATGTGCATTGTTTCTGTCTTCGCAACAAAACCTATGGCGACCATTGACAATATGGACAAGCTTACTCACTCATAGTAACTTCACACTTTTTTTTCCAAGAATACATTTGTTGCCTCCCTCCTGATCTTTCTTTGGGATGTTCACGTACATAATAATCCCACCAAATTGAGCTAATTGTTCTGACCTTCTTTTATAACATACACCACAAATAAATATCACTACATAACATGCAGTAGTTAAAACAAATGGGAGGGCTAACCACAGAAGGAATGCACTGACTTCAGGTATTTACAATGACATCACTTGCCCACCCTATACAGGTGGATATTCACAATAACGATGGGCAAGGTTCACGCAGAGCTTTCCTCTAGACGGCTCGTCAGTCGAAGTCACGGTTGGTGAGGACCAATGGAGCCACCAGGGTCCACACGTAGAGAGAGATACAGATCCAGCTGGATGAAATCTTCACCCACACAGATGGCCACTTGCTAGTCATCACCTCGTAGTTGGAGTCAGGGCTGAAAATATCAAAGCACAAACTGAATTTAAACATAAGCCCACAGTAAACTCAGTAGATCTCAGTGTATATTGCAAATGTATATTGCTAGTAAAGCTGCAACAATTGACCAAAGTTGGTTAGTTATCAGTGATGTGAGGTGGTTTGTTTAAAAACAAAAACACTCTGTAATGCTGTATAATGTTCATATGATACCAACTGTCATTTTGACAGACTGCAATACACTACAAGTAGTGCAGGAGGCTCCTATTGAGTGCGTTTACATGCACTCAATAAGACGATCATAATCGGATTTCTGCAGTTCAAATGCTCATGTAAACAGCATACTCTGATTTCTTAGATCGGAGTAAGGTCTAGAAATCTGATGAAGAGAGCTGGATTTCAGCTCAGTAATCAGATTTCTCAACGCATAAATACTCTTACTCAGATTTCTTTCAGATTTCTCAGTCTGCACATGTGCGAAAACAGGCCGCGGTACCGAAAATAAGCGAGCACCATTGCCGCGAGACGGCAGGAAACGTGCTTGACGAAATGAAGGATTTAAATATTATTCATCAAGATGATGTGTGTTCATATTTTGAGGTAAAGTGGCGCAATGTTTAAGCTGCAGCATGAAGTTTGAGTTTTTACATTAGGTTTACATCCCGTGTCTTCTGTGAGTTTATAGGCTATCTGCAAAGCCGAAATCTGATTACTGCCTGACTCATTTAGACCTAGAGTTTCCCCATTATCTGATTACTCAGGTGCATGTAAATATGTTGATCGGATTACTGACAAAATCTGATTTTCTGCGGTTATTGGATTATTAAGTGCATAAAAACGCACTAGATGTTTCGTTGCTCCATAATAGATTTTTTTTGCTGCACGGATGTAAAAATTGTATGATGACTTATTTGATAAGTTGATTAATCAAAAACGGTCGATAGATTAATCAATTATAGAAATTAGACATGCACTGAAATTTTGGCCACTGAAATTGTTTGGCCTAAAATGGTCAAAAAAGGCACTTCTTTTTTTGAGCAAAAAGAAAAAATTAAGTAGGCCTACAACAAATCTACTTTACAAATAACTTCAATGGTAATGAAAATGAGAAATAGCGATTAACAAAACTCTGTTTCCTTAGCTCTACTTACTTCTATTTACTTCAAATTGCAACAACAAAAACAGGGAAGTAATTATACTGACAATGTAACTGAATTGTCACCACACATACCTGTACCAGTTGGTCAAAGTCATCATGATGTAAAGAGAGGCCAGGAACAGCATGAAGTGGAAGAAAGAGTAGCTGTATGTGACACCATCCTTCTCATTGTCAACGGCACGGTTTGCACCGTCTCCCTCATCAAAATTCTCTGGAGCAGGACCGTCCTCGATCAGAGCAGACTCATCACTGGTCAGGGTGAGCTTGTTCACTTGGGTGTTGTTGGAGTTGCGGATGCTGAAAGAGCATGAAAACTGATAAACAAAACGGCCTTACAAATAGGAGAGTAAATATGTATTGATGCATTATGACACAGTGATCTGAAGCTGACCATTCAACTGTATTGATCATGAAATGTTAGAAGTGAAATGTTGTAACACTGGTAAGCACACTTTTTGTTTTAAGAAAACTCATTTATGCTTTATATACTTTTATAATTTATGTTTTACATACTCTGGCATGCTGAATTTAAATATGCTGATGTTTGGGGGAATTTTGAGAAACTACAAAGCAGAAAACTGCTGTGAAATATTAAGTGACATATGGACATCATACAGAGCTATGAGGTATAAAAATGCATTTTCTTCTACAGTCTCATCTGGATTTCTTTACTGAGAATCTCTGCTGTTAGTGACAACAAGTGGTTTCACAAAGATATTTTCAACATGGAAATGCAGTACAGAGCAGAGAGCTCTATTATGTGTACTAACTGCTGTTGGATCATCAAACGAGACATTTCAGAACAAAAACAGAGCAGGGAAATGCAGCTTTTAAGTAATGCAATTACGTCCTGTATTTTAACTTACATGTATGTTTATTAAAAACATTATATCATTTGTCACTGGCTGATAGGAAAATTCCTCTGTGATAAGAAAAATATAAAAATATTAGAAGTCAGTGCAAAATATACTATTAGAATCACCATCTTTAGTTCATTTGACCAATACGGGCAATTAAAGCAGAGCTCATTGAGATCGATCAGTCACCTGTTTAATTTTAAGGGAAAAATTGGAAAAACATGAAAAAATGAATTATGACTGATTTTGGTACATAAAACCACACAAACATTACATGTGGACTGCAGGGACAAAAATAAAATACAAGAAAAATGAAGGATACGAGCCCTTTAAAATAATTTTTAATTGTACCAAAATACTCAAAATTGAGAAATGCAAGATTTTACGATGCATTGTACTTCATGTTGTTGGTGTTGATTTGTTGTGAGGTCAGAGATTTATATCCTTGTTAGTCATGACAAGACAGACACAGAAAAACAGAGTCTTACCTAGAGTACAAAACACACAACAGGAACAGGATCAGTCCCACAATGCCCTGGGCATCCCACCACTGGACCACATGGTCCTTGCTAGCTGGGGCGGTGCTGTTCAGGCCAATAATGCCCAGCAGACTTGGGTTGCATTTACGGTCTGAAAAAAGCCAGTCATTTATTCAGTGTGCATATTGAGGTGGTAAGAAAGTGTTTTATCTGCAAAATGATTACTTTATAGAAGAGAAATAAAAAGATCTTAATGTCTGTAAATTGAACTTAACAATTCAATGTTTTTCTTAAAATGTATGTCATTAAATTTTTCATGCAAAGTAAAAGGCAGCTAGTACTGTCAAATGTTACACTGGGAAATATCTCAGGGTTCTTACCAGGCTCATTGGTCATGGCAGACCAGGTCAGATACATGGTGTAGAGGGTAACAATAGAGGACTGCAGGAGACCAGACCTGGGCTGAGACTCCTGAATTAAGGGAGGAAAAAAAAAGATTTGAAAATGTGATAAATACAGTTGTCTGCAAACGGTTGGGAGCCCCTGGTCAAATAAGACATTTCATTGATTTCCTAAGTGGAAATAAGTTAACACATCCTCTACAGAGGACAAAACTCTGCATAATTTCATGTACAATTAATGTTTATTTGCTGAATTAAACATTTTGGAACAAAAGCTAAAACAGAAATTTGGCCAGTGCAAAAGTTAGGACACATTTTATATTTTTTCAATATGTTAACCAATAAATAGGAATTGTGCAGTAACATTTGCAGAAAATCACCATATTTAAGTTTGTTCTCTGTACAGGACCTGTTACAAATCAACAAAACATGTCATTTGACTGGAGGTGTTCAAACTTCTGCTTATGACTATATACATGTTGTATATAAGCAGTTGCAGTAAAGACATGTCCTCCATGGCTAAACAGCAGCAATAATACTACACCTTTCTTGTGTGTATTTTTTAACATTACTGCACAAAGCAAACAACTGGATAACTAAATACAAAATCTGCTGAACACAAACAGACTCCATGACGTTTTTCATCAGAGGTTATTACCTGAATTTTGGGCAAGATGGACATAATGGAGGCGCCCACACACAGCAGCATGTTGACACTGATGAAGGCTTTGTTCTCTGTGCAGCCATCGGGGTGGGTATAGTAGACATAGAACATAACCAGGGAGACCAAAGACAGGGTGTAGTTCACAGTCGTGGCAGAGAGAAGCGCTGTGGAGCACAGGAAGTAGAACAAAGAGGCCTTTTAACTGGCGCTGTTAACCACTAGACCGAGTTTACTTTCGCTGTTAAAGCTCACGTCAACTCTGCGTGACACCTTCAAAATTATTCACGACTTGTTACATCTCTTATATTCTTACAGTTTAACTTCTGCATAACAACAAGCAGAAACAGAATTTTCCATTGCTTCTCAGAACTCCAGAAGTACATTTGGAAACAGCCCCCTATTGAGTGCTCACAGTCAATTCTTCCTTGTGCCCACCTGCATACCAGCAGCGAGAATTCCCCTCCTCCATCTTTTCCACCCATGACTCATTCCAGGAGTGAGCAAAGTCAATCAGAAGCACCAGCTGAATCAGAATGAAACAGAAAGCGCCAGCCATCCCAATGTAGAACCACACTAGAGGATAAGCACAAGAGAAGACAAGGTTACTTTCCTGATACATCTGGAACTGAAAGATAAGCTTATGTACAAAACAATACTGGTGTTAGCCTCTTAATACAGACATTACATTAAACATATCTATGAACATGGTTCATGACCAACAATTGTTACCAGTTGTGAAAGGGCCTTCAGGAATGAAGAATGCTCCGACTGTAATTGCAGTGGCAGCAGCAAACTTGAAGAACCAAAACCTGCAGGGAAAGGAAAATATTAACACCATATAGAACATCTCTACAAATATTTCAGTCATATGCAAAAGTTTATATACCCCTGGTCTAAGTGGAAAAAAGTTAACACATCCTCAATAGGGGAAAAAAAATAAATATGACATTTTTCTGAAGATTTCAGTCCACAGTTTCTATTTGTTTAATGTATTAGACAAAAAAAAAAATTACATAACCTTTGTACATGCCATGTTTTATTTTTTCCAATATGTTGAATTCAGCTAATAAACAGTAATTGTGTATCAAAACATGCAGAAGTGTGTTCTCTGCAGAGGATGTGTTATTTTTTACTTAGACAATCAACATGACGTCGTTTGACCGGGGACAGCCAAACTTTTGCACACAGCTGCATATATTTGCAATATTTACTAGAAAAAATAGTGATCCATATTTTACAACATAATATATTTTCAAGCTACATAACAATATATATTAACGAACATCTCTTTTTGACTTAAACTTTAATTAATTACACTGCATTATTATACACAATAATTACATGTGACGCTGTGTAATCAAAATTTTTAAAACTTTGTATTACCAATTATTTTAAATAACACATTTATTACATAATATTTACAATTTCTTTTCACTCTATAACCAGTAATTTCAAACCTAGCTCAAGTGCTAATTTACCCGTTATGCACAGTAGCTCGTGGATCCTGGCTGCTCTTGACCTTGATCATGAGGAGAGAGAAAAGGAGGAAGAACATGGCCATGCCAAAGCAGACGCGGTACACAGCCTTGTAGCCTACCAGCACATCACAGTTCACGTGACCCTCCACACCTGGGATAGAGGAACCCATTCCTCCTTCGCAAAAGCCTGGAATCTGCAGCAAAACAAAACAACAACGATGGCTGGAAAGTTCTGGTTCATGTCCTCAACAATGATGATGCACAGAACATCTCAAACATGGCTTGATTAAAGCAGATGATAAAGGATTTAAGCTGTTTCAAAGAACAACAAGCACGTATGCAATGCCAATGATTCATAACATGAGGATAAAATATAAAAACACAGCTGCATACCTTCTTCAGCTGGCCTTCCATGCCAGGCATGAGCATAATGCAGGCAATGCCAACTCCCAGAAGCATGAAGAAGGCATAAATCAGCCGGGTGACGGTAGAGTTGTTTCCACTGGGGCAACATCTGCACAGCAGGCAGGGAGCACTGCCACAAAGGCAGGGAATCTATAGAGGGGGAAAGTTCAAGTTTTTATTTTAGAGCCAGTGGGTTAATGAACCGACTGTACAGTTGAACAGTAAACAAATACCTCTGCCTACCCAGCTGCCTCTCTCGCCACAGAACTTAATCTGACCAATACAGATAATGTAGCCCCTAAAACACTTTTTTATTCCGTTATTTATCTTAAGTTTATTATTCAGTAGTGTGTCAGGCTCCACACAACAGTTAAAGGACCCATTTCATAAAAAAATGTTCCTCAGAGTTTGCTGTAGTATGTAAACATTTTTTTAGGATAAACACTTAATCCACAGTTTGTACAGTCCATGTGTGGAAACTAAGCCTCAAATACAGCCTGTTTTAAGTTCACTGTTTTTTGTGAGGTCACAAAAATGAACATTTCCGTACATCTGCCTTTCATCATTCATCTTACAGCAATTTAGATCCGTCTATTCACACTGAAGTTATAAGAAGGGTTTCAGGCTAGAGGTGGGTGATATGGCTAAAATACTGTGATAATTTAAGAAATTTTTACGATGCACAGTATGTCTCAATATTTATTTTTTTTGACATCTGACCAGTTGCAAGTGAGAAAAAAGAACTAGTAGCACTATAATATAAAAAAATACTATCAGAAACTGTGAATACAATGATTTTTGTTCAGTATTTGGCATATTGTGTTGCACTAAATCTAGTTAAGTGGGACTAATTTTGCTCTCTTTACAATAAAACATGCAGCTGGTGTAATACAGGTGCTGATGAAATGCACGATATGTTCAAAAAAGCATACTGTACTGTGACATTTTATCACAATAACGATATGCGTTGTCATACTGCCCAGCCCTATTTTAGGCTGTACTGCACTGTATCACTGAATGAGGCACATTACAGGGCAGCTAATCAGAACAAAGCTCATTCACAGAGATCAGTCTTAAAGGGTAAATAACAAAAACAGCCTGTTTAAGGGATAAAGAAAGGCTGGAAAATGTGTACAAGGCATAATTCATTTTCACATGACCAATCATTATAAGAAAAATGTGAGATTTGGGCCCTTTAAATAAGCCAATACAGACCATTTAACACCTTAAAACTCTATTCTCATAATTCATCTTTTTATTATACGGCTTGTTATACCACAACTACTATAAAACTAATACTAACTAAACCATAAAGCTATAAAGCTAATATGCAGCCTGAACCCTACACATGGTCCCTAGTTTTATGGACTAAAAAATTCTAAATAAACCTGAACAAACCACTAAACAAATCATGATTCATGTATGAACTACAGAATCCAACTACAACTACTGTAGTTCATGTATGTACTACAGTATCAGATTTTTGCTGCGACTGCTTACTTCAGCCAAAATGATTTAGAGTGTGTATCTTTAAGCATCCTCAGATACAGGAACACTCAGTGACAAACACAGGATGTCTTGAAGGATAACCTAAATCTTCCAGGATTTATATAACCAACACATGTTGCCTCTCAGCTGGGCGCTTAGTTTAATTTAGACTTCAAATCCCTGCCGAAATAAGTGACAGTGGGTACATTCGGGATGTATGTTATTTACGTGATAAATCACAACACCACAAAGTCACAACTACAATTAAAATCTCACTGACATTATTATGATGTATTAAAGCAGATCTTGTATTAAAGAATCTTTCTGTAACCAAAACAATTGGAGATAGTAGAGCTGTGTAATGTAGTGTTCATTAGTTTCATTCATACTTTACATTAATACACTTTACAAAAATACTTTTAAGAAACTAAGAACAGAATTACTTTTATTCTATGTTTCACAGACTGTATTGCACCAAATGCAATACAACAGTACTAATTACATGCATTCAGTACTCTTTAAATACTCACTCTAAGTTCAGAAAAGCATACTGTGATGTAATGCATCACAATAATGGTACACACTGTCACACTACTCAGCCCAGTGTTTGTTTTAGCAACACTGCATGCTGATATCGACCCGATAACGATACCAGGTATAGGGTCAGTGCCATCTCTACTGTCAAATGGGCAAAATGGAAAACCATCAACAAATCATAAAATAAATTACGTAATTAGTATGGTACTGCTTTTCCCTTTGATTTCTTTAAATGTTGAAGTCTTGTAGCTAAATTTGCAGACAGCCTTTTACAGACAGAGTCAATGTTGTTCCACTCAGCATCGATGGTTTCAAATAGTTGAAAAGTACTGCAAAGCTAGTTTGTGTTTAATGTGAGACCAAATATTTTCTATAGGGTTTAAATCCTTATTTGCCTGGGAGTGTACAAATTAATCTAAACGAAAAAACTGCAGGGCAGTCTTTAAAGGGGAATTTCACCAATTTTTCAAAATTTCCGAATAATTCATTCCTTGAAATGCAAAAAGAGTAATCCAGAGTGGTTTGATGTGAAATGGTTTACTGTAGAGAATCCAGTGGTGGTGAGAGGAACCAGGGGTCACGATGTCTACAACACAAGTAATGTTATAGTTATTTTATTTACTATCTGGAACCACCAGTGAACCTACACTTTTAGAGGTGGACGCCTGGTTCCTGTCACCACCACTGTAAACAATTCTGACTCGGCAAATTTCTCCCGAACAGAGCATTTCACATCTGAATGACTTCATTTACATGTCAACCATTTAATTATGTACATTTTGGGTAAGACTGGCGCAGTTGCCCTTCGATATATCTGCACCTTCTGGTGCGGCCCAGAGGAGGACGGGTTTCGTTTCTGAGTTTTGTAGCTAACATATCAAGTAAACCTGGACTAAATAACCCTATATAGGTTAGCTAGGTTAACCTACTGCACTTCGGCGCAACATTAAAACGGAAGGATATTTTTGTCCATATCGTGTAGGCCTTGCTGTCTGTCCTGTTTACACTCGACACTTGATCTTATTTTGCTTTTCGTTATGGCGCAACAGCCTGAGGCTTAAGTTAGCCTCATATTCGCCATCATTTTGTTCGAATTTTCCATTCCACCTTAAATGGTGTAGCAGTTACACGGAGGCGCCGGTAGGTGCGAAGCGAAACTGCTGCGCCATTTAAGGTGGAACGGAAAATTCGAGCCAGAAGCGAAAGTCAGCTTCGTAGCTACGAGTGGCGCATTCACAATAACAAACCCGGCTGGCTAGGTTAACCATGGCATCCTGAATCTGTATCAACCAAAGAATCGGAGAAAGTTCAGAGCAAAGTCCACAGTTTCTGAAAAGATCGGTGGACCGTTTGTGTTTGTAGCTAAACCTTCAAGAATTTTAATCCGAGCTCAGGGTTACTAGTTAGCTAACCTAGCTAAGGCCTGCGGAAACACCCCAGCAAGCTGAATTAGCCACAAAAGCCTCTATCAGGGGGGTAATTTGGATCCTTGTTCAATATAATGGGCAAATTACGATTGTATTTTTATACATATACTGCTAACTGTCACGTCGAGTATTAGGTTACTAATTTTATTTTATATACAAGTCGTGGAAATAACGTTAACGTTAGCATGACTTGTTAAAATTTGACGACTGTCTCTTTTGTCAGGCTAACATCGCTGTTTCGGTTAATTTATTCATCCTGGATCTTAATAAAACCATAAAAAATATTAAAAACTTACCCAACTGGCCATAGAACAAAGCCCGAGAACCGACCCCATGTTCGCACTAATGCGGGGTTGGATTGTATGAGGAAATGTCTGAAGATGGACGCAGTGTGTTTACTAAGCAGGGCGAACTGTCTGGCACTGATGTGGGTTACGCTCCATTCCAAGTGATCGTGCTTGCGTCTTACACCCTATTCCCTACTTTTACCCCCTACTTTTTTCTTTTCTTCTCTCTACTCCACTGTTCCCTACTCTTCAGTCTGTACTCGCCGTTCCCGACCTCTAGAGACAGTAAACCTTATATTCACAGCACATATTAGAAATTTAGCCTACGCTCTTAAAAAAATCTGGTTCTTTAAGGGATCTTCAGTAAAGGGAATGACTCTAGTTAGAACCATGAGTCATACACTTTCAAAAAGATGGTTCTTCAAGGGTTCTTCAGTAAAGGGAATGGTTTTATTTAGAACTATGTGTTATACACTCTCAAATAAGATGGTTCTTCAAGGGTTTCTTTAATAAAAACAATGGCTATATATAGAACCATGAACACTCAGAGAACCATTTGTATGCTTAAAGGGTTTTTTGCATGGTGAAATGGTTCTTCAGACTGATGGAGAATGGGTTGTATATAGTTCTTTGTATATGGTTGTAGTATGTATATAGTTATTTTTTGGAAATGGTTCTATATAGCACAAAATGGTGTTCTCCTATTGTTACAAGCTTGACACCATAACAATAGCAGAATGGTTTTTGGTGCTATATAGAACTATATATAAGAACTGAACCTGATCAATCAGATCTGATTATAACAGCAGAAGACTTTTATTTACAACCCCCATTTCCAAAAAAGTTGGGATGCTGTTTAAACTCTTAAATAGCCAGGGTCCACTGCCAGGCAGTTTTATTACACACTTCTATAACCTAAGAATAGCTCAGGCAGTTTGCACTGTAGTCCCTGTAGTTACTGAATAATAAGACTTAGTATGTCATAAGCCTGGATTTTAAAGGCTCAAAATGTGTATAAAAACAGAATGTTCTGATGTGCAAATCATTGAAAACTTGTATTTAATTGAAAATAGTACAAAAACATTATATCAAATGTTGAAACTGAGAAATGTTATTGTTTTTTGAAAAACATATGCCTATTTTGAATTTGATGCCAGCAACACATCTAAAAAAAATTAGGAGCAAGTTTACCACTGTGCTGCATCGCCTCTGTGCTTTTAACCAATTGCTAGTTTTGCTGTAGTTTTGAAAGTGAAATTATACAGGATTTCAGCTGCTCAAGAGTTCAGGGTCTCCTTTGTCATATTTAGGTTTAGCACCCAGACTCTTTTACTATGGAGTAATTTACTGTTGTAATACATGCAGAATGTCATTGTCCTTGTCTTGCTGAAATAAGCAAGGTCTTCCCTGAAAAAGATGTCATCTGGATGGCAGCATATGTTGCTCCAAACATGTATATATCATTCAGCATTAATGGTGTCTTCACAGATGTGTAACTCACGCATGCTATGTGCACTAATGTACCCCCATACTATTAGAGATGCTGGCTTTTGAACTGTGCACTGATAACAAGCCAGATGTTCCCTCTCTAGCCCAGAGAATGTGGCGTCCTTGATTTCCAAAAAGAATTTCAAGTGTTGATTTTTCGGACCACAGGATACTTTCCACTTCGCCTCAGTTCATTTTAAATGAGCTCAGGCCCAGAGAAGGCGGCGGTGTTTCTGGATCCTGTTTATATATGGTTTCTTCTTTGCATTGTAGAGTTTTAACTTGCATTTGTGGATGCAGTGATGAACTGTGTTCACAGACAGTTTACAATTTTCAGAAGCGTTTCTGAGCCCATGCAGTGATTTCCACCACAGAATCGTGTCTGAAGATCACAGCCAGCTAATATTGGTTTTTGGCATTGTGCCTTGCATACAGAGATTTCTCCAGATCCTCTGAACCTTATAGTTATTTATTATGTACTGTAGATGATGAAATCCCCAAGTTCTTTGCTATTTTACGTTGTGAAACATTCTTCTTGAATTGTTGCACTATTTGCTCACACAGTTTTTCACAGAATGGTGAACCCCTCCCAATTTTACTTCTGAAAGAATCAATCTTTTTAATATGTTACCAACCTGCTGCCAAATAACTTAAATAGTTGTGAGATGTTCCACCAGGCATTTTTTTTAGCACTCCAGTCTTTTGTTGCACCTGTCTCAACTTTTTAAAAAAACAATAACACTTCTCAGTTTTACCATTTGATATGTTGTCTTTGTACTATTTTCAATTAAATATAGGGCACATCATTGCATTTTTTACACATCATTTACACTTTTTGAAAGTGATGTTGTACATTCTGGTGAGCAATGTTATGATGTCTTGGCTTATTTCTCATGTGAGATGATATCTGTTGATCTGTGAGTGTATACTTCCAAAATCACAAGAAAACCTTATTTCATACATGAAAACTATACAGGTTGACAACCATGCTATTCTATACTACTTATTTCCTAGTTTCTGCTGTTTACAAACTCCTAACTCCCTACCAAGGCTCCTCCTCCAACAGTCGAAGCCAAAGGAGCCACTATTCTGCCGTGAGATAGTTGCAAACTCATTCATACAAATACTGTACATACTATGGTATTTATAGTTTTAATGTCCATAAATATCATTACAGATAGTAGCAGTATGAAACACTTTTGGTAGCTTTTATAGGCACAGTATTAATACAGTTAAGTATAATAAGACTCATGACATGCTCACATATAACTAGGGCATAACTAGAAAAATCTGTTGAACTGTGAGTTATTGGCTGCAAATGTAGTAACAGTTGGTGTTGGAATATTCCATTTTATGTTTTTTAATATGTGTGTTATATATTTTAGGTGTATTTCTGGTCAGGGTATCATTGGTTCATTCATTTATTCAATTCAGTTGGACTGTTTTTCATTTATTTCCTTTTATTTCCCTTCAAAAGCAGAAAAAGGAAACAACCGTGTGTTTATTCAGTTTTCAAGTTCTCCAATGAATTGAATAAATGACTGAAACAATGATACATGGACCATTTCTGTGTGATGTAAATGAGTAAATCTGATCAAACCAAACTCTTTAAATGTCACTGATGCTTTGTTGACATAGTTAACAAGGAAGATTCAGTGTTTTGTGCTTTGCAGCAAACAATTTGGCATATGAATCAAATTATTCTGTTTATTTGAGTTAGTATACGCATTGTGGATCATTAAACAATTTACAAAAGCACACAATGCAGGCTTGACCAAAACAGTTCCTGCAGGCCAGAAGATAATGACCCATCTGGCACACCCACATGTTGGTGTTATTGTAGGATTTTAGCAGGTCAGCAGAGGGCAGCAGAGAGAAGAGTGTCAGATGCTCTGAAACCGAATCAATTCCCAGCACCACTGCTTCAAGTGAGTGACTGGGTGCGCTCCAATCCACATGCATGAGTACTAACTAGGAAGCTAAGCTCAGTGTGGCATTGCTAGTGTGATCCACTCTTTCAGTGTGTGATGTGACAGTTCAGTCCTGGGCAAACTTTCAGAAAGTTTTTTTCTTAACTTCATTCTTAAAAAAAAACACAAAAAATATTCTTTAAATAACTTCTTAAGAATTCTTTCATTTTTCCTCTTAATAATAATTCTAAGAACATGTGATATTCTTGAAAACATTAGGCTCTTAAATGTTTTCTTAACTTTATGACAGCCTCACACTTGTCTTAGGCTGTAAGAGCTGACAAGGTGAGCATCTAAATTTATCAAATATGGACACTGTCTCTGCTGCTCCTGGCCATCCTCATCTCTTGATTTCACTACACAATTATTATATTTTTTAAGAAGGATGTTTTTCCTGTTAGCTATTTCTTTCACCTTCACTTCTAGTTCTTGTTTGCTAAATTTTTTGTACACTTGGTGTGACATTTTTCTCTATTTTGCCGTCGTCTGAGTGGATTAAACTAAATAACAGAAATAACAGTTATTAGCAGTTCAGAATGCATCACTTGCGTCGCTTATGGTAAGCTGTAAAATGTAACACAGCCTACGTAAGAAAACAATGACAATATTCTTAAGAAAATCTTAAGGTAATAATAAAGATTATCTTACGAGAATATTGGAGAACTTCTTATGTTTTTTCAAGAATTGCATTTAGGAACATTATAATGAACTTCTTAGGGTTTGTCTCAAGAACCTTTGCAGGTTTTTTCTTAAGAAAGTATTTGTGAATCCGGCCCTAGAATTCCATTAACTGCAAATGAAGCTATTATATTTGTTTACAAACCAAAGTTACATGTTGACATGCTTCTGTGAGCTTTTGAAGTACTTCATTACAGTGTTTTGTAAAATAAATATGATAACATATATTATCGCTGTCGAATCTCCATTTTTGTTATTTCAACTTTTTTTTAACATAATTTAAATATGCTTGTTGCCCTTTACATTGCATGTAAGTTTCATGATGAATAAACCCAAAGAAATGGTCCGAAATTACTTGGATAAAGTCTGGATATGTTAAAAGTTAGTCTTGTCTTCTCCTGTAAAATTACAGTTTTGGAGATACGAGGTTTTGTTTCCAGGGATGATTATACAACTTGTTTACTTGTAACTTGTAAATTAGCTAAAGGCCAACAAGCTAACCAAGGATTGCGCTAATTATTGTCATTACTAGAGTGGACTAAAGGGCTTACCACTACACAAAATGGTTTTATCTGCATTGGTAGGTTTACATTAGTATACAGAACTTCCATTAAGCCAACCAATTGTTAGCTACATTCTGATGTGGGGTGCCATCATTTATCTGAGGGGCAGATCTAGGGGCGGGGCCACAGGGGCACTGGCCCCAGAAGAAATCTGATTGGCCCCTTAAGTGTCCCTCTCCAGACACTCGCCACCTCCAGTCACATCATTGACAAACTCGTTGCAATTCAGTAAAATTCCTGGATTTAATTGATGAATATGCTACTCATGCAAACTGTGTAGATTGAAAGAGTTTCAGGAGCTGCTGGATAATATTAACTTAGCTAAAGTTCAATAAATCAGTGCTTTAATTAGATTGCTAAATGAAACTTCCTCTGAGCAATAGAAGTTTTTTGAGCAGATGGTTTAATTTTCACAAATATATATCTTTCTTCGATAGCTTTAGAATGGTGGGCATAAAAAGGCTTTGCATTGTTTGCAGCAAAGACAGTCAGGTATCACTTTGTTTTTGTCTGAAATTGATGCAGAACGTGTTGATTTCTGTGGACCGTACTCTCTATGAGAGCTAAGCGATTACATCACAAGTGGCGATCATAGGGGTCCAAACACCCACACCTTCTCACTCACTGACATTGGAATGATAAACAATAGGTTATTTTAAACAAATAATTCAAAATACCTGAAAAGCAGTTCAGTTTTTGTACTTGAATTGCCATAGTTGTTGAACTCAATGCCCTGAATCTTTCCACAGTCTTCATCTTTGAAATGTACCCAAGTGTATCCTGGTCCTGAAGATTTACCAGGCTGCAGAGTTCCAGCACTTATATAACACACCTGCTCCAATTAATGGATAAAAATTAGACATGGGGTGTTGGACGTGAGCTCTCAAGGGCGAGTGAAATAGCAGCCAGCTGACACCACAGTAACAAGCCAACATGGAACGCCTCTCAAATACCAGGGGGTATTTCACACATGGGCTGTAATGTCATTGGATGATGGGAGCAATATAGCCAGTAGCATGTAAAAGCTTGTTTGCAAAGTAGAAGAACTAGACCATAAGAATGGACTTTTCAAGAGAACATAGTAAAAAGATGAAGGCATTTAATTCATTTAGCTACATCAGTTCTTTACAGGAACCTCTTGACAGTTGTACTTTCATTCAATTAATCCAAGCAAAATAGTGTTTGGAACCAGGGCTCTAGATAATGGCTATTGCCCTTATATAGTGCACAGTATATCATTTACAAATTATATTATCATTAAGTTCACAGCAGCTACCAAAGAACCAAAGGTTGCTCTGCAGGAGGATGCAGGATAAGGCAGGTCATGCATCCCTATAATGAAGCCAGATACAGAAAAACAGAATGAATTTCAAAATAAAAGTCCCAATGTTTTTGCTTGAGTACGGGGCTTGGGATAAAGAATACTGTTTCTTGAGCCTGTGTCTTTAGCATTTCAGTTTGGTTTTAAGTTTCAGCTAATAGTAAGAATATAAAAGTTGGACAAATTTCTGCAGTGAGAAGTTGTATTTGTTGGTGAAATTGGGGAGGATGAAATGAGAAAAACTCATATCTGCCAAACAAATATTTAAAATATCCATCTTCATTTGGCAGAGGCTGTAGAAATAGCAAAGGAACTCAGGTAACTCAGTGAGGCTGTTACAACAGAGGGACAGAAAAAGAGTCTAAGCGGATTACAGGTGGTGCTATTACTAGTGTGTGGTTTAAATTTTGCTCATGATGTCAGGCTCTGTTTAACTTATTTACAATCATCTTATTTCAGCTGATGATCAAGGAGAACTATTTGCTCTCCCTTATTTGCCCATATTCACAATCAACAGCGAAAGGCAAAAGATATAGACCGTTTTTAACCTTTTTGTGGAGAAGAAGAAAAACAAAGTAATTTAAAATTTGGAGTGAAATGAAAGCAGATCACTCTTTTGTATTGTATCTGAAAATAATTATATATGAATGCCCTGCTGAGAATTTATGCAAAACTATTTAGTATTATTACCTATTTAGATTTAGTCTGTCTTATATTGCAATAATTTATCCAAAACAGAATTAATCTGTTTAATATTGTGATAGCTTACCCAAAATAGCATTGATCTGTTTAATTTTGTATAATTTACCAAAAATAAAATTAATCTGTTTAGTATTATGATCATTTACCCAAAATAGCAATAATCAGTTTAATATTGTAAGAATTTAGCCAAATAGCATTAATCTTTTTAATATTACAATAATTTAGCCAAAATAGAATAAATCTGTGGGACCCAAATAGAATTCCATTTGTAAATCTCATTCTACCTATATGTTTATATGTTTGTGTATGTTATATGTACCTATATGTTTCAGTTAATATTATTATTTAATTAATGTTAACAATAAATCATTAATAATGTGAACAATATGAATAATAGTTCTAATGTAATAATTACTTTTATTTATTATTATTATTATTATTATTATTATTTATATAAAATTAAGAATAATTAATCAATTAATGATTTTGCAATAAAATCAATTAAATGAACAGAATAGCACACAAGCTCTGTTCTCAGTGCAAGGATTTGGTGTTTATCAGGCTATGTAGCCTGTCATGAACCTATCTGCACTACAGGAATCTCCTCAGGAAAGCCTGGAGCAGATTCCAAATCAGCTCCAAATCAAAAACTGCATCATAAGCCAAAGGCAAAGTTTTCACAGCCACACAAACAGACAGTGACAGTGTTTCTCTCTGATGTGAGTCAATTATTTGTTGCGCAAACACTAAATTGATGTTTTGCTGAAGAAGATATTGACCTGATTGCGCTAAAGCAGAGTCCTACACAGTGAATGAACAAAGTCCAGTATAGTAGCAGAGATCAATTACTGTCATGTTATTAACTATATTCAATCTTCACAAATATTACACACTGATGGCAAATTTGTGATTTTTCTGACAGAATGAAAGCACTAACATGGAGACATGGAGTGATTGTCTTTTTCCCCCCAAATTTTCATTGGGTTTAACATTAGATCCCCCCCCCAAATAAGCTGTGAAGCCCAATCAAATCAGCTTCTCTTATATTCCCTTTAAAAACCAAATGATGGATACTGTATTTTACAACATCTTTAAATCATCAGTCGAATATTTTATTTCCTTCAGATTTTGAGTTACTATCTCAAAAAAATGCTATTTTTTCAGGATTCTTTTTTCCATCTAACTGTCATTGCTGAAGCATTATGAAAAAGGAGAACTCTCCAACAAAGAGCAGAAGAATTACACTAATAGAGGAGCAGCAGGTTCTGCAGCCTCTGATGGTAAGACAGGCACTCCATGATGGCGCTCCAACTGTATGTGGGAAGGGCAGCAGTTCTTTTCTCATAAATATTCAGCACAAAGAATCTAAACCTGTGAGGAAGCCCCCAAATTTACTGGAAGACTTAGACTTTTAGAGTGCATGTTATAAATCTCAAGGGCCAGGAGATTTTTCTTTTTTTTCTTATTCTCTTGCCAATCATTTAAAAAAACTCTGTACATTTCTTTTTTGTTGTCTTTATTGATTGTTGTTGTCTTTATTAAAACATCAAATCAAATTCATGTCAGTGTGAGCTCTGCCCATAACTGTGCTAATTCATCTTTGTGAAAGGACCAGTACATTAGTCGGTTACGCCACACTGCTGAGGAAGGCCTAATCCATTAAGCTATCAAAATTCTGTTAGCATTTACATCTCAGATGATGCCATATCTACGAAGCTTAGGATCTCCTAAAGAGAATAACATACGTATGACTGTCTGATAGAAAAATTCAGCTACACGGTGAAGCTTTGTTCATTTTTATATTTTAGATTAAGCCATATTGAGTCCTAAACCGCGCCTGGATATGGTTTAAGCAGGTTGAGAGAAGTTTTGGGGATGTATTTACAGAAACGATTTGACTTTTAGCAATGTTAGCCTTGTAGCTCCAGTGCTCATCTAAAGAAGAAAAAATTTGACACCAAACCTGTCTTAGCTGATAAACTACATCTGGGGAAAGTGGAACAATGTGTAAATGTAACTTTTCTACAAACTAATCCTTTAACAATTTGCTTGTGCTTTAGGCTGAATAGGCAGATGCAAATGTTTTGTTTCTTTTGTGAAACAGTGACTTCACAATGGCCTGTTTTTGCAGCTACATTGACACATATGGACTGTATGAGTGAATGGAATTCTGAAATGTTTACATAGTTGTTTACATGTTACATGAAACTCTTTAATTTCAAAAATGTGAGGAAAATTCAGTTTTCTATTAAAGTAAAGGTAACGTATAAAGGCACAGTGACAAAAACAGCCTGTTTGGTTCTAAGGCATTAAGAGAGGTTAGAAAATAGTGATGACCTTTTCTGGAACGTTAAATCACACATGTCATAAGTGGACCTCAGGTTTGATTTTTTAGAAAGCCGTTAACCCAAAAAGTGTGCTCAGAAACATAACTAACATAAAAATTTGAAAAAACAATGTTTTAAAGGAGGATTTCACCAATTTATATATATATATGTATATATATCATATATATATATATATATATATATGTTTAAATACATTCATGTAACTAATTTATGATTATCAGCGCTACATATAAAAATCTAGAAGACACATGCAGGATGCAAGTGCAAGTCCTTGGTTTTTGTTTAAATCCATGACAAACGAGTATCCACAAGGGTGACAACACAAAGAACACTATTGAACAAAATAAATAAAGAGAGAACTAAACACCAAGCAAACACAAAGCAGACAAGCAGGGGCATAAAAACACATGAAACAAACCAGAAACGTCTGGGTTTCAGGAGAGGGCGGTGCTACAGACAACAGACAGGTGAGACAGATGACAAGAAGGCAGGACTGGGGAGGAAACAAAGATCAGAACAGCAACAAAAACATAAGATGGAACAAGAAAACAAAGGCTGGAACAGAGGCAAGACAGGATGTTACATAGGTTTACTGGTCATATTAGATACAATGTAAAATAGCTATATTTGTGTTGTTGACATAGCGAGCCCTGGTTCCTTTCACCACCACTGTACAGAAAACTGTAGAGAAAAAAATTCTGCAATGAATCATTTTACATCAAAACACTACAAAAGACTAGTTTAGATTTCAATGATTGAATTATAAAAGAACAAATTACAAAGAATTCTCCTTTAATAGAAAGCTATATTATAAGTACACAGTCTATGTTAGAGATATTTTTTTACCCTGACTAAAAAGGTGCTAAAAAGGGAGTTGAATATCAACATAGGGTTTTGAAGTGTGCAACCTTTTACAGCCTTTTACAAGCAACCTTGAAACACAGCTGTTGAAGAACTCCAAGGAGAACAGGCTTTGTGGTGGTGAATACAGATAACACAGCCACACTGTTCCTCAGAGGAAGGTGAACACCTCCCTGCAGAGAAAGGATCAGCTCCACAGGCTCTCTCTCTCACCAGAAGGTCATCAGTAGGAATCATTTATTTATGAGTCCAGTTCTAGTCATTCATCCGCTAACCTTGAGGTCAGAGCTCAGTGAGAGGTGAGAGTCTCTGTGATAATGAAACACCGTCTATTTTTACCTTTTAGGTCAGGCTACTGCATCGTTAAGGAAAAGACACTTTCCAAATACTAGAGAAAATGAATGACATGACATTGGTTGTGTTAGTTAGTCCTACACATGCACACACACACACACACACACACACACACACACACATATATATATGTATATATATATGTATATATATAAAACCATCTCCTTGTTTCTACACTCATTGTCCATTTTATCAGCTCCACTTACTATATAGGTGCACTTTGTAGTTCTACAATTACAATTACAGACTGTAGTCCATCTGTTTCTCTGCATACTTTGTTAGCCCCCTTTTACCCTGTTCTTCAGGGGTCAGGACCCCCATGGACCCTCACAGAGCAGGTACTATTTGGGTGGTGGATCATTCTCAGCACTGCAGTAACACTGACGTGGTGGTGGTGTGTTAGTGTGTGTTGTGCTGGTATGAGTGGATCAGACACAGCAGTGCTGCTGGAGCTTTTAAACACTGTCCACTCACTGTCCACTCTATTAGACACTCCTACCTTGTCAGTCCACCTTGTAGATGTAAAGTTAGAGACGATAGCTCATCTGCTGCTGCACAGTTTGTGTTGGTCATCCTCTAGTCCTTCATCAGTGGTCACAGGACGCTGTTGGCTGGATATTTTTGGTTGGTGGACTATTCTCAAACTCCAGCAGCACTGCCGTGTCTGATCCACTCAGATCAGTGCAACACACACTAATACACCACCACCACATCAGTGTTACTGCAGTGCTGAGAATGATCCACCACCCAAATACTACCTGCTCAGTGAGGGTCCTGACCACTGAAGAACAGGGTGAAAAGGGGCTAACAAAGTATAGAGAGAAACAGATGGACTACAGTCTGTAACTGTAGAACTACAAAGTGCACCTATATAGTAAGTGGAGCTGATAAAATGGACAATGAGCATAAAAAAGGAGGTGGTCATAATGTTATGCCTGATTGGTGTATATATGTGTGTGTATGTGTGTGTATGTGTGTGTGCATTGCATTAATTTAGACACTGTTCAAACATTAAAGCAACGAGACAGACAGAGAACTAGAAATGAAATTAATCACTAAATGTAAAATTAGGTATATCATTTCAGTTGAGTAATTAGAAGACTATTAACAACATTCATTTGGTCGGATTTAAAGGGGGAGTTCCACAGTTTTTTTTATGTCTGCATAATTGAATGGTTAAGATGTAAACCACATGATTCAGAGTGGTTTGATGGGAAATGCTGCATTTTAGAGAAACTTACAGATTCAGAATTGTTCACAGTGGTGGTGATAGGAACCAGACGTCTGAAGAGTTTAATGCTCACAGAAAGTTGTTACATTAAATAGTTACGAATATGCTGCCTGTTATCTGAGATATTGTTTTGTGATAGTTTTGAGGCAAGGGTTTGGCCTAAAATATATGTTTTATATGGCAGAGTGGTATGTTCAGGGTCCCCAGAGGAAAAATAGTCCGTAAAAAAAACTTAGTTTTATGGATTTATTAGTTATTTTACCTTCATCAACTTTACATATACAAACATAAAAATATAGCTTTTCTGGTGGTTTTGGATAGTAAATAAAATGGCTATATGGGTGTTATTGGCATTGTGACCCCTGGTTCCTTTCACCACCACTGTAAAGAAATCAGAGTAGCTAAGTTTTCTTTGACAGATCATTTCACATCAGATCACTTTGAATGACTTTGTTTAAATCACAATGAATTAATTTGAAATTTTGATTAAAAAAAATCTGTGGAATTCCCCTTTAAGGCCTAATTTATTTATTACAGTGAATCAGGGTGAATAATCACACTCCTTTTTCAACACTATAAATACAGCTTTAAGAGTGGCTATTCTTTGAAGCCCTGGACTTTTTGTGGACTCATTGTATTTTTGGGGATCAAAGAGGATTAAGAACACAGTGGCTTAATTATCCTAAGGTGGAAGATGCATTCCAAGAAATGATCACATTAGAGCCCATTAGTGACTGTAATGAAATATCTTAGCATAAAATAATATTTAAAAAAAAGACATGAGGACAGACAAATAGCTGAACAGAAATGGTAATCATTAAAGCAGCACCTGGACTGGCCCTGTGGACCCTGCCAGTAATAGTGCTCTAAAAGCTTTAAGCCCCAAAGCATTAAGTAAAGAAGTCGTCTCATTTTTAGCTGTCGTTAAACCTGTTGAGTAATGGATTGCTGTTGGGCCTGTTGAGCAATGTATTGCTATTCTACTGCATTTATTTGAAAAGATCAGACTTACAGGAATGCTCCAGTGTTTTTCAACCTTATCTTTATTTGCCATATGTGTAGCATAAAGTCTATTACCATAATCAACAGTTTCAAAGTTGCCCTCTCCTCTGAAAAGAACAGAAAACCTTTTGAAACATGCTTATAGTAGAACCTAAGGAGGAACCTTAGGAAGGCTTTTTCTGTTTTTTGCAGGTACAGGAAAATGTAATAAAATATTCCTAAAGCTAAAAAAAACAACAACACTGAAGCGTTCATTTAAAATCACATATATTGGCTACATTCACAGTCCTATGCAACAGTCAGAGAGATCACCTTTCACTTATTCAATTTCCGGTCAAAACTACAGAGCCCTGCAGGTGACATCCCATACAGATAAAAATAATGTGTGGCCACAGCTTAGTAAGGCATGTGGATGAGATCCTGTGGCCACAACTTAGTTAGGCATGGGAATGAGATGATTAAGGCTTGACCACAGCTTTATAAGGCATGATCTCATTCCCACATCTAACTAAGTCATGGCCATGACTTCATTATTTCGTTTAATTATCTCCAGAACCTCAACATCACTGAGTCTGTTTGGGATTACTTGGATTATAAGAAGCAGAAAATGCAACCAACTTCCAAGACTGGACTTTGGAGGTGTGGAGAAATATCCCTGAAGATTTCTTTGAAAAACTGAATGCAAGTCTCCTGAAAGGAATGAAAGCTGCGGTAAAGGTGAAAAATGGACACACTAAATACTGAAAATGTTCATATTAAGTTTAGTTGTTGAGACTTCTGTGATACTCCCTGTTAAACATATGCTATGTTTTTTTCTGGTTTTTTCCTGACAATGAAAAATGAATAACTTGTACTTAATGATCATTTAACTTGATTAGAAATTAAATAAATAAAACGACTTTTGAACAGTAATGTATGCAAAGGTTATTTGTTTATCTGTTTATTTGTATTTATCTGTTTAAACGAGCTCATTGCAACTCACAGATTGAGAAAGAACTGTTTATAGTTGAATATCTGCCTACATGTTTGTTACTTAGACTCCAAATGTTGGATCATCGCTTTCCAGTACAGGCGTTAATATGGAGGCTCTGATCTTTCATTTAAATTATTAATAGAGTATTAGGCTTTATGTAGCCATCGAGGATGTAGGATCTCCTACAGGACCAAGGCAGGGAAATCTAAACAAATCTAGGATTATACAAAGCTGTCTAACACAAACACACAAACGTGAGATGGAGTCACCGCCTGAATAGACATGTTAACTGAGCTGTAATGCTCCTAACTAAAGGCTCATGTACCTGTTTGTTCTGTGTAATGTCTCTTTATCTGCAGGGCTGCTCGTTCGCCTGCCTTCATGGACAGTCATGCATTTTTAAACTCAGGATTTCACCTCAGGAGATGAACATTCTCTGGCGCTGTCAGATGAAATGTTCTGTCACTTCATAATTAAAGGCATGTCCTGGAGCCCTCACGCCTCATTTTATTTTTGGAAACAGGGCAAATGTGGCGAATGAGCTGGCCTGGTTGAGGGAGACCAGAGGCTCGGTCACTGTTGGTCAGTTTAGCTTCTTAATGACTTAATAAATAAATAAAGCAATAAAGGAAACAATGTGACCTATACATCATCACCTGCTAAGATGATGCAGTCCAAAATCATATGATAATAATACAACAACAACAATAGTAATAATAATAATAATAACAATATTAATAATAATAATAATAATAATAATATAATAATAATAATAATAATAATAATAATTATTATTATTATTATTATTATTGTGTTCACATCTAGTTTACACAGGCTTATAACATGTTTATTTGTAAAAGTTGTGCTTACTAACTACTGTTATTATGATCTTTATATTTATTATTTATTTTATTATTATGATTATTGACAATAATAACAATTTACTACCAATAGGCCAAAACAGCTTGGCCAGCCTGCGCCTCCACTTGCTTTAATTATAAATCGTCTATATCGACTGAAGAGAAGCTATAGTTAACGGTGCGCGCTCTCGCGGCCAGCTGGGGGAGCGCGCGTGACGTCACCGGCGGAGGACCGTTAGTGGGAGAATCACGACGAGGAGGAGGAGGAGGAGGAGGAGGGTGACTGGTGTGAGCATGCCGAGGACTTCTCCCAGCGGATAGACAGGCAGTGTGCGGACTGACACGGAGCCTCGTCTACAAGGGACCCTCGGACACCGCCTCGTGCACTCGGTGAGTCAAGAACAAGCGCGGTTTTCGGAGTTGTGAAGCATCTTGTTGGATTTTTCCGTTCCACCTTAAATGGTGCAGCAGTTACACTCTGGCGCGCCAAAATGTAGCTGCTGCACCATTTAAGGTGGAACGGAGAATTCGAAGAAGAAGCTGGCGAAAAGGGAGCGAACTTCAGAAGCCTCGTCCTTGACTTTCCGTCAGAGATGTAAGTTGGTCCCTCACCGCTGGATTCAGCTGCTTCTGCTGCCTGTTGTTGTTCTTTTTTGTCCACATTTCCATTTGAGCCCAGCTGCCTCTGAACCGCAGTAACAGCGCAGTCGGGGGCTGAATGGAGAGACACGTGTGCACTGAGGATTAACAGACTTTGTGTGCTGTAGACGCCGTTTCACCCAACGCTGAGCCATTGTTCAGTGTCTGCCTGTCCACTTCTGTATCAGCGCTACGTGATGTGGACTACAGGCAGCAACAGCCCTTAATAGACCCCCTACAGCTTAGCAGTAGCATTTCAAAGCATTTCCACAAAAATACCAAAATTATTAACGGTTTTGTGAAGACAAACAATGTACATCTTTTATAATCTATGAGGGTACAAAAATATGCCCTTGTGCTTATAATAGCATGAGTACAGCTTTACGGTGTGAGCAAAGCAGCACCAGCCTTAGGCTAACAACACTATAAATAGATATAACGTGCTTAATGTCCAGTCTGGGCTTCTATTAATGGCAGAAAATCACACAGTTGGTCTTGGTCGTTTCACTGACCTTGGAAGCGGCCCTGTTCTTGGTTGTGGTCCAGTTTCGGCTTGGATGTGTCTTGCAGTGCAGTTTCTCTCTGTGTAAATGTGGAAATATGTCTAGGAATGAATCCATATGCAGTTCCAATCCATATGCAGTTCATGCCAGTATGCAGTGGCTTAATGATGCATAGCACATGTGACATGAACATAGCAAAAATGGCTCATCTTCATCACATCAACATCAGTTGGAAAAAAACTCCATATTAGGCTATAAGTGCTGTATCACTTATCACAATTGTGGTCCATTAGAAATAAAATAGTTTATGCATATAAATCACATGCAGTGTGGAAAAAATGCTTTGGTATTGTTGAAAAGCAGCCATATTTTTCACTATAGTCACTTACATTATAGACAACAAGTATATTTACTCTCTCTATTTCACTCACTGTAAATTAAGGGTGTAATGATTTCAATACAGTATTGAAAACTAAAAAAGTGAGCATTCAAAACAGCATATTGAAATTTAAAACTGCAGTTTTACATTTTAAACAGCCTCTTCTCAGTGTCTCCCATTTGTCGACCTGTGGAGCCCACCAAACTGGAAAAAAATGAATTAGCATGGTCATAGTTAATGCTTAGTGTCAGACTAAGAGTATACTGTGCAAATACAACCCCAAATCCAAAAAAGTTGGGAAGCTGTGTAAAATGTAAATAAACGTCAAAAAAAAACAAAACAAACAGAATGCAATGATTTGCAAATCTCATATTTTATTCACAATAGAACATAGAACACATATCAGATGTTGAAAGTGAGACATTTTACCATTTCATGAAAAGCATGAACTCATTTAGAGCTTGATCGCGACAACGCATCTCAAAAAAGTTGGGGCGGGGCAACAAAAGGCTGGAAAAGTAAGTGGTACTAATAAAAAAACAGCTGAAGGAGTAATTTGCCACTAACTCACATGACTGGATATAAAAAGAGCATTTTAGAAAGGCAGAGTCTCTCAGAAGCAAAGATGGGCAGAGGTTCACCAACCTGTGAAAAACTGCATCCCAAAATTATGAAACAATTTCATTGTTCCTCAGTGTAAAATTGTGAAGACTTTGGATATCCCACCATGTACAGTACATAATATCATCAAAAGATTCAGAGAATCTGGAGAAATCCCTGTACACAAGGGAGAAGGCCGATGGTCAATATTGAATGCTCGTGATCTTTGGGCCCTCAGGCGGCACTGCATTCAAAACAGGCATGATTCTGTACTGGAGATCACTGCATGGGCTCAGGAACACTTCCAGAAATCATTGTCTGTAAACACAGTTCACCATGCAATCCACAAACGCAAGTTAAAGCTTTATCATGCAAAGAAGAAATCATATATAAACAGTATCCAGAAATGCTGCCCACTTCTCTGGGCCCAAGCTCATTAAAGATGGACTGAGGCGAAGTGGAAAAGTGTCCTGTGGTCCAATGAATCAAAGTTTGAAATTCTTTTTGGAAATCATGGACACTGCATCCTCCATGCTAAAGACCTCCCAGCTTGTTATTAGCACACAGTTCAAAAGCCAGCGTCCATAATGGTATGGTGGAGCATCTGTGAAGGCACCATTAATGCTGAACGAAATATACAGGTTTTGGCAACATAAGCTGCCATCCAGACAGTGTCTTTTTCAAAGAAGGCCTTGCATATTTCAGCAAGACCATGCTAAACAACATTAGCATCCACCACAACATCATGGCTTTGCAGAAGAAGGCTACGTTTACACAGCAGGTAAAAGTGGCCCAAATCCAATCTTTTTCCTCAAATGTGACACAGATGTGTCATCTGTGTGGCTGTGTGAACAGCAAAAAACGCATTGAATCTGACATTTTCAATTCCGATTAGAGATGCTTTCATATGTGGTACTGAAATCGATACGTGTCCAATCTGCGGCAATGCGACTCAGTCTGGACAGCCACATCAAAATTCATGCAACGTTTACGTCAGTACAACTCGACGAGCCCTTTTTACGGTGAACTCGAACACATTCTGGGTGATGAGTCCAGCTGTCAACCACTGGAACTTTATACTCGCTCATGTGATGCTGGCAAAGACGAAACTAAAAGCTGCGGGAGCGACTGGCGTTCGCTGGCCGTCATGACTGTTTACCTCTGGACGAGCCGCCATGTGAAGCACTGTTCTTTTGCGCATGCAGGTCGGTTTAGGAGCTGATCTGTTCAGACTGATGTCGCATACAGATCACATTTAAAAGATAATGTGAACAGCCAAACAAAAAAATCGGATTTGGTGAGAAAATCATATTTGGGCCACTTTTACCTGCTGTGTAAATGTAGACGAAGAGTCCGGGTGCTGAACAGACCTGCCCGTAGTCCAGACCTTTCATGAATAGGAAACATTTGGCTCATCATGAAACGAAAAATCTGGCAAAGAAGACCCAGGACTGTTGAGCAGCTAGAATCCTACATCAGACAAGAATGGGACAACATTCCTCTCCCAAACTCCAGCAACTGGTCTCCTCACTTCCCAGACGTTTACAGGCTGTTGTTAAAAGAAGAGGGGATGCTACACAATGGTAGACACGGCCCTGTCCCAACTTTTTTGAGATGCGTTGCTGCCATCAAGTTCTAAATGAGTTAATATTTTTCATGAAATGGTAAAAGTTCTCACTTTCAACTGATCTGATATGTGTTCTGTGTTCTATTGTGAATAAAATATGGGCCTATGAGATTTGCAAATGATCACATTCTGTTTTTATTTACATTTATTTACATTTTCCCGACATCGCAACTTTTTTGGAATTGGGGTTGTACTTTAATTGTGCCTTTGTGAAATGTTAAAGGGGAATTCCAATCTATATTTTTTAATTGCTGCATAAGTCAGTGGTTGAGATGTAAACAAAGTCATTCAGAGTGGTTTGATTTGAAATGGCTAATTCTAGAGAAGCTTACTGCATGTTTACAGTAGTGATGATAGGGTAGGAACCAGGGGCTGTGATGTCTACAATGCAAATACAGCCATTTTATTTACTATCCAAAATCACACATGAATCTCAAAGCTATTATAAGACAGTGTCTCAGATATCAGGCAGTATTCATAATGGTTTTGTGCAAAAGCTTCTTGTGAGGGAGCTTTTGGAGGCAATAATAAGTATTTCACATCAAACCACTCTGAGTGACTTTGTTTATATCTTAATCACGTAATTAAGCAGGAACAAAAAAAATCCCTGACATTCCCCTTTAATGTTGATTTGAGAATGTTATCTCTGCTCATATTGCTTTTCTGGTGTTGACCAGAAGAGGATGGGTTCCCCTTTCTGAGTCTTGGTTCCTCTCAAGGTTTCTTCCTCTTACTCTTAGGGAGTTTTTCCTTGCCACTGTTGCCATCGGTGACACTCATGGGGGCTTGGACCCAGAATTTTTCTGTAAAGCTGCTTTGTGATGACACCCGTTGTAAAAAGCGCTACATAAATAGACTTTGATTTCACTCGACTTGACTTGATATTTCAATTTTGACGCCTGTAAACGGAGACATGCTATATAAAATTTTATTTGAGGCAGCTGGGATTTTATATTGTTTATAGCTCAGTTGCACTGTTAGCACTATGTTGCAAACAAATTGCAGAAAATTTGTATTTTTCTGACCCAAATCAATCTGTGAGGTATATAATTCAGAGCTGTCACTACCATCAAACCATGTTTCGTAAACATCCTCGTAAGTGTTCTGACATGCGTTTAAACAGCAGTATACTGGCACCCTCCTCAGAGATATGTGTACACAAACAGTGTGTTTCCACACCAGGAAAAAGTACACATGATGGGAACGGAAATGTAATGTGACAGCACAAGTTGCTGAGGATGTATAGCAGCCTCCTGTACGTCTGTCTCCTCTGGGCAGCTTTGACTCACAAAAGCTCAGTGCCCTTTCCTAACTCCTGGATTTAACTCCCCAGGCCTTTCACAGTGCTGTGTTTATCAGCAGATCATTTTCTTCAGTATGTCTTGATTTGTGTTATATAACATCATTCTGTCATTCTGTTCTTTATTAAGCTACTGCTGGATGTATCAGCAGCTTTATTCCCATGAAAAGGACCATTCGAGAAAAATGCATTTAATATTTCGACTGGGGGACATTGTAAAAAATTTCCTATAATCTGGTCGAAATAATAAATGTCTCATGGCAAGGGTTAAATGAGACATGAAATTACCCTCTATCATCCTCTGGCACAGACAGATTAGTCACCATAGAGGAGCAAGTCCTGTTCCACCGAAGGTTTTTATTTATTGACTTCCTGAAAGATGAATCTATGATTTTTTTTCCCCTTTCTTCTTTAAGACAAGGGTTTCTGGGAGTTCTGGAAGTAACAGTGAACATAATAACCTAAAAGATTTTGAGATTCAGCCGGTAATATTTAGTCAGATGAAGTTTGATGAGTTGTACCAAAAACAAAAACATTGGGCATCATTTACCAACTGTTCTTAAGAAGAAAAACCCATTTAGCACAGTTTTTATGAAGATTCTGATATTCACCAATGTTTGCTTATTTAGAATTTGTTCTTAGGTAAGAACAGAATCTACACACACTCAAGAGCACAAAGGTGTGAACAGTTCTGAAGTTTAAGAACACGTCATGAATCTGACGCAGACTTTTTCTTAGGACCTTTCTCAAGAACACATTTAAGAAAAAAACTTTACTTTTAATGGTTTTATTGCAGTATATAGGTAAGGTGTCCAGCCCCTCTGACCCCTCTGACTGAAATGACAAAAATGGCCATTCTGTAGCCCACGGTGTGAAAGTCACACTGTTAAATGACCTTTACACTTTCATTGTCAGGATACAGTCCTGCTATTGTGCCTTACTGCATTAGTAAGATGATCACTACACAGCACATCTTTTTTTTTTAATTTGCTTTGAAACGAATGTAAGTAATGGTAAAAAGCTAAGTTTCTCTCAATTTCATCACACAGTTTTACCTTTGTCATCTATAAAAATTGACAAAAGTAACATTACATAAGATGGACATACAGAACATAAGACAAAGAATATTGTTCTGGTAACTTATTATTAGAAGTTCTGTAAACTCAAAATTTTAAGGGAACCAGGTTACTGGATCATGGCCTAAAAACAAACCTGGAGCTTCATTTATAGAAAATAATTGTAATTTCAATCACAGTCACATTATTGGTCTGTCAGAGATTTTTTCTCCAAATCATTCCGCTCTAGAAGTAGCCCAACATCTATCCAACACTGATTTTTTATGCAAATATCTGCCTATATTGATTTGACTGTCTAATGCAGATATGAAATCAATATCATCATGCATCCCTAGAAGATCCCTATTACTGTAGTTATGTTTGTTTGTGTTTATTCTAATGTTAGAAAGTGCTTTTATTGGCAGCAACACATTTACTGCCAAGATTTTACGCAATTATCTTGGTTGCCAAGGACTTTTGCACAATACTGTACGTTACACAGCTAAAAACAATAGTAGCCTGAATATTACTGAAACTTGAATTTGGTAATAATACTTTTATCCCTTTTTATAGATTATAGTATGTTAAGTGTATATCTTACGACATAGTGTGAGGTGAGCGGGTGCTGATTTAGGTCTGAAGTTTGCACAGTGCTAAATGGTGGCCATAAGCTTCCATTACTTGTTAAAGAGTTTCGATATATTAATTTAACAAATGCAAAGGATTGAAAAAGCACCTTCAGACATCAAACATGTCTTGGCTGAAAGGCTACATCTGAAGTAAAAGGGAAAATTGTCACAGAACTGTCTCTTTAGATGAAGAGTGTAGGTGTTAATTCAGCAGTGGGGAGTTTTCTGTGTGGGTGTCGTGTCATCAGGTGAGTTATGAAGCAGCTGCCCTCTCAGCCTATCAGTCTGAGGCTCAGCGGGGAGGCCATGCTCCTGCCTGGCTCTCCCGGTGGGATTCGGCTTGTAATTGGCCTGGTTGATGATAACACAAACTTTGCAATTGCCTCTGCCTGCTAGCAACGCTAATTGTGCCCAAGGGAACAGACAGTAGCATTTGGCGCTATTTATTGATCCTATTACCTCATGCACACTGTGTTCTTATTATTGCGGTGCTGCTACACTTCTGTGGGCACATTTGGCGCTTGAGATCATTATATTACACATTCTTTTAATATAGTTCATTTTAGTGGTTAGTTTATAGTGACGGTCAATAAAGTATATGTCCACTTTGAGTTTGGACATGTATACACATGTATACAAAACATTTGGAATTGCTGTTTTGAATAATATAAAACCAATTTTGTTGCAGATACATGTAGAATTTGGAACAGATGGCAACCTTTATTGTTACAATGATAAATTTTACTGTATTAATTTTATTTTATTTTTTATTTATTCCACCCAATTTCACATTTTCTCCATAATTAAACTGTTAAGATGTAAACAAAGTCATTCAGAGTGGTTTGATGGGAAATAATCTGTTTCAGAGTCAGAATTGTTTACAGTGGTGGTGACAGGAACCAAACACTAAATTGAGCAGTGAGTGATGTTTGTTTATATGATGTTTGTTAGTAACACCTTTAGAGGGCGACGGTAAATTATGTTTGTTTATTTGATGTTTATTAATAACACCTTTAGAGGCGGTAGTGAGTGATGTTTGTTTATTTAATGTTTATTAATAACACCTGTAGAGGGCGACAGTGAGTAATGTTTGTTTATTTGATGTTTGTTAGTAACACCTTTAGAGGGCGGCGGTAAATGATGTTTGTTTATTTGATGTTTATTAATAACACCTGTAGAGGGCGACAGTGAGTAATGTTTGTTTATTTGATGTTTGTTAGTAACACCTGTAGAGGGCGACGGTGAGTGATGTTTGTTTATTTGATGTTTATTAATAACACCTTTAGAGGCGGTAGTGAGTGATGTTTGTTTATTTGATGTTTGTTGGTAACACCTGTGGAGGGCGGCTATGAGTGAGCTTGAGCTGTGTCTGTTGTCACTTGGGATCTACCAAGTAATGACAGCTAGAATAGCTAATCAGGAATTTTGGCCACTTTAGGGTTGTACTGACAGCAGTTAAGACGGTGAACAAAAAAAGGCAAATTGTTAATTGCAGTTATTTATATGGCAAACATTCATCAGCTAAAGTTTCATCATTGGCCTATATTATTTATGCATCAGTGTATTTATATATTGAGAGAAGTATTGCAGTCATAGTATATGTCAATATAAGTGCAGTACTAGTTAATTTACATATTGTGCAGCCCAGTGAATGAAACTAAAACCTTTAGAAAATCTACCTGCAAGAATGAATAAAAACCAAGGCAGTTTAGTTTATGTAGTACATTTCATACACAAAGGCAAATCAGAGTGCTTTACATAAATAAAAGCAACATAAAAGAGAATAAATAGTTTAAAAAAGGAGTGTAAATCTGGATGGAAGAAACACGATCAAAATAAAATGAAATTAAAATGTATTAAAAATAAATTTAATGAAGATAAAGTAATGAGCGAAAACAGAAGCTAATAAGGGAGCAGAACTTAAACGTTGAAGATAAATACAGACTTTTTGAGACTTTTGATCTGAATGTGAGCTGACAATATGCAACAGTTCAAATCTGACCTTGATAAGCTGAATATTTATCTTCGGAGGTTCTCATGTCTCTCTCTCAGCTGCTGAGATTCAGTCTGTTTGAGCTTCCCTCAGTTGTGAAGGCGCTAGGGAAAGCTTTGACAGCTTCTGTGCTGGTGTTTCATTGGCAGAGCCCCAAGGCTGATTCTCACCCGTTCCATAATTCAGCCCGTAACTGATTAGCTCTTTCATTACCAGACTGTCCTTCAGCGCAAGACACATGATGCATGCTGAACTTCACTCAGCGAAATGATCACAGATCTGGCTCTTTGAAACGACAGTGCGTTCCCACTGTAATCTATATTGTATCTGTCTAAGCCTTATGGCTTATCTTATGCAGTTTTACTGTTTCACCACCTGGACCTACCAGCTGGCGATTGTTCTCTGGCTAACAGCATTTGTGCTGGCATGCTGCTAAATGTGTAGGGCTTTTTATAGTCCCCATGGTGGGCAATGTGATGTGTTATAATTAACGTTATAAATGATGGCACAATATGCTTTCCTAAGTATATCATGGGTTAAAAAAAGACAGATTTAGACCAATTATAGAGAGTCTGTAAACAACAACAACCAGTGTTTTAGTAACTTCATTAACTGCATAGTAACAACAGGCTGATCGAATGTCAACTCATTATGCCGTTATCCTATTTTATTCAATTACTTTTACCAGTTGTTTTTTAAATCTTGTTCCTTGTTAAATCATTATGTTTTTACTAACAAACACTGTACTCATAGATTTCCATGGCCTTTTTAAAATATGCCACTGTTTGCTGGTTGTTTTTTGTGTGTTCTAGCTTGTTGTCCAACCTCAGAAAAATCAAATAACTTACTGGGTATCATTAATCAATAAAGTGTGCCATATTGTTGGGCTTGTTACCAGTGGACCAGGCAGTGTTTTGGGTCCGAGTGTTTTGGGTCCTTTCAGCACAATCGGCCGCTAGCTGATACTGATCGATGGTGGGACTGTATGCCACATTTCAAGTCGATTCTCGACAGCAAAACAAATATACCCTTTCCTTCAGGGCTTCTTCAGAAGCTCTGCCCCCCAGATTCATGGAGGCGCATTGCCAAGGCAAACAACACTTCCTGGCCATAAAACCCTTCGTAAGTGTTGTACGTTCTACCTGTTGATTCTGTGAAACAGCAAAATAAGTTAATGTTACCCACCTGTCAAGCAGAAACAGAGCAACTGTTCCCCTTTAATCCCTTTTCATGCCTCCAACTCTTGCAACAGTTGAAGTCAGCTTTTTTTTCACCAGCTTCTTGTTTGAATTTTCCCGTTCCGCCTTAATTGGTGCAGCAGTTACATTCTGGTACCTCACACTAGCACAACCACTGAAATAACCAGAGCCTGCGGTTATACTATAGCTAACAAGACAGAGCAGTCCTCCTGCTTCCTGGATGGGTTTTTAAATGTACTGTAAAGACTAAAAGGGCTGACATGCGATCGCTTTCAGTAGTTCCGCAGCTTATTTTTATCTTCAGTTATGTGTAGTTTTATCTTCAAGCTAAGCTAAGATTAGCACTCGAATGCTGACATGCTAACAGAAACAAAAAGGTTTGAGGACAAACTGCGTTAATTACAGCTCTACACTTTCACACCATGAGTTTTTTAGCATAATGGGAGCCAAATATGTAATATACTTACAGAAAAATGTTTTTCTTTAGTGAAATAGACTTGACTAGGCTGAAGTTGGCTTATTTGTCAGCTTCCTGTTCGAATTTTCCTGTGAATGGTGCAGCAGTTACATTCCGGCGCCTCAAGCGGAATATGGCTCATATGTTTTACGTCACTAATCAGCTTTCAGAATTGGCTAAGTTAGATAACTATCGACCAACTGCCAATCACACACTGACTTTTTCAAAATAGCAGTCAAAATGCATTATGATGTATGTGTTCATTTTTCTATTTGTTCCTTAAACCAATGGTTCTCAACCTGTTTGAGCTGCGACTGCCACCCTCTCAGCTCACCATTTGTGACCTTATTTGTGGCACATTGGTAAAGCAAAAACTTCAGGAAGAGTTATAACAGGTATATCACCACCAGTGTTTGCATATTACTTTTTGTTTAAAGTAATATGCAAATACTGATTAAGTTTCATAACCTCCCATTCTGTCCCCGCTCCATTTCGAATTCATTGTTTCTGTGATATCAAGACTGATTTATATGTATCCACCTATTCAGTCCTACAGAAGTTTAGCCCCGCCCATTTACATTGAAGTTCTAAGGGGTGTTTCAGCTTATTTAGGTATATCATTCTTAAAGGTATAGTAACAAAAACAGCCTGATGTCCACTACTGAGCAGACCTCAAGGGAAAAAATACAATTCAAGAAAAATGTCAAATAGGAGCACTTTAAGTAAAATGCATGTGGTGATGTTCATTTTTTCGTGTTGTATTTTTAAATGGTCACTTAGTTCGGTGATACAGTGAAACTAGGTTTTTGACTAGGTTATCATACAGTGAACATGTCAAGCCGCAACAGCCATATCGTTCACCCCTAAAGACCACTCAGCTCTCGTATGATAAAGCCTAATCCTACTCTGCAGCATCAGGGCTTGTTTAAGGTCAGATGCTGGGAGATGATAAAGCGCTAGGGAACCTGCTGCGCTATCATAAATCACAGGATCTGAGCGAGTCATCACCTGCGCTAAAAATAAACCTCAATCTGGGCTTTGAGACGTCCTTAATGTCCCGCCGCAGACCAACAAGACATTTTGTACCAGGACCGGCCCGTGACACATTTGTTGTCTGCATTCAGCAGCACAGATGTCGAGTAAATAGAGGCGGTTGTCACACGTACTGACGCTTTACAGCTCTCACTTTTTTGTCCCGTAAAGCCTCTGTTTGCGCTGATAATCACCTGTGACAGGATAGATGGAGCGTTAGAAAACAGAAATAGCACTCACAATCTCGCAGAGTGCTCACAATCGATCTCTCCCAGGACTCCGCTCTGCTCACAGTGATGAATTATTTATTAAGCCCATTATGGAATGTAGAGGCTGGATGCATCCTATAGACAATGAAAATGTAGATAATATGGATTGTATTCGGTGCTGGTGTACTGAAAATGGTAAAACAGGGATGAGTACTGGTCAAGGAGGAATTTCTATACAAGTGTCCAGACACTCTTTCTAATTAGTGAATTTGCTGCACTCATCGCATACAGCTTGTATAATCTCCACAGAAAAGCATTGATCAGAAGGGCCAGCTAGAGGGGTATAAAGACCCTCCTGCACTGGGATGTGGAGCAGTGGAATTGCATTCTCTGGAGTGATTTTTTGATAAAGCACATGTTCAGGTACTTCTGTAATTTATGCCTTATGTTAATATATTAATGTTTTTATTTTCAGCTTATTAGTGCATTTAACCATATGAAGGTACAATATTTGAAACAAAAGCTGTGCTTTAAAATATCTGGATCCAACACTCTAGGCACAAGCTAACACACTAGCCACAGGCTAACAAAAAATGAAAACATTGCAAAAGTCTGAAAGATAATCTTACTTTCAGCTCCACTGTGCAATAGGCTTGAGCCAACTGACAAGACTATCTGACAGCTTCCATCTATCTAGTTTGTCAATAAATCTGTAACTTTAAGAAGTAACACTTCTAAGATTAGTCCATGTTCTAAATCAGCCCTGATATGTTGTCTGGCTTCTGTAGCAGCACAAATTAGATCTTTTTTCCAGCCATGGTTTTAAGCAGTTTATAGGCTGTAGAAATATGATTTATTAAACCTGTAGTCAAAACCAACAAAGAAAAGTTCGTTTCTGACCAGAAAGCATGTTTTTTCTCCGGTAGGCATGGCAGGTAATGTGTTGTCGCCACTTGACCTGCCATGCTGAAATTGGTTTCCGGAGAAACGTGCCATAAGAAGATCCTCAGTCTTTCATAGTAGGGAGTAGCATGCAGTTTATATTTACATGTATTCCGTGTCCAAGGAAACCACATTCAAATGCTGGGGGTGCAGAAAAGTGCTGGTGATAGTTTTCCAGAAAATGTCCTAGTACCCGTTCAGAACCCAAACCCCACCTTAGTAGTATTGTCAACCAGCAATGACTAGGGGACACCACAAGCCTACTGTACAACACTGTACACACAACTATAATCTTTCATCAAATTCAAATATTAATACGTCTCCTCTTCTGCGTGCACACTCAGATATGGTACAGATTGAAAGTATAGAATCTGCATATAGGAAACAAATAGTAAAATAGGACACTATGGGTTATATGTGTTGTGTGTAGTTGGGTCTGTTAAACATGTCTGGACAAATGTCAGTATTTGATATAGGTTCAGATAAGGCCAGGTTTGTATCCATATTGATCACTGATAAGTCTGCAAACACAGTGTGGGTTTAACCTGGAGGTACTGTATTATTTTTTCAGGCCTAACCTGTAAAGCATTGGGTCCCACACTGTGGATAATGCTTTGATTGCAAGTGTTTACAGCTGTTTGATCTTTTCAGGTGCATCTTCTCTGATTTTTTGGTGGTGTGTGTGGAAGAGACCACCTAAAAAGTGTGCCAGAGAAAGTATGTGGAAAGGGCTCTTTGGGTTTCTCAGGCTGATAACAGATCATGGTGATGAGGAGGACTGGATGAATAGCAATCTTGCCAGTAGTGTGCAGAGTTGGAGGAAATTATGAGACGTATTTACCTCCATTTATTTATTTCTCTGATAAAAATGTAACACAATCACTCAGGTTACAGCTTTTCCAACTGTTGCTGTGTTGTAAAGCTGAGCTCAGAACTGTCTTATCTCTCCAGTGCTGCGTTCATTAGCAGGCTTCTGTCTATTCAGATTAGTGTGCTTCTTGTCATGTGGTGTGTTACAACATCACTTAAAAGCAGATAAGGACCTCTTCTCGCTTCAAAGCTGTAGAAGGAGTCAAATGGACTGTGCGGTTCAAAGAGATTTTAGCAAATCCCTCAGGGCATTTGTTTCTGGCTGGGTTTGAAAACTGATTAAGCAGCTCCATGAAATGGAGACAAAAAGATGTCAGATGTGTTAGTGAAACAGTGGAATGCCTCAGTGTGCTTTGGATAAGAGACGAGTGAGTTCATCGCATTTATACATTCATGGGCTTCTGCACTGGAACTGAATTTCGTTTTGTTTAGTCTAAGAGATTAAAAGAGAAGCAAAATTTGTTCACAGTAGATATTTGAATTTGCTTTATTGAATTTGCATAATGTGCTTTAATAAGGTAATTCATTTTCATGCTGTTGTTCTGACTAATTATAAACAAATTAACCCACTGAGTGCAATCAGTCTTGATTGGAAGAACACTGGGACTTTTGCTAGAGAACATGTCAAATATCTCTGTATGTGTATCACATATTAGGCTATATATACCTAGAGATCGGAAAATAATTCTTTCTTAGATGCACATTATATATATATGTATATGTGTGTGTGTGTGTGTGTGTGTGTGTGTGTGTGTGTGTGTTGCTGTTGTCGGAAGAACCTCGTATCTCCATTTTTGTCGTTTTTCAGTTTTTGACATTGTTTGAAAATACCTGTTACCCTTTACATTGTATGTAATGATGAATGACCCAAAATGGCTTGGAAAAAGTCTGGTTCCATTGACTTACATTAAAAGTAAAGTAGGTTTTTCCTTTTCCTGTAAAGCTATCATTTTGGAGATACAAGGTTATATATATATATGTGAAACTGGCATGTAGGCTTAACAAATGCTCATAGTGTACACTCTTAAAAGTGATGGTTCTTCAATGAACACTCAAAGAAACCTTTGCATGATTAAAGGGGTTTTTTTGCAACATGAAAGGATTTGAGAGATTGATGGGCAGTGTGCTGTAGATTGTTGTATATACAAGCTTTTTGAAAAGGGTTCTATATAGCACCAAAAAGGGTTCTTCTGTTGTTATGATGTCAAGCTTGTAGTAATACAAAAACCCATTTTGGTGCTACATAAAACCGTTTTCAAATTTGACAACCTTGCATAATGATGTCTAATCTATTGTTTTGCTACCCGACTGTTTTTAAAACATTTACACGTAGCTAGCTAGCTAACAGTGTTTGTAGTTTGCTAATCAGAGTTAAATTGTTTAGTGACACTAGACAAGAAGGCTGGAATTTACAGTAGTATTGGAACAATGTTCCTTAATCTGACTGGATGGCATTGAAAACTTCACAGTAAAGTAGTAAACAGAGTAGAACTGTTTAACAAGTTGTCTGTATAAACTCTATTGTCTCTACTGGCAGTGTCTAAAAGTTCGGTCTGCGAGTTCAAACTTTTGACTTTCATCCTTTGACTTTCATCTTTGTCAGAAAAAAAATCAGAAGATATTTATCATTTTGATGCCGTTGGTTGGATTAATTTAGAGTGGGCATTGGTTGAATTCATCTTCACATTTTTCTAGCAGTTTTTAGTGGGAAGGAGATAAAGACTAATTAAGGCTTGGTCTCAAAAAGAACTCGATTTATGGCTCTTGGTTATGACCTGGTCCTGCTCTCATTAGGCCAAATAGGACTTCGAATTATGTGTGGTGCCGTTGATGCCATTGATGCCATTCATGCCATATAGTCTTTTTTCATTTTATTTATTTATTCTTTGATACTTCCAAGCCACTGATGGCACTTTGTGCATGGCCCTTGAGGAAGTGGGCTGCGGAGAGCCAGTGCCAGTGGGAAAGACATTCAGAGCGGACATGTGCTGCACAGAAGTGGAAAATAAGCCTGCCTTTCAAAGCTCTCATTTGGACTCAGGCTTGACTTGGACTCACTTGTACTTAGAATTGGTCTTGACTTAGACTCGGCACCCCGTTATGGTTAGTCATGACTTTCAACTAGTCATGGTCTTGGACTTGACTACAGCCCTATACACCATACCATAGAGTTGGCTTTTATACAGGCATGATGTCTTTCTACAGCCAATGTGTAGCTAATTACTAGACCAATCTCATCTATGTTAGGTACAATAAATGTGGTATTAATATAAGATATGGTTTGACCACCATGGAGTTGTGCAAACCTCACCTGCATGAACTCGCCCTCCTGATGATGCTGCTGCTGCACAGACTCGAACTATTTAATCATAGCCATTGCTTAACCTGCTTTTCCCCGTTTCTGTATTTTAATATTTTATACTAATGTTAAAACCTTATTCTCTGTTCATATTGCTCTTTTGTTATTGTTTGCTATCTGTTGTCGACCAGAGGAGGATGAACACATTCTGAGAGGCAAGACTCCCCTTCTTCCTCCTGCTCTTAGAGAGTTTTTTCTTGCCACTGTTGCCATTGGCTTTCTCATGGGGGCTCGGACACAGATTTTTCTGTAAAGCTGCTTCGCAAAAACACCTGTGGTAAAAGGCGCTAAAATAATAAATCTTGACTTGACTCGACTTGATATCACATCCAATGTGTAAAAGTCCAGTCATGTTTACGTGTTAGAATACTGTGGTCTTGCTCTGGGGTGTATGAAATCAATAAATACATTTTTTTTTTTTGTTTTTATGCTGGTGGTAAATGAGTTTTTACTGTCACTAAGGGCTGTCACCGAAGTAACCTGATTAACCGTCACCATACACAGGCCTACTATATGCTGTACAAATCAAAACTTAAGATGCATTTGATATTTGTTTTATAATCGCATCTTGCCAGTCTAAATTGAAAACAAATCGAATCGTAAGGTGCTTAGAGCTTAACACCCCTAGTGGTCACAAACGGCTCCATCTTCTTCGTTCAGCATGACTTTGGCCTGCCAGATCAAAGATACGATTTTTTTAAACGTGATAGCTGGTGCAATAGCAATGGCATACTAAGACCCCTGAGCAAACAGGCTGAGTGTACTATTTTATGTAGCCCAGTGTGATTCATTGGACACCCCATTTGGCACTAAGCAGCCTGGCCTTGTTCTCAGTCCAAATAGGCCTTTGAATTATGTGCGGTGCCATCGATGCCATTGATGCTATTGATGTCACACAGTCTTTTTTCATTTTATTTATTTATTTTTTGATACTTCCATGCAGAAGCAGTGGCCATTGACAGTGCTTTGCCTTGTGGGGCCCTCGAGGAAGTGGGCTGTGGAGAGTCAGTGCCAGTGGGAAAGACATTCAGAGTGGACGTGTGCTGCATAGAAGTGGAAAATAAGCCTGCTTTTCAAAGCACTCAAGAAAATGAATCACATCTAATCTGTATATTGTGTGGCCAGCATGTGTGGGCTTCGCCCCAGAGCTGCCTATCAACAGCCGCTATAAATGGGTATAAATTTAAGTCAGTTTTTCTTCTTGGCGACCCTCGGTTCTTCTTGATTTTGCCACCGCTTAATGTCGGCGTGTCTCTGCTGCTGTTGCCGATCAGATGTGAATGTACCCAGTGCCCAGTTATTTTTAGGCCCTGCGTGTGCCGTGATGCAGTGAACTATAAAAGCAGCTCAAAGCAGCGACGTAATGCTAAACTAATTACTTCTGTTCACTTTACACAGATGTGTCAGCTGGTGTTAAAAAGACGGGACTGAGTGTAATTCTCAACATATTCAGTTGGGACTCAATTGTACCACCAATATTAAATTAATTAAATCAACATTTGACCAATAAATCCAGACAATCTGAATCTTAGAAATCTTTTTAAACTGTCTGGATCTTTTTGTTGAGATTGAGGCTGGGAATTGTTTGTGTGTGATGTGAAGAGAATGCTGGGAGCCTTGATTTCACACACAGCGGGAGGTGTCCTTTAGCCACATGTGTTCCAGTTACTTTCCGTGCATTTATAAAAAGTCTAGTGGTAGCTTTTCAGGTTACAGGCCCAGCTGCAAGCAAAACATCACGACTGACCTCTGACCAGCATTCTTCCACTGAGGAAGCTCTGTGGTGTATATTTGGATCAGTGTACTAGTAGGAGCCTTTGGAAGGTTTGGACCAAACACTGTGGCTTCACCAAAGACTGGGCTGAGCAGAACAACACGATTAACCTTTTAATTCTCAGGCAAAAAAAGTGACTATTTCTGCCTTTAAATCTACTCTTAAGTTGAATTGTGTACTCTAATAATGTAATTTAGTGCATGTTTTTCTGACTAATTAAAATATTTTTCTATACATAAAGCTGTTGTCGGGAAGAAAACATTCTATCTCCAAAATGGTAACCTTACAGGAAAAGCAAAATAATGCTTTACTGTTAATGTAAGTCAATTGAACCAGACTTTTTTCCAAGTCATTTTGGGCTGTTTCTTTTGCTCCATTCATCATTGTCAAATTATGTAAAAAATTGGAAAACAGCAAAAATGGTGATACGAGATTTTCTTGCGACAGCAGCAATAATATTATACAATAATTATTATATGCACAAGTTTGAACAACCCCAGCCAAATTCAGATTTTTTGTTGATTTTCTAAGTGAAAATAAGGTAACACATCCTCTACGTGGAAGTTAAATATGACTTTTTATTTTATGTTACCTTTGACAAAATAAAAGGGGTAAATCATTTCAGTGCAAAATTTGTCACATGCATTTGTCACACTAATCAACAGCTTAGGGCTGGGCGATAAAACGATAACGATAATTATTGCGATATAACTTTTCCTCGATAGAGCGATATGACATGTTAGATAAATGTTTGATATAATACACCATTCTCACACTTCCACGATCAGGGAAAGCCTTGGTGGCGTTTTCTACTGCAAGGAAAGCGACACTACTGTACTGTCGCCAGGAGAGGGCGCACTTCTGAGTTTTTCTACATGATTAGAGAGGGAGGGGGCCACGAATAAGATGAGTCTTTAGCAACGGCTGAAACGCGGAGTTATACATTCCCTGTTTGAGTGGAGCGACCGGCGATCTGTTCTCCTGTGACCGAGTGTGAGTGACGAGGTCAGTGGTGTAACTGTACTGACCTACAGTGAACTCACCTCTTTCCTAACACCTAACCAGCTTTAGCAGCGTTAAATCACAATCCTCACAACTAAAGCGCTGTTACAGCTCTGGACAGTCATATCTTAGTATTGGTGCATTCCCAAGCAACGAAAGTGAAAGAAAGAAGTGGGTTCATGTAAATTACAGCCCTGATTTAAACGAAAGTAAACTGAGGACGCTGTGAGGCGTTGGAGAGCGGGAGAGCTTTCCAGGCTAGCTGTTTTAGCAGCTGGCTAACTTGAAGCAGCGCACTGTCACTCACACAACACGGAGAATTGATGATACTGTAGATCAAACACAACACAAAAGCACCGCTTTCAGTTTAAACATACCTGAAAAGAGGACTCTGTTTGTCTGGTGTTGATATTTTGCGGTTCACCCCTTAAACTACTACAATTGAATATCCAGTCGTTGCTAGCTGGTGTCTGAATACTGTGATGTCATTTGTAGTGGGGTAGCCGAGCGCTCAGCACCAGCTAAAATAATGTTTTTTTTTTTTTAAATTATGACTATTACAAAATAGCCATGCTTTTCCAGCTGGTAAAAACAGCTCACCAGACACTTTCTCCCACTCTCCCATGACAGATCTGTGAAAGGTTCCACTGTTTGCCGAGTGTTTGTCGTGTTCCGACCATAAAGGATAGTTTAAAACAGCAGTTAACCACCCAGGAGCAAAAATCAGCCTTCAAACTTGAAAGAAATAATGATTTGACACTTATCGGGGTATGTATCGATATCGAATGATATGAATTTTGTTTATCGTGAGGACATTTTTGGCCATCTCGCCCAGCTCTACAACAGCTATACCACATGATTTACTGTGAATAAATCACAGTTTTTTTGAGGTGCGTGCACTCTAAACAGTAAATTCAACTCACAGTAAAAATGTCATAGTAGAATGTTTTCATGGATTGGCTTTGTGGCATCTGCCCTGCTTTAGGCAGTCTCATGGGCAAGATCAAGCCAATACTGTCCTGTTGAGCTGTTGAGCTGAGAAAAACCTCTTAGCCACAGTGACTTAGCCACATGATAGGCCCTTACTAACTGACATCATTTCTCACTTTTCACTGAAGCAAAAACAGTGAGCAATCAACTGTACAGTTTTATATGGCAACATAGCATAGCAGTACACAAGGTAAGAACAGATTAGTCCTGCCTGATGTATTGTACAGTACAGCACTGACAACAGTCACAACAGTACAGCCCAAACACAAAACACCATCATGGTTAATGTACATTGTATCAAAACCTTTTGCATGGAGATATTATAGACAAAAGAACATGCTCAGTATTCATATTATTTAAGACTTTGAGGTTCTGAGTTTATAACATGCGACTGACAATCATATTTTATAGTTCACTTTTGACAATCAACAACCATATCAGTCAATAAAGTGCACTGTATTGAAAACTGTTGGAATATAAAATGAAATTATAAAATATGTGAAAAATCTGAAACATGAAGTTACAGCTCTGTGCAAAAGTCAGAGACCACACTTCATTTATTTTTAGTCAAAACAGCCAGCAAGTGCAAGTTATTTGTTTTTTGTTCGTTTTGACAAAAAGCAGAAAACATATAGATATAACACATATAATGGAGGCCTTGGCAGCTAAATTTAATATCAGAATTAATTGACTTCCTTCTCTCTCAGCAAGGTGACATCTTTAATCCCTTCCATCCATACCTTGTAATCTGGAATATCTATATATCAGTATCCTATCCCCTGTGTACCCTGCATCTCATTTATCTGCCCTTAGACTCACATATTGCACATATGGAAAAGTGTACAACTGTAGATATCATAGCTTTTATTTCATAACTTATATTACTGTACAAAAAACTATATCGGAATGGTGCAACACTGGTGTATACTAATGTGTATATTGAGTATATGAGTCTAATGTGTGTGCATATGTATTTTTTGTTTATTTTCTTATATATTTTTGTATATTTAAGTACTACTAGGGGGCTATGCACCTAAGATTTTCACTCACCTTTGCGCCTGTGTAAATGTGATGTGACAGTGAACATGATTTGATTTGCTTTAAAATCCCAGGCTTATTATTTAGTAACTACAGAGACTTCGATGCAAACTGGCTAGATTGTTCTTAGGCTACAGAAGTGTGTAATAAAACTTCAAAAAATCAGAGCACAGTGTGACTTTTTAAGGGGTTAGGTGCTGTTTATCTGATGGGCACAGTTTTGGTGGTCTGCCTGGTCTTGCATGGTTGTTAGGAGTCCCAGTTTCTCTGTGTCTTTTAGTCACTTTTTGAACTCTAGTTCCTGTTTTTACTTATTTTTCTTTGACTTTCTCTTTCCTTATGCCAGTGGATTAAATCTTATATCTAATATCTCCTAAAAAGTTTAAATATTGGCCGACATTAGATGTTATCAGTATATTGGTTGGCTAAAGAAATACTCCAACATTATTCAGTTTTCAGCTTTATTCCTAATTACAATTCCTGGACTGTATGCTACAGCTGTGACAGAAAATCGTTTGCAAAACACCTCCTTTGAGTCTCCATGGCCATGTCTTTCTTTTCACTGAAGCTACATTGCAGACCACAGGCCGAAAACAGAAATCAAGCATTGTGTGTATACAATGGAGTAATTAGACTACTGCTGAACCCACACATAGCATACATTCTGAGCTGTCTCTCAGTTCTGGGAATGATGTGTAGGAGAAGCATGTAAGTCTTCAGCTGAGCTTATTGTGTACACTCCAGCCAAGCTATGAGAGGCCTTGACCTCAAGAACAATCAGCAAACCTGAGTTCATTCAGGTTTCAGTCCCACAGCTCTGTGCATGTCTTAAGGACTGCATTATCCCAGGAGCTGTGAGGGAGCCCACCATTGCCCTGCTGCTGTAGACCTACTTTCCACAGCTCATCCACTTATCTATGTCAGCGTAAGCCTCCTGAGAATCAGAGCACAATGAGAAGCCTCTGCCCTGACGGAGTCCCATTCTAATCTCGTTCAGTGTTAGAGTGAAGTATTGCCTGGCTTGTTCCTTGTCCCCTGGTTGAAGGTGGTTAGGGTTTATCTGTTTTGTAACAGTGTTGATCTGGCTCTAGTTAGCTAATCAAATCCTGCTTTCACCCATGCGTAAGTGGTTCTTCAGACCTCCTGTGCTCTAGTCCTTTGAACTTTAGCCTTTTCATTCAGTTATTTATACTGAGATTTATTTACTATTTAAGAACTCACACAACTTATTCAGTAACTGCTTTAAAACTATTGTGTTGGTGAAGAACTGTAGTGTAGGCCCACATACAGACCCTAATGCTGTGTGTAAATGTTGGCGTTGAAAAAAATACACTGGCAAAAATTGAGGGAATCAGTGACGATATGTGACTGGCAGCAGCGTGCAGCCATGTAAGTGTTGCCATGGTTACAGCATTACTGAAATAACATTGACATTCTTGCCAGTGTGTAATAGGCTTAGAACACCTTTTCTAATGGTGTGTTTTTGTTGAAGTTTGGGTTTTTTTGTTGTACACGAACAATTTCTTGTGGAAAGCTATGAGCATTCAGTGTCCGTGCTTCCGAAAAAAATAAACACAGTAATTTATTCCAATGCTGCGGCTGATGGCAATAGTTTCCAAAAATGATGGAACGTTCTGCATACCATTGCTGGCAGTGGCAGTGTGTTCATAGGGATGCACAATATTATCGAAATCATATCAGTATTGGCACATAATTGCTTTTAAAAAAACCTTTCGACATTGAAAAACATGTTTAGCTCTGACTCATATTTCAAACTGATATCTGATGTATTTATCGAACTCCAGAAAAGCTGAATGTCTTTGTAATGCTGGGCTAAAATATCTGCATTTTATTCATTTTACTGCATTTGAAATCCTACAGAAACAGATTGTATTTCTTTGTAATGCTAAATCTGTTAGAAGCGGTCCCAAATTCTCATTTCATAATTTCATAAGTATATATCATAAGTATATATGTGTCGGCAGACATGTACTTGAAAATTATAAGCATTGGCCAGAAATTCCCTATGTATTAACATACAACCAGCTAGAGCTGGGCGATATGGCCAAAAATGTTATCACGATAAACAAAACTCATATCGTTCGATATCGATACATATCGCGATAATTGTCAAATCATGATTTCTTTCACGTTTGAAGGCTGATTTTGCTCCTGGGTGGTTAACTGTGGTTTTAAACTATCACTTCTGGTCTGATCATGACAAACACTCGGCAAACAGTGGAACATTTCACTAATCTGTCTTGGGAGAGTGGGAGAAAGTTTCTGAGCTGTTTTTATCAGCTTGAAAAGCACAGCTGCAATTTTTGTAATAGTCATGATTTGAGAAAGAAACACAGATTATTTGTAGCTGTCTGGTGACGGGCGCTCGGCTACCCCGTTACAAATGCTAAACAAGTGGCCAACAACAGTGCTAAACTCTTTAGTTTCTCAACAACGTCGACTCGGTTCGGTAGGTCACTGCTGTCACTCCTACCACATCCATGTCAGAGCAGATCACAGTATTCAGACACCAGCCAGCGACGACTGGGTTTCTCTGTGCTATCGCAGTAGTTTAAGGGGTGAACAGCAGTATATCTGACGTTCGCTGTGTAAAAGCATTATCTGCAGTGTGAATCTCTCACACCAGTCACAAAGTCCTCCTTTTAGGTATGTTTAAACTGAAAGCGGTGGTTTTGTGTCTTGTTTGATCTACCGTATCATCAATTCACTGTGTTGTGCCGGAGCGCTGCTTCAAGTTAGCCAGCAGCTAAAAAACAGCTAGCCTGGAAAGACGGCGCTCTCCCGCTCTCCAATGCCTCACAGTTTTCTCAGTTTACTTTCGAACATGAACCCACTTCTTTCTTTCACTTTCGTTGCTCGAGAATGCACTAATACTAAAATATGACGGTTTGGCGCTGTAACACGGCGCTGCAGATGTGATTTAACACCGCTGAAGTTGTTATGACGCATGGAAAGAGGTGAGTTCGCTGTAGGTCAGTACAGTTACACCACTGACCTCGTCACTCACGCTCGGTCACAGGAGAAACAGATCGCCGGTCGCTCCACTCAAACAGGGACTGTATAACTCCTCGTTTCAGCCGTTGCTAAAGTATATTTGGCGACCCTTTTTTTACTTGTGGCCCCCTTCCTCTCTAATCAAGTCGAAAAATTCGGAAGTGCGCCCTCTCCTGGCAACAGCAGAGTAGTGTCGCTTTCCTTGTAGTAGAAAATGCCACCAGGGCTTTTGCTAAAACGTGGAAGTGTGAGCATAGTGTATTATATCGAACATTTATCGAACTTTCGTTATCGTTTTATCGCCCAGCCCTACAACCAGCTGTCTTTCTACTTGGATTTTGAATTTTGGAGGTAAAACAGTTGTGTTTAAATATATGTCCTTCCATGTTGTCTGGGTATGTCTGATAATTTTTCATAACAAATGTTTCATACACTGAGCTGTAATAGAGCTGTAATAGACTTCAATAGATAGCTTGAGTGGGTCCATAACCCACTCTGTGCTGCTTTTGGAGATACAGCCCCACAACATGTCGAAGCAGAGGACAAACTAATCCTTTTGATTTTTGTCTGTGGTTTTAGATTTGTCAGTTAAATGTGCATCTCTTGATCTAACAGAAGAAAATCATTTTAGTCAAAGCTAATATAGACCTTTTTAAACAATGTAATTGCAATATGAAATTTTACCCACCCAGCCCTAGCAACTCTAATCAGCTTCAAACCCCAACAGGATGCACTTAATAGAAGCATTCAGGGTCTTTCTGCTGCTGTAGGTTATTGTGCTTCATAGCCCAGGCTCCCAGGGCCTGTGATTGAAAGGCTCTTCTTTTGGCCCTGGGTCCTCAGCGGTAGGGTGACATTTGCAGTGCAGAATCGCTTGAACTTTCCACCCGCAGATTTTGAACTTTACCTTTTTTAAACTGCATCTCTGATGGTTGTATAAAAAGAGGGGGTCTGACTGTACAATGAATGCACTCATGAAGAAGGGAAACCTCTGCTGTGTGTCAATCGTTGCATAATTCTTACTCTTCTGTGGCGCTTTGTAGTGTTGTAGGTGGCTCTAAATAACAGTGTGTGCTGATTGACAGTATTATGTAAGTCATGTATTCTGAATATGAGTAAGCTGGGTGGAACGGCTGCATAAGTAAGTGCCATGTGAGGGCACTGTGTAATTTCTGTAACCTATTGTGCCAGACTGTCTGATGAATTTTGCACTATGGTACATTATATGTCGGAAAGTTTTTAGACACCTGCCCATTTGGCATTTATTCTGAAATCAAGGGTATTAATAAGGAGTTTGTCCCACTTTGCTGCAGTAACAGCCTCTGCTCTTCGGGGAAGGCTTTACACTGTGTTGGAACGTTGCTGTGAGGATTTGATTCCATTGAGCCACTAAAGCATTAGTGAGGTCAGATGCTGATGTTGGATGATTAGTTCTGGATCACAACTCCACTCTGGCTCATATCAAATATATTGGATGGAGCTCCATCTTGCCTGTTACACTTATTACATAATTGCCTAATCACTAATTTCAACCATTTCAACCACCTAGGATACCATAGCAAGGGCCTTGCAACACCTTAGCACCCATGTGGGATTCCATAACAACTGCCTAGCAACACCTTAGAAACAACTGAGGATAACAAAAAAGGCTAAGCAACTCCTTAGCAACCACCTTAGATTCCATAGCAACTGCCTAGAAACACTAAGAAGCCAATGGAGATAACAACAACGGCCTAGCAACTCCTTAGCAACCACCTGGGATTCCATAGCATTGACCGAGCAAAATCATAGCAAACACCTCAGATAACATTGTAACACCTTAGCAACCACCTGGGATACCACAGCAATGGCTTAGCAAGCCCTTAGCAACTACCAGGGATTTCATAGCTAGGGCTTTATCAAGCCGACTTAGAGCCTTCCATCAGCTTCAGTACCAGCTGATGTTCATTGCAATGCAATTATATTGCTACATATTTAAATTTCAGTCCACCTATATGCAGAATATTAAAAACACAGTAAGTCAGTAACGTGATATGTGGACAAGGCTGCATTATTTAGACTAAAATAACTTTTATGAGGTTACCTTAACTGATCGAAATATCCACAGAAACACTCATCTGGCGCAATGAGTGGTCAGGATGCTCAAAGCACACAGTAAAACGCAATGACTGATTAGAGGCTTCATTTGCATATTGCAGCCCTCTATCAGTATTGCCATGGCCATTTTCTCAATAAGGATCAAAAGCTGCATCTGTGGCTTTGGAGTGTTGTGCGTCATTTGTACTCCTTTAATGCCTGTTTGTTGTATCAGCTCTCTGTTTCGAACATATAGGGCTTCTATACTGAACCTGAAGAACAATTGAACAATTTAAAAGTAATTTGACATGCTGCACTGTCACTTTCAAGTACTTGTCCTAAATAATTTGACAGTTTTTCTACTTTGTTGTCCTTTGAGATAAAATCTCAAAGAGGGAAAATGAAATGCAAGCTGGCAACCTCTGTGCAATCAGTGCTCCACCATGCCAGGCAGCTTCTATCATATCAGGCCATGCAGCTGTAGATCTGCTCCCACATTGTTTCTGTTGATACTGGATGAACAATACCTGTAGCACTAAGTCATTAGTCTGAATATACAGTTGAATGAACAAAGACAAACCACTTAAGGGCTCAATACTGAAGGATGGCCACTGAGCTAAATGGTGTGACAAAGTAGTGGGTGGCATAGCCAAAAATGTATATACAGTATAATTAAACTCTGTGAGGGTTTCGTTATATTATGGTATACATTTTAGATGCTTCAATAATCTATTTTTGCAGGTGGCTTATTGTTCTGGGATGTCCCTTCACTTTTTAATAAGAGCCATTTTTAACAACCATTGCTAACAAATGTTTGAATTGTGCAAAATAGCAAAAACAAAGCTGAAAAAATATATAGATAAACCTAAATGAGTATTGCTTTCTTAGCAAAAATAAGGCCAAATGTTGTTTTACATCAATTTTTTTTACATCAAATGTTTTTACTTGGCAGCTTTTTGTTCAGATTTTCTGTTCCACCTTAAATACAGCAACAGGAATATTGGTGACATTCAGATTACCAGGTGTAAGTGGCATAAATCTGATTTTTTAAGAGCTGTTTAGTTTTGTTGGTTTCTGTTGTTCATGATGCACGTGGTTCATTCACGTGACATTTTTAGAATGTGCGCATGCAGGGTCGTGGACATTAATAACAGATCACGTCATTCACATTAATAACAGGTTTGAGTCACTTACCTACATGAATGTGAACTGTCAAAGATCAGATCTGAGCAAAAAATCTGAATTTAGCAATGAAGCTTGTAATGTGAGCATAGCTTTTCTGGCACCAGTACAGGCACCTGAATGTAACTGATGCACCAGTTAAGGTGGAATTTGGAGAAAAGTACGGTCACCGATGCTTCAGTACCAGCTGATCTGTGGCTTCTTTCGTGCACAAGGCCCAGAGATCATGGAGTCATCTGATGCAGGTGACTGAGTCAGACGGCTCCTTGGGCGGTATGAGAGGAAACGGAAGCACGGCAATCAGTCTGGTGTATGTTAATCTAAGGCTAACCCCAAAAGGCCGGCCATTTCTATATGTCCTCTGCTATCGAAATGAAGTGGACTACTTCAGATGCAACAGACCACAGAGAAAAAGATGATCGAGGGTGTGCTGCCTGTTTTATTTGACATGTGACCAAGGCTTTGTTTACACAGCAGGTAAAAGTGGCCCAAATTCGATCTTTTTCCTTAAACGTGACACAGATGTGTCATCTGTGTGTCAGTGTGAACAGCAAAAAACACACTGAATCTGACATTTTAAATTCTGATTTGAGACACTTTCACAAGTGGTACTTAAATCCGATATGTGTCTGATATATGGCAATACGACTCAGTCTGAACAGGCAGATCGGAATTCATGCGACTTTTACATCATTCCAACTCAACATTCGTCATAATTTCACGCTGTTGAGACCTCAAAGAGACAAGTTCAAAGAGACTTCGAAAGAAATGGCCGAATGCGGCTGTAGAAGAACTAGGCTGGTGCGTCAAAGAAAAGTCTTATAGCAAAGTTTAAAGAATCCGAGGATACGAGCCCCTTTTACGGCGAGCTCGAACACATTCTGGGTGATGAGCCCAGCTGTCAGTCAGTGAAGCTTCATGATTGCTCCTGTGATGCTGGCAAAGATGAAACTGAAAACTCCGGGAGCAGACTGGCGTTCATTGGCAGTCATGATTTGGTGAGAAAATCAGATTTGGGCCACTTTTACCTGCTGGGATGAATGTAGACAATAACATCCATTCAGCCATTTAGCTAAACAGGATAACGTTAGCGTGGTTTGCACTGTTTGTATGTTACATTATCCACTCCTAGTGTGACATCATTCATCTTTAAAACGACTGTTTGACTTTAAAATTTACTCGACAGGCATTGTCCTTCCAGCTGCTACCTGAGAACAACAAAAAGCAATGCTTATGTCCCTTAAATTTTCATTGCTTATAGTTCTTTTTTATGTATTATCATGTTTTTTTTTATGAATTATTAAACTCCAAACAGGACCAGTTTGTCCACCACTGCAGTTTCTATTACAAAAGCTGCTATTAACATATATCTGGGCCAATAATCAGGTCTCATGAGGTCACCTTGTCTTATCGCTGTTTTTTCCAGGCTGGATGTGTTGAAAGAAACCTGCCAGTGCAACAAAGTGAGGTTATATTAAATGTCATCTATATATAGACAGAGAGAATGAAAAGGATGAGGTGGCGAGAGAGACAGGGAGAGAGAGAGCGCCTGAGAGAAAGTCTTGGTTGTCACTCTATAGCTGAAAGCAGTGGCCAAGGCCGAGTCTGAGCAATATGTTCTTTGTTAATTGGCGTCACAGTGTTAACCATTGCAGTATTGTTTTTGCAGGAGTCCTATAAAAAAATCACTAAATATTTAATTATGTGCTATGTAGGAGTAACAGTACACATACAGCACTCTGTACACTTTTAGGCCATCTGAGAAATTATATGTAAAGCTATTTATCAGTAAATATTCATTTGCTCAAAAAACACTAACATTAGAGTAACAAATAAACAATCCATTGCGATTTGATGTGTGTTAACATAACCATTTCCAAATCTCTTCTCAGGAAAGTCCCATTTTTACAGTTACCATCCAATAACTAGCTCCAATACCTATCTAATCAGTCTTTTATTAAATGAAATCAGATGTTACTGATGGAACTGAATAAATCCATGTGATGGCTGGAGTGAAAGTAATCAGCAACCAAATCTCTTTTTTTCTAGCTATTTGTTTTTACTCAAGTTGTTTATATATTTTTCATGTTTACATTCATTTATTTATTCATTTATTTATTTATTATAATGTATAGCTAAAACACACTTACTGCCTAAGACTTGTGTACTCCTCTATATTTGAAGGTTTGATACATTTTTTGAATCTGTGGTCAACTAGCATGCCCTTCTGCGAAATCTCAAACTTGTCACTGAGCTGTACACAAAACAAAAATGGCCAAACAGCTAAAAAATATATGAAAAACTGCCTCTTATAAAAACTCCTCATGTAAAAGTTTGTTTTATAAAAAAATGGGTAAATGTAATAAATGTGATCACACAGCTCAACAGGAATGGTCATCGATCAACCTGATGGCCTCAGGCACAAAAGTCACCCTCCGTTGGACAGGCCGACATCTGGGGCAGCGATAATGGTGACCCAAGGGAAAAAACTAAGGCAGAATAGAGGACATCAGAGGGGTCATTAATAATAGAATGTCCTTTCTTTGATGTTTGCATAATACAACCAGTGACCAGATTGGAGGTAATGTGAATATAATGCTCTGCAGATGATTCTTATTTTTTTAAACTTAGAGAATAAAAACAGCAAATGCAGGAGAATGAATGAAAATGAAAAAATGTAAAAATGTAAAAGCTGAACAGAATAGATAAATTCAGAGAAAAAGATTCTGCGCTTTGTACTCTCTGTGACCAACAGAGACCCACTGCCAGCCATGTTATGGTGGGGAGCTTCTTAACTGTAGCTTTTATATAACTGCACTGTACCTTTTTTTTTTTGGAATCAACATAAAAACTCTGACGAAAATGTAAGACACAGACTGCACTCTGGTGGAGTGGAGTGTAGAGTTCAGACAAGTCATGATTCTTTTAAAAAAGTATAATGTTAGAGACAAGCTATTGAATTAGTAGTAGGCAGTTTACCTGCTCATCTGCTTTACCGGTTGAAATTCGTCTTAAGATATTAGCATTTTCATTACTAGTGTTGTAGTACTTGAGTCTATATACTAGAGGTCTCTGTCATGTCTCGGCCTCGGGGTAAGGTGGAAAATTGTTGTCTTGACCTGCTGAGTGCACTTTGTAAGGGTTTAAATGTCTATACTGCTGTAAATTTTTTAGGTTTAAAAAAAACTGATGTAGTACCACTACGGCCCACTGGGGGCCACAGCCCAAAGGTTGAAAACCACTGTGTGTTTATTGATGTTTGTTGGTTCCAAAATTCAAACATCATTCGAGGATTGATTTGAATCTTATTATTACAATATTTTCATGTAAGGGGTTTCAGGGGCTTTATAAATATATCTAAGTACATGCTGTCTGTCCCTGTTTTGATTTGGACTTAACTCTAGTAGTCTTGAGTACTCTTCTGGTCTTGAGTACACTAGTTGTTACTATTATTACTGTTATTACTATGCCACAAATAAGCGCCGATAATGCAACATACATGCAGTGCAAACAATGCTAATTCCCCCACCTTGTGTGTTATGAGTTGCAGTCTGAGGTAAGTTAGTGTGGTTTGTTGTCGAAGGAGTAAAATCAGAATGTAATGACTTAAAGGGGGAAATGAGAGCGTAAAGCAAAGCTGGTCTCTTAGGTTTTAGCCCTTAGCCTTTCGCTTTGCCTGGATACTAACAGCTTTCTGGGCACACCGTGTACGGTTGTTCACCAGCTGCTTCATGCAGCTTCTCAGCTAATACTGATAGCGTGAATGACCTTAATATTTACCAAATTCCAGCAGCATCCAACACTCACACATGAAAGCTCAAATGCCTCAAGAAATTCGGACATAGCCCTGCTCAGACAAGCTGCTGTGTGCTTACAAGCACTTGTCTCAATCTTGTTAGGGTCAGAAAGCAATGTTGACTCTTAACATACTGTTCACACCTTTTTTACTCTGTTTTCCAATAAAATATTGTAGATTTTCTTCAGTTGTTTAATATGGTTATTATTAAAAGTGAAGGAACAGTAATACACCACCTGTTAGTCTACAAAAATGTTTTACTAAAGCTCCCAAAATGGTATAATAAACAAAGAAACATGCATAAATACACTATACTGTGATATAAAAACGAAACCGTTAGAAATCTTCATTATACCATGATATAAAATTTTGGCCATACTGCTCACCACTAATTTGAATATTCAAATATTCTGAGTCATTCCTATAATTAAGTCACTATTACAATCTCTTCACATTCCATGGTTTGTTTCCAAGAAAGATGACAAATGGATGCCCCTTGGAGGAGAGTGAGGGTCGTATTGGCGATATAGTTTTAAATTTTTAAAAACTGTTTCAAGTGCAGACTTCCTAGATTTTTCAGTTATGTTTTGAAATTGTTAACCCTTAGTGCTGTGAGCATTCTCTCCAATCTCTGACGCTCCAGATATGCTCCTGTGGGTGTTTGGATAAATCGAGGTGTCCACATGATTCAACAAAAACGCCAATAATTGTAATCCAAATTAGCATTTTTTACCCATGTCACATCAAGCATTCGCTAACGTCTTTGTAATATATCTCAAAGCAGATCATGATCACAAAATGTAGAAATATAACTGCAACATGGTGTTTTTTCTGTGTCTTGCAGCGAAGGCCTGGTGCTGGCTGTTGGATTGTTTAGATCAGGCTCTTGTCCTCGGTCCTCAGAGATGATTCAGTGAGTAACTGTTCTCTGCCCCCTCCCTGTCTACCCTCAGGGACAGGACTCAACAGGCCTGAGGGCCTCATTTTCCATTTATTATGAAACCTGGTGATTTTTTCTGTTGTTTTTATCATTGTTATTTTCTACTTCATGTAAATAGGACTCAGTCAAACCACATTAATCGATGTAATGTGAATAATTTTAAAGATGATGCATAAATATTCATGATGAATTGCTTATCGGCTTGTAAAGCCATTGAGTGAAGTGGTACTTCATTAGCAACATCAGGCTGAGTACTTATGTGTAAATCAGCATGAAGAGCAGTTGATTTCCTGTGATCCTTTGATCTTTTGTGTATTTGAATGATAGTAATAACAGCATTAATAATAACATGCAACGTTTCATCCTTAACATTCTACTTGAAATGTTTAACTTAAGTAGTAAAAGTATCAACCAAGTCAAATTTACGTCAAATACATTTGACAAATAAGGTTGAGTAAGAAAGATAAAAAAAGTTGCATGAGGTATCATAAAGAAGAAAACAGTAATTCTTGGGCAAAATTCAGCAGCATGGATCCTAACAAAGACAAGAAAGAGATCATTGCACTGGATCCAATTTAAAGTTCTTTTTCTTGTTTTTAATGGCGCAGCGTCTGTGTACCTCACTGAATGTCTGCCTGTTGATGTTCCAACATGTGATCGTATACATCTGCAGACACTGTTCAAGGCCTCTTTCTGTTTTTTTCTAATTCTAAACTATAGAACTCACATTTATATTTGGCAATGGAGCTCAATGCACACACTCTTAAAGGGCTCACTCATACATTTTTCTTGTATTTTAAGGTCCACCGATGACTTTTGTGTGCTTTTACGCACCAAAAGCAGATTTCTACACGACCATTTTTCAACCTCTTTTTATCCCTTAGAATTAAGCAGGCTGGTTTTGTTACTGTGCCTTTAAGACTGTAAATGATCTTTACTGTTCTGATTGGCTGTCCAGTTTGTGCTTCATTCAAAAAGCGGTCCGGGCTGAAAGACTGTCAGTGTGATTGGGCACAACTAAACCGTTGTAGGCTGAAAAGTGAATAGATATACATGCATTGTTTTTGTGAAATCACAAGTATCTTTATTATCTTTTTATTTTCATTAATACTATTCATTTTTATTTTATATGAACTATTTTCTTTTTATAACTGTTATTGAATTTTATAGCTTGGCCTGCTATCTGTACAAAAGGTGCTCTCTATATAAAGTTCTTCTTCTTCTTATTATTATTATTACTATTATTATTATTACAAAACAAATGTGCCTTAAGCTCTTTTAACGGTACTTAGGTGTGGATTTATAGCACCTTCATTTATTTACTTTACAGTTAAATTGGAACAAGTTTTTTATTTTTCAGGAGATGTTTCTGAGGAGATTAATTATAAGATAACTCACTTGCATAAGGAAAGAAAAAGGCAAAGGAAAATTAGTTAAAAAAATAAATGCAAAAAAACTAAAATCTACAGAGAAAACTGAACCAGGCAAGTCCTTGTAGACCAACATAACTGTCCCCATCAGATAAACAGTACTTAAAGCTTTCATCTTTATAAGAGAAGAGAAAATCAAGCTCCACAGGTGTTTCTGCCAATCCTTCCACTGTAAGAAGACAACTCAGCACTATGAGTCTGAAAGGATGTGTAGCTGCCAAGAAACACACTATGAAAAGGAAGCAGACAACAAAGAAGAACATTCACAGTCACTGAAACTAGACGTCTGAAATGTGGAGTAAGACTTTACAAATGTGTCTAAATTTGAGATCTTTGGATGTAACAAAAGATAGTATGTCACTTTGCTGCCATCAAAGCAAAGAAACACGAATCAGTAGAGTGCAGTAGAGGATCAGTGCAAGTTTAGAGAAGCGTAACACCATCTGGAGTGATTGGTGATTGGCCTTTGATCGAAGCTGTCAATAATGCTGATGAGCACAATCAAATGTTAATACATCATTCACATCCCTCTGGCAAACGTCTGATTGCGAAGGAATTCTTTCTACAGCAAGATAATGACCCCAAGCACACTGCTGAGAAGATCGTACTTATTAAATAAAGAAGCTGCCGGTGTTCTCGGATCACTGGACTGGCTATCCAAAATCCAGACTTCAGCATCACTGAATGTGTTTGGGATCATTTGGATTCTGAGAAGCTGGAAGTTCAACCAACTTTTAAGACTGAACCTTGGAGATGTGAAAAAATATCCCTGCAGATTTCTTTAAAGAACAGAAGGGAAGTCTTCTGAAAACAATAGAAGCTGTAGTAAAGGTAAAGGGTGGTGCATTAATACTGAAAATTGTGATGTATGTCAAGGCTTTTATGTAATTTTCTGTTAAATATATATTATTTCAGATTTTTTTCCTGATTCTGAAATCGTACTTAATGGCTAAGTTGCCATTTACTGGGAAGTAAATTAATGAAGAGTGGTCTCTAACTTTTGCACAGCTCTCTACATAGGAAATGAGCTTTATAGTATAATCCTAAATAAACTAGAGTGTGATAAAGTTCATTCCTCCAGGGTTCTTAATCATGCTGTAATTATCATGATGATTTCCTCAGGTAAGGAAACACCAGCCTGATTGCTTTTTTCATCTTTGGCTTAATCTCCTCTAACTTTTTCATTCAGCCTTTCCTCAAGGTTCTTTATCTTCTTGCCTCGCTTGACTCGAGGAAAAGATGTTCTGAGCCTTTTCTCAGTAAAAGAGCTGCCATTATGCCACACACAGGGTGTTCACTCCGATTAGGGAAAATTTATGTGGCGTGTTAAGGAGCAGCTGAAGAGACTTTTGTAGGAGAGCTGTTTTAATGCTTGTTACTGAGGCTTTGCATGGATTAACACTGGATTAACCTTGTTCACTTGCTTGTTTTGACTTTTTAAAGGAACGCCGGCTGTTATCAAATCACATTTGTAAACAGACTGTTTGGATACTATGTTTTTTCTATGTTTTTTAGCCTGTTGTAACAGTGCTCTCCATCAAATGTCAACTCAGTCCAGCCACTTAAAACGCTAAATGAGCTTTTTCAGCGCCGTATCCAGGCACAGATGTGTCTGTCAGGTCCCACTGTGGCTGGTAAATGTGTTAAATGATGCCTGTCGAGACACGAGCGCAGGTGTTTGTCAGCGGTGCTGATTTTGACAAGTCCTCTGCTGCTGGTATCATAACAGGGCTTTAGCTTGAGCATGCCCGCATGAGTGTATGCCTGTGAATACTGAGTAAGGGTGACTGCTTTTTGTGCACATGGACCACAGAATGAGTGTTGGGGGATGCATCAAGCACCCTTTTTTATTTGAATCAAATAACAAAGAAATTTTGTCAACCTATACAGGTAGAAAAATAAAAATAGAACACTTGTGGGTATTTTTGGTTTTGTGTTAAGACACTATAGTGTATAGGGAATGGGCATTTTTTTCACATTTGATATTCAGTTTTTTACAGCATTATTTGAGGGAAAAAAAATCATTTTCACTGACCGTTCATTTTATTGTCCTTCAAGCAGTCTGGTATGTGCTAGTGTAATAAGACGACAGTAACCTTTAGCTTTTTGTATTTATGGAAATTAAACAGAACATGAACTTTAACATTACTGTAACCTCTGGCCTTTTCTGTTTGAAGTAACATTTCAAGAACAAATGAGTAGATTCTGTTGTTTTTGTATTGTACACTGAACAGCTAGCATTTCGTGGTGTCTTGGCCATCACGCTCAGTTCAGGTGCAGCGCTCTCGTCCACATCAGCACTACTGCTAAAAGTTAAAAGGTCTTGCCCTTTCGTATGTCACGTTTAACCACATCTGTAGTGAAAGGTGTTTGTCTTTTTTTTTACAGACTATAGCCCCGTCTGAGACCAAACGTAAGTTTTACAGCACCTCCTAGTGGTGAACAGAGTTCAGACATGTCTTTTTTTGCCAGACTGGCCAAGAAGAGGCATTTCCGCTTATTGACTGACTGACTGACTGACTGACTGACGAACTTTGTTGAAATGTGAATGCCTGAGGAGTGTAGCTAGCCCTCAGTAGGTGGCGGTAATGCACCCTAACTTAGCCTGCCATCTGCCATTTGTCCAAAACAAGAAGACTTGGCTTTTGTCCAAAACAAGAAGACTTTTTTTTTATTAAAGCAAAACATAGTACACAACATCAGATGCATAGAAAAATATACATATAACTGTGTATGCATACATGAATACGTTTGCTAGGGGGATATACATAACTACACAACATCTTGAAAAACATACATGCTTTAACAGTTTTAATAGCTTTTTGCTTTAAAGAGGGCTGTATTCAATATAATGTTCCATCTCCTTTTCAAAGGCAACAAAAACGGGCCTTTTATCTATTGTATATTGTGTGTATTCAGCTCTGTGATTTTCCAAAATACCAAATAATATGTTTTCACAAAAACAATACTTCTCATCAATATTTTGAACAATAAAGGCACAGAGGTTTGGCATATTGACAATGCCAAATAAGTGAATGGCTGTCTCTGGGTCATTGCTACTGAAGAAGTTATTTCAACAAGTTGTTTTAATGTTATATTTAAATTGTATTATTATTTTAAAGTAACTTTAGCTGGGTAGGTTTTATGTATATGTTTATATGACAGTTCATTAACTTTATTAGGATGCTGGTTTCTCATGCTGCACTGCATTAGGTAAGCTTGCGCTTCATGTGGGTGTGTGTCCTTGCTTGCCATGGGCAAGCTGAGGGAGCTGTAGTGGCCCCTTATCAGCTCTTTTTCGAGCGATTGAGCATGTTAAATCAGCATTAGCCGGGAGCAAGCTGTGGGAAACAAAAGAAAAAAAAACAAGAACACATTGCGTAGCAAACTTAAATGCAGAGTAGCATCACTGGGGACGGGCGTTTGTTATGATTATGTTCAAACCTGTAAACATAAAGTATTTGAATATGAATTTTTTTTCAGTGCTGTAATTTGGTGGAAATGTATACCGTGTCATGATGAAAAAATTATTAAATCCCTTTTAACTATACAGTGATAATCAATGGTGAGAAATGAACTTAAACCTCGCCCTCTATCTTCAAGTTCATTGTTTTTTGGTCGTCGCATGTTTAAACGGTCTTCCTCATTTCGCTCTACCATCCAGTAGTCTCAGAGATGTCCAGTCCAGTTCGTTAAGCCAGAAAACCTACAGCTCTCAGATTGAAAAAGCTTATCAAACGTTTATTAATACAGTATGTCTGTTCCATGTAAATGTGTTTTTACTGAAATTTGCAGCCTTGCATGATGTTTAGTCTACTGTTTAATGGACTAACTGTTGATGAATGTACCCAAAGGCACAGATTTGCTAGATAACAGTGTTTGTAGTTTAATATCACTAATCAGAGTGGGTTAGTGATGTAATAATTGGTTAGTGATGGAAGGGAGGAAGGCTGGTTTACAGTCTGAGCATGTTTGCAAAATGTTTCCAAAATCTGTTTGGATGGCGTTAAAACTGGCAGTAAAATGTTACACAGAGATGAACCATTTCACAAGGTTTCTGTATAAACTCTGTTGTACTGTATTCTGTATTCTATACTTTCCTAAAACAAGATGATCCAAGCAGATAAAAGGACAGGAAGAGTTGTTGATGTCAGATGGATGGCATTATTAATCGCTTTGCTCATTTCAAGGCTTTAGTTTGACTTTTATTTCTTTCAGAAAGGAATCAGATATCTTGATATAATTTTGATGCCAAAATTGACAAACAAGGATGACTTAAGACAGCCACGTAAATTAATTTACTTAATTAAGTCATTACGACAAAAACAGACAAGCTGTTGTTTTTAATCACATTTTCATGATATTTAATTATGCAGGCATTGGTTGAATTCATTTAGAATGAGGACTTGCATTAATTATGAAAATTCAGTATGGGCACTGGTTGGATTCACTCAGAGTGAGGAATGGTTGGATTAATTGAGAGTATGCATTGACTGGATTATTTGAGAGTGGGCACTGGCTGCATTCATTCAGAGCGGGCATTGAATGCAGAGAAACTTTCAATCCGTACCACATTTGTGTTTGTAGGTAGAAGAGGAGGTCTTGTGTTATGGTTAGAATTTTTTGTACATTGTCATGTTTTGTGGTAAGAACATCCTTCTTTTATATTTTTCCAGTAATTTGTACTAGAAGGTGATAGTGACTCAGTTTTTTGGTCTGGCTTTCATGAGGAGTCTGTCGCACTTTGATTTGGACTTGTCTTGGACTTGACAAAGGTGGTCTAGACTACAGCCCTACTTCCCACACTGAATTTAGCTTATGAGTTGGTGAGATGCCTTTTAAATGATGTGAGTCTGGCTGTTTAGGATTGGTACAAATTTGTTTGGGTTTATAAAGTAAAGTTCAGTAACTACAGCTTGCTTAAACTGTCTGAATAGTCCGCTCCACTGACAACCGTTTTATTCGGCACTTTGACTCAGCTTGGCTCTGACTGTTCAAATATTCAGCTTAATACAGAACAGCCTGTATATTGTCTTGTGATGGAACACATTGATTACCCAAATACTGATTTCAGCATTCGAATACTGGCACCTCAAGTGGTTGTTCGATTTATGAGTACCTGGGCACATTCCTACAAGAAATCCGAAGAAGTCTCCCTGCGCAGGTTTAAATCCGGCCAACTACTTTTTGTTTATCTGGAAATAGGGCAAAGATGCCCGACAAAAAGAGCTTGCAAAGAAAAGACTTTAGCTTGAACTACATGAACAGCACAAGAATGGTGAGTTCTCTCTTCAGAACACATTCTGCAAAAACGACAGACTCATGGTCACTTTAACTGCACAGTAATAGGCAACGTGATTTTAAGGCATTTGAAGCTGCTTACATATAAACAGTTCAGAGTACAGGGTGATTTTGTGTCATGTAATCTTCTTGTACTGTACATTTACAGGAATGACTTTTAGCAACCATTCTATCACCATAATCTGAAGGTGGCGATTCAACTGCGCTGATTTTGGAACACTTAAATTGATTTTTAAATTGATCTCCCTGTATAAAACATGATTATTCAAACCGTTTCAGTATATATCACGATGTATATATTTTTTCCAAACTATTTTAGATTTTTGTAGATTGAATGTTGTTTTGGTGCTAAATGCTGTTTCACATCTTCAAAGCTGAAGTTTGCTATTATTCACCACCTTTTTGTTTGAGTATTCTGTTGAAGATGGAACAGGAAATTTGAATGAGAAACCAACTTCAGCTTTGTCAGATTTCTCAAGCCATATGTCTTATATGTGCATCCCATATATCGTGCCTCTGACCGTAAGACACTGCTAGGATTTGAAAAATTTCACAAGTCATTCACACTGCGGCTTCACCTGATGCATGATCTATTTTGGCGTAGTCTACTTATTTTTTTGTTTTGTCTCGGTTTTTGACCTCTGTTGGGTTCTTGACTTTCCAATGGATGTCTCTAATGATTATTGTTAGCCTCTATCTGGTTTTGACCTTCACTTGTTTTACTACATTGTGTTTGATTGATCCTCGTTACGTTAAAGCCTGCAAACACCCAAGAACATCTTGGGTGTTTGGATCAATCAAGGCATTGCAAGGCATATCACAATAACAATATGTAGCAATATAAACACAATATGGTATTTTGTCCCTATTGTGCAGCACTGTTTGCGTTCAGGCTGCTGTGGCCGGCACCGGTCACTGTCTCTGCTGGTGATGAATGAGGGTAAAGCTGGCAGGAGAGGGGCACGGCTGTGGCCTGCAGGAGCTTCTCTGTCTGAGTGCTGTGTGCTCACAGCAGCCTAAAGAGCCGTTCTGGGTAACAACCAAAAGTGTTTGTCTCAGAGTGCCCACCCAGCCGTGTGCTGCAGATCACACACACACACACACACACACAAAAAATACACACAAGCACTTACTCTTCTCAGAAACTCACACTGAGCCTTTAAGAAAAGTGCTTTAGCAGAGGCGACCTGAGCCAGCTGGCAGCAGCTGAGGTGCGTCAGGATCGATTAGGTTCAGGAGGTTTACTTTCAGGCCACAGTGTTATAGATAGTGCCACAGCAACATCACAGAGTGGTATTGCTCAGAGATGTTACTTACACATCAGTAGCCTCTGTTGTGTAATTATAAATCAGCATGCACTGATTTTAGATCTGATCCCTGTAAGGGCCTGAGAGAAGGATGGATGGATAAATAGACAGACAGATAGATAGACATAAAAAGGGATGGGTTGAAAAAGACATGAAGAAAGAGATAGATAGAGAGAGAGAGAGAGGAAGAGAAGATTAATAAATAGAGAAAAACATAGAGAATAAAATGGATAGATGCTGATGTAGTTTTAAAAGTGGAATGTTTTGCCATTCTTGTGTTGTGCAAGTCTTCAGCTTTGCAACCATACAGGGTATTTCTTGTATTTTGAGCTAAATAATGCGCTACACATTTTCAGTTGGAGACAGGTCTGGACTGCAGGCAGGTCAGTCTAGTACCTGCACTCTCTGATTACACAGCCATGCTGTTGTAACGTGTACAGAATGTGGCTTGGCATTGTCATGTTGAAATAAGCATGGACGTCCTTGACAAAGACCGTATATGTTGAGCTAAAATGTGTTCAGCATTAATGGTGCTTCACAGATGTGCAGGTTAATATTACATTCTAATACACCCCCATACCATAACACCCTGTTTTTTTATATTTCATGCTGGCAACAATCTGGATGGACCTTCTGGATTTTCTGGATTTTCTTCTTAGAGAACATACCCATTCTCTCTGTAAACAATATGAAAGATGGACTCATCAGACCACGATACACATTTTAACTGTACATCAGTCTATTGCAGATGAGCTCAAGCCCAGAGAAGTCGGCAGCGTTTCTAGAAGCTGTTGACACCTGGCTTTCATTGTGCATAGTATAGTCCTAACTTGCATTTATAGATGCAGCGATGGACAGTGTTCATAGACCATGTTTTTATAAAGTGTTCCCGAGCCCATGTGGTAATATCCATCACAGAAACATACTGTTTTTTGATGCAGTGCTGTCTGAGTGATGGAAGGTCATAGGCATTTATTTGTGTAGTTTGGCCTTTTCCTTAATACAGAGAGATTTCTCCAGAGTCTCTGAATTCTTTTGATTTTATTTTGCACCGTAGTTAAGGAACGTTATTTTTAAACTGTTGGAATTTTTGCTTTTTTGGCAAAAACGGTAAGCCTTGACCCATCCAAACCAGGCTTTTTCTGGATGTTTCTTATAGATCCAAGCATGAGTGCATCACCTGTTTAAGATGTTTTTAAAACATTTTACAATTTTCTAAACCTTTGTGGTGTAGGCATCAATTTCAGAAAGAGTGTATTTTTACAAAAAACAATGAAATTGATAAGATAAAATATTACATTGTAATGTCTTTGTACTGCTTTCATTCACATACAGGTCAAAGTAGATTGAAGGAAATTTAAAATGTTCCACTTTCTATTTTGCATTTTACCTGCTGTCTCAACTTTTTTAGAATCAAGATAGATAGGTAGGTAGGTAGATAGATGGGTGGATGGATGGATGGATGGATGGATGGATAGGTATATAGATAGATAGATAGATAGATAGATAGATAACTTCATTATATCCATTTGTGGAAATTTGCCTGTGATTTATTATAATTGCATTATGGCATAATATAAATGAAAAAAAAGAAACAGAACACAAGACATAAAAACATATTCAATCACCAGTTAGAAGCACATTGAATATGGTGGTAGAGATAAATAAGTCATTTCAAATTCAAATGTGCCATGTTAAAAATAAAGAGTTAAGTCTGATTAATTCCTTGGTCTTGGTTTTAAGTTGAGGTCTTCCATAAATAGCTCTGGACAGCCTCTCAGAATAGCTCTAGTTGAATGATGGGCCTTGATTAAATTCTAAATCGTGATCCATCCAACAGGTGATTATCCTCCACTCCTCAAATGAACCCTGCTGGGGCTGGAGCACCATCTGTTGAATGGGTTAGCAGGCTTTCACTCACATGGAAACTAATGCACACAAACTAATAGTGCTGGAGGGAGCGTGTGTTGTGTTATTATGAGAAAGTCAGAGGATTACTGTAGCAGGATAAAACAACAGCTTTCTGAGAACACAGGCATGTTTACGTGTCTCTATTGCCAGACAGTCCTCAATCAGATTAATGCAGCAGATTGACCCAGTGCCTCTGTAATGTCTCATGCAATGTAATGGAAGGCTGTTTCAAATGTGTGCATGATTTCCACATTAAGTGAGGGGAATTCCATGGATTGTTTAAAATTTCATTGTCATTCAGAGTGATTTGAGGTGAAATGGTTGATTGTAGAGAAACTTAGACTCCAGAACCAGCAGTCACAATGTGTACAACACAAATATAACTCATTTTATGTACTACCCAAAACCAGCAGTGAACCTACACTTTTATACAAGCTTTTATATGTCAGTGTTAATGATGGTAAAATAGGTACTGTCTTTGGGTACTATTTTGCCTTACAACACCCTGTATGTACCCCAAAAAGTAGTTTTAGATCAAAAAAAAGTTTTATCTCAAAACAATCGTAAAACAATGTCTCAGGCATCAGACAGTATATCCATAACCATTTAATGTAATGTTGTGCTCTGAGGGAGCTTTTAACACAAGCTTTTAATACCATAAATTTAATACAACCTTCATTCAGTATACCTCCAGAACTGTGATAAATGCATAATTTCTATGGCTAGACTGTGGGCTGAGACATACAGATGTCTGTTTTGTACAGCGTGCACGTGACAAAAACAGAATCAGTATGCCTGTGCTCCCACCCCACCACCTGCAGTCTGATCAGATCAAGTGTAATAAAACAAACTGAGAAATAAATCTTAGCGCAACAGAACTACTGTTGTCAACTGGCCAGAGGTCATGAGGAAAACAGGATTAGACTAGATTTCCTGTATCCTGACCTGAACAGTCTATACCTCCATAATTATGGAAAAATAGCTTATTTTATGCAGATAAATCTTGCTTGTGACTATTAATGAATTAAGAGTTGAAATGTCCCTGATAAAACAGCACTGCTGCTATTAATACTACTATATCATCATCATCATTATTTGTGTACATTAGATTTTTCACTGAACCATTCCTTTAGTATCTTTTTCACCTCAGTGCAGTAACAATGACAGCAAATAACACTGACAGCAAATAATGAAAGTTATATTCACTATTCTATCTGATTAATTTTTATTATTATTATTTTCTATTTTTCAGACTTTTGGCCCAGTTAACACCTAAACTGCAGTTGACAATTAATACATTTGCACATTGATCATAATTTTCAGTTTTCATTATGTATTATTGTCAGCTGTGTAATTAAATTTTCATTCATTATTATTATTATCTTTGGAAGGCATTCCATTTTTTGAAACACTGTTAGAGTAAATGCTGTAGGTTGGGTGCAGTGATGTAAAGCATGCCCCCTGCTGGCCATCATTAAGAACTGTATTCAGTGCAGGTCTGAAGAGGATCCATTAATAATGATAACAGTGCTAGTAGAGAGACAACACAGTAAATCGATGAGACATTTATGTAACTGCAGAGGATGCATAATTTCCACAGTAGTGCTATTGATTTCAGAGAATAAAAGAAAATTGTATTACTGCTGTTGCTTTCCCCAGATGTCCACTAAAATCCCATTGATTTTTATTACTGTAGAAATGATGTAGAATGGATTTAGGGTTATGTTTTTTTTCTCTGAGGTATTTACGGAAAGTACAGTACATCAGGATTCACAGTGCAGAGCTGCATGTAATTGACTTAGTGAGCTGTTTTAGCTTTGTACTCAAGCCGACTGGGTTAGAAATGAACCAATGATTGTGAAGAGTATTCGAACATATACAATGTTAGGTCATACACGACCATTTAAAACTTTGGAAGCAATGTTTCCATCAGTGTAAAACCAAATTTGGTGACAGATAAATATATAAAATTCACATAATAGGTAGGTAGCTTAGGCAGCATGTTCAGAATGATGAACAGAGCTGTAGATGACTCTGAAAGCTGTACAGCATCAATAATTAAGTTGTAATAAAATTAATATCCAGGGTTTCTCATATTTCAGAAGTGGTGGTTTGAATCTCGTGGCAGATAACGTGACAAAAGATAATTATAAATAGAAAAATACAGTGTATATTACAGTGTATATTATTTATCATCACTTCCTGTTGTTCCCAAAATACTTGGGAAAGTGTCTAAAACAACCTTTTAATGCATAGTTTATAATATCTAAATCTATGTTACATTAATATTGTACATAAACTACAGTGCTTGGTATTCTATTAAAGGGGCATTCCACTTCATATGCATTATATGAATTATATGTATAATTCAATCGTTGTAAACAAAGTTATTCACAGTGGTTTGGTATATAATGGTTTATTGTAGAGAACCGTACTGACTTACTGAAGCTTACTCTGATTTCTTTACAGTGGTGGTGATAGGAACCAGAGGTAATAGTGTCTGCAACACAAATATTTGTTTATTATTAATTAATTAATTCATGAATGAATTTATTTATTTATTTAATTTATTTACTATCCAGCTGAATCTATACGTCTTCTGATTTAATGTTGATAATGTTAAAATTTTTCTTTGGGGATTCTGTTTACTTTACTGCAGAGTTTAGTTCCCACCTGCATCTAAACTGCATTTGATCCAGCCAAACAAGGAATTCTGAAGACCTTAATTAGCTGGAGCAGGCGTGGCAGATTGTGGGTGGAACTGGAAACCTTTCAATAGACAGTTCCTTAAAGAACCAGTTGTGTAAATAAAATGTGTGAGTGTGAAGAATCTTCTAAGAAGTATAATGAACCTCCACATAATGTAAGTTGAAGTTTTTTTTTTCCTAGAACCATAATTTCAAGCCTAGGAACCTTTATTTTAAGACTGTAGTGGAATGCTTAAGGCCTAGTCACCCAACCTAAACCACACAAGACTGATGATAAAGAAACTATAAATGGCTGGATCAGACCCATTGCAAAGAATCACAAGAGAAGATACGCAGCATGGTGTCTATATAAGTTTAAAATAAGTTTAAATAAAATAAGTTTAAATTATAAACACATTAGCTGATTTAGCAGTTTTAGATTCTGTTGCATGATGGTAGTTGTCAAGAGACCAGTCAGAACCTTCTATAGTAGGATTTCGACATGGAACTGTGTTGAACTCAGACGTCTTCAGGTCATCATGTTTAATTTGCTTATAAGAAATCAACTGGGGAAATTTTGGCAAACTGTCTGTGTCCTTAAAAACCTTAGAAAATAGAAAAGAAGGATTTTTCCATTGATGTTTTGTGAATGGACGAATCAGGAAGTGGCCACAAGCAAATAGCTGAACAGTTGAAAATGCCCTTTTCCACTATCAATTAAGAAATTTGAAGCAACTGAATATGTTCATCTGCCAGGAAGACAACGTATGTCTGTACTGACCTCACACACTGTGAGAAGGATGGTTAGAGTGGTCAAAGAATCTAAGGATCACAGCTGGGGAACTGCAGACATTGGTTAGATTTTGGGGTTGAACGTCTCCCAAACTACAGTTAGACGCCATTCATAACCACAAGTTGTTTGGGAGGATTGCCAGATGAAAGCCTCTGCTGTCAAGAACCAACAAACTCAAGCGCCTACAAGCTTGCTAGACATTACTGGAACTTTCAGTGAAACTGTGTTCTGTGGTCAAATGAGACCAAAATAGAGCTTTTTGGCAACAAACACTAGGTGAATTGGGTGTGGACACAAACACAGTCATGCAGAAAAGTACATCATCCCCTCTGTGAAGTGTGGTGGTGGATCTGTGATGTTGTGGGGCTTCTTTTCTTCCGAAGGCCCTGGATAACTTGTTCGGATACATGGTATCACAGACTCAGATATTAAGTCAGAATTTGACTGTCTCTGCCAGGAAGCTTAAACTGGTATGTCATTGGATGTTCCAGCAGTACAATGATCCAAAGTACATCACAAGACAAAAAAGTACATTCGCCACAGAATTAAAGTTTTTGCCAAGGTCATCCCAGTCCCCCTGGCCTAAACCCCATAGAAGACCTGTAGGATGAGCTGAAGAGGAGAGTCTACAGTGTGATCCTCGGAATCTGAAGGATCTGGAGAGGTTCTGAATGGAGGGATAGTCTTAGATCCTTTGCCATGTGTTCTGTAGTCGCATTAAGCATTGCAGAAGTACACTCAGAGCTGGTGTCTTTGCAGAGGGAAGCTGCACAAACTATCAAAGAAAGGGGTACCAACATTGGTGGCACGCACAAATTTGAGAAAACTATTTCGTAATGAGACTTTTTCTCTCAATCATTGCACTTCAAACCAGTATTGTGTTAATATTTTGAATGAAAGATCAGATCTATGAGTAATAAAGAATGTTTTTATAGGCCATCTTGCTTGTGTTTACCAGGGATGCCAATATTTGTGGAGGGCACTGTATCGTTCCCTCTGTGAAGCATATGGAAGACCATGTAATGATCTGGGGGAGCTTTGCTGAGGCCAAGTCCATGGCAGTCTCAACCATGGCTGTCATAGCATGCTTGAGAGGGTTGCCATCCACCAGGATAATGACTAGATGGACAGTCCTTCATTTCTTCACTCCAAAGAAGGATATCAATGACCTGGCCTGTCCAGTCTCAAGACCTCAGGCTTGCAGATCTAGATATTTTTCTGCAAACTGGGTGTAAGAGTCATATTAGCATGACCCAAGAGCCCTGCATGTCTGAACATTTCATGAAGCAGAGCTGGAAAAGAAAGTGAATTCCTGCTCTTAACTGAGTGCCTTGTATCTGTGAAGCTGTTACTAAGGTAGAGTTAAATCCAAGAGACAGTTGTCCATTCTTTTGATTCTCTTCTTTTGTTTTGATACTCCGTACTATCCACAGACTATTGATGTGATACATTGTCAGTTATGGGGAAAAAATAGTTTCTAGCAAGTGTAGCCTTGAGTACTTTTGACTGGTACAGTATGGTTTCCTAAAATGTTAGAAAGTAATACTTCCAAATCTGTGTCTATTTTTATGTGAATGTAATATCAGGTTAAATAAGTTGTTTCTCAGGCCTACTGCAGGGCAAAGTTGAAATTTGCATCCATCTGGGTCTTGCACCATTATTTACATGAGTCTTTTTCATAGTTTTGAATGTGATGGCTGAGATGGTGTGAGAACTGTAAGTAGTTGATTTGCATATCAGTATCTAATTACACATTTATGCTGAAAATAGATAGTTGTCACTATATATTTTGTCATCCTTATCTTAACATTGCTGTCAAAACCTTGTAACTCTTTTTGAATATGCCTGCTGCCCTTTACGTTATGTGAACATTTTGCAAGTGGACCAACAGAAGTTGTCCAAAATTGCTTAAATTAAATACAGTACAGTCAACAACTTTTTGTCCTTCTCTTGTAAAGTTAATGTTTTTGAGATATGATTTTGTTACAACAGTGATAAATATTTGCGTTTTATACTATTTATTTAGAACAGTATCCAAGTCATGTGGGCCATATACACCGATCAGGCATAACATTATGACCACCTCCTTGTTTCTGCGCTCATTGTCCATTTTATCAGCTCCACTTACTATATAGGAGCACTTTGTAGTTCTACAATTACAGACTGTAGTCCATCTGTTTCTCTGCCTTTTACCCTGTTCTTCAATGGTCAGGACCCCCATGGACCCTCACAAAGCAGGTGCTATTTGGGTGGTGGATCATTCTCAGCACTGCAGTAAGACTGACGTGGTGGTGGTGTGTTAGTGTGTGTTGTGCTGGTATGAGTGGATCAGACACAGCAGTGCTGCTGGAGTTTTTAAACACTGTGTCCACTCACTGTCACTCACACTCCTACCTTGTCAGTCCACCTTTTAGATGTAAAGTCAGAGACGATAGCTCATCTGCTGCTGCACAGTTTGTGTTGGTCTAGTCCTTCATCAGTGGTCACAGGACGCTGTTGGCTGGATATTTTTGGTTGGTGGACTATTCTCAGTCCAGCAGTGACACTGAGATGAGACTTCTGTTGGTCCACTTGTAAAATGTTCACATAACGTAAAGGGCAGCAGGCATATTCAAAAAGAGTTACGAGGTTTTGACAGCAATGTTAAGATAAGGATGACAAAATATATAGTCATAATGTTATGCCTGATCGGTGTACATACACATTTACAGTACTTTTCAGAAGTTAGAGACCCCTTTATTTATTTAATTTCCATTCAAAATGGTCACTAAGTACAAGTTATTAATTTTTTCAGCACCAGGAAAAAAACTAAGAAGCATAGACACTTAAAGATAGTTCTTCAAGGGTTCTTTACTAAAAAAGTGGTTCTGTATAGAACCATGAACACTCAAAGAAACCTTTGCATGACTAAAGGGCTCTTTGCACCATGAAAGTGTTCTTCACTTTGATGGAGAATGTGCTGTAGATGGTTCTATGAAGCACCTAAACAGGTTTTCCTATATCCGATATCATAACAATAGAAGAACTGTCTCTCTTTCAATAGCGGTGAGTGATACACTGTGAAGGAGTGAGACGGCCAAAAAACAGGAGAGAAACTGACACATGAGCACATGCAGGACTTGCTTTCAGTTTTTCAGAAATCTTTGGAATCTTGAATATTTTTTCACACCTTCAAAGTTCAGTCTTAGAGGTTGTTTGGATTTTCTGCTTCTCAAGATCCAAATAATCCCAAACACATCTAGTAATGTTAATGTCTGGACTCTCTTCTGATAACACCAGCAGCTTCTTTGTTTTGCAGATATTGTCCTTTTTTTCCTTGTCTACTTCCTTTTCTTAGTAAGGTCTTCTTCACAGCTACTCATCCTTTAAGTACTGTTTAGGTGGCCCACAAGCTCTTGTGTGGTTGTTAGGAGTCCCATTTTCTCTGTAGCTTTTAGTCATTTTTTGAACTCCAGTTTTGGAAACTCCTGTTTTTACCGTGTGGTTTTCTCCTTTTATATACAAATGGATTATATTCTATCAAATCTTCTCAGAAATATCTCCTGAAAAAATGAATAATGTGTACTTAAGGGCTGTTTTGACTGGAGATTAAATAAGTGAAGGGTAATCTCTGACTTCTGCGCAGTACTGTAGCTTGAAATGACAACACCTTTCCATATCACAGCACAGAGACAGAATGCGTTCTGGTGTTCTAGCCATTGTTCTAGTTGACATCTGTCAAGAGAAGAGAATTAGTTTCAAAAGCGCAGGTATCAAAATTCAAAACTTATGTAGTGCTGAATTAATTACTTAAACCTACTGAAAGGCGCTTTGTGTCAGTATTAAATTTCAGTAGTCTCATTGGTGTCAGAGAGCCAATGAGCATACTTGCTCCAAATCTAGACTGCTGATTGTTTTTCTAAAATATATGTGGTAAGCATGTTAATGTAATGTCATTAATGTCAGTGCTCTATAAACTCAGGAGCCAGTCCTAGCGGGCCAGAACAGGGCAGGCTTCAGCACGCTGTGTCATTAAACACACCTGCTACAGCTCATCAGCTGATTTGGAAGGCCTTCATGAACTGAATTGAGAGCATTAGAAGAGGGTAAACACTAATCTTCTGCAGCACTGTGGCCCGAAATATCCCCAGTTTGACATGTCTGATCTAGCCTTACTCAAAGCAGAATTTCTAACAAAAACACAACATGAATAAGTCATGGATGACATTGAGTTGATTTCCCAAACCAAAATTACTGAGCCTAGACTGAGGAAGCATTTTTAATGGTGATTCACCATGGACATTATAGTTTCATCCAAGACTAATTTGTGTCCAAGACTAAACTACTTCTCTTTCTTTCTGCTTCAAACTCATGAATATTTATACTGTGTCTTTGTTTAAGTAGGGTTTGTACAAATGCGTGTTTACATATTCAGTGCAATCTGTATGGGTTGACTGAGTCATTTACATAAAATATTTACACTAAGACCCAGATCGTGAAGCTATTTATAGTGTTGCCATGGCACCCAACTCAGACAGTGAGTTACATCTTTCAGACAATGAGTTAAAAAGAGAATGAAGATGAGCTAAGGATGCTGGCAAACCTGTATTATGAATGAAAAAGCCTGGTGTCTTTCTGTTGTACTGTCTGTTAAAAAAATATATTCTGCACAGCTCCAAGCAAAATTGACTACATGTATAACTGATTGAATGAACGAATAAAAAAAATGACTAAAAAGCCGTTTGATATTTTGCAGATGATGCTATGAGGAGAAGGTCCAGAGATGACTGATGTGGAGCCTGTCGTCACTGACTTTGCCGCCACGGGTCGGACTGGCCGGCGGAACGCCATGCCGGATATCTTAGGATCCACCGCAGGCCCCGGAGCAGCAGACCTGCCAAACAAACTCGCTGAGCTTTCTGTTGGAGGTGTGCTACCTTCTGCTTCATTTCAGTTTATTCAGTTTGTAAAATGTTTGTAATTGTTTACTGTGTCGAAGTCTTTTATAGGCATTTATAAGTGTAAGTAGTTGTCAATTAAAGCCATCGTCAGGGTGTGACAGCCTTTTCCTACTTGGATCAGTTATTCACAACAAAGGATCCAGCATGCAAGACATATGACACAAACTGGCATCCAGTACAACAAGAATGAAGGAGCTTGAAAGGATCTTTAAGTGCAAAGATTTGTCTCTACAAACAAAGGTCAGAATTGTCCAGGCTGTGATTTTCTCTGTGGTTCTTTATGGATGTGAAAGCTGGACAATAAACAAGCAAGAAGGGAAAAATATAGATGCCTTTGAACTTTGGTGTTGGCAAAGACTTTTAAGAGGACCTTGGATGGCAAAGAAAACAAAAGAATAGATCCTAGACCAAATCTTACTATCGTACTTTGGACATACTCTGAGAAGAACCAGTTCTTTGGAAAAGACCATTATGTTTAAAAGAGGTGAAGGTAAAAGCCAGCCATTCAGAAGCCTGAAGACGCAAAGAGAAGAGAAGACAGGATTTTCTGGAGAAACACTATCCATATGGTTGCCAGGAGTCAACTTGACGGCACTTACTTATAATAATAAAGAGCCCTGAGGTCTGGCTTTAAGCTATTGATTAACTCATGTTTTACAGGTTTATTGAAGACGGAGGATGGCTGTATTAGAGAGCTGTGCATTTTGCCAGAAACCACAAAATAGCTCAGAGTCTGAAAGAGGAAGCAACTGACTGAAAACATGTCCTCAAATACATAATATACATATTTTTCAAGTAGCAGAGATTGCATAAACATTTAATCATTTAAAAGTGACTTTGCTTGTGTACACAACTGTCACATGATCACAGGCTCAGATGTTGGGAAAACTTTGCACAAGAGTTACATCTCTGACATCAGCCTTTTATATGTTGTTAACCATGTTCTTCAACAGTCAGGACCCCCACAGGACCAACACAGAGCAGGTGTTATTGTTGTTATAAAGTCAGAGACAATAGCTCACCTGTTATTGCACAGTTTGTGCTAGTCATTCTCTAGTCCTTAATCAGTGGTCCCAGGTGCTCTGTGGTTGACCTGTGGGGATTGACCCATTGCTAACAGGTGGATAAAATTAAGCACATAGCCTTGCAATCTTGATAGACAAACACTGGCTCTAGAATGGGTCATACTGATGAGCTCACTGACTTTAAACATGGCACTGTTGTAGAATGCCACCTCTGCCACGAGTCAGTTTGTGAAATTTCTGTCCTGCTAGGGTGTAAAGCACACCATCCCTGGACTCTGGAGCAGTGGAAACATATTCTGTGGAGTAACGAATCATTATAGCTGCAAAGGGGACCAACTCCATATTAATGCCTATGGCCTATTTAGAATGGGGTGTCATAAAAACTCCTGTAGGTGTAACAAGTAGGTGTCCCAATACTTTTTGTTCATATAGTGTTAAAGTTTGAGTTTTGATCAGTTATGAGGAATGTTAGATTAAAAGGTACCCTTTTGTGTGACCAGATAAGAAAGCCCCTTAGCAAAGCCTTGAGTGCTGGAGAAGTAGCATTGTTTTCCTGCTTGGCAGGCTTCAGTGTTATGGGGCTGTGTTATAGAGGTGTTTTCAAATTAGACCTTCTTAGCAGTTCACAGACACTTGTCTCACTTATTTAAATAATTTAAAAGAATTGTGAATATTTCCATGCTGTAAGAGATACTGTCTCTGACAATTTGCTGTTGGCTGAACTATCTACTGTGCAGAACTTTATACCAGTTATGTAACTGTTGCCTAGCTAACATGAATGGATCTTTTACTTCTAATGTTTTAATTTTCACAAAACCTTTTTTTGTCACATCAAGGCTTGTTTATTTGAAAGAGTAACTAAGTAGACAATTACATGAATTGACAAAATAGCATGTTGTGTTGCTTGTTATCACATAAAAGTAATCTGACCCCCATCACTGACTTTGAGTTGTATAAATATGCATGAAGCTCTCCACATTTCTGTTCCAGCGGTCCGCAGCATTGTTCTTCTGTGACGGAGACAGATTTTTTTGAGAGGTACTTTGCTATGAAGAGACATGGTGCTTTGTCATTACGGACACACTTTGCTCAGATGCTTAAGTGGTTTTCTTTGTGGTTTGGCTATTGTCCATGACTGTTATCAAGAGGCTGTTTGTAATTCAGGCTGCCAGACAGCACAGCCAGAGGTGGCTATCATTCAGTCTAGTTTTGATGGTAGTTGGAGAGGAAAGTCTGCAGCAGTATAACAAATGGCTGATGACAGGTAAGTGTGATGGAAGTATGTTTACATTAAGCTTAAAGCATGCACATGTATGAAATAATAAAGGCCAGATTCATATAACTCAGCAGTAACCACACTTCGGCACTTAGTCACTGTGGTAGTGCCACCAATCTCTGCCTATAGCTGTGGTATTTTTATGTGTCCTAAGGAAAGCCCAAAAGAATCAACATGTTGATGAAGTAATACATATCAAATACCAGCACTCAGCAAAGACCTGTGTGGGAGTAAAAATGGACATGCTATGCCAAAGAAAACAAAAAGACCACGAGTTCTAAGAAAACAAGTAGAAAGTGCAACAGCCTTTAAACCATGGAAAAATGTTTTGCAAATAATTGCAGACCATATTAACACTGTGTCATATGTAACAAGAACTTTGGTAACACTTATATGTATAATAATATAGATGGACGATATTAAATGCGTTCTGTTTATTTTGCCATCTAATGCACTTTTTTGTAGTTTTGCAGTTGCAGTTTTACCCACACCAGCACATCATGCGTCCTGCTCCCATACGCCACAGTCTTTAGCCTTATTAATAGCTTTGCTGCTTCTTCCATTCTGCAGTGGAAACTGGTGAAGGTGAATTTGAGATTGAGGATGCTCCATTGTGTTTTAAATCCGAGGTGTGGCAACATTTTGGTTTCTCCATTTCTTGAAACAAAATCGGTGACAGGGTAACTGACAGAACCAAAACAGTTTGCAAATATTGCAAGAAAACCATGGCCTATATAATGGCTAACAAAACAAATATGATTTGATGCATTCACAATTGTTTACACTTCAGAAATAAAAAAAGGAATGTCGTCGAAATTTTGTTTAAAATATCATAAGAAAATGAAATTGTGATCTCAGTATTGTGAATCGAATCATGAGCAGAGTGTATCGTTACACCCCTAATAGTTTGTTAATCACCGTTATATGAATAAATGAAAAACTATTTTGAATCAATTAGTTAGCCATTATTATGTGGTTAATATATACTTTTTCAAACAGTAATAATGATTATTATATAATAATCATACTATCCACACTCAGAAGCCATGGAAAAACAAAACAAAATGAAAGAAAAAGCATCCTGGTATCATAGGGAATCCCAGCACTTGACAAAACCTCTATGGTTGTTGTGAGTGTTGGACATCAGTTCCTCCTTTAAATCCTGACAGAGCATCAAAATTTGATCTCTCTTTTTTATCTGATTGAGTGATGTTTGAAGCCGCTGTAAAACAAAATGCGCACAGATGGCTGCACTCGTTAATTTAATACTGCATTACTGTTTGGTGGAAGAATTGTTTGCTGTGGTTATTTTTAATAATAAGTTGTTGATTCAGCATTGATGTATTTTATCTTTCTATTTTGTATTGTTGTATTATTTCAGATTTCAGATTTTAACAGTACTGCAGTAGTACTACTCAGTACTGAAGTAGTTTTTGAGCTGCTACTTTTGTATATCTACTCTATGCTTTTAATTTTAGGAGTCTTCTGTACCCACCTCTCTGAGCTAATGCCACATTCAAATATAGGAAAGGAGTAAGAGCCATGTATCATGTAAATGATAAAATAGACATGAGAAAATATATTTGCTCTTAAAATCACTTGAAATCCGCCAGTGCATTTTCTGAATCTGGCCCCATGTGATGTAATGCGATGAGGCTCTTGGGCTCTCGCTGTTATGCGGTCAGTTCATTAATGAGCCTCCAACCAGATGCTCTCTTTTGAATCCTTGTTACAGAGCTTTTCAACTGAAAAGCTTGTCTTTTATACCATTACACTCACTCTTCCATACCCACATCCACCCAGCAGAAGCACGCTCAGGTTCTGTATTTCAGACAACAGGAGACACTCTGATAATGAGTGAATTTTGTTCAGCATATGGCAGCCAGCAGTGCTCCAGCCATGAGCATCAAAGCAGGTAGATGTTTGATCATCATAAGTGGCGTTCCATTAGCGATTTGTCCTGGCAGCCCTTTCCTCCCAAAAGATTCCTATCAAAACAAAACAGGAAGCACTGCGAACAGTAATGTATTTAGAGCCCATTTTGCATATCAGAGAAAGCATATTTCTACTGGTATGATATGAAGTAAAGCATCAGGGGTTTGCTTTCATGTCCACGTCTCTTCCCTCAGGTGGAGACTCGCCATTAAAAGGTTTGTGTCAAACATTCCTATGAATGTTTTAGAAGAAAAGAATGCTTATTACAGTTAAATATTGTCTTGTTCTTTAAAGCAATGGTCAGGACAAAAATCAAATTTACACAATTTATTCCCCTGCACCAAACGGAATCGATCGGCCAAGACATGTTTGGTGTCTAAAGTTTTCTTTAGTTTTGTAGTGGAGCTGCTGTAACAAGTACTGAAAGCTTATTGCACTAGCTTTGTTTAAACCACATTCTGCACAATTACTGCACATTTGTCTCAAACCACATCCTGTTGTTAAAGATACATGGGCATGTGTAGTGTCTGACATTGTATAAGATACAGTTATCTATAAAAACGGAAAAAAGTATGTCACATAGCAAACACAGCAGTGGCAGTCGTCTTAAAGCCTGAATTTTGTCTGTACCACATGTATCAGGCTCCAGTCCTGGCGGGCCAAAACACTGCAGACTTCAGCACGCTGACTCATTAAACACACCTGATTCAGTTCATTAGCCAATTAGCAAAGTCTTCATGAACTGAATTCAGAGCGTTAGAGCATTTTTGTTGATTACATTGTCAGAAAACATAAGCAGGTCTGAGATCACTTGTTCAACTGTTGTGTTGTTGTGTGTAATTATGATTTAAATATACAGTTTGAACACTACTAAGAGGTGGCTTTGAGCTTCCACTGCATGTTAGCCCTATAACCCCACTGCAACTCTAAAGAAACAAACTTCAGGATAGAGGTGTGCACTCTGGCCGATTCTGATACAAATATTTTTTTTAATCCAAAGCTTTTTTTTTTTTGACCTGTTCCAGTATCCATTGGCCACACCACCACTCACAATGACTTACTATTTGCTGATTCCCATTGGACAAAGTGATTTTTGCCTAAATCACCACTTTAAATGCTGTTTTACCAGTTGTACCAAAAGTTGCCCATGCTTTCTGACTTTATAAAGAAATCCCATAAACTTTTAATGATTTCTTTGATGTGTCATTTCTGTTTGTGTGCTTATACTTTTTACAGACGATGGTGGTCAAGAAGGAGAGGGGTCATCCTCAGGTGACCAGACCAAGGACCCGGGTGAGGACAAAGCAGAGGGAACATAACTTCACCCGTTACTACCCTGAACTGAACTCGAGAGAGGAGCCAGGACACCAGTGTCAATATCATGGTCTACCTCTTCTCTGATCCTAATGACCAGTCTACTGTTATGGCCACGCTCTGAGCTATGCAAGGCCACTTTGAAGCAGGCCAGTGGAGGAGGATGCCCATCACCCAGTGGAGCCCCTTTGAAACCCCCCCTTACTTTCAAAGGGCCAGCAAATGGTTCAGATTTCCTATCTGGGTGACATTGGTCTATATCTGTGTCTCAAAAAGACAAAAGCAGCCAGTGCTTAATAGTGGGCTGAACGTCTTGTGGAAACAGATAGGACATTATTTCCCTAGTTTGAAAAGGGACCTCGTGATTTATTTACAGAAATCGTCACTGAATGTTGATATGTAGATGTAAGAATGTCTAATTTTTTGCACAAGTCAAAACATTCCATTTGGTGATGTAAGTACAATTTTTACCTTTGGTTTGTGGTCAGTCATTCGTGGTCAGCACCACAGCATCTACTTTGTGGGTTTTTTACTGTAAAAATGTGCTTTGTTAACATTTTTGTGAGAGGTATTTGTGAGAAGAAGAAGCTTTTGTGTGTAAATATGGAGTGCATTATGTCTACTGACTTTTCATTGTCGGCTGCTGTTGACTTGTGTCTAATGTTGTACTGCTGAGACTGTAAACATCAGTTTTGTTTGTTAAGTCAGTGTTATGACTTGTCTGCATTCAAGGCGTTCAGGTTTTCCTCAGTCACGTCAATAGCAAAGCGAAAGAAAACAATTCAAGGACGATGCTGTCGGCTTAGACTTTGATCTATTTTCCTTTTTCACTCTCTGTGTTAACATAGGTCTGTACACTTAAAGAAGAATCTGTGTGGAATCGTGTTGTTTCTCTGTTAACCTTGCTCTGGATCCACCTTATTGTCCCTTGTAAGTTATGTACAAAATGCCATGATGCTGTAAAATAAATCCTGTACTTAGTTTTCATGGTTGTTTTTATGCTTCAAGCTTAGTGATCAGGTATTGCGGTGCTTCATGTAGCCAGCAGAGGGCGCTACTTGCCCCCTTTATGAAAATATTCATCAATTTCAATTTCATAGCCATTTGTCTAAACCATACAATTTCTACCAACCAGTCAGGTCTGTGAGAATAGCCTGACACCCAGTTATGATATCGTCTCTGCCCACAAGCTTATGTATAAATAATCTGGTTCACCTGCACAAATTACACAGGAGGGCTCCACCTGAAAGAGCAGCTGTAAAACTTTTGTGTCAAACAGGACAGAAACAGACTCAAAACTATATCTGTAAAATGGAGGCGTTCTTTGGAAACTGGAAACTGGTCAGCAGTGAAAACTTTGAAGAATACATGAGAGCAGTCGGTAAGATATTTATTTTGTCTGTAGTGGCTATCCTTATTCTTCTTCAGTTAAGACATATTTTTATTGTATTTTTCTTTTTGTTATTATTATTTAATTTACAGAATGAACTCATTTACTGTTTTTTTCACAGGTTTTGGAGAAGAACAAGTACAAGTCGGGAATATAGTTACACCAGTGATCTCCATTTACCAAGACGGGGAGAAGTTGGTGATGAAACTAAAGAGCAGTGTCACCAGCTCTGAAAACTCATTTGTACTGGGCAAGGAATTTGATGGGAATATCCTCGGCAAACAATACAGAGTAAGAACCTAGAATTCACTTCCATAGCATTTATCAGAGACGTCAATACCAGAATAGTTGACTCAAATCCTAATTAGATGTTCATAGTAGTCACTGAATTTCTAGTAGTTACTGAAGACTTTTGCACAGTACTGTATTCCTGGTTCTTTACATCTGTGGTTACATCTGAGATTGTTTTGTACCATATTTTATCATTCTACTCAAAGCTGGTCGCTAAATAACAACACTAGTCGGTACTCTTGGAAACTGATGGAGCTACTTTTCTGGGTGGAAGGATATGTTTGAATCTATGTTGAGTCACTTTTCCATTATCTTTGTTTATTCTTTTGCAAAACTGTTGTATAAAAGAAGTAGAACAATCACAATGTGTGTGTTATCGCAGATGTTGTGATGATCTGGAGTGCCAAATCACAGCAGTGATGTTATTTGCGATAACACACTCCCACTCATTCTACTGTTAATAACTGAAAAATAAGACTAGTGTTTAACGGGTTAAATGGGGAATGAGTGCTATATGGCTCCCGTAAGATTAACTGGAAGCCTGTTTTTTCTAGTCTGTTGTTCACCTGGATGGAGGCAAAATAGTGCAAACACGGAAGTGGGATGATAAAACGGGCTTCCTGACCCGCGAGATCCAAGATGGCAAGATGATCACGGTGAGAATGAGCTAGCTCACTTTAGACTTGTGAACTCACTTGTAAGTGTAGAGGTTGTATTGAAACGCATATAATAATGTACTTTTCATTGTGTTTTTCCAGACAATGAGATGTGATGACATTGTGGCAGTGCGCACCTACGAGAAGATCAGCGAGGTTGACTGAAATCTAAAACGAGCAGGATTTTACACCTCAAGCATCTGATTGTCATCACGCATGATCTGAATTTGGTCTGCAAATGTTTTATTATTTCTTTCCTGATAGATCCTTGCAAAGCTGTCTTAAGCTCAGTAAAAAATAAACCAAAAGGTCTGGTGTCTTTAAATGGAATACAATTGACACTGATGCACCTGCTTTAAAACTATAGTATTATTGCGCTTTATTCACCAATATCGTCCAAAGTTTGTTCTTAAATGTGTCCTTCAGAAAGTCCTAAGAAAAATTCTACGTTTGACTCATGACGTGTTCTTAAACCGCAGAACTGTTCACACCTTTGTGCTCTTGAGTGTGTAGATTCTGTTCTTAGCTAAGAACTAAGAAAACATTAGGGAATGTCAGAATCTCTGTGATAACTGCATAAGTTGTTTTTAAGAAGAACAGTTGGTAAATGAGGCCCATTATTATTAGGGGTCCAAGCACTTGGGGCTGGAACCCTATTGTAATGGTTAGGGTAGGATTCTTCTTCTTATTCTGATCCTGTCCTAAAATGAACCGGTCAGACTGAACCACAAGTCGTACAGACATTAAACTTGGTCAACTGGTAGGATTCCCTTGCAATACTCAGGCCCTCTAGATGAGCCTGATCAGCCTGAAAGAAACGCTACTATGCAGCATTTTGCATTTGGGCGTGCAACTCTTTGCAAAGCCCCAAGAACCATTCCGACTTTTGCTAATTGGCTGCTACAAATGTATCCAACCTTAAAATTAGGTATTTCTTTTTCTCCTTTTCACTTGTGGTCATGAACATGAATCTCTATTATACACTGCAGAAGATTTCCTCAAGGGTTAATTGTTTAAAAACAGCACTTTTTAAACTCATCTGAGGATTTGTATCCGATCATCCCAAGTAAACAGTAAAAGCAAGGTTTATCCAACCCAGCCGACTAAAACTCATACACACGTTGTCTGACTCCAAACTTGAAATGTGTGTTCACAATAACACTCTGAAAATGTATGCCAAGTTTGGTTTGATTCAGCCTCTGCGTGGTGTTAAAAAGCTAATAAAGAAATTCACATAATTTTAGCTAAATTCTTATGAAACTTCTTCAAAAAAATCAACAACCTGTTGGCATTTATAATCACTGTCGCCGCCACCTGCAACTAACCCCCCCGACACAAAGCCAAACAGGTAAAAGCACGAGTGCTTTGTCTGATTTTATACACACAAATCTGTAACATATCCTCCAATTTTTGGTGAATGTTGGTCTCTAGGGGGCCAAGCTAAATAACTGTATTTCAGCAAGTGTTTGTCTCACAAAGTTCAAACTTTGCATGATGCTCCTGTGTCGGAGTCCAAACCAAGACTGCATCTACATTGTACAACACTGCAGGGAAAGCCAGTGTTATGAGTGATTGATAAGGAGTTCTGATTATGGCAGCCCCCCAGGATAAGGGGTACCCTCCCCACTTGATTAAGTGATGAGGCCAAATTCACTAAATGACTAGCTATAACAAAGTCTAAAATGTAATCTTTTTTTATATAGAATTATGGGAATGTTGTGGAGGAAAAAAAATTAATTTGGTTTTCAGAGAAGCACACTTACCTTAGTGCCTAATCATGGGCTCAGGTCCCAACAGTGCTACTGCACTTAGGAGTGAGAGAGAATGAGGCACTCTGCCTACGGGAATCATGGAAATGTATGTCAAGAAAACAAATCGGTATGGGATGTGCCCCTTACCTTAACTATACAATCCTTACAAACCAATCAGGTGTATGAGGAATGCAACATGCTAGTCAGCTAACGGTAGTGATATGAGTGATAACTTTCATGATGTATTAACCTTCTTAACAAAAATGAACTCTGTGATCAATGTTACAGTTACAGTGAATAGGGCAGTTTCACAGCCCAAAAAGTGCACTATGTAGTAAATAAGGCACAGCTTCAAACACACCCCAAATAGCACACTATATAGTGAATAGGGCAGAGTTTTAGACAGAGCCCAAGGCCTATTTATTATATAGTGCCGTGTTTTGGGGTTTGTCTGAAACTATGCCCTATGCTATATGGTTCACTGTGTTGGACTGTATCTGAATCTATGCCCTTTTGACTATACGGTGCATTATGTTGGGCTGTGTCTGAATCTATGCCATGTTCACTAGATAGTGCACTATTTTGGGCTGTGTCTAAATCTATGCCCTATTCACTATATAGTGCACTATTTTGGGCTGTGTCTAAATCTATGCCTTTCTGACTATATGGCTCATTAGGTTGGGCTGTGTCTGAATCGATGCCCTGTTCACTATATATTTGCACATATGGACACCTTCCTGTACATATTGCACTTCTGCACACCTTATCGCACATGCAGCATATGGCACTAATTGTCCCCTTATATAAATATTGATCAGTATCCTGACGTGCATTTCAATTTCATAGCCATTTATCTAAACCATACAATTTCTACCAACCAGTCAGTTCTGTGAGAATAGCCTGACACCAAGTTATGATATTGTCTCCGCCCACAAGCTTATGTATAAATAATCTGGTTCACCTGCACAAATTACACAGGAGGGCTCCACCTGAAAGAGCAGCTGTAAAAGAAAAATTCTACGTTTGACTCATGACGTGTTCTTAAACCGCAGAACTGTTCACACCTTTGTGCTCTTGAGTGTGTAGATTCTGTTCTTAGCTAAGAACTAAGAAAACATTAGGGAATGTCAGAATCTCTGTGATAACTGCATAAGATGTTTTTAAGAAGAACAGTTGGTAAATGAGGCCCATTATTATTAGGGGTCCAAGCACTTGGGGCTGGAACCCTATTGTAATGGTTAGGGTAGGATTCTTCTTCTTATTCTGATCCTGTCCTAAAATGAACCGGTCAGACTGAACCACAAGTCGTACAGACATTAAACTTGGTCAACTGGTAGGATTCCCTTGCAATACTCAGGCCCTCTAGATGAGCCTGATCAGCCTGAAAGAAACGCTACTATGCAGCATTCATTTGGGCGTGCAACTCTTTGCAAAGCTCTAAGAACCATTCCGACTTTTGCTAATTGGCTGCTACAAATGTATCCAACCTTAAACTTAGGTATTTCTTTGTCTCCATTTCACTTGCGGTCATGAACATGAATCTCTATTATACACTGCAGAAGATTTCCTCAAGGGTTAATTGTTTAAAAACAGCACTTTTTAAACTCATCTGAGGATTTGTATCCGATCATCCCAAGTAAACAGTAAAAGCAAGGTTTATCCAACCCAGCCGACTAAAACTCATACACACGTTGTCTGACTCCAAACTTGAAATGTGTGTTCACAATAACACTCTGAAAATGTATGCCAAGTTTGGTTTGATTCAGCCTCTGCGTGGTGTTAAAAAGCTAATAAAGAAATTCACATAATTTTAGCTAAATTCTTATGAAACTTCTTCAAAAAAATCAACAACCTGTTGGCATTTATAATCACTGTCGCCGCCACCTGCAACTAACCCCCCCGACACAAAGCCAAACAGGTAAAAGCACGAGTGCTTTGTCTGATTTTATACACACAAATCTGTAACATATCCTCCAATTTTTGGTGAATGTTGGTCTCTAGGGGGCCAAGCTAAATAACTGTATTTCAGCAAGTGTTTGTCTCACAAAGTTCAAACTTTGCATGATGCTCCTGTGTCGGAGTCCAAACCAAGACTGCATCTACATTGTACAACACTGCAGGGAAAGCCAGTGTTATGAGTGATTGATAAGGAGTTCTGATTATGGCAGCCCCCCAGGATAAGGGGTACCCTCCCCACTTGATTAAGTGATGAGGCCAAATTCACTAAATGACTAGCTATAACAAAGTCTAAAATGTAATCTTTTTTTTATATAGAATTATGGGAATGTTGTGGAGAAAAAAATTAATTTGGTTTTCAGAGAAGCACACTTACCTTAGTGCCTAATCATGGGCTCAGGTCCCAACAGTGCTACTGCACTTAGGAGTGAGAGAGAATGAGGCACTCTGCCTACGGGAATCATGGAAATGTATGTCAAGAAAACAAATCAGTATGGGATGTGCCCCTTACCTTAACTATACAATCCTTACAAACCAATCAGGTGTATGAGGAATGCAACATGCTAGTCAGCTAACGGTAGTGATATGAGTGATAACTTTCATAATGTATTAACCTTCTTAACAAAAATGAACTCTGTGATCAATGTTACAGTTACAGTGAATAGGGCAGTTTCACAGCCCAAAAAGTGCACTATGTAGTAAATAAGGCACAGCTTCAAACACACCCCAAATAGCACACTATATAGTGAATAGGGCAGAGTTTTAGACAGAGCCCAAGGCCTATTTATTATATAGTGCCGTGTTTTGGGGTTTGTCTGAAACTATGCCCTATGCTATATGGTTCACTGTGTTGGACTGTATCTGAATCTATGCCCTTTTGACTATACGGTGCATTATGTTGGGCTGTGTCTGAATCAATGCCTTTCTAACTATATGACTCATTAGGTTGGGCTGTGTCTGAAATCTATGCCCTATTCACTATATAGTGCACTATTTTGGGCTGTGTCTGAATCTATGCCTTTCTGACTATATGGCTCATTAGGTTGGGCTGTGTCTGAATCGATGCCCTGTTCACTATATATTTGCACATATGGACACCTTCCTGTACATATTGCACTTCTGCACACCTTATCGCACATGCAGCATATGGCACTAATTGTCCCCTTATATAAATATTGATCAGTATCCTGACGTGCATTTCAATTTCATAGCCATTTATCTAAACCATACAATTTCTACCAACCAGTCAGTTTCTGTGAGAATAGCCTGACACCAAGTTATGATATTGTCTCCGCCCACAAGCTTATGTATAAATAATCTGGTTCACCTGCACAAATTACACAGGAGGGCTCCACCTGAAAGAGCAGCTGTAAAAGAAAAATTCTACGTTTGACTCATGACGTGTTCTTAAACCGCAGAACTGTTCACACCTTTGTGCTCTTGAGTGTGTAGATTCTGTTCTTAGCTAAGAACTAAGAAAACATTAGGGAATGTCAGAATCTCTGTGATAACTGCATAAGTTGTTTTTAAGAAGAACAGTTGGTAAATGAGGCCCATTATTATTAGGGGTCCAAGCACTTGGGGCTGGAACCCTATTGTAATGGTTAGGGTAGGATTCTTCTTCTTATTCTGATCCTGTCCTAAAATGAACCGGTCAGACTGAACCACAAGTCGTACAGACATTAAACTTGGTCAACTGGTAGGATTCCCTTGCAATACTCAGGCCCTCTAGATGAGCCTGATCAGCCTGAAAGAAACACTACTATGCAGCATTCATTTGGGCGTGCAACTCTTTGCAAAGCTCTAAGAACCATTCCGACTTTTGCTAATTGGCTGCTACAAATGTATCCAACCTTAAAATTAGGTATTTCTTTGTCTCCATTTCACTTGTGGTCATGAACATGAATCTCTATTATACACTGCAGAAGATTTCCTCAAGGGTTAATTGTTTAAAAACAGCACTTTTTAAACTCATCTGAGGATTTGTATCCGATCATCCCAAGTAAACAGTAAAAGCAAGGTTTATCCAACCCAGCCGACTAAAACTCATACACACGTCGTCTGACTCCAAACTTGAAATGTGTGTTCACAATAACACTCTGAAAATGTATGCCAAGTTTGGTTTGATTCAGCCTCTGCGTGGTGTTAAAAAGCTAATAAAGAAATTCACATAATTTTAGCTAAATTCTTATGAAACTTCTTCAAAAAATCAACAACCTGTTGGCATTTATAATCACTGTCGCCGCCACCTGCAACTAACCCCCCCGACACAAAGCCAAACAGGTAAAAGCACGAGTGCTTTGTCTGATTTTATACACACACCTTATACACACAAATATATAACATATCCTGCCATTTTGGTGAATGCTGGTCTCTAGGGGGCCAAGTTAAATAACTATTTCAGTAAGTGGTTGTCTAATTGCCCCCTTATATAAATATTGATCAGCATCTTCATGTGTGTTTCAATTTCATAGCCATTAATCTAAACCATACAGTTTCTACCAACCAGTCAGGTCTGTGAGAATAGCCTGACACCCAGTTATGATATCGTCTCCGCCCACAAGCTTATGTATAAATAATCTGGGTCATCTGTACAAATTACACAGGAGGGCTCCACCTGAAAGAGCAGCTGTAAAACTTTTGTGTCAAACAGGACAGAAACAGACTCAAAACTATATCTGTAAAATGGAGGCGTTCTTTGGAAACTGGAAACTGGTCAGCAGTGAAAACTTTGAAGAATACATGAGAGCAGTCGGTAAGATATTTATTTTGTCTGTAGTGGCTATCCTTATTCTTCTTCAGTTAAGACATATTTTTATTGTATTTTTCTTTTTGTTATTATTTAATTTACAGAATGAACTCATTTACTGTTTTTTTCACAGGTTTTGGAGAAGAACAAGTACAAGTCGGGAATATAGTTACACCAGTGATCTCCATTTACCAAGACGGGGAGAAGGTTGTGACAAAACTAAAGACCAGCATCATCAGCTCTGAAAACTCATTCATACTGGGCAAGGAATTTGACGAGAATGTGGCCGGCAAACAATACAGAGTAAGAACCTAGAATTCACTTCCATAGCATTTATCAGAGACGTCAATACCAAAATAGTTGACTCAAATCCTAATTAGATGTTCATAGTAGTCACTGAATTTCTAGTAGTTACTGAAGACTTTTGCACAGTACTGTATTCCTGGTTCTTTACATCTGTGGTTACATCTGAGATTGTTTTGTACCATATTTTATCATTCTACTCAAAGCTGGTCGCTAAATAACAACACTAGTCGGTACTCTTGGAAACTGATGGAGCTACTTTTCTGGGTGGAAGGATATGTTTGAATCTATGTTGAGCCACTTTTCCATTATCTTTGTTTATTCTTTTGCAAAACTGTTGTATAAAAGAAGTAGAACAATCACAATGTGTGTGTTATCGCAGATGTTGTGATGATCTGGAGTGCCAAATCACAGCAGTGATGTTATTTGCGATAACACACTCCCACTCATTCTACTGTTAATAACTGAAAAATAAGACTAGTGTTTAATGGGTTAAATGGGGAATGAGTGCTATATGGCTCCCGTAAGATTAACTGGAAGCCTGTTTTTTCTAGTCTGTTGTTCACCTTGACGGAGGCAAACTGGTGAACACACGGAAGTGGGACGATAAAACGAGCTTCCTGACCCGCGAGATCCAAGATGGCAAGATGATCATGGTGAGAATGAGCTAGCTCACTTTAGACTTGTGAACTCACTTGTAAGTGTAGAGGTTGTATTGAAACGCATATAATAATGTACTTTTCATTGTGTTTTTCCAGACAATGAGATGTGATGACATTGTGGCAGTGCGCACCTACGAGAAGATCAGCGAGGTTGACTGAAATCTAAAACGAGCAGGATTTTACACCTCAAGCATCTGATTGTCATCACGCATGATCTGAATTTGGTCTGCAAATGTTTTATTATTTCTTTCCTGATAGATCATTGCAAAGCTGTCTTAAGCTCAATAAAAAATAAACCAAAAGGTCTGGTGTCTTTAAATGGAATACAATTGACACTGATGCACCTGCTTTAAAACTATAGTATTATTGCGCTTTATTCACCAATATCGTCCAAAGTTTGTTTTTAAATGTGTCCTTCAGAAAGGTCCTATGAAAAAGTCTATGTCAGATTCATGACGTGTTCTTAAACCGCAGAACTGTTCACACCTTTGTGCTGTTGAGTGTGTAGATTCTGTTCTTAGCTAAGAACAAATCCCAACAAAGAAAACATTAGTGAATGTCAGAATCTCTGTGATAACTGCATAAGTTGGTTTTAAGAAGAACAGTTGGTAAATGAGGCCCATTATTATTAGGGGTCCAAGCACATAGTGCTGGAACCCTATTGTAACTGTTAGGGTAGGATTCTTATTTCTATTCTGATTCTGTCCTAAAATGAACTGGTCAGACCAAACCACAAGTCGGACAGACATTAAACTTGGTCAACTGGTAGGATTCCCTTGCAATACTCAGGCCCTCTAGATGAGCCTGGTCAGCCTGTAAGAGGTGCTACTATATTTTGCATTTGGGCGTGCAACTCTTTGCAAAGCCCCAAGAACTATTAAGACTTTTGCTAATTGGCTGCTACAAATGTATCCGAACTTAAAATTAGGTATTTCTTTTTCTCCTTTTCACTTGTGGACATGAATCTGAATCTCTATTATACACTACAATGAATTTTCACATGTTTGAAAACTGCATTTTTTAAACTGAAGATTTGTATCCAATCACCTCATCTAAACAGTAAAAGCAAGGTTTATCCAACCCAGCGTACTAAAACTCATACACATTTGACACAGATTGATTCTAAACTTGAAGTGTGTGATCACAATAACACTCTGAAAATGCATGCTTAGTTTGGCCTGATTCAGCCTCTGGGTGGTGTTAAAATGCTAATAAAGAAAACTACTTTTGCACACCAGTCTTAAAATTTTGGCTAAATTCTCATGAAACTTCTTCAAAAAATATCAAAAACATCTTGACATTTATAATCACTGTCGGCACCAACTGCAACTAACCTTCTTGACACAAAGCCATCAGGTGAAAGCACAAGTGCTTTGTCTGAGTTTATACATAAACTTTACACATACATAAAATCAAGTCTATAACATATCCTGCCATTTTTATGTATTAATCTAAATAACTGTATTTCAGCAAGTGTTTGTCTCACAAAGTTCAAACTTTGCATGAGTCCAAACCAGGACTGCATCTGCATCTACATTGTACAACGCTGCAAGCCAGTGCTATGAGCACGGTGACTGTTAGAAGAGTTCTGATTATGGTATAAGTATGAATTCATTTCATATATAATCTTCAAACTGATAATGAGGGTATCATGCGATAAGAAGCACCCCCAGGATAGGAGGTCCCCTCCCCACTTCTTGATGAGACCAAATTCACTAACATGCACTATTCACTAGCAATAAAAAAGTCAAAAATGTAATCTGGACAACTGAATTAATCTATTTTATTATCACTGAATAAGTGTGCATTATATATTTTTTATTATTTTAATATAGAATTATGGGAATAGTGTGAAAGAAAAATCATTTGGTTTTCAGAGTAGCACACTTACTTAAGTGCCCAGTCATGAGTTTGGGTCCCAGCAGTGCTACACTTAGGAGTTGTTTCTACACTCATTGTCCATTTTATCAGCTCCACTTACTATATAGGTGCACTTTGTAGTTCTACAGTTACAGACTGTAGTCCATCTGTTTCTCTGCATTTTTTGTTGGCCCCCTTTTACCCTGTTCTTCAGGGGTCAGGACCCCCATGGACCCTCACAGAGCAGGTATTATTTGGGTGGTGGATCATTCTCAGCACTGCAGTAACACTGATGTGGTGGTGGTGTGTTAGTGTGTGTTGCGCTGGTCTGAGTGGATCAGACACAGCTGGAGTTTTTAAACACCTCAGTGTCACTGCTGGACTGAGAATAGTCCACCAACCAAAAATATCCAGCCAACAGTGTCCTGTGGGCAGCATCCTGTGACCACTGATGAAGGACTAGAGGATGACCAACACAAACTGTGCAGCAGCAGATGAGCCATCGTCTCTGACTTTACATCTACAAGGTGGACTGTAAAGGTAGGAGTGTCTAATAGAGTGGACAGTGAGTGGACAGTGTTTAAAAACTCCAGCAGCACTGCTGTGTCTGATCCACTCAGACCAGCGCAACACACACTAACACACCACCACCACATCAGTGTTACTGCAGTGCTAAGAATGATCCACCACCCAAATAGTACCTGCTCTGTGAGGGTCCATGGGGGTCCTGACCCCTGAAGAACAGGGTAAAAGGGGGCAAACAAAAAATGCAGAGAAACAGATGGACTACAGTCTGTAACTGTAGAACTACAAAGTGCACCTATATAGTAAGTGGGGCTGATAAAATGGACAATGAGCGTAGAAACAAGGAGGTGGTCGTAATGTTATGGCTGATCTGTGTAGAATCTACTGTGTATTGTTAAAAAAAAAGAAATCTACATTCAAACGCACCTGAAGAAGTGACGTGTCGTCGCGAACGAATCGACTCTTTGATTCGACTCTTTGAGTCGGCTCTGAACGTTTGAAGCCGACTCGTTTGTGAAGGACACATTTTACGCGCATTTGAATGTACTGTTTTGTTAAAACACATTAGTCGATGCCTCGTGCACCACAACAAAAGAAAACCTTTAAATTATTTGTTAGACTGTTTACTTTTTCTTTTATTCATGTTAAATGCCGATGATTCTTTTACTCCAGACTCGAGTCTGAAGTTGGCTAAATTTCCCGTTCCACCTTAAACGGTGTAGCAGTTTCTGGCGCCTGAGGCTTCAGCTTCGTCTCAGTGCTCACTTTCAATTGAGCGTAAGTTCTGGTTTCTCTGTTCTGGTTTATAAATGATAGAACTGAGACATCGCGGAACAACTAAGCCTGCGTTTACATATTTTTATATGCATATCTGTGAATCAAACCTGTCAGCAACTTTGACCCACACAGTGGAAGATCCAGTCCGCTCACATGACTGTGGGAATGGGGCAACAACAGCGTCACGTGACCAGTACAGGCTTCCCGTTTGGGTTTTTGCTGTGGAAATCTTTTCACTGCGCTCTTCACAGACCCAAAGCCCAGAGCTGAGCTGAGTTAAACATGGAGCTGCTGCTGCTCTGCCTGGCTGGACCACTTTTCTACCAGCTAGTTTGTTCAGCACCAATAAAAGAGTCCATTAGAGAGAGACACCTGCAGGGAGGAAGTAAGTGCACTGCTGTCCTCACATTCTCACAGACTCCATTAGCACTGCACTAATGCACTGCACTCATTCGCAGAGCTTAGACATGAACCTGAACAGCTGCTTTTGTGTTCCGTGGTTTTAAAATGTGTGCCTGGGCCTGCCGTGTTTAAGATTTGTTGTTTTTGTTGTTTTGGTTTCACTTTAATTCAGCTTACAGCCCATATAAACATTGAATATGTTGTTATATGTTTTCAGTACTTTCCAAAATATAAGTAGAATAAGGTATTATATTTTCAGTACGTTGAGGGCTGGCATATATACTCGATTAAAGCTATTTTAGTTCATTTCAGTTGTGTCCGTTTGTATAAAATTTAATTACTCGTTCAATTGTCAAAATAATTAGAAAATTACTCGCTTGCTTATATAATCAATAGTGACAGCCCTGTTTTCACTCAGTTTTTTGAATGGGGGTCTGTCTTAAAGTGGATTTCCACTGATTGATCAGTCTTTGAGATGTAAACAAAGAATTTCAAAGTAGTTTAGTGTAAAATGGTTTATGTAGCGGATCTTACTGGCTCAAATTTCTATACCGAGATGGTGATAGGAACCAGATGTATACAACATAAAAATGACCATTTTGTTTACTCTTCAAAACCGCCGGTGAATTCAGGGTTTTTCTATGTAATGTTGATGATGGTAAGACAGTGGTAAATCTGTAAAAACAAGTTTTCTTTGTGCACTGTTTTGCACTGTAACACCCTGCATGCATCTTTCCACCATAAATGGCTTGAAAAATGTCTCAGGCCAAACCTTTTCTCAAAGTTATCATAAAACAATATCCTGGGCATCAGATAAGGTATTCATAACTATCTTGTGTATTCATTTTCTGCGAGGCAGCTTTTAGAGACGTTAAACTTTTCAGATGTCTGGTTCCTCTCACCGCCATTGTGAACAAGCCTCACTCTAAGTTTTTCTTAAAACTTAAAAACCACTTTAACTGACTTTGTTTACATCCTAATGTCAACTCATTTGAGTTTTCATAAGGTCTTAGTTCATATCTTATGACTGCAGGCCAAACTGTAGAAAGTCCTGTCACATGACCAGATGTTCACAGTTCAGCTGTGTTAAAGATGAAAACATCATACATGTTTTGGAATGTTGTTTCCGCTTACAGGCAAATTCTGGCATCTCTCGGACCTGCACTTCGACCCCACCTATCATGTCACTAAAGATCCCACCAAAGTGTGCTTCTCCTCAAAGGGTGTTCCTGTGACAGACCCAGGACTTTTTGGAGATTTCATGTGTGACTCTCCGTACCAGCTTATTCAGTCAGCCTTCAATCATATGAAGCACGTGGACCAACAGCCTGAGTTCATTATCTGGACTGGGTATGAGATTTTCACAGCCAAGATGCCGGCTAGAGATTTATTTTAGTGAGAGGTCAATCGTAACACCCGTGAGCAAAGCAGTACAATTGTAAAAGTGACCTTTCAAAGGGGAAATTCATTTTTAACCCTTCTGGGCTGTCTGACACATATGAATCTGTTTGGATTTCCTATTAAGATTATACAAGATTTATCTACATAAACAAGATGTACAAGATTTATAATCAATTTAAGAAAAAGTTATGCTTTCTAAGCTGACCACACCAATTTCATGTCTCTTTAATATGACTTGTAATGAGGCCCTTAGCACAGTTTTTGTCTTTATTTTTAATGTTGTTTTGGTTTTGTTTTCCTGGTGAAGTTTCAGTTTTGCTGTAATATCCAGTACAAATATGCAACAAAGAATTCCAGTTGGTTTATATAACATGGAGTTCCTTAAAGTTCATCAAATGATGATATTGTTTATGAAATACCTCCATAATTATGTGGGAGCTACACAGTCCATGACTCCATTATCATGTGCGCTCAAAAATCTGGCAAAAAAAGTAATGGCAATTTTTTTTAACCAACATTGTGATGGAATTTAAATGCAATTGTTTTTTTATGGATTAACCTCCAGGCCTTTATTTATTGATGCCGAGAAGACTAGCATGCCCGTTTTGTTGGTTTGAGTCTTAAACATTGAACACTTGCCAGACTGCCAGTTCACAAACTCTGCATTGCTAGTTTAAATTTCTAACTCTCAGTGAACTCTCAATTTGAAACTTGTGCTCACGACAGTGATTTTGATATAAAAACGTATCATTGTTCAGTCCTAGTAGCAACTAGCAGCTAGGATGCTAGGTTGGAGAGGCTTTAGAGAACTGTTTGCTTGGATATCCAGCTAGTTTCTAAGTTGGACAAGATTTTGAGAACATTGGCAGAAATACCGTTCAGTCAAATGAGAAATTGTAGCACACTTTGTTAGAGCTGCTGTATAACATTGAGTTTCAAGTGTAAAATACTGTGCTATCAAGCTAGCCTTTCTTGTTGTAGCTAATCGAAACTATGAAGTTGGCAAGTTGAACGATAAAGTTGCCACCATGCTAATGTTACCTCAATTAATGACAGCCTATCTATCTTAACAGTGTCACCTCTCACACACATATAAAGCAAATATAATTTGACATTAAATGTATATTGAGGTATATTGAGTTGTGTGCTACAATTTCTCATTAGGTTGAATGAGTTGTTTGCCAGCGTTTTGCAAACATGTACAACTTGCAGCTGTTGCTATGAAAAGACTGCATTGTTGGGTGAAGCATGGTTGATTGTATGTGGCAATAATGTGACTGTTAAACTTTTAGAGGAATGAACTGAGAAAGACTTTTTCCACTACAAAGGAATACACTACACATTTTTCAGATGCTGTAATGCTAAGCTGTATTTTTTCTGTAGTGCCAGTGGAGTTGTGGTATGTTGCTGTTGGCCTTTAAGCTCTGGTTAATCGGATAAGCCCAAAACTGGCATTCATTTTGCTCAATGGGCATAATTAAAGTATTTTACATGGGGAGTCCTCTTACTGCACCTTGATGCAGGATTAGCACTTTTAGCGTAATTACTGATTGAATGGCCCTCTGTATGCATGTCGGTTGTTAATAGTTGTGTGAAGTGTGTGCTCTTTCCTGCAGAGACAGCCCTCCTCATGTTCCAGCAGATGAGCTGTCCACAGAAGCTGTGATCAGTGTAATAAGCAACATGACTCACACCTTACGTCAGTTCTTCCCTGAGCTGCCGGTATACCCTGCACTAGGCAACCACGACTACTGGCCACAGGTATTTCACCCTTTTTCTACTGTACCCTGTATTTAGTCTGTATTTTCTACTTTGTTAGCCATAGTCTGACCTGTTCCTGCAACATCTGAGGATTTTGGGCTATGGAGTAATGACAGTATGTAAAAGAAAGGTCACATTAATCCCTGAAAGTTAAATGGCCAAAATTTAAAATGTAATCATCACTACAACTGTTGTGAACATGCTCGCCTCCTACAGCAATGCTGCAGTAGTCTCTAGAGTGAGTCTTACCAGTTTAAAGGCTTAAAAACCCTTTTCTTATGCTGTATTTTGAAGGTGGGAGAACTTTTTAAACAAATTCCAAGCACTTCGGGAAAGGGTACATAAGGATGGGCTTTTTGTTTATATATTTATTTATTCTTAATTAAACTAGCTGGCTCATACAGAAGTTACACTGGCTAACAATACTGCTAGGAAGCCAAATATCACATTTATATTTATTATACGCTATATCAGTGGTGCATTTTTTTATTGTGGTGGTGGGAGGAGGCGGTTCTCTATGGTTGTCTGATTTATCTGCAAAATGCATGCTGAGTGTTGTAGTAAGAGAACACTGATGGACGAAAACATGAAAAGAATGCAATTACATAACGCAACAACATATTAAATGCTAGTTGTAGGTCGGAATTAAATGGAAAGGACTTGCCGGCAGGCCAAACCTGCTATTACACATGGCTACACACTTAAAAAAGATGTTTCTTTAAGGGTTCTATAGTAGAGAAAATGGTTCTGTACAAAACCATGAACACTTACAGAACCATTTGTGTGATTAAAGGGTCCTTTGCATTGAGGAAAAGCTTCTTGACATTGATGGAGAATTTTTTCAAAAAGTACCTTTTTGAAAAGGATTCTTCCAGTGTTGGATCCTTTTTCTTTTAAAACTACTAGGCTTTAAAATTAGATAGTTTCAATGGCAGCACTCCATTTAAAGGAGGACAAGTAAACAAACCTGCATTTTCTTTGCCAGAGCATTATTTGTCAATACATATTCCATTCGAGAAGTCCTGAAATGTGAGGTCTTTGCTGTTTTGGCATATTTTTCGTGATCTCCCCATTTAATATGTTATACGCCACTCAACCATTAGGAATCCTCCCATGGCAATACAGAGATCCTGACTACTTGAGTAGCCACTGATAGAGGCTAATAAATAAAGCAATATTCACCTTCCTAGCAGAAATGTTCCCTCTTCCTTCTCTCTGCATTTGCCAGCTAGTGGGAGAAAACATTTCTAATAGCTTGCCCTCAAATATCCACCCCCAAGTAGTTGTAGTTTATGTACATCATCAGAAGGGAGCCTTTAAACTGGAAAATATCACCCTAGAGTCTATTGTGGCACCACTATAAGAGATAAGTAGGCATCTTTACAACAGATGTAGCAATGTTGTTTTGTTTTTTGTTTCCATTTAAGATGATCGTCTAAAATGACCATGCTCAAACACATTCATTTTATAAGAAGCATTCATATATCTGTATGTAAAGTCTTCTGTGTAAGTTTTTTTCCAGAATTTCCATAATCAGTGTGTAGTCATTTTTTCTAAATTGCACTTTTTCTCTTTTATTTCTCTTTCAGGATCAGCTTCCAGTGAAGACAAGTGCAATTTATCAGGCTGTAGCCAAACTTTGGACTCCATGGCTAAGCCCAGAAGCCCTCGCTACACTGCAAGAAGGTATGCGCTGAAGGATATTTTCAGTGTTGTTCCAGCTCTTTGCGCTACATACATTTTGAATGAACAGACTAATGCATTCATTTGCTCGTTACATTCGTTTTTTTTATGGTTTGTTGGTTTGTAATAATAAGGCTAAATAGTTATATGCTAAATTAGGCTGCACTGCTTCTGAATTGCTGTACATTTTGCTGATGGTCTTTATCTGTCACTTTTTTTTTTTTATGAAGGAGGCTTTTACTCTCAGCTGATAAAGCCCGGTCTTCGGCTGGTGAGCCTGAACACAAACCTTTATTACACTCCCCAACAAGGTGACTGAGAACATCACCGACCCAGCTGGTCAGTTCAAGTGGCTGCAGGATACGCTGGAGCTGTCCAAACAGAGCATGGAGAAAGTAAGTGTACACTTTATCAGGCTGAGATGGGGGCTGCTGAGCTGATGGAGAGGACCTGCAAGCATGTTTGTATTTTCAGGATGTCTAAATTTTTTGTTTTAAATAAGATTTTGGGAAATATGGAGGTCTGTTAAAGCAATAAACTATTGTTCTTCTCTGAGGTTTATGTGATCGCTCACGTCCCAATTGGTTACCTGCCCTATGCTAAAAACACCACGGCCATGAGGGAGCACCACAACGAAAAACTAGTGGACATATTCCGCAGCTACAGCGACATCATTCAGGGCCAGTTCTATGGGCACACCCACAGAGACAGCATACTGGTTCTGCTGGATCGCCAAGGTACAGTCGCAGACATTTCCAAGCGATAACAAAAAAGACCATTCATTTAACTGTCCTGGAATGACCCCTGTGGAGAATAGCACAGAGTGATTACCTTTTGCCCTCTGGGCTGATTTGTTCTAACCACGCACACACACATTTTCTAAGCCACTTATCCTCATGGCTTGTGGGGGTGCTGGAGCCTAGAGCTTATCCCAGCGTTCATTAACATCTCCAATTTGCTTGACTGAATGCCTTTGGACTGAGGGAGGAAACCCACACAGACACAGGCAGAACATGCAAACTCCACTCAGAAAGGACCCTGGTTGCCCAACCAGGGATTTGAACCCAGGCCCTTCTTGTTGTGAGGCGACAGTATTACTCATGCCACTGTGCCACCCTGCGTTCTATTCAATAGACAAACATTGTTGCCCTTCACTTTTGCCACTGGTGTAAGTTTTGCTCTGGAGCTACAAGGCTCAAAGTGATAATTAATATAATTAATAGAAGCTTCTAGGTTAGCATTCTACAAACAGCTTTCCTAAAAGATCACACACTTGTCTTAAACTGCACCAGTTTGTTAGATAATCTCTAGACATGCTTATGTGGTTTCTGACACTGTATGAAACACTGTTTTCTGTAAAAATGAACAAAATACATTGCATAGTTCAACGCAGTAGTAGTAGCCATCTTGAAGGCTGAATTTGTCTGTACATTTATCCATTTTTATAGATAACAATATGCCATAACAGTAAGCTTTGGAAACTTGGCTGATAAGGGGTAAGGGGAAAACTGTGTACATTTTCTTGCTAAATCTGTTTTTTTCTAAGTTCGGATGTATGGATTATCTGTGTTTGCAATACTTTGTTTACGATACTTGGTAAGGAGCAAAACGTATATGTTTTATGTGGACGGGGTGGGCAATATGACAACATTTATCGTTATGTTAGCAAATCATGGAAATCATCAGATCTTAAAGAACGCTGAACAATTGCATGTTTCATTACGAAGAGATCATACTTAGCCCTGTTTTACTGAATTCAGTGCTGTGTCTGAAACATATACAGTTAATTGTATTCATAGTCTTTGATAGTTTTCTTTAATCTACCATTGTTGGTTCTTTTTTGTAGAACAAAACCTATATTAAGTGTTTTCCATATTGCCCATCTCTAGGTAAGGGCTTTTTAAAGTTTATGTTCTTGGTTGGAGATATGGTTAAATTTGCAGTTGCAGTGACACATAAGCAACCACCATCAGCCTGTTCTCAGAGCCTGTTCTCTTCTTGTTTAAATGTGCACTCTTAGACTTAATGTTTCTGAATAGGGGGTCATATGTCTATTCTTTTAAAGGAAAGCCTGTTAACTCCATCTTTGTTGCTCCGGCTGTGACCCCAATCAAAAGTCTTCTGGAGCAGTATTCAAATAACCCTGCCGTCCGCATGTACCTGTACGACCCTCAAGACTATAGCTTACAGGTAAGTAACTACTCATCAGCATACACATCATTGTTCCGCCAGAGGAAAGAGCTTGTTTGAATTTTTATTTGAATAAGGAAATCTGTGTTAAAATTTGCACTCACTTTTTTATGTGAGAATGTGAGATACTTTCTGAAAGCAACAAGCTTTTTGAAGATCTAACAGTGAAATGGAGCTAGATCTGTCTACAGAATCACGTGTATTTGTTTGAGTGCTTTCAAATGATAATACATTTACTCACACATATTTGTAAAGAAAATTTGAGTGCTTTCAAATGATTTTGAGCTCCTGATTCCTTTTTTGGGTTTAATTTTATTCTGTTCTGTTGGTTCAGCAGTTGGACTGCTTTGCAGTCTGTCAGACTCCTCATTTTTAAGCTTTAGCATTTTGTATTAGACCAAATATATGAATTCATGAGGAGAGATTTAGCTAGAGTTTCTCTGAATGATATAAAGACAAGCAAAATATACATTTTCTCTCGAGAGTGTAAAAATAAGAGCAAAAACAATTCATTGTCTAACTGGTAGCATGTATGCTAATTATCCTAACATTATAGTGCCCAGCCAGCTAATGTTACATTGGCGACTACATGTAACTTTACAGTGACAATTCTAAAAAATACCAATCCATACATCAAATTGTAAACCCAGTTTACATTCTGGTGCACCTTTTGATCTTGTACTAGTGCTTGATGACTGAATCTTCACCTGGAACAGTTAAAAAATGGCTAAAAAAGACCCATGATATGTTTCAGTGTACGAGGGCGATGTTTAATAGAGTGTAGTGCCTTGTCTGCTGCTTGTCTCGGATGATGCTTGTGTATTTGTATTTCAACAATGGACATCAGTCAGTGAGTGACTGAGGAAGACCTCAACTCTCATATGCTGGCCTGCTCGGTGGTCCAGCACAATTAAAAAAAATACACGTTTTTAATATGACCGCACCATTTTATTTGTTATTCAGTCATTATTTAACTGAACTAACAATGATTTTACTTGAGGATGGGTTTAGGCTACTCTACCCGAACAAAAAACAAACATGCAAACAAAAAAGCTGAATGTATAAAAACAATGCTTCCTTCAGTTTTAGAGTGTGAATGAGCGAGCTGATTGGCTCCCTTCAACTGTGGCTTGTTGTAGAATGATTAATGGAAGTGTCAGTTTTAATTACATGGTCCATTTTAATCAGGGCTCTTCGACAGAAAAGGGCTCCTCTTGTCTTTCACTCTTTTGCACAACAGTTTCTCTTCTTCTCCTCTAAAGGATCTTTGGCAGTACTACTTGAATCTCACTGAAGCAAACAAGAAAGAAATGCCCAACTGGAGTCTTGAATACATCATGACTGAAGCCTTTGGTATCAAAGACATTCAGCCACAAAGCCTGCATGAACTTGCCCTGACGTTCGAGATGCCGCAAAGCAAAGCCTTTCAGAAGTATTTCACTTACTTCATGGTAAGTTACAATGAAACTATCACCTGTGAAGATGACTGCAAGATGGTGCAGGTCTGTTCTGTGCACTTTTTGGATCACGAGTCATATTCCCAGTGTATCAAGAAAGGAAGCACAGGCGGACACCACTTCAGAGCCAAAAACTGAAAGACATACTCTTTTTATTTTATGTTTGTATGCATATGTAATGGATTTTGTACCTGATCACAAAGGCAATGAATTATAGCTTCTTCTTAAAGGGAGTCAATCAGCTAGGATGTGGATGTCTTTTTTAAATGAAAACAAAACTTTTTGATTGTGTTAAATTATTAAAACACTGCACATTTTGTTTCTAATCCCAACAGTTTACATTTACATATATGCATTTGACAAACACTCTTATCTAGAGGGACTTACAGTTTATGCTACAGATGTACTCTCTAGGGAAAAAAAAAATGGGCCAAGCCAAAAAGGCAGAACAGTAACCTTTTAACGGTCCTAACGTTAAATAAATAGTCAATATATTCTCTAGAATCAAACAAATAAATGAAGTAACTTAAAATTAAATAGCCTTTTACTTTAATTTCTTTAAATTTTGAAGTTTGTGGGTAAACTTACATACAGGCTTTTACAGAAATAAGATGCAATATTGTTCCACAGCATTGATGGCTTCCATTGCCAAGTGTTTAATCTGAGACCAAATGTTCTCTATAGGGTTTAAATCTGGACTCTGACCAGGCCAAAACTAACATTAAAAACCATTATATTTTGTGTTTGGCCCATTTCTTCTATTTTGCACAGGAGTGTAGGGGAATGTAGTGTAATTATTGGTGTAGTGTGGTCTTATCCATGTAGGGAATCGCATCCAAATGAGTCTGCTGCATGGAGGGCAACAGTGTTACTGTCGACGCTATACCAAAAACTACACACCCAACTGATTACTAAAATCAATTTACTAGAGTATGTTGTTGCTTAGAGCACACACACACCTGCTTTTCTGTAGTAGAAAGACTTTTGATACAGCCTTTAGTAGCAGTACATTTACCTTTTTTATTGTGATTGATTATGATGATTTATCAGATGATCAGGGGTCTGTCTCATTAAGCACTTAGTGTTCTTAAGGTTTTAGCTTCTACAGCCTTGGTTAACAAGCACAACTCTATAAATAACAACTCTGTTAATCCAGGTTTAGACACTCAGGCTGTGATTAATAATATGCACATAAAAATGTGATGTTTATGACAAACCGCCAGTTGCTTAAAAAAGGAGAACAGTCGATCGGCTTATTTTTCAGGAACCAGGTAGACATGGTGGACCTGGTTCCTATCACCACCACTGAGTTGCTAAGTTTCTATATAATGGAGCATTTATACGTTCATGGTTTTTATGTACCTGAAGGGTCCCTTTGAGCAGTTATGACAAGAAGAACTTTACTAGCTGCACAGCGAAAAAAATAACATCATAATATTTTATTATGGTTCCAGACTGAAAAATAACATAATAAACACACTCTTTGTTTTCTCCCACAGTCACTGCCTAGCAACCGCTCAGCTATGCGGCCGTACCTTGCTTTTAGCTTTCAGGCTTTTAGCAGTGAGTTAGTGTACCTTTGAATGTACTTTAAATTTGAAGCTACAGATATTCAGAAGATGTGCTGGTTATTGCTATTGCTTTATGTTAATTGGGAAAAAACATAAGGGCTTACAGTGGTGCTACCATTGTGGTGCTGCATAACCCTCATCTAACCTGCTTTTACCTGCATGGCGATGTAGTCTGGTAAAAAAGTGATCCACTGTCCTGAGTCAGAAAGTCAGAGGTTAAATCAAACTAGGTTTAAAGTGAGCTGGCTAAGCATTGAGAGACAGGCCCCAGATCAGTTTATATGAAAGGAATACATTGTTATGGTTGTACAATCTACGGTTTTACATCTTTTAAGCTGTTTTTTGTGACTAGCACTGTTTAATCAAATCTACTTGCTGCTGAATTATTGTTTACTGTAATTTAGGCATGAAATAATTTGAAAATGCCATTTTGATTTATCAAGGCCAGATGTCTCTCCAGTACTGTGGACGGTGCCTTCTTTGCACAATAAATAAAATTGTTGACCGCTGATGTATTGTGTTTTTCTTCCTAATTAAAGAAATTCAAGCTATTCAAGCTTTTTAATCAAATATCTCTAACATTTTGCTCAGCATTTCTGTAGTTAATTCTCTGCCATTTTTATTTCCTCCAGTTTTAACAGTTTTAACTCTTTCTAAACTCCTAATGTGACACCTGACTGAGACAATGAAGTTTCAGGATCTTCTGAATGGAGGAATCAGGTAGATCTCACTAGAGCTGCCCTCTGAAGGAGAGTCAGGATTTAGCGATCAGTTACTGAATATATTATTACTGCACGGATTGAGTTAAACCCTTTATTTAATGTTTATTACATAATTAGTGTTGCTATCTACTCAAAGTTAATGATGAATGTCATTTTTGTTAATGCTGGTAATGCATTTTCCTAGTTTGGCCCTTCAAACTGTCCATGGTTCCAGACTGAAGCCCAGCTACTAGAGCACTGCATGTTACTTTGATTGAATCCGTGAGTGTAGTCCTCTCATTCAAATACAGCTTTTAAATGGCAAGTTCCATCCATGGTTCACTCAATAATGTTATTTCCAGCTGCTGCCTTGCCATGAATTTGTTTATCATCATCAAGTCTGAAGTCTTGAAGATTTACAAGCAGAACAAACCACTGATTCTGCTGGACAGTGCTCACAGGAGAATTACAGGTAAGTGTAAAGGCAAAAAGGAAACGCTTCAGTTCCCCTCGAAAAGAAGATATAACACAGCAGTATGAATTACTGAAAGTAATGAATATGTTCTGATGAAGCATATTTTGTCCACTCATATAGCGATGACAAAATGCGCCACCTTTTAAATGGAAACCATCTTTCTTTAGGTTCATTTTTGAGCAAATAAGACAAACACGATTAAACGCATTTAACTATACAAAGTAATGCAGTCGCAATTAATCATTTAAATCATTCAAAACTTTTAGCCTGTAGTGTATGTTTGGTCCTTACAGCTTTCAGAGCTTTCAGGCTGCTGATGCAATCATATACCATCTGCTGTGATACTTTATGTACAGAATAAAGCAGTGGAATGTTTTGGCTGGGAATTAGTCTCAGAATGTACGTGTTGCCATCTGCTTTTTGACCCCAAGCACCTCGATAGATGAGATGTTTGTATTGCTCACATGTAATCATTATATATTACTCAACGGTCAATTAGCTACTTAATGCTGGTGCATATGCTCAGACCGGCTGCCCATCTTGTGTCTGCTTGTGTCTAAGGGCCCTTATTCTACATTTGTCTTGTGTCTCATTTTTCCCCACAAAGGTCCACTTTAATGTTTTTGAAGCAAGAAGAATCTTTTTAAATTTACATGAACATTTTACAACCTATATTTAACCTTTAAACAGGCTGTTTAAGTCACTGTCTTGATATATGTAAATGACCTCCATCCTGTTTGTCTTGTATTGTGCTTCATCCGATGTCTGGGCTGAATTGTACAGAACAAACTCCTACAGGGGCATGTCAGCCTAGAGCTAAGTTGTTTGTCAGTATTCTGTGGCGCAGCATTGTATCCCTCAGCCTAATCGGTTTGATAGAATTCATGATTTTGCGCCATTTTCATGCTTTCATTCATAAGTGTTCTCTTACTGCAATACCCAGCATGCATTATGCAAATACATCATACAAACCTTGGGAATCCATGTGGTGTCGACCAGTCCTGACTGCTAGCCCAGCCACTGAGCTATAGGCTAGTACAGGGGTCAGCAACCCAAATGTTTTGTCCTTTCAGCAAAAATGAAACTACCTCAGGAGCTGCAACATTTTATGTCCATTTTACCATCTTGGCTGTAAGTATGTCTCAGTGTGTGCTAATGTACTAGTATAGGCTAAAAAATATAATATAAATGAAAACACAGACTTAATTTGCTCTTCCTTAAGCTTTAGCTCAGTTATAGCCGCTTTTCTCGCGTCTCCAGCAGGAAACTATTCCAGAAGTAAAATAGTTTCTTGTAAAATGTCTCTCAACGTTCGATTTTTTGCGAGTCAGCTTCTCATTCACCTTGTTTGAAAATTCGAATGAGAATCTGACTTCAACTTTGTTACTTTTTAGTGTTTGACAGTTTCTTGTTGCAAATTAAACATATTAGGGAACCAGCAAATAAATCCATTCGTCTCTTCGTTAGCTACTAGCTTGGAGAGACTGTTATCTACATTGCTATGGTGACCGTCAGTCTACGGGCCAATCTTCAGGATTACAGGGTGAATTAGCAGATATAGGCTACATTAAATCCAGTGTTTAAGACAATTTATTGTTAACACTGTTAGAATGATCAACAGAGCTTCATTTTACTGCAAAGGAGGATTATTTTATTTTTACCTAAAAATCGAACTCTGCTGTGAGCTGCAACAGAGCAGTAACAGAGCTGCATGTTGCTGACCCCTGGGCTAGTAAAATAACCAAGCTAGCATTAGTGTAACTCTGACTTTAGTCATCACTCAGGTCACTGCTGTCCTTTTTATTACTGTATTGTAACTGATAATTAATGATGTTTTAAGGTTTTATGGCCTAAGTGATAACCATTAATAAACCAATTCTAAACCATTCCTAAACCTTTTATAATGGCAGTCTTAAGTGACACCGAAAATTCACCCTGGAGACCACAGTGGCACCACTGTAGGGGGTGAGTAGCATAATTGCAGTAGATGTAATTTATTTAATCGGTTTAACATTTTTAAGGGTATTTTTTTTATTTCTGCTGGAGTGTCTCTGTAATTTCTGACTGAAATCCTGATGTTTGTTGGACGGAGTGAGCTTCAGTCAGAAATACAGATCCTTTGGAAGGTTGCTATAGCATATTTTCTTCAACATTTAATCTTCCCACTCCAGTAATTTTCTTCAGATCTGCAGGAACAACACTCTGAATCACTTCAAGAGGAATAGACATGTTAAACTGCTCTAGGCTGAATGGGCTGTCATGTGTAAATCTGTTCATGGTTGTGACATCACAACCATAATGAATTCAAAATGGGCTGTTTCCATTGATAGACTATGGATTTGGGAGTAAGTGGTTTGAAAAGTTTGAAACTTTTGAGTTTACACAGTGTGGAAAGTTTGGTCACTTTAAAACTGTAACAGCGAAGGTCAGTGCTGTAGGCGGGAATGGGTCGCCAGATTTCAAGGCTTCATTACAGCCAGACAAACTGTAATCAAGGCTTGTTCACTCCTCATCCCAGCACTCTGATGAGTCCCCTCCCACTGCACGGTTTAAACTCTGGATTACTGTCAGGATTGTGTAACCACAATGACCCCTGGGCCATTGGAATGTGTAAAATACAGCTGGTAATTTCACAAGTAACAGCGGGGGATGGGGGAATGTACGCTCCAAGAAGCGAGGATTACACATCATCAGTCAGCTTCCACAAAGATGGAGCTTGTTAAATAGCGTAATGATGCAGCATAACATCACTCAGAAAAGCCCCACACCTCAGGCCTACAGCATATCCGTTTGAAAGCGCAGTGCTTCTTTCAGTTTTCTAAGCCTTTGTGAGGTTGCCCTGCGTAAATGGATTATCCTGGAGTAGCTTTTCGTAATTATAGCCGTTTGACTTCTTTGATCATCATTTTGCACCAACTGTCTAATAAATTGCAAATGTAAAGGCTGAAGTTGACCTGTCTTGACTCTCTTTTGCAACAAGCTGCTGATGCAATTTTTCTGACAAGTCTGGAATGACACCAGTGTGATGTTCCTGTATGCTTTAGTTTTACTTTGTTTTTCAGTGCTGCATCACACAATCATGGAATGATTAAAGACCCCTAAGAAAATGAACAGTATATTATAATATGTTAACAGTATATTCCAGAATGTAAATATATTGAAATCAACTGGGATCTCCCTAATTGTTTCTGGGAACCTAAAGAATATATCGTCACTCTCCAAAGAAAAGCAATTATCTCCAAAGACATTCTTTACTTTTAATGTAAGTTAGTGTAAAGACATTTTATTCCAAGTAATTTTAGAGCATTGCTATTGGTCCATTCATCATGAAATTTTCATACGATGTAAAGGACAGCCACCGTGCTCAAATGATGCAGAAAACCAAAAATCGACAAAAATGGAGAAACATGTTTTTCTTTGGACAGCGACAATATGTTCGTTATTTTTAGTCTCAGTGGATTTTAGTTTTATTCAATAGAACCATCATGGTTATTGTATTTATTTGTAATAAGTCTCTTAGAAAGAAACAACAGGGTTAAAATGTTGACATACCCAAGGGAAAATTGCCCAATCAGGATTTTTTCCCTGTAGTATCTAGGTAGATACCGCCAAGTGAGCTCTCCCATTGGTTAGGACTTTAGGAGCTGAAATGAAGGCCTAACACGTCAGATTACCTACCAACATGATTAGAAAATGACAGTGGAATCAACCAATCATGTTTTGATTTACAATGAGTGGGACTAGATTCATCACTCTCAGTTTTCTGGAAGTTCTAGATAAATGACTCATTGTGAATACAAGCTGTAGTCTAATCAGGTTTCAGTCAACTATAAGAAATAGGCCGTTCTGTGTTCTATTATAACCTTGAAACACATTTTACAAACTTTAAATATCTGTGTTTAATATGTATGTGTACTAGTGTTAGCTTAGCACTAACAGAGAGAAGAAATGTTAGAAATCCCTTCAGCAGAAACTAGCAGAAATTAACATTATCATAGAGGTGGGTTTTCTCTTGTTTTTTTGACCGAGGTTTAACATTTATGGTCCACACTGAAGGCCTAGCTCTATTAGTCACATTTTGCCACTGATTGTAAAATATTTTTAGTAGTGTTTTTTTGTGTGGGGCAACTTTTTTCCATAATAAAATAATAAATAATTGGTTGTGAATCAACTACTTAGTTATTTTATAGTCAGTTAGACTATTACAGTCAGCGCCATTGCTAAGTGAATTATTGTTGGGCCAAAATTACTGTAGACCAGTGTGCACAACTCCAGTCCCACTCCTAAAACACACCCACTAAACCTGACAATTAACAGATGAATCAGGAGTGTTTGAGCAAAAAAGTCTCCAAATTGTGTTGGAAACCAGCTCACCAGGACCATAGCTGTGCACCCCGCTGTAGCCCTTTGCTGTTTGTTAACGTTACTGAGGCCAATTATGGTATTTAATTTTGAAGTTTACATCTGAGTGCCTGTATTCACTTCATCATTTTAGTGCTGACTTTACTATCTACTACTTCACTGTTTACTCTGAAAGTGCACACTGTGCATAAAAGACAGTGTTCTGTGTTTTACACTTTGATGTCATTATATGAAAGCTCTATAGCTCCCAACCACAAAAACACCAGAGCACTTCCTCCTGCCTGTCAGGCCTTCAGTTATCACTGCTAAGGGCCCAAATTAGAGAAGTGCAAGTCCACAATGTGTTACTGTTTGATAAGGTCATACTGGAAAATCATCTCAGAACTGCATGTTCCAAATGCTCCTCACAACGCTGTTTGTTTGTAGTCATGTTACATGCATAGAGTGTGTTATACTGGAAACTTCACTGCTGTCAGAACAAAACCTTGTATCTCCATTTTTGACAAATGTCAGTTTTTGACATAGTTTGAAAATGGTGTAAATTTCATAATGAATGGACCAAGAGAAACGTCCCAAAATTACTTGGAAGAAAGTCTGGTTCCATTGACTTACAATAAAAGTAAAGTATGTTTTTTCTTTCTACTGTAAAGTTCTCATTTTGGAGGTTTTATGCCAACAGCAGCAATATGCACACGGTGCTGTGAAAAAGTATTTGCCCCCTCCTGATTTTTCTATGTTTGCCTATTTATTACACGACATGCTTTCAGATTCTCATACAAAATGTAATATAAGACTAGGAGAACATGAGGAAACATAGAACACTGTTTACAAATTGTCTTTTATTTTAGGAAAAAAGTTTTGCAGCGTTGATAATCCCTAAACTTGATAACTGGTTGTGCCACCTTTAGCAGCAACACACTTCTTATAACTGGAGATCAGTCTTTCACATGGCTGTGGAGGAATTTTGTTTCTGATGTTTTCATTGTGGAATGCTGTGTTAGTTTACACCAGATGTCACGGGACCCCTGTCTTCCAAAAAATTCCACTTTCTTTTGTGGCTTCCTGGATGAGTCCCTACTGTGCTCTTGGAGCAATTTTGGTAAGGAGCTCACTTCTGGGAAGATTCACCACTGTTCCAGGTTTACTCCATTTGAAGATAATGGCTTTCCCTGTGGTTTATTGTCTCAGAGCCTTACAAATGGCTTTGTAACCTCTTTCAGACTGCTGTATTTCAGTAACATGTAAACTTGATTGATTGGTTGAGTACTACTGGGGAAATAACTTCACACAGGGCCAGTTGGTGTTGGATAACTATCTGTCTTCAATAAATGAAAAGATAATATATATATAAACACACATACATATATATGTACACGTGTGTGTGTGTGGCTTCTGAGAATGCTGGTCTGTGTAGGACTCTGACCCCATGTGACTTCAGCCTGCTCTCAGGCCTCTTTAGGGAAATGGCCCTCCATTCTGAGCTTCTGCTCTCATCTGCTGGGTGGACAGATTATATAAACTCAGTTCTTCTCACAGCCTGCAAGATTTCCTGGAAAATGATGTTCACCAAGAACTGCAGCATCCTGCAGTATCATGATTAGTTTTAGACAGATTTACTGGGTTGTTGCCAACTGTTTTCTTGTTGTCCTCATAGACTGATTGATGAGTTTTAACTCATATTTTCCTAGCATTTAAGCATCTTTAGCTTTTTTTGACACTTGAACACACATGTACAAATTGTGACGCAGTAAAAATGTCTTAAAATAGGTGTACATGCAGATGTTATACAACCCCAATTCCAAAAAAGTTGGGACGCTGTGTAAAATGTAAATAAATGTAAATAAAAACAGAATGCAATGATTTGCAAATCTCACAGACCCATATTTTATTCGCATTAGAACATAGAACAAACATCAGATGTTGAAAGTGAGACATTTTACCATTTCATAAAAAACATTAACTCAGTTAGAGCTTGATGGCGACAACGCATCTCTAAAAAGTTGGGACAGGAACAAAAGTAAGTAAGTGGTACTAATAAAAACAGCTGGAGGAGCAATTTGCAACTAACTCACATGACTGGGTATAAAAAGAACATTTTAGAAAGGCAGAGTCTCTCAGAAGAAAGATGGGCAGAGGCTCACCAATGAAAAACTGCACCAAAAAATTGTGGAACAATTTCAGAAAAATGTTCCTCAGCATAAAATTGCGAAGACTTTGGATATCCCACCATCTACAGCACATAATGTTATCAAAAGATTCAGGGAATCTGGAGAAATCCCTGTACACAAGGGACGAGGCCGATGGTCAATGTTGGATGCTCGTGATCTTCGGGCCCTCAGATGGCACTGCATTCAAAACAGGCATGATTTTATACTGGAGATCACTGCATGGGCTCAGTAACTCTTCCAGAAATCACTGTCTGTGAACGCAGTTCGTCGTGCAATCCACAAATGCAAGTTAAAGCTGTATCATGCACAGAAGAAGCCATATGTCAACATGATCCAGAAACACCACCGTCTTCGCTGGGCCAAAGCTCATTTAAAATGGACTGAGGCAAAATGGAAAACTGTTCTGTGGTCAGATGAATGAAACCACAGACCTTTTTGGAAACCACAGATGCTGTGTCCTGCGGACTCGAGGAGAAGGATCATCCAGCTTGTTATCAGTGCCTGCATCTCTGATGGTATGGGGTTGCATTAGTGCCTATGGCGTGGGCAGCTTGCTCATCTGGAAAGGCACTATCAATGCTGAACAGTATATAGAGGTTTTTGAACAACATATACTCCCATTCAGACATGGTCTCTTTCAGGAAAAGCCATGCATATTTCCGCAAGATAATACTAAACCAAATCATAACAGCAAGGCTTTGCAGAAGAAGAGTCCAGGTGCTGAACTGGCCTGCCTGCAGTCCAGACCTTTCACCCATAGAAAGCATTTGGTGCATCATGAAACAAAAAACAGCTAGAATCCTACATCAGACAAGAATGGGACAACATTCCTCTCCCAAAACTCCAGCAACTGGTCTCCTCACTTCCCAGACGTTTACAGACTGTTGTTAAAAGAAGAGGGGATGCTACACAATGGTAGACACGGCCCTGTCCCAACTTTTATGCCATCAAGTTCTAAATGAGTTAATATTTTTCATGAAACGGTAAAATGTCTCACTTTCAACATCTGATGTTTGTTTTATGTTCTATTGTGAATAAAATATGGGTCTATGGGATTTGCAAATCATTGCATTCTGTTTTGTGTTTATATTTATTTACATTTTACACAGTGTCCGAACTTTTTTGGAATTGGGCTTGTAATAAAGTACATTTGTGAATTACTGAATCCAGCTGTGGTCTCGTTCAGTTTCCATTATTAGTGGTGGAAAGAAACAGACCTTCAACTTTCCATAAAAACTTGAGGCGATCCACAAGACTGCCTTAAAGGACAAGTTTGGCAAAAAAAAATGGAAGTTACACAAATTGACCTTGGTCCCAGATGTGCTGCATATAGAGAGACCATATTTTAGTTTTCAAAAGAGGACACTGGGGGGCAGGAGTGCATCACAGGTCAGACTGTACAAAGACCATGTCCACATGAAGGCAAAGCCAAATCCCAGACACTTTAGACAGTTTAGATATCCTGGTCAGACTTGTTTTAGGCCCCATAAAGAAGACCTGTCTTGGAAAAAGAGGTCATGTGGTCACTCTAGCCATATAACATACTGTTATCTATTGAAATGAACAAATATACAGACTAAAATCAGTCTTGAAGGCAGCTGCTGTACTTTTTCAATTATTCTTGTCCATTTTTATTGATAACATTGTGTCAGACACCGCATTAGCATGTCTGTTTGTTTAACATCTCAAAGTGGTTTGAGGCAGGTATGTGATGATTTAGTGGTGCAATTTGCATGATATTCTGACAGCTATGAGCTTTCATTACCTGTCAGCTACATTTGCCTTGTAGCACCAACGCAAAATTAGATAAGCAAATTTCAGACAACTGCGTTGCAAAAAAAAAGCAAATGATGTTGGTAAGGTTTCAAGGATTTTGCACCACATTAGGATTAATTTAATCAGCTAGTTTGTAAATTTGCTCCAAGGTCTACACAGCAGTTCATCCCCCATTTATCCCATCAACCAAAACTGCCCTCAACTGCCTTGATGGCCTTGTACAGAGATGGAGATGTGTGTCTTTTTCAGCGATAGAAAGACAGCCTCGCAATTGTGTTTCCATCTACACCATTTTGTGTTACACTGAACGAAGTGCATTGAATTCATTTGATCCAAATGAGTACATTGTTTCTACATGAATTAAACATACTGTATCCAAACAGTGCTGTATTCTATCATTAGTAATCTATTCATGCATAAAGGATGAACAAATCACTTCCATGTTTTTCTTTCAGCGTATGACCAGTGAGATTTAATGCTGCAAGTTTGATTGTCCAGGTAGTATAATGTTTTTATATTTAGGCAACACGCAGGTGAGAATTATAGTTTTAACACTTCTACACTTAATGGACAGCGATTGATTTGACTGCAGATACATGTTAACATACAGAGGAATTTATACCTATTGTGAAGTGCAGAGCTGTTGTGTTCAACCCCTGTGGGTGATGTAATACTGCCACCCTGTGGATACATATGGTCACCTTAGTTACATCAAGAGGAACCCAAACCACCATCCTCAGAAGTGTCATTCCAGCATACTGAAATTTTAGTATGGTCCACTTGCACTTCAATCTACTTATTTGATTTAGGTGGTCATTTTTATTTGATTTTATTATTTTACTTAATTTAAGGCAACTTTTAATTTTGACAGGTTTTTTTGGGTTCCTTATTTGAGTTGGTTCTAGCTGTGATTTTATTTATTTTTGTTGTTTATTTTTGTTATTTTTGTTTTATTTGTTCTTATTTTTATGTAATAATTACTTAGTTTTGATAGTATTACTTGTTTGTGTGGATTAAATTTCATCTTGCACATAAAGTTCACCATTTTTTCCATTCTTGTGTATTCTGTATTGTCAGGCTCAGCTACATTGCAAATGAGAACGACCCTCAGTGTACTTCTAAATAAAGGTTGATTGATTTATTGATAGGTGGATTGAAAGTCTAATGCTGCAAACAGCAACACCGTATCCTTGATAAATCTTTAATGGGGTAGCAAATATGCCTGCAACAAAACTATCTATGGAAAACATCATGGAGTAATTTTGCAAATAAATTAATTACATTTTTGGCTTTGATCCAAACTCATGGCAGAAAGAGGTGGATTATATTGTAAATGCATTACAGCATGCAGTAATTAAACATGACATTATTTTGCAACGCATAATGGCATTTTGGACTTCAGCCAGTTTATTATGCTGCCTTTATCAGTTCTCTACTAATTGAGTCTGTCTCTGTGAATCACAACGTGTGTGTACGTGCGCGTCCAGATGTCAGTAAGAGGGGGCTGGGGGTCACTCCTCTACGACAGGGCCGATCTGCCATATGGCATGTCATTTATAGTGACTTGTTCCAGCCCTAAGGGGGCAATGACTGCCCTTAATAGAAAGTGACCAGAAGGGGGCGCTGGTGAGTCTCCAACAGCACAAGGCCAAAACTCCGGAGAGTGGATGAGCAGAGTGAGCTGTGGCAAACAGCTGCAAGGCTGAAAGACATACCCACAACAGACACACATCCTACAAGGCACGAGCACCTGTCTGACACAAGAGTGTAAGGAGCGTGTCCTAACACATGCCCATTAAAAGATACACCCACAAAAGAAAAAAAGTGAAAAAAACAGAACTTAAAAAAATAATAAAAGACATAAGGAAACGCCATCAGATAAACAGCACTTAAACCTTTGAGAGAGAGCATCTTTCCAAACTGCTGCTAACGCAACGTCATTGGACAGCTAAACATGCTTGGAGGAGAACTGCTAGAAACTGCAAATTCTGCTACATCAACTAACAGATCCCTGTGCTGGCTAGCATTGCACTCAGTGATGGGGGCAGAGAGAGGACCATCCTACCTGCCCATAGAGAGTGAGGTCAAATATGCTCTCTTGGACTCCTGACCATGTATGGCTATGGCATCAACAGGGAATAAACTCATGATCTCATGTTGTTAGGCCACTTACAAATCTACTTCTTCATATATTTTTATTTTGTTGGTTTTTATTTGTGGCACTTGGCTACACTGGAAATAAGGATTCTCCTCAATGTAAACCCAAGCTTGAATACAGAATATGATGATGATGGTAATGATAATGATGATCCACGCGAAACCAGTACCCAACATAAATTTAAAAAGAACATATCATACTGCTACCTTTCTCCACCTTAAGCAATCAGCAGTGCTAAAGCTCCCCTCCGACAATCTTCAATTTTGAAGTTTAAAACAACTGGAGATGTTAAGAATCTGCCAAAAAGAGGACATATGTCTGTTTTGACCCCATGCACAGTGAATGGACAAAGAATCTCCAAGCATCACAGCTGGCAAACTGCATACATTAATTAGATATTGAGGCCGAACATCTCAGAGGGTTGCCAGAAAGGGCCTTCGCTGTCAAGCACCAACAAACTCTAGCACCTACAGTGTGCCAAACATTACTGGATCTTTCAGTTGGACCATGTTCTATGGTCAGATAAGACCAAAATAGAGGTTTTAGGAACAAACAGCAGAGGTGACACAAACATAGCCATGCAGAAATGTACTTCATTCCCACTGTGAAGTATGGTGGTGGATCTATGATGTTGTGGGGCTGTTTGTGCTACAAAGGTCCTGGACAATATTTTCAGATACATGGTATAACAGACTCCTTTAAGTACCAGTAGAAATAAAATCAAAACCTGACTGCCTCAGCCAGGAAGCTTAAACTGACTTGCAGCAGAACAATGATTCAAAGCACACCTCAAAATCAACACAAAAATAGTTCACTGACCACAGAATTAAGATCTTGCCATGGGCATTTATTAGCATTATAGAGTAAGTGAAAATGGATCTAAATGTTATTTATTAATTATTGTACTTCCATTAAATAGCCTAAGCAGCATAAATGGTTTGAGTTCCATTTAAACGAGAAGTAGGGACACCTCTCCACTAGGCTTGTCTTTTTGTATGCGTGTCTCCAACAACCCTAAGGTTCATAGAAATAGATGGGTAGAGGAGCCTAAAGTTGTGAAAGTATATATATACAATGACACAAGTAGAAGAAAATAGATACCAACTCCCTATAAAACTGGAGCAAAACTCCTTAGTACATCCAGCATTTATTTACCCTCATAGGAACTGAAGTTTGTTAGTCTCTCTTCTTCTCTTTTTGGGATCCTTTTGATTGAAAATAAAATGCTAAAGCTCTAAAGTGAAAGACATGAAGAACAGCAAAGCAGTCCGGTCTGGATACATTGTCCATTGCCAGAGTGAATAAATTAAACTAGTTACTGGCCATCTGTTTTACTGGAGATGCATTGATTGACCCTTTGTGTGTGGAACTACAGTGGTCATACTCAATGAGGCAATAAACCAAACTAAATGAGTGATGTCAAACCAAAATCATCCGTATGCCACTCTCATTAGTTCTACTTCATATGAACTGTGGGGGATCAGGCTGTTCTTACCATCTGGTTTGTGAGATAAGCTTTTAGGCCATTGCTTTGATGGGGTCCCTCTTTAACATGTGACGGGTGCAGTGGTGGGTTTTTCACACATACACGCCTAGGATCAGCTAAGGTCAAGGGCTTCAGACCTTCTAGGCGTTTGTTAAATTCATTCGACGAAGGCAGCTGCTTGTAATACTTAGGTTATTTCTATCATCTCGCTATGAAGCTCCTCATCAGTTTGAGTGGATTTATGTACAGACTGCTTAACCCTCTATGGCCTGAATTTTATTTTTTGAGAGCTTGGGGGTCCCTGTTAATGTATCAGTCATATAATTTGTCACCCTAACCCCCATAAAAAAAGTTATTGGTTTGTTGCCTCAGGGCAACAATGTGCTATAAGGGTACTAAAACTGGAATTGGGGAAAAACAAGCAATTTATGTGTATTGTAGGTGTTTCTGCATGTCTGAATGTAAAAACCACATTGATAACTATTCAGTGAGAACCTCAGGAAGCAGGGGATGTATCATATAGTCCTCTTCACCCTTCCAACACTCACACACACACGTGCACACACACTGTCACCTACAAAAGCACACTCACACACCGTCACAGCACATTTGTCACTTGACCTACTGACCATTAACTGACCCCAAACCTCCTGTTTCTCAAACCTTTTTCCACTCTTGCTCACTGTCACTCTCACCAAGCTCACTGTGCTCACTGTCAGAAGGAATGACCCCAACTGTCTGATCACATTCCTTTCTCCCATAAATAGTTCTTGTGTCGATTTCCTGTAAATATTACTACATAGTTTGACTACTGTCAACATTACACGTCTCATCACTCAATGCTCAGTACTCTCAAAACTTTAACATAGATCTCAGTCCTGGTCCTGGGGACCCCCAATCTCTGCTCCAACACACCTGATTCATATCACAACAGGGTATTAACTGCTGCAGCTGCTTGATAACAAGCTGATCATTTGAATCATGGGTGGTAGTGCAGGGAGACATCTAAAACATGCCATACAGGAGATCATGAGAACCAAGAGTTCAGAACCATTGCTTTAGCATAACTATCATCACGTAAGTGGTGGTCCACCCCCAGGTGCAATGTCAAACCCACTTCTATCACTTATTTTAATGAACAGAGACGTGTCCTGTGACATTATATTAATAATAATAAAAAAAAAATTAAGTGGAATACTAGTGCAATACTAGTGTATATTTTGTGTACATTGTGTATATATTTAGAGTCTAATGTGTATATACATTTCTTTTTTCTTTATATATATATATATATATATATATATATATATATATATATATAAACACGTCTTAATCAAACGGTGAGACAATATTCGTCATGTGCTCCAAAATGTACCGTGTACAGTAGAGCTGAGGGAATGGCGCTGTCCATTACTCTGGTGCTGAAAGTGCTTTGGGCCAGAGGGTGCATATCAGCAAGCCTGAACATTCTGACTCATTCTCACAAACATGCTTTTATGTAATGTGCAAACCTCCAAAGTAACTCATGCAGAGGTTAATATACATATTCGCTACAAATATACGTTATATGTCCAAAAAGACATCTGCCCATCCACTGTTTCTTCTGAAATGAAGGGTATTAATAGGGTGTTTGCCCCCCTTTGGAGAAATAAGGCTTTACACTAGATGTTGGGACATTGCTATGAGGATTTGATTGCATTCAGTCACTGATGTTGGATGATTAGTTCTGGATCACTTCAGCTCATCTTAAAGGCATTAGGTGGAGCTCTATTACTCCAGGGAATGCAGTTACACTACTCTACCCTTCTGGCTGATGCTTGACATTGGGCAACATAGTGACCTGAGGATCTATGGCTTTGGTGATCTTATAGTCATGTGTAGCTGCTCCAGAATGTCCCATTCTACTGAAATGGTTTTATATGGAGATCATGCATGCTTTGTGTACAACGGAACACTAGCTTTATATCTGCTATGCACCTTAAAGAAGAACTAATAAGTACACATATAGCATATTTATATGATGAATGGCATCTCTCCTCCTCCAGCAATCATTATCATCCTATTGAACTGATATGAACTCTAATTCTCTTTGTGTCCTTGTCAAATTATCCACCTTGTCTTTCCACGACTGCTCAAGGACCCAGACTCTAAAAATAGAGGACAAAATGGCCGACTGACCCATTTTAAATGACAGCTGCTCTTCTGCAACAAAGGTAATTTCTTATGCAAGTGGAGCCATTCAGTGGATTTCCTCTACATCTCCCAGAGAGCTGAATGTAATTATGGTCCCTCCATCTCGCCATCCCCAGGGAGCCCCTCCCCCACACTCAGACACTTCAGCTGTGTGTGCCTGCGCCCTCTGGCCCACCCTGCGTGCCTGTGGCTTTATCCCTATTGCCCCACCCATCTGCCCCCCAGCACAAACACCCTCACACCTAACCAGCTGTGTGGCTCGAATGGCTCTCCCTGTGTGAAGTGAAATCATCAATGCTTCAGTTAATCTCAGGAAAAAACACAGAACTGAAGTCAGCGATAAGGGCCTTTTTTTCAATTTGGATATATCCAATATTATAAACACAAACAGAATATGTTTTACGTTTTTATACATGCATGGGCTGCAATGCAATGCACCATATCTATTCACAGCTTTACAAAGGCCAGTGATCACCTTTTCATTTAAGAGCAAGTTATTATTTTTTCAGCATCAGGGAAAAAGTTGAACACATATATTTAAAAGGAAATTAGACAGTCTCAAAAACTGAATATAATACCTTTTTTTCATTTTATGTGTCCATTCCTTATTACAGCTTCCACTCTTTCAGTTGCTTTCAGCTTTTTAAAGAAATTTGTAGGAATAAGTTCAGTCTTTGAAGTTGGTTGCATTTTCTGCTTCTGACCATCCAACTAATCCCAAATACCTTCAGTAATGTTGAGATCTGGACCTCAGGTGATCTGTTCATTGTTCTGAGAACACCAGCAGCTTCTTTGCTTGATTTGCAAATGTTCTTATTTTCTCAGTCTTCTTTTCAGTTACACATGCTTTCATCCTTTGGAAGGATGGACAGAAACACCTGTGGGTATTTTCAGATCTGAAGAGAGTGGAGCTTGATTTTATCCCCTCTCTCTTAAAGGTGAAAGCTTCAAGTGCCGTTTATCTAATGGGGCAGTTTTGGTGGTCTACCAGGCCTTGCATGGTTGTTAGGAGTCCCATTTTCTCTCTATCTGTATCATTTTCTGAACTCTAGGTTTTGAATCAACAGTTTTATATTACTATTATTGTCCTCTGACTTTCTTCTTTCTTGTGCAAGTGGATTATCTTATATCTAATCTGCTCAGAACTTGTACTGAATTGCTCTTTTGACTAGAAATTAAATAAATGAAAGGTGGTCTCTGGGGTGATAGAGTAAAAACTAAACCTCAATTGCACAATTAAAGGGGCTTCTCCAATGAAAAGGCTATTAAGTCTATCACAAGGGTTCATTTGTGTCTTAAAATATCACCTTTATTAGAATTAAGATGTGAATATGACTATAAAAGCATTTCAACGAGTACCAGCAAACATTGTACTGCGCAGTTTCTGTCAAAAACAACTGACTGAACATCTCAACTGTTTGCTTTGTGTTGTGGAGTGTTTGGCCTTAAATATAGCATCGGAGAGTGATCCAGGGTTCAGTGAAGCCTTTTCAATGAACGCTGACCAGAATAGAATAGCATAGCGGCTGCCTCAGCATGGATGGCACTCAAGAGCAATGACTGAACTTTGTCAAGTGTTTTTGTGTGAATGGAGGGGGTTGTTTGTGTGTGTGTATGTTTTGTGCACAGAAGTACATAATTACTTAATTCAGGTTTGTGTGTGTGTGTGTGTGTGTGTGTGTGTGTGTGTGTGTGTGCAAACCCACAAGCACTGTTGATGCTACAGTACTGCTGATAGTCCAACCTGCGCAGCACAGCCTGTAAGCTTTTGATCACATTCGCTTTAGTCTGTGACACAGAAAGCAACATGGTGAAATCCTGATGCTGGCTGCTGATTCAGACCAGCAGGAATAAGCCACACATTACAAAGGGGGAAAGAGGGGCTGAGTGATAGTTACAGTGTTTACATATATATATGTATATATTATACATTACATTTTATTTGTATTTGATTAACTTAAAAAGAGAAGAAAATTAAATAGTACTTGTGACATGTGCAAAAGTTTGGACACCCTTTTTGTACCTAGTAATGCTCCCTTTGGCAGATACCACAGCCTGCAAATCATTTTTGTGTCCAGCTAAGAGAATTTTCACACACTCTTCCTAGCACAACACTTCTGATTCTGCAGTATCCGTCTTGCATGCACAGCATGTTTAAGATCTACTAACAGATCTTCAATGGTTGTTTGTGGTGGATTTTGATGTATGTTTTGGATCATTGTCCTGTTGTAGAAGCCAACTTCTTTTTAGCCACTGGCAGCTACACAACCATAAAACATTCAAAGCATAACAATATCCACCCCCATGCTTAACAGTTAACAAGGTGTTCTTTTCATCAAATGCTGCTCCTTTGTAACTCCAAACATACCTTTGGTGATTGTAGCTAAAGAGTTCCATTTGTACTTCATCGGCCCACAACACTTGTTTTCAAAAATGTCTCTGTATTATCTTGATGTTGTTTTATATACTTCAGACATTGTTCAGACATTTTGGTAATGAGGTTTCAGGTAAGGTTTACTTCTGGTGACTCTTTTTTGTTTGAGAAAGCAATGCTGCACAGTAGAACAGTGCACCACCACTCCTGTTTCAGTTAAACCTTCCTGGAGGCCCTTTGATGTCATATGCAGGTTTTGTTTATATAAGTGATATAAGATAATCCACTTTTCTAAAGAAGAGGAAAGTTAAACGAAAAAAAAAGAAAAAAACAGAAAAAATGCTGATGTTCTCAAAACAGTGGGCTGACCTCAGCATCACTAAATGTGCTTGGTTTATTTGGATCTTGAGAAGCAGAAAATCAACCAACTTCTGAACTTTGGAGGTGTGGAAATATATTCCTGCAGATTTATTTGAAAAACTGAAAGCAAGCCTCCTGAAAAGAACGAAAGCTGCAATAAATGCAAACATTGGACATGCTAAGAACCCGTTTACACCTGGTCACGTCATGTGATGAGTATCTGGATTGTATGCTGCATTTACACTTGGTAGTCCGACTGGAATCCGTGGGACGGATTATGCAAATCCGCTGGTTATGTAACAACTAATTACCAATTGTGAGTCCGTTCAGTTCAGGTCCGTTACTGTTGTTGTCCTTCCTTTCCTAAATGTTAGCTTCAGGTTCTTTTTCTTTGGTTGGCACTTCAGCCATGTTCTTCGGAAGTCATTCTCCGGGAGGTGTTTAGATATTTGTTAGAATATCGCATGGTTCCTGTAAGTCGTCTGCCGTTTGTTTTTCTCACTAGTGTCTGTCCGTATTGCTGATAATTATTTTGTTTCGTCCAGACCCCAACCGAGCGCGTCCTCCTTGATTATCTTCCGCACATGCCCGGTGACGTACTGCATGGGGAGAAGTTTGGGTTGTACTGGGTGGGGTTTTGGTTGTCGAATGTGTCTTAGAGAGGCCGATGTGTTTACGCTGCTATAACATGTGGCTCATATGTGTCTCAGACCACCTCCTGAAGTGGTTTGAGTGATCGGATTTGTATCTGTTTTAAATGTGTTTACACTTGCGTTTATATGTGGCTGTCCTCATCCAGATATAATCCTTATACTCAAGATGCAAAAAGTGGTCAAAATACTGAAAAAAATGAGTCGTGGAGGCTTCTGTATTATTTCTTGTTAATTTTATGTTTTCTGCACTTTTCCCGGTGCTGGAACATGAAAAACTTTATAAACTGAAATTAAACAAATGTAGAGTGACCTCTGACTACACAGTACTGTACTGTATGTTAATTACACAATATAAAAAATATGAGGGAGAAGATGTATTGGGGGAAAAGTACTATCACTGTAAACGCTCAGAAACTTTCATCCTAGATCATTGTAAACAATATTGGAAATGCAGAGTGGATCTGGATTCCTGGATGCTGGTAACACCTCATATTATGTCCACAATGGTATGGTCCAGTGCTCTGGTGACGTAATATCTCCTCTTAATGGCTTTTGTGCGTCAGGCAGTCCTGTGTGTATTTATTAATTTGTGATTAAGGTATTTTGTTAACCCCGGTGTCTTTTTCTTTTGTGATTAGGGAATAAAGGGGGAAATCTGCAGCTTAAACAGGCACAACAGTTTGAAATGTTCATAAATGTTCAAAGGAGCGGCAAATGGTGCCGGTAAACTGGAACTGGTGGCAGAGCAGGTGGAAGGATGAAACACGCCGCTCGGGGGCGCTTTCTCCTCACTCCTTCTCCCCCTCCCATGTGTCGGGCTGGATCTCCGGGTTTAAGTCACTTTCACCAGCAACAAAGCGGCAGCAGCAGCAGCACTGACGTAAACCATCCGCCACAGCACCAGGAGCCAGGCTGTTTAATCCCACCCGTTTTCCGGCAAGCCCCGCCTGCTGGGCTGCCACTGGCTGGTAGTTCATATTCCACAAGCTTGTGTCAACTACTAGCCAATCCTAGCGTGTAAGAGTAAACTACAAACCAATCAGGGCTCAGGAGCATTAACAATTAGCCATCCCTAGTGCAGGTTGCAGAATACTAGCCAATCAGAATGCAGGAATGTAAACTATTGGCTGATCATAGCACAGGATGTAAGATACATGTAATCCAATCCGAGCACAGAAACCAGGATGGTGATAGCAATTCTAGAACAGGATAGAAAACCTCCAGCCAATCATAGCCCAGGATTATGAACCTCTAGTCAATCCTAGCACAGGAGGAGGACTCCACACGCAAACCACGAGGTAGCCAATCCTAGCGTAGGGGACGAGATCATACTAGCCAATCAGGAGCTGGGGCACCACAAGCCAATTGTCGAATAGAGGTTTAGACCATATAGCCAATCCTAGCGCAGGAGGCGGGGCTCTCACGAATACGGGTGTAGAAAAAAATTACTAACGCGAGGCGCCGTGAGTCTTTTAGCACTGCAACCGAAGCCCTACAGTCTCTACCAAAGACACGGGATGGAAATCCGCTGCTGGGAGCTGCTTTGGATTAACGATCGATGTTTGTTCGTGATGAACGTCTGACTTTTGAAATCATTTTTTCTCCGGTCTTCTGCTGCCTCGCCAACCTCTGAAATGCACGCTAAATGGAGACTTGTGAGAAGAGTTGCTGCAGGGTGCCGCATTGCCTGGCTGCTTCATACTAGGATAGTGTAGCCTGATGGAGGATTTGAAGGCTGATAGTCATTTTTAGATCTTTTCTTTTCTTGTTTTTGAGGGGGGGCGTTGGGGAAGGATGATCGAACCGCTCGTGTTGTGTTAAGGGGACAAAAAGCGTTCGCCAGATTCAGATGCTTCTCAGTCGGATCCCTCCCGTGCAGAGCAGGCAGGACTTTAAAGCGCTGGAAAGGCGATTTTAGCATCGATGGAAACGACCAGATGAATGTAGGCGAGGAAAACAGCCCAGACATCCACATTACAGGTGAACACGAGCCGGAAGGGTGAGTAAGACTGGTCCAGCTCGGAGATAAAGCACGGTGGGCGCCAGTTTTACTCAGGACGGCCTCTGAAGTCTGCTTTCATTTGGACTGAACCCAGGAGAGCACCATATTACAGCCTCAGAAAGTGGTGCATTGGTGAGCATCATCAGCCTGTCTTCTCTGCTGTAGATCCACCTCTCTCTCTCCCTCTCTCTCCCTCTCTCTCTGTCAAATACGCGTAAGGTGGCGAGGACACAATGACTCATTTGCAGGCAGGCCTGTCTCCAGAAACCCTGGAGAAAGCCAAGGTGGAGCTAAAGGAGAACCCGGACACTTTACATCAGGACATCCAGGAGGTGAGGGACATGATCATCACTCGTCCGGACATTGGCTTTCTCAGGACAGACGATGCCTTCATCCTGCGCTTCCTCAGGGCCAGGAAGTTCAACCATTTCGAGGCGTTTCGCCTCCTGGCCCAGTACTTCGAGTACAGGCAGCAGAACCTGGACATGTTCAAGAACCTGAAGGCCACAGATCCAGGCATCAAGCAGGCTCTGAAGGACGGCTTCCCCGGGGTGCTGTCCAACCTGGACAGACACGGCAGGAAAATACTCGTCCTCTTCGCTGCCAACTGGGACCAAAGCAGGTAATATTGGCTTTTCACTAATTGCGTGCAACGGCGCTGTCCTTCAGCACCACTCGACCATGAGGCCTAGTTCAGCATGCTTGGCTTTGTAGGTCAGGGGCTTTTACTGTACTCTTCTGTATTCAGTTCAGATTCACATGGTCATGCACACTGAGAATCGTCTCTGCCAGTTAAGCCGCCTACGCTACATTTTAACCCTAGTCCCACAGTTTTCAAGTAAACCTAGTCAGTCTAAATTTTCACTCCAGCCCCAAACTAACTCCTGAGTCCTTTCCAGTACTCAAAGACCCCACCCCCCACCAGGCTATATTTTGTTTCTGTTGCAGTTCGTAACACACCTGAGGGAGGGAAGCAAGCAGTAATATTTTTAAATGTTTTCCAGTCCAGTACTCAAGGACCCCCCAACCATTTTTCCATTCTGGTTCCTGATATATGTCAGGCAGGTAATCAAGTAGTTTTAACAATGTTTCCCAATCCAGTGCTCAAGGACCCCCAACCTAGGCCCAAATTTTTTCTTCTATTACCGGTCCATAACACACCTGTGGCAGGTAATCAAGTGTTGTTTCCCCATTCAATACTTAAGGACCCCCAACCAGGCCAAATTTGCTTCTGTTCCAGTTCCTAACACATCTGAGGCAGGAGGCAGGTTTTGTTTGCCCATTCAGTACTCAAGGATCCTTCCAGCTAGGCCAAATTCCGATTCTATTCCGGTTTCCAACACACCTGAGGCATGTAATCAGGCAGGTATCAAGCAGTATTTAACATTTTTCAGTCCAGTGCTCAAGGACCCCCCAGCCAGGCCATATTTTGGTTCTGTTTCAGTTCCTAACACACTTGAGGCAGGTAAGCAAGCTGTATTTAACATTTTCCAGTCCATTTCTCAGGGACCCCTGAAGCAGGCAATATTTTTCATCTATTACAGTTCCTACCACACCTGTGGCAGGTAATCAAGGGATGTTTAATAGTGTTTCCCTGTCCAATACTTAAGGACCCCCCAACCAGGCCAGTTTTGGTTCTGTTCCAGTTCCCAACACAACAAGTTTTGTTTGCCAATCCAGTACTCAAGGATCCCCCCAACCAGGCCGTGTGAGACAGGCAATCGAGGGATGTATGTTCACCGTTCACTAAATCTGTATGTAACTGTATGTTTACAGTTGGAACAGAATGAAAATGTAGACTTGCCAATGGATTGTATTCAGGCCCCGAGCATTAGATTAAAACCCCCTTTTTTTTTAGGTCACTTCAGTGATACCCCCTCAGTTTTACTAACTGCATTAATTGCATTTCCAAATCTGGTTCTATAGTAACATTAATGACATTTTTTGAGAGAAATACCACAAAGTCTGTCAGAATTAGTAGTTTCAATGGTCCTGTTTGTCTACTTTGAATGGCTTACATAAGGATTTACACTGTCAAATTCAAGCCTCTCTTTAAATTTAGTTACATTTAACTTTGTAGGAGTTAATTAACACAAGTAGACTGTTGTGTACACTTGCATGAATGGTGGACGTTGGTGGCTAATCGTCAGAGTGGAATCTAATGCATCTCAGCTCATTAGACTGAGAAGTGCACACAATGCCTCAGTCTATTCTAAAGGGCCTTTGAATCTGAGCCAATCACACCATGGCCTCTGAGGGCGGTGAAGACTTCTCACAAAAACGTGTGACAAACACCATGGAGGGTCAAGATAGGCCTACATTAGCTTGATTAGTCTGAGTACCTCTAAAAATTACTTCAATCTTTTTGTCCTCCACTTTTTATTTCTTTGCCGGATTAAATACGGGCCTGTCTCAGTTTAGTGATATATCTCAGTGCTTCAAGATAATGGACAGAGGTCGTCTTATGTGGTGGTCAGTATTAACTAAGCAGCATAGGGGTAAATCAAGAAAAAAGTTTGAAAAAACTTTTCAAAACTGTTCTCATAAAATATAAAGGTGCCAAAATGATTGGAGTAATGGCATATAAAACACACTTTGGGTTCCCTAAAGAACCTTTTAAGTGCACATGGTTCATTAAATAACCATTATTGTAAATGGGATGTGTGACCTTTTTAAAGTTTTAAGTCGTAATGTAAAGGTTCTTTATTAGCTGTTGTTTTCAGACAGCCCTATTAACAAGATTGAGGGGAAAAGGGCAACATGAATGGAAATCAAACTTATAAGGAGAATTCCACAGATTTTTCAAAATTCCTACATAGTTAATTTGTTAAGATGTAATCAAAGTAGTTTAGGTTGGTTTGATGTGAAATGTTGCCTCATTCAGATCAAGTCAGATTTCTTTACAATGGTGGTGATAGGAACCAGGGGTCAACACAATATATACCTATTTTATACACTATCCAAAACAACGAGTGAAGCGATACATGGGTTTTTGCACATAATGTTACTGATACAATTGTTGTATATTTGCTAACATAATAAAATATTTGCCTTATAACACACTACACATACCCCTCCTCCAAAACAGTTTAAAAAATATGAATGATTTAGGCCAAAACCTTATTTCTGTATAGTCATAAAACAATACCTCAGGCACCAGGCAACATATTGAGAACCATTTTGTCTGATAACTTTCTGTGAGGGAGTTGGCTTCAGATGTCTGGTTCCTATCACCACCACTGGAAACAACTCTAGCTTGGTAAGTTGCTCTAGAATAGAGCATTTCACATCACACCACTCTGAATGAGTTTGAAATTTTGAAAAATCTCTGGAAATAAATTACTTTACAGTATATTGCAAACTTGTCTCTTATCAAGAGAGACTGTTGTCATTTATTAGAGGAAACCAAACATACTGTTAAGGACTTTTTTCCCAAAACAGCATCTGTTACGCAAGGCTGTAATGTTACCCATTGTACTGATTACTCAGTGGTCAGTTATATCTACATAGAGCTCCCTGAATTTTTGGACAATAACATAAACCCAGTTTAGCAAGTTAATGTCACATCTTACTGCTGACATTTTGCTAGGTTGTTGTTCAAAATCACCACATTATGGATTATGATACTCTTTTTAGACATTGTCAACATTTCCAGTGCTGTGGAGATGCATGACAAGTCTGAAGAAAGTTTCTGAGGGGAAAGTGGTCAGTACCACACCAGAGGGGGTACTAAGTATGAGGGCAAAGTAGCAGGGGCTCAAGATCCACACTGAGGTCTATCGGTACACGTGTCTTAAAAATCTTTCAAAGACTCAGAAATCTAAATTTTCTTTTCTGTTGTCAGGTACACATTTGTGGATATACTGCGAGCTATTCTGTTGTCACTGGAGGCGATGATCGAAGACCCCGAGCTACAGGTTAATGGATTTGTGCTGATCATCGACTGGAGTAACTTCACTTTTAAGCAAGCTTCCAAACTGACTCCAAGTATGCTGAGATTGGCCATCGAGGGCTTACAGGTAACATTACACTTCTCTCGCTGGCATCCATCATCAGAGCTGTTAGATGAGTCATGCAAGTAACCAGTGTGCAAAATACACCCTGGTATTCAGGGGGTCCCATGTTGGCTGGCTACTCCAGCATTTGCTGGCTGTTAACTCGCTTGGCATAGCGGCGCTGATGCTAGCTTCAGTAGCAACAAAATTTAAGGTTAAATTTTTCTTTTGGAAATGCTTCTTGGTTTGGTAATGTGCTCTTCCACACATTAATTGTGAGTTTACATGAGTAACAATTCACATTTTACAACAAAATATTGGGAAATTGGGCAGGTTTTCAGAGTTACAAATATGCTACAGCATATTGTAAAGGTTTTCAAAGGTGTCCCAGTGTGTTACAGTTGCTAGGCTATGAAAGACCAACTGGGTGAACCAATTTGCTACAGTGCCACCCTGAGACAGACCAAGACATAAGCTTTCTGTTTCATGCATTAAGCAGGCTAAACAGTGACTTTTCCCTGAATTAGTACTTTAGCATCTATTTTAGATCATAATTTCATTTTCAGGGATTTGATTTGATTGATTTTGAGACATTCAGTGAGTCTAAGAGGTTAATTAGGAGGTGCCGTACCCTCAGGATCCCCTTATTTTGCACCTTAAAGTGACATATTTTCATGATTTGATTTGCCACTCAGGCCTTTTATTTGCTTTCATTGCCAGTTGAATTAGGGATAAACTAGAATATACATCTTTGAAAGCTTGTAGGATAGAATTTTTATGTTCTAAAAGCTTTAAAATATCATAAAAAATACATATAAATATATTTATTTCCAGAAGTGCACATGATGTGTGTCTGGGAGCTAGTACCAAAAACAGTTTCATTTTACCTGACCATTTTCCAACCTCTTCTTATCCTTTAATTGAACAGTCAGTTTTTGTTACTGTTTCTTTAAAAGAGTCATGTATGTAAATATACTCTGTTCTGATTGGCTGCCCTGTATTGTACTTCATTCAAAAAAGCAGTCTGGGCTGAAACACTCCTTATAACTTCATTGCATATGGATGGGGCCAAACTGCTGTACTTGAATAGGCAGCTGTATGTATGAGTTGTTTTAGTGACATCACAAAAACAGCAAATTCAGATTAGTTTCCACATATGGACTTTGTGCAGTGGGGAGTCAATTTACATTGTGTAATTTCAGCAGTGTGTACATTTTTTTGGTTGTGCATGATAACGGGCCTTTAAATTATTACAGCAAAATTGATAACTCAGTTCCTCTCTCGTCTGTGTGGCATTTCCAAAACTGGTGGTCATGTAACCGAAAGGTTTAAAGAACCAGACCATTAAACAACTGTCCCACGGTTACAGCAATTCAGCTACAGTAATAAGAAGAATGTACAGTAATTACGGTTTTTAAGCCCATGTCTTTTATTCAGCTGCTCTGATCTTTAATCAACCTAAGCCCGTTTGAACTGCGTAATCCTAATCAACCTTTGAATCGTGCGGCAATTTAACGTCTCATCTGCCCGTGGAGGCTCGAGCAGGTGCTTGAGTCTGCTGGAATCTCTCTCTCTCGCTCTCTCTCGCGGTGAGCATTAGCTATTCTCTGTGAAAGTTACATGAACAGGAGTTGACCTTCTGCTCTGGGGCTTTAAACATCGCCTGCATAGCAGTTTAGAAGGTGTATTCCACCTGTCATCACTCTCAGCTGCGTAGCATTTCTGTTTCTTCCATTTGGCCCTACAGTGTGCTAACAGCTTACGCTTGTCACCATCAGCGTTATTACTATGCAAGAATCGTCTACGTGTCATAACAAGAGAACCCGTTGCTTAGCAGTACATAGGTCAGCCTTAGCACCGAGGTCCAGGTTTGTATGCTAGTGGTGCCATGTAGTCAGCTTAGTAGAGATACATACATTGTTTATTGATTAATTGTTATTGCAGTAATGGCTTTTTCAGTGGTTTTATGTTGTGAGCCTTCTAACCAATCACAGCTTCCGATGTATTCATTAAAGTATTTATGTAATCCAGAAAGAGGAAATTATTTTGGTCAAACTAATGCAATCTTAAATCATCACGTTATTGATTCATTAGTACATTTGTAATATATTTCACTACATCACCATGTACCAATGTAATTGCAGTACCAGTATTTTGTCTGTATCGTGCAACTCCATTGCTCTTAATACACTCTAGTTAAATGTTTTGTGGCTTGTAGTTGGAAAATATTCATATGCACTCGTATGCATTGATTGTACCATCCCAGATTAGCCGTGCTTTGTGAGAAGGGAAAGACATATTGGCATGAATATTTATCTATAGTACCATTCAGGCAGGATTAGTTTTACATGAGGATGTTGAATAATGTAATTATTACTGGTGTTTCTCGGTGGTCTTTGTCCTGTCTGAATCCACCATGTCAGTAACTGCTGCACCATTTAAGATGGAACAGGAAATTTAGATAGCTAGCTACTGAGACATCAGCATACTACTAGCAATTTTTGTGCTTTTTATGAAGAAAAGGACCATAAAACGTAACATACATTTTTTTCTCGTAACACTATGTTTGGAGTGTGCCTCTGAGAAATCTCCATTTAGAGGGCCCTGTAGTCCTAACACTTCACCCTACCCCTCTATCTCAAGAAAAATTGGGACACCCTTCACCCTAGGCATGAGCGTGCAAAACAGAGGGGTGGGGCTAAGTGGTAGCAGCAAGGGGTGAAATGGGATTGGGCCTAGGTTAAAAGAAATTATGATTAAATGAAATTACACATTTTCTTCTTGTGAGCAGCTGAATGTACTGTAAATTGAACTTTTTGGTGTGATGGCAATGCATAAATCATGCAGGAGTCACTCCCATCTCTGTAATTTGTACCAAGGTCTCTTTATGTCTTGTGTGAATCAGTCATAATCATTACAGTAAAAGTCCACTAACCCACCTCTCCATGTAAAACTAATCCCTTCTGAATAGTCCTTAGGGCTTAACTGGGAGAAAAATAATCTCTATTATTTTAATATATGCAGTCATATTCAACAGTTGGTCAAATCATGTTTTGATGAATTTTTAAGTGAAAAGAAGTTAACACGTCCTCTAAACAGAGAGAACACTTTGTTCTACACATTTTATTCTGCACAATTCCTGTTTATTTACTGAATTGAATTGATACAGGCTGTATTTTATGTTTTGGTTTTTCCTCAATATGTGAAATTCAGAAAATAAACAGTAATTGTGCATTAAAATGTGCAGTAGAGTGGTCTCTGTAGAAGACGTGTACTTCACACCAGTTTGGCCAGGGGCACCTAAAGCTTTGCGTACGACTGTAGTAAATATGCTAAGTTTGTCGTAATGTTATGTCATTTGATCAAATCAGGTCTCTCTCATATGAAAGCAGACCCTACAAACAAATGTCAGATCAATTGACCGAATCAGGGGCCGGATTCACTAAAGCTTTCTTGAGAAAAAATTTGCGAAGGTTCTTAAGACAAACACTAAGATGTTCATAAGAATGGGCCTCATTCACCAACCGTCCTTAAGAAGAGATTTAAATCCACTTACACTTTTGACAAAGATTCTGACATTCACCTATGTTTTCTTATTTGGGATTTGTTCTTAGGTAAGAACAGAATCTACACACACTCAAGAGCACAAAGGTGTGGTTTCAGAACACGTCATGAATCTGATGTAGACTTTTTCTTAGGACTTTTCTCAAGAACACATTTAAGAAAAAACCTAGCAGGATATTTGTGAGTGAGGCCAATTGTTCCTAAATGCAGTTCTTGAAAACTTAAGAAGTTGTTAAATATTCTCTTAATAATGATCTTTTTAAGATTTTCTTAAGAAAATCTTCATTGTTTTTTATGTATGCTGTGTTGCATTTTACCACGTACCGCAAATGACATGAGATACATTTTGAATTTGTATTAACTGTTATTTCTGTTATTAGTTAAATCCACTCAGATGACAGCAAAATGGGGAAAAACATCACACCAAGTATAAAAAATTAGCAAACAAGAACTAGAGGTGATGGTGGAAAAAATATCCAACAGGAAAAAAATCCTCATTGGAAAATATGATAATTGTTGGGTGATGGACGAGGATGGGCAGGAGCGCCGGAGACAGTGTCCATGTTTGATAAATGTAGTTGTCTACTCTTACAGCCTAAGACAAGTGTAAGGCTATCATAATGTTAAGAAACCTTTAATAACATAATGTTCTCAAGAATTCCACTTATTCTTCAAAAGATTAAGAAGATAGTTAAGAAAATAAAGTAAGATAATTCTTAAGAAGTTATTTGAAGAATAGCAATTTTTCGTAACTTCTTTCTTAAGAATGAAGAAGATTCGGCTGGTCTTTTCATCCTGGACGAGCCCCCAGTTCTGTTACGACCCGGTCTAGGGTCAGGCTGTAGCAGAAAGTGAGAGTGGGACTCTCTCCCCAGACCTGTTGCCAGACCAAACACCGGACATTTTTAAAACAGCAAACCAGCTCATGTCTATTTTTATAACAAGACACTAAGCTGAATGGAGTGATGACTTCAGGGACGAACATATGCCAAAATAATAATCAAGGCAACTAACCATTACAAATCCAACTAAACTAAAACTAAATGAAATGAAAATACAGATGACCCCCGTAACTCCCTACATCAAAACAGGAGAAAAGTTAACCAAACAAAACAGCACTTGTCCCCTACTTTCCCCTCACAAAGACTAATAAAACCATCGCAAATTTAACAATGGAGGCGAAGTGAAGCAGAGTGAAGAGTGCTGGGTCAGTCTGGACAGGTTTTCTTCATATTAGTCACATTAGAAAGGAGACAGCAGTGAACATCTCCCAAGATGGTGGCTCGGCGACCTCATAAAGGGGAACGACCCATGTGGCCAATCACAGACCTGCACATAAAGCAACATACAAGAGGGAACACACAAAATGGTGGCAGACAGACATACAGAAAGGCTGTTAGGACCGGGGGTTGTAACAATCGTGACACCTCAGGTTTCACCATAACTCAGTTTGATCTGATTATTTTGGCAATTTTAACAATTCAGAATTGTTTGTGAAAAGATACTGAATATGCAGATATAAGCGGAGGAACGATTTACTTAGTAGAGGAATATAGACAATAAAAACAATACACATTGTACGTTCTGAGCATGTTTATTACCAATAAGTGTCATATTACAATATGACAATATATAAGTGTCATATTACCAAACTGAGCGTTTGTAAAATTGCTTGAGAATTTAATTTTGGCCAAAAAATAAATGCATTCCTTATTGGACACTATCTTAATCAGTTTTTCTAATGTTTCAACACTGATGTGGTTAAATTGCCCGCATCAGATTCATTTTTACATCCAAAACTAACAGCTTTGTGCCGTGTAAATAACTTGTGATAATTGTGTCATATGAATAATGACTGTGTTATTGCAACATAACATACAACAAAGACAGCAGAAGTACATAATATGAGATAACGATCAATAGATAAAGTAAAAATTAAGTGAAGCAACTGCCCCTTCTACTGTAAGCATATTTCAAGTAGACTGACCTCAACAGCATTACAGGCTTTGAATATTCAACATTCACCAAAAACAAAATGCATACTTTATTGAATGCTGTTATAATTGATTATTCTAATGTTCCAATATTGATGCAGTTAAATCACAAGCATCCAATTCATTTTACACCAAAAAAATAACAATTCTGTGCCACGTTGTGGCAGGTCAGCAGTAGGGGTGTGATGTAAATAATGACTGTCCAGTTTCTGTAAGGCATGTCTCAGGAGGCGGCTCCACACTGATGTGCCACGCAGGCAGCTTTGAGCGAGGCCTGTTGACTGAATATTAATGCGCGTCCATGATGAGCCCATTCCACATTCCAGTGGCTCTTCAGACAGATTAGCTGGTGAATAATTGATCGTTGCCATTAGCATCTCGCCTCCAGAATGTGCCATTCGCCGAGTGAGTGGGACTGTGCTTTTGTAGCTGTTTGAAAGGAAAACAATGGCACTGCATGGAAAAGACAGCCACAACCAATTAGTTAAACAGAACGTTCGACAGTTACGTCGTTACTGTCCGCAAGCATACGCGAGTTCACGGAGGTCAGTGTCTGTGATTCATTCCTGGCAAACATCCTGTGGACTGAACTGTAGCGTTCACTCATTCGACTGCGTACTTCAAACATACAGTTTTGAATCATTCATGCATATAAACATATACTGGAGTGTAGCTGGAGGGCTCAGTCCATTCAGAGCTCTGAGGAGGAGCGTTTGAACTTTAACACTTTAGTAACGCCGCCCTGAGCCCCGCAGTGCTGTCTGCAATGACATTGAGGGACTCTTCATCTGTCAGCATGTACAGTGAGTCATTAAATGTGTCATTTATCGCCTGCAGTAAGATCACGCTCTGCTCTTAAAGCTTTAAGGTCTTGTGAGGCTTCTACAGTGCATGCAAACAGGCTCCATTTTTTGGTTTGCGAACACTTGATTTGAGTAAATCTGAACTCAGCCTTGCGCAGATGTCCATCATTATGGTCTTTCTCATCGCAGACATGCAAGCGCTTTATGGATCAACCTTAAACAAATACTTCAGCGTTATTCAGCCTACTGTCTCTGTGTTGCATCCGTAGCATAAGATAAGATGACCCTTTATGGTAACACTTTATTTTAAGGAACACATATTGGCATTTATTAAGGTTGTTTTTTGTTGTATTTTACAATAATCCAGTATTGGTATCTCTACAACTCTGTTTCCAAAAAAGTTGGCACACTGTGCAAAATTTAAATAAAAATAGAATCCAATGATATGCAAATCATTTAAACCCTATATTTAATTGAAAGTAGTACAAAGGCAACATATCAGATGTTGAAACTGAGAAATTTTATTACTCTGTAAGCATTTGGTAACTGAGCAGAGCAATTGCTGTAGTTTTGAAAGTGAAATGTTTTCCCATTCTTGTTTGATATAGGATTTCATCTGCTCAACAGTTCAGGGTCTCCTTTGTCATATTTTTAATTTCATAATGCACCAAATGTTTTAAATGGGTGACAGATCTGAACTGCAGGCAGGTCAGTTTAGCATCTGGACTCTTTTACTAGCAATGCTGTTGTAATATGTGCAGAATGTGGTTTGACATCGTCTTGCTGAAATAAGCAAGACCTTCCCTGAAAAAGACGTTGTCTGGATGGCAGCATGTGTTGCTCCAAAACCTGTGTGTATCATTCAGCATTAATGGTGCCTTTACAGATGTGCAAGTCACCCTTGCCATGTGCACCAAAGCACCCCTATACCATCATGGATGCTGGCTTTTGAACTGTGTGCTGATAACACAGCCTGAAGAACACAGTGTCCATGATTTCTAAAAAGAATTTCAGATTTTGATTTGTTGGACCACAGAACACTTTTCCATTTCGACTCAGTCTATTTTAAATTATCTTGGGCTCAGAGAAGGTCGCGGCATTTCTGGATCCTGTTTATATATGTTTTTTCTTTGCATGGTAGAGTTTTAATGCACCTTTGTGGATGCAGTGACAAACTGTGTTCACAGACATTGATTTTTCGCAAGTGTTCCTGAACCCATGCAGTGATTTCCACTACAGAATCATGTCTGTTTTTAATGCAATGCTGCCTGAGGGCTTGAAGATCATCCATTATTTGGTTTTCGTCCTTGCATACAGAGATTTCTCCAGATTCTTTAAAACTTTTATTGATATTATAGACTGTAAATGATGAATTTCCGAAGTTCTTCGCTATTTTACGTTGAGAAACATTATTCTTGAATTGTTGCACTATTTGATTGCGCAGTCTTTCACATAGTGGTGAACCACTCCCCATCTTTACTTCTGAAAGACTCTCTGTGATGCTCTTTTATACCCAGTCATGTTACTGTCTTGTTGCCAATTAACCACCAGGTTTTTGTTAGCATTACACAACTTTACCAGTCTTTTGTTGCCCCTGTGCCAACCTTTTTAATACATGTTGTTGGCATCAAATTCAAAATGGGCAAATATTTTCCAAAAAACAATAAAATTTTTAGTTCCAATATGTGATATGTTGTCTTTGTACTCTTTTCAATTGAATATAGAGTTTAAATAATTCACACATCATTGCATTTTGTTTTTATTTACATTTTGCAGTGACCCACATTTTTTTAAATGGGGTTGTACTTAAAGATTCTGTTGTGAAAAAAACAGTAATAAATAAAAAAATAGGAGTCTCATTTTACTCATAGCTAAATGTTTGATTAGTCTACAATTTTGCATGAAAAAATTGCAATAAAAGTATATAAAAAGGTCCCAGTTTGTCTGTACTGCTTCACCATAAGGCTTGTTTTAGGTATAGCTGAATGTTCCATTAGCTTACAGTTCTACATTTAAGGACTTAGCACTAAGCATTTAGTGCTTGGCAATTAATTATATGAAGGGAAGCTTGGGGTTTCTCTGTCTGCTGTTTTCTGTGTCTTAAATTGTAAATAAATTACACATTAAAAATGAAGCCTTTCGCAAATAATGAATTGTGTTTCAAAAACTTCAGAAAACACGCATCAAAATATTGGAGTACTTATTTTGTGAGAAAATCGTTTTTTTTTATTTTATTCAAAACAGATGGACCCTGTTGACTGTCAAGAGTCTGACTCCAGGTTCGTTTCAGGATGCTTACTTTTCATGATCCAATCAAATCTTGAAGAATAAAATTATGTCCCACCGACATTTATTTCCTGCCCAAGTTGCATGTTTTACTCAGAAATAGGTCATGTTGAGGAAGAAAAATGCGTTCTGGTTTCCAGTTCACGTTGACTTTGAGACTGATATATATAAATGAGCTCTGTTCTGATTGGCCTTATTCAGAAAGCAGTCCAATCTCAAACACTCCTTATTACTTAAGCATGAATCAGCATTGCTAAGCTGCTGTAGGCTGATATATGTAAATTCATTGGTTTTCATGACATCACAAAAACAGTAAATTCAAAATGGATTGTTTTGCAGCTTAGTTTCCAAATATGGACTGGAGAATTTATATTTTGAAACCTTACATACTTCATCAAACTCTTTCATTTCAAAAAAGTGAGGAAGATCTGATTTTCTGTGATATGGGCCATTTAAATAGTGTGTCAGAATCTGGATTTTTTGCTTTGCGAGTCTATAAGAATGGATGTGCGCAGTTGACACAATGAAAGAAAACGAGATTTGGCACCTGCTGGGTTTTTCTGTTCTGCTGTGCTCTTGTAAAATGCATGCTGATAAAGTAAGACACAGTGCACAGCTGACCTCTGATAGGCTTCCACAGGGCACATTTTCAGGAAAATTATTTTTTGTACATTTTTGGAAGCAGACTCACAGACATGCAAGACATGTCAGTGCTATATTCTGATTATTAACATCCTTATTAGAGAAATAAAATGTGTTTTTCATTATACATCAACTGTTATTGTTTAAAAAAAAATGTTATCTAAAATTGTTATAAAAGAACATACAGCGTTTTGGAATGAAACTCTTTGATTATACATAACTGTTATACCCATTGTAATAAAAAAAAAGTTGCCTTTACTTTTGATATGGTGCTTTTGGTTCATGTTATTTTAAATCATTTTTCAAATTCCAGTTTTGCCTATTAAAGAGTCAGTATTGTTATTTATGTTGCAGTGTTGGCTAATAGAAAGTACTAGAAAGTGTGCTGGTGTGTTTCATGTGTCCATTTAGCTCACACAATGTGAGCTTTGGGTTAAAAAAAGCTAATAAAAGTCAGTCGGTTTGGCTTTAAAGAAACCTGAATCAGCCATAAAAAAATCATGATCTCTATTCATTACGTAGTTACTTATGGAATTATTCAATTTATATTCTGTGACAGGTTTGAGTCTGAATGTCTGACTTTTTTCGGGTTAGTTTCACTGTTACAAATAACAACAACATGGCAAAATGTACTGTATCTATGTTGTAATGTACTAATATCTCCTCTTCTTCTTACAAACTGAAATGCGGTATGGATTGGCAGTTTAGAATCTGAAGTTTTGACGGGATTTCTCCTCTTATTTAAATGAGCTACGGGTGAGAAACAAATTGTATAAACTTACAGCATGCTTTTCTTATCACTCAGATAACTACAACCACTAATAGTTCACATTTTCTTTATTTCTCATCTTATTATTATAGAATTGGATGAATTCTTCGATGTTCGCTTTGCAGTGCATTTCTAAATCCCCTTCTTAGCGTAGCCCCCTGAATAATAGGCGTTTGTCTTTTTTTAGTTGTATGTCTTTAAGAGTGATAACGTGATTACAGTGACTCATTGGAGAGAACTCATATGTGCTTTCACTGACGGGGTCCCTCCACCATCACACCCACGTCTGAGCCTGCCACGTGATGCACCGTTCACCAACCGCAACTGAGCTGTGCGCCAGGGCTCTGTGTCCTTTTTGAAGTCTAAATTTACCTCAATGGCAGCGTGAGCTGTAGTAAGGAGGTAGGATGTGTAAGGAAACTGAAGGAGGATTATATTTCTCTTAGGATTATCAGGCAAATGAATGAAGCTTTGAAATGTTCAATGTGTCATACATGCTGAAGCTAGTCACCTTACTTTTAGGCTGAAAATGTCAATTTCTGTGTGTCTGTAGGGTGCCACTTCCACACACCGCTGTTCATTATACAGATAAGTGGCACAGAAAGGGAGGAAAACAGGTATAAACATCTGACTTTGGGCTGAAAAATGTTTCAATTAGCAACCAGCTGAGCTATTCCTCCAAGAGGAACAGCAGCTAGAGTATACATTTCATTGCAAATGGTGGCCCTAACAGAACACTTGATGCAGCCTCAGAAAATGGCTGGTCTTGGCTAAAGCAATAAGGCAGAGTACTCCCCTGACAAATGGAGGAAAGAGTGAGTGAGCCTGGCTCTCCTGGAGCATTTCTTTGTTATTGCAGTCCTCTGTTGTTTTCTTCTGTGTCTTGGACTTGCCTTTTGTCTCTCTTAGTCTTGAGAAATAACCCACGCTTGGCAGCCAATCACAGCGGACCGATCCTCCCCAGCCCACCCCATGCTGAGTTTCCCTGGCAACCTGTCCGACCGCCATGCTATGCACCCTCCAGATGGGCTGTGCTCACAGAAAGAAAACACACTCATGTCACTCAGTCCCCATGGTGGCTCTGCGTGCATGCATGCGTGTGTCCGTGTGTTTTCATGTCAGTTCCTTGCGCTCTAGATTGATGCGTGAGGTTTGGAGTGCCTGTGTTTTTCGATACAGAATAAGACGGGGCTGACGGGGTCTATTAAAATCTAGTACATCTCATCCGGTTTCATCAGTTCATTAATACTGCACAGCCTGTCTTTTCTTGCAAATGCCTTGAGATGGATATCAGTGAAAAAATGTCTACCTGCCACAGACCAACCTCATTTTCAGTTTTTCATGTGGGCAAAATTAGATTCCACATATTGTTGCATTCATATTAAAACCTTTCTTTTTTTTCTTATCTTGACATGGTAACTATATAGAAAAAGCCCAAAAAAAAAGACTTTAAAGGGCCCATGTCCTACATTTTTCTTGTATTATATATATATATATATTTTCATAACTCATAACATTTGTGTGCTTTTACATAACAAAAACGGTCATAATTGATTTCTGCTTAATCCTTTTCCAACCCTCTGTTGTTGTTACTGTGCCTTTAAGACTGATATATGTAAGCAAGCTCAGTTCTGATTGGCTGCTCTGTTTGTGCCTCATTCAAAAACCCCTCAGACCTGAAATGCTCCTTATAACTTCAGCATAAATGAGCATTACTAAACTGCTGTAGGCTGAATAGATGGATATATGTAAATAAGTTGGTTCTTATGACATCACAGAAACACTGAAGTTAAAACAGGTTGTTTGTGCAGCTTAGTTTCCATATATGGACCATATGAACTGAGGAGTGAATGGTACGTTTTGAAACTATAACCTTGTTTACATATTACTTTAAACTCTTAAACTTAAAAAAAGCAAGAGAAATTTGGTTATACTTGAAGTGGGACCGTTAAGGTATGTTATGTAACAAGATTTTATCAAGACATTATTGGACTATTTCTGTTGTTCCATTCATAGTGGATGAATTCATGAAATGTAAATGTCAGCTAGCAGTTTTGAAAGGGGCAAAATATGCCTGTGCCAGCAACAGAATCCTCTTCTTCAGGTAACACTGTGGAAAATAACCCACAGTATACAGTTAAACTAGGGCTTTGCTTCATTTGATGGGTCCATTTTCTTTGTTTTACCATTTATTCCTTCATTTCCACCAAGTGTTTGCACACATTTCTTTTAGTTAGTTTTCAGAATGCTGCAGCGAACATGGAAGCAGTGATAGCAGATGATTTGAAGCTTAATGTTAAAAAAGAACCTAATAATTAGGGGTGCGGGAAAAAATCGATTCTTAGATGCATCGCGATGCGGACGTGAACAATTCTGAATCGGTTCACAAATGTCAAAAATCGATTTTCTAAATATTTAATTTATAAAGTAATGTTGACGGAACGCAAAGGGCAGAACTTGGAAGTGCGGAAGTGCAGCGCCCGGACAGTCTGTGGCGGCACACAACAAAAACACAACTGGATGAGTGAGAAATCCGACCGGCTCCCTCTGCATTAAAGCCAGGTTAGATCAGGAGTCACAGCACAAACGATAAGAAGAGCCATTTTGACCTTTCAACAAAAATCAAACCACCTTGGGAGCCACAACATTTAATGTCCAGTATGTCTCAGTATGTGTTAATGTCCTAGTATAGACTAAACAATATAAACGAGAGCGCAGATTTACTCCGCTCTGCTTTAAGCTTCGCCTACAGCCGCTTTCCTCCCATCTCCGCCAGAAAACCTTTCCTCAGAAGTAGATCAGTTAAATGTCTCTCAACGTTCGACTGTTTTACGAGGCTGAAGTCGCTTCTTATTCTCCAGCTTCTTGTTCGAATTTACCCGTTCCACCTTAAATTCTAACTGAGGCGCCGAATGTAAATGCGGCACCATTTAAGGTGGAACGGGAGAATTCGAAAGAGAAGCGGCTTCATCTTCACCACTTTTTAATGTGTGACAGTCTCTCGTTGCAGATTTAACGTACCAGGAAACCAACTGCGCTGCTTATAAATGCGAATAACGCATCGCTGCTATGTGACCTGCAGTCCGCACGCCGGTTCTCAGTCGTTGCCAAACAGGGCTTTCGCGATATGTTTCACACGTCCCGTCTCAAAGATACTTTCCTGACACAGCAACACACAACACTCTACAACGAGACCAAAACCGAAGTTATAAAATCACTAATTAAACGGGTAGAATAGCTGTAATGCACTGCGTGGTCATCCATCACCACTGGATCTTATTTCACCGTAACTGCGCATTTTATCGCAGATGAGTAGCAGCAGCTTCTCGTGCTCCAAGAGCAGTGAATGCGAGCCTTCTAGTTCACTTGCCACATCACTTCCATTTGTTTTATTAAAAAAGATATTGGAAGTAAATTCATTATGGATCATTACAAATACTTTGGTTTAAAAATCACTTTAAATAACAACACAGAGTCACTTAGTCACTTTAAAATGTATATTGTCTCTATATTCTGTGTGTATTTTGTGTATATTTAATATATTTCCGTTGGTTTTTCTTGTATTTTTATTTATTTACTTTCTGTAGAGTGATTAGCTGAGCCTCACCACAAGCATTTCAATGCATAAATGTCCTGACATGTTGTGCAAATGACAAATAAACTTGAAACTTGAACTCGAAACTTGAGCTCACACAGTGAGAAAATAGAAATGCTATATAGAAAAAAAAGATGCATCGAGATGCATCGATAATCGTTTTATAATCGCATCGCAGCCCTCTGAATCGTAATCGAATCGAATCGTGAGGTGCCTAGAGATTCCCACCCCTAATAATAGTTGGTAAAGTTGGTCAAGGTTGTGGTTGTACTGAAATGTCATCTTTAAATTGGTCAAAAACTGAAATTTAGTAAGTAAGAATGGAATTCAGTACCGACTTTACTGTTTGAGGCTGCTTTTGCACTGAACACGGAAAATTCAGTGTTGTGCTTTCAAACACGTTATTTTTAGTGGGACGTGTGGCACAGACTTAAAAGTTCAAATATAAAGTTCAAATGTTTTTAACTTTTGCGTGATGCGCTTCTGCCAATCTTGCCGCAAACAATAGGAGAGCAGTAGGCGCATGTGGTAGTTCCTCCCACTACCCGGAGAGTGTGCCCACTTTAGCACCCAGCCATTGAGTGCTGCTTATACTGTGAGTGGTGTGAAAGCAGCTTGCTGCAGATGTGAGCGGCGAGTGCACCGCATCCCGCATTCAGTGTGAAAGCAGCTTAACTTTGCTTAGCAAAGCCTGATGTCTTTTGCCCCAGACTGTTTTGCATGATGTCAAACCATCAACAAGCATAGATCTAGGGCTCTAGTCATGAGGTTTTGGGCTAGGGATGGGCTGTATCCACTTGTCTCATCCAAATTTAACATACTATATTGTATAAGCGGGGGGGGGGGTGGCAGTAAAACTGATATAAGTGACATAAAAGCATTTATGTTGCTTTTGTGCTGTTTCACCCTGCGTCGTTCCAAAATCAGAAATAATGAGAAAGTTTATTCACTTAGATGGTCACCAAATAAGTGAACACAGGGCACGATTTTCAAGCCATCCCACAATAAATGGTTGGGATTGGTACTGGGAAGTAGTGGTTAGGATTAGCTTAGCTAGTATAATAACAGCTGTTACCGTTAGCTTAGAAGGGCACAGACCCGAACAGTGCCACACACCACACGTTTGATTCTGCCTAACAAGTGTAGATGATAAAAACTAATGTCAATGAGAGTAAAAGTTGAGTGACTTGTTGAAGAGTTGAGTCGACAGACAGTCGAAATATAACCTGTTTTGTGGTGTTTGGGGCTGTAGTGTTTTGGCTAAGCTAACGATAGCTAAGTTAGCTGGCCAAATGAGCCACACACCACAGCACAGGCTCAGTTCCAGCTAACTGATGCTAAAATGACACCTGTTTAGAGGATATCTGAGAGCGCGGAGTAGAGTGACTGAAATTGCTTGTGTTCTGCAGTGTGTGTCGCTTTTAGCCATTGCTGAACCGCTATCATACTTAGTTTTAGCTCTGATTTTCCTCTCTTTCTATCAGCGCCACCTATTGTGGAGCTCCCACACCACCAATCATTGACTCCTGTAAAATATAAATGGGTGGAGCGCAGAGACGCAGGATGTTTTTTAAGCTGGGGGCTGAAATTTTAAGTAATTGTGTAACTGACACGAACGGTAACGTCATGCAAAAATGATTTGCCTTTTGCTAATTTACATCAGATTATGTTATATAGTGCTATAATGAGGCAGGAGTCAACAATATTCATATGTAAATAAGCATATAAATAAACATATTACTGACATGTCAAACCACAGCTGCACATAATCACTCTGCTCACTTATGCTGGAAGTAATTTATTCAAATAAACTGACTGGCTACCTATCAGATGTGTTGATATAGGACACGGTTACCACTTGTGCCACATGGTGAGATTTAACATAAGAAAGCACAGTGAGCAGGAGATATAATGATTAATTATTATTATTTTAGCTGTGGAAATCTGGGGGTGCTGCTAAATACCCCAAGATACCTTATTACAGCCCGAACCCCTAGTATCAGTATAGTAAAGCCACATATGTGCTCTGAGATATTTTCTGAAGATTAACTTATATGTAATGAACCAAACAGAATCAAACTTGGTTTAAAACCAAACCCATCAATATCTGTACGATCCTTTGAATCGATTGAGATTGTCAAAGTAACACAGATTTCATGGTCATTTCATAAATAGGCTGTCCAGCCTCCTGCATCCTGCTGATTGCGTTATCAAATCCGCAGACCATTAAGGGATTAGAGCAGCTAGCGACAAATGATGGATTCCATGTCTCAGTGAAACAGAAGCATTATGGCCTATCAGCCTACAAAGCTATATTATCAATCTACTAATATGACTCCATGTATATTCTGACTGAAGACCTTATACCTGTGCATACACAAACCAACCCCAGGAAATCAGTCAAGTTCATAATCTTTGCTTGCATGGCTTTGTGCAAAGGACAGGGGGTGCATGCAATATTTATCAGGCCAGCAGTGGTTTTCTTAGTGCAAACACAGGAGCTTAGAGAGTGGGGGAAGACAGAGAGCGCTGTGAAGAGAGGTTAGAGCCTGTGACGAGCTGGAGCAGTTTACACATGGAGCAAGGCAACTTCTCTCATGATGAGGGAGCTTGAGTGGCCCATCTGGATGTTCAGGTCTGCTGCATCCCAAGCAGTAGAAAGCTCCCAGCCTGCTGCTCGGCTGAACAAACTACAGGCGACGGAACTGGGACTGAGTGGCAGGAGTTAGAGTAATTGTTTGTTTGCATGGAGAACGGTTCAGATTCTGTTAGCTTTGGCTTTGGTTTATGGCATCAGAGTGTAACCATGCAAGAACTTAATCTCAGCAGGGCTTACACTGTCAGCTCTAGAATTATTGGCACCCCTCAAGAAATTGTGGAAATAAATCATATAATATAAACAGTACATATAATAATTCAAATGTTCATCAGAAAGGTTTGGAATAAATTGCTTACAATTTAACTAGTAGAAATCATTCCTACAAGAGCGTTTCACTCATAGTGTTTGTAGGTTATTTCATATTTTGATTCTAGCACATTTTCATGAAGGGTGCCAATAATGTAGAAGAAATGTGATATGTGATGAAGTTACTGGATACTGTGCTGACAGTATGAGATGTGATAAATTGTGTTTGAGGTATACAGCGTATCTCTGGATGTGCAGCAAGTCCAGGTCCAGAAAATTAATAATTTATCATGTATGAGTCTCATTTGTTCTCTCGAGACTTACAGCACTCGTTTTAACAGGCATTGGCTGTTATTGGCTGTGTGTGAAATGTAACACATGCTTCCTACTCATACAGTACTCTGACGCAGGAAAACACCCAGTCATGTCCGAAACGATCCCCCGTATAAAGTGCTGCCTGCTGAGATTCTTCTATTCGCCTGTTTTTTGAAGCCAGTGTACATAGATCCTTCACTGCCTTTCATTTCCCATAATCCTTTGTGTCAGCACTGATGCCGTTAGGAAAAAAAGCAGAAAACATCGGCACCGACACAGCAGAGGAGAGAGACTTGTTCCTGCACAAGTGCAATGCTTTATTTTAGTTATATAAAGTTCAGTAAGCTAGTCTCCTTAAAAGTCCTTTTTCTGGGTAAAAGATGCTAACATTTGACGCTAACAGCTAGCAGTGAGCTGACGTATTTTGGAAATGAGGTGATGCCTTTGAAGCAAGTCTACACAATTCGGTGCAGATACCTAGCACAGGCAGTGAGGCATTGAGACAGCTGCCTTCAGTTTCAGACACAGACGTAGTGACATAGTGTGTCAGCAAAGTGGTGTGACATCATGTGTCTGCTTTGTAAAGCTGCTTTTCCTATCGGGACACATCACATGCACACCCTTTGAAGTTGGATGATGAACTTGGATGCATTAAAATTTTTAATGTGGCAAAACTGAGTTCTGACATCAATGCTGTTTTCATCATGGCAGATGGAAAAAAAAACAAACAGTCCATAAATAGCAAAGTAAACTTTTAACATTTACAGTTAGGAGAGCCAGTTTGTCCTTTCAATAAAAATTGAACCAAACTTGGGAGCCACAACATTTTATGTCCATTTTACCATCTTGGCTGTAAGTATGTCTCAGAATGTACTAATATACTAGTAAAGGCTAGAAAACAATATAAATGACTTACTTTGTTCTGCTTTAAGCTTTAGCTCAGCTATAGCTGTTTTTCTCGCATCTCCGGCAGGAAATGTTTCCACAAAAGTAGAATACTTTCTTGTAAAGTGTCTCTCAATGTTAGATATGTTATGAGGCTGAGGTCAGCTTCTCATTCTCCAGCTTCTTGTTTAAATTTTCATGTTCCAACTTAAACGGTGCCTGAAGCGCCAGAATGTAACTGCTGCACCATTTAAAGTGGAACGGGAAAATTCGAACAAGACACTGAATTCAGCTTTGTGATAATTTAGTGTTTGACAGTTTCTCGTTGCAGATTCTCGTTACAGAGTGCTTATAAATGTAAATATAATGTTATAAAGTCCAATCATCTCCAAATTATTAATGTTCGTCTTAAATCTCTCTCTTTGCCTTTTCATTAGGCACTAGCTAGGCAGGATTGTTGTCTCAGTTGCTGTGTGACCAGCAGTTTGCATGCCAATCTTCAGGGTTAAAGGGTGAATTAGCAGTTATAAATTAATTCCAGCATTTAAGACCATTTATAGTTAAAACTGTATTAGAATGATCATCTGAGCTTTATTTTACTGCAAAGGAGGATTATTTTATGTTTAACTGAAAATCTAATTCTGCTGTCGAGCCACAACAGGGCAGTAAAAGAGCCGCATGCTGCTCCGGGGCTGCATGTTGCCAACCCCTGCCCTTTACTAAAGATAATGTGATGGTATTTTTGTTGGTATGGCGTAGTGGATGATACCCCTGACCTCCATGCGGTAGACTGGGGTTCAGTTCTCTACCTGAACAAGCACACCAGGCTATACCAATAAGAGTCCTCAGGCAAGGCTCCTAATGCTACATTCGCCTACTTCTGTAACATGATTAAATTGTAAGTCACTCTGGATAAAAGTGTCTACCAATAGCATAAATGTACTATCAGCTAAGCAGATTCTGGAGAGACCAGACCCAACCAGTAGAACATCCAAGAATGTTATCATCCAGTTTTATCAGCCAACTGATATATCGATAAAGTACTAATACTACTATAACATATAGTACTATTAATATTACCATTACTTCTGATATATTGATGTAGTACTGTTACTGCTGTAATTACATCATCCACGTACACAAGTCTCTGTTGGGAAAGATCATCCTGGTGTGAGTAATCTAATTTGAGTGGTGCAGTTATTTCTAACTTTCAGACTCTCTCAGTCTCAATTCTGTCATTGCAGCCCTTTTCAATGTGTTTACTGCAGCAACTCATATTGCGATTATGACAAAAAATATGATAAATCGTTAGAGTGTGGGCTCATGATGCTAGATTAATTTGCCAAGGACACCTAAAACACCACCTGCAGTTCTTCAGTTGCTGACATGGCTTATTGCTCCAAAAAGACACATATAACAAGTACCTGTCATATATTGTTATGATTGTAGGATTCTGATCATTCGTGTCTGGTAAATGTATGTAGCTTCTCTCCAAAGACTTGCTCCAGATTCAGAAGGAGGAGCACATGCGGCTACATCTGTTGGCAGGCTTTTAGTGGAGGATGCTCTTGAAGTATGCATAGACTGGGGTGCACTATTTGATATTGAAACCATGGCAAAGTACTGTCCTCACTCCAGGCCATGTCTTTCAAAAGAACCCTCGCAAATGGACTCTTTTTTTACAATTACTTAGAGAGTTCACTCAAGCTTAATCAATGAGCCCTGACAAGATGAGAACATTACTTACTAACAAAATGAAAAGGGGGGAAAAAGAGGGAACAATGGAGGCATCTTAAACAGCAAAATAAACAGCAAAATTGCCTAGATAAAGTGTCATAGACTATCATGTTAAATGAGTGTTTCCTGGCTTTCCAGTGTCCATATTTGAGAGCCCTTTGTCTCTTCTGGCCACGTTCGATCGGCTCAGTCACCAAAATCTATGAAATCTGCCCGATGGCCTTATGCTCCACTAAGTGCACTGTTCCTATTAATGAGAAAATGGGTCACTTCTTTGGAAATTTACTTCTGCTTCATTGCAATCTCATTTCGGATGATCTCATGATGAAAAAAGAAGCATTCCGGTGCTTAAAAACCTGTGCGTAGGATTAGGGGTGGGTATCGAAATTCTGTAGTTGTTACTGACCAGATTACTTCAGAATCATCAAATATCAAAATATTCCATGTCATTCACAACCAAATTTCAGTACTTAAGTAAACAGTCTGTTTTAATTTTGTATTGGTATAGACCAGGGGTCGGCAACCTAAATGTTAAGAAGAGCCATTTTGTCCTTTCAACAAAAAAGCCACCTTGGAAGCCACAACGTTTTATGCTAATTTTACCATCTTGTCTGTAAATATGTCTCAGCATGTGCTAATGTGTTAGTGTAGGCTAAAAGCTTTAATATAAATGGAAACAAAGACCTACTTTGCTTTGTTTTAAGATTCAGCTCAGCTATAGCTGTTTTTCTCGCATCTGCAGCAGGAAGCTTTTCCGCAAAAGTGGAATAGTTTCTTGTAAAATGTCTCTTAATGTTCTGTTTTTTACAAGGTTGAAGTCGCTTCTCATTCAGTAGCTTATTGTTCGAATATTTCTGTTCCATCTTAAATGGTGCCTGAGGTGCCAGAATGTTACTGCTGCCCCGTTTAAGGTGGAACAGGACAATTAGAACAAGAGGCTGGCGAACGAGAAACTGACTTCAGCTTTGCAACCGGTGTTTGACAATTTCTAGTTGCAGATTAGATGTATTAGGAAACCAGATGGAGTGATTATAAGTGCAAATAAGTCCATTAGTCTCTGGTTGTTGATGTTCATCTTAAATCTTTCTCTTTGCCTTTTTCTTAACTACTAGCTAGGTGAGATTCTTGTCTGCGTTGCTACAATGACTAGTTGTCTGCGCGCCAACCTTCAGGGTTAAAGGTTGGTGAATTAGCAGATATAGGCTGCATTAAGGGAGGATTATTTTATTTTTACCCAAAAATCTATTTCTGCTTTGGAGCTGCAACAGGGCAGTAAATGGGCTGGAAGCGGCTTCCGGAGCCGCATGTTGCTGACCCCTGGTATGGACGAATTTTGAGCAATACCTTGCCCTGCATGGAACTGAAATAGCTTTGACTCGCTTTTATCTCAAAATACACACTGGAAATAAATCATAAGTGGCATAATTGTATTCATTAGCAATGACATTCTTTGACTGGAGGACAATATCTGAAGAATCCAGTTTAGCGTACTTAAATCTGCCCCCAGAGTATTTGGTGCACTTGTATGTCCACACTGGCCATAGCCGATCACATGGCCAGAGCCCACCACATGGCAGACTGGGGACTGATTCCTTGCTTGGCCAAGCACATCACACTATACCAGTAAGAGTCCTTGGGCAAGACTCCTAATGCTACATTTGCCTACATCATTAATGCAATTAAGTAAGTCACTCTGGTTAAGAGCATCTACCAGATGCATAAATGTAAATGTAACATGGACCGGTATGTGGAACTGGAGCTTTCTGTCTGCTATCATGCTTCCTATCACAATGAGAGACTCCATGTTGCCTTTATTGTTGGATGCACTGCAGTAATTTCTGAATAAACATGTGCTCACATTCAGAAGGCAGTTCACAGCGCTATGGAAATGTTTATTATTGATTGGCTAATCAGAGGAACAATAAAAGGCCACTGAAGTGTGTAGTTGATTCCTATTCATGTGTTTTCTTGCTAAAAAAAGTAGCTCCCAATGGAATGATGGAAAAACATGTGGAATTTATACTAAATAACTGATATAAATAACACTTTGTATCTAATTGTACTCTGAATTTTTATGACAGACTTTATAACAGGCAGATTATTAGGATGTTTGTTCCAGGATAATTGGTCTTGTTTAGATGCTTTCATATGAACCTGGCTTCTGCTTCAGCAGTGCTGAATATGTTTCTGTACAGGCAGCAGGACAAGCCCATGTCCATCTGTTCAAGCTCAATTCTGCCATCCCACTCTCCGCCCCCTTCTTTTTCCTCTTTTGTACTTTGGCGGTTCAGATCAATCAGGCTTCAGCTGCTCATGCTGGAGAAAGAGACAGCCATGATGGATTCTGCTCTTTATTTGTAACGCAGCTCTCTTGCACGTTTCCCAGTCGGCACAGTGTGTTTTGCTGAATGCACCAGTTCTGTTGAGAGAAGCAGTATTGCGGAGAATTTCAGTTCCATTGAAAGAATCAGCTCTGTTGAAGGAATCAGTTCTACTGAATGAATCATTTCTGTTAAAAGTTTGATTTCTGTTGGTCGGTTAAAGCTCAGTGGCCTTGCTCTGTCCAGGCCTTCTGCCCTCTCACTGCTTGCTATCAGCTGGGCCTGTGTGTGTCTGTGTGTGATGTGGTGCCAGAGCAGCCTCCTGTGAGCCTGCGGCCTGCTGCCAGACGCAAGCGCTGGCCTGGTGGCCCTGCAGCCCAGCTGTTCTCCACCGTCACCACCAGCAGTAGTGCCAGGCTCAGCCTGCTCTCAGAGCCTGAGGCCTATAGAACAGAATCAGCATCATACAGCACACTCAGCCTTTAGAGTTCGCCTTCACACAGAAATATGAAAGACTGATGTTAAAAAAAGGAAAAAATGCTGAAAACATGTATTTAAAAGAAAATTACACATAAGCCTCAAAAACTAAATACAATATAATTTATATATAAATTATAATAGAATATTTTTTACAGTATTTATTGTGTCAATTTTTTGCCTTTATTACAGCTTCCATTCTTTTTAAGAGACTTTTTTCAAAGAAATCTGCAATAGATATTTTTTCACATCTCCACAGTTCAGTCTTAGAAGTTGGTTACATTTTCTGCTTCTCACCATTCAAATAATCTTAAACACATTCAGTGATGTTGAGGGCTGGGCTCTGAGGTGGTCAGTCCATGGTTCTGAGAACACCAGCAGATTTTTTGGGTGATTTCCTTATTTTTTGTCTGTTTTCTTTTCTTAGTGAGGCTTCTTGACAACCACACATCCTTTCAGACCCATAGCTCTGAGTTGTTTTCTCTCGGATGGACAGAAACACTTGTGGATTTTTTCAGATCTAAAGCAGCTTGATTTTCTCCTCTCTCTCAAAGATGAAAGCTTTAAACACTGTTTAACTGATTGGGACAGGTTTGGTGTCCACTAGGTTTTGCACGGTTGTTTGGAGTCCCATTTTTTCTGTAGCATTTATTTTTTGAACTCCAGATGTCCTTAGTCGCTCAAGTTATCTTATATCTCCTGAGAAATATCTTAGAAAAAGGCATAACTTACTTGTAAAGGCTGTTTTGACTGGACATTGAATAAATGAAAGGGTGGTCTTTGAACTGTGGACTTCTGCACAGTACATTACAATGTGTGCAATACAGCGTTTTGTTGTAGTTATGCACCGATATGTACATTTTTGCCAACACTGTGTCCACTGTTTCTGATTTGGAAAGTGATATATTTTGTCATTTTGGCATATTGGTGTGGATGGTATCAGTATCAGGCTGACAACAGCAGGAAATAATGGATCAGATATCAGAAAGAATGAATGTGATCCAATCCTGTAACAACTCTGTCCTGAAACAGTGCTTACTCACACTGTGTGATGTAGCTGTGTAGTTCTTGCTGTGGGTTAGTAGAGTGCCTGAGTAGTTTCAACATGATGGACTTCTTTTAGATGCGCTTTTTAAGTAAAGCGCTTCCATTAAAACTAGCTCATTTTACAGCTTAGTAGTTGTTAAAGAAAAAAATATCAGAGCTGATGCTCAATCATCCATACCAGTACTGGTATCAGAAAAGAAAACGTGGTATTGTGCCATCTCTTTTAAAAAAAAACAAAAAAAAAACCTTCTGTGCATGTTTGAAACGTGAAATTTCTATTTTTGTCAAATATTTTTAATTATATGATGGAAGAATTAGTTATTAAGTTAGTACGTTTTAAAAATAAGTGCAACATTAACTGTAAAATGTAGCCTACATTGAATATTGTATAAAAACATTGTTTGTCAGTGATTGCATAAAATAAATAATCACCTCTTCAGTGCTTTCTTCCAAGTTCTAATATTAAAACACATTTTCAGAATGTACCAAAGATAAGCTATAAAAATAACCCAGAGTCATGTAAGTTTCTTTTGGGCAGATGAGAGTACGTTCACAGCCTCAATTCACTGTAGCAAAATATCCAGTAATGTTTAAGATTTGATATTCTTTAGCTTAAGCTGCTTAGCTTTTCTTGTAGGCCATATATGTCAGTGTCACGATTAGCAGTTCAAGGTATTATCTTCTCAGGTTGAAGCTCAGACAATTCTAACCTGACTCAAAGTGTTGATGTAAGGCATCATAGCAGGGATTATTTAAGTCAGGCTGATAAATGTGGATAAACAGCTGATTGGGGATTAAACCTCAGTGTTCGGTGTGATCTTGGGAGAGGCAGGTGCTTACTCATCTTTTTTTGGATTAATCCTTCTTATAATCTGGAACACGCAAGTGCTTAAAAGCAACACTAATGGTTCACATAATCAGCCATTTTCCACCACAGAGGTCCTGTGGGAAAGCTGGAGATTCTGGCTTTGGATTTCTTGTAATGTGATTTGTTTCTTGTTTATTGTGTTAATGTATTATTTTGATTGCTTTACGGTTAGAATATTGACCCTCTTGAACAGTGAGTAAAACAGATTGTGGTTTGGTTCCAGTTTTCTCACTGCACTCCAGCCATCATATGGATTTGTTAAATTCCACGAGCAGCACCTGATTTACCATAATTAAATGTTTATTAGATAAATCAGAAATTTCTGCCACTAGGAGAGGTTTGGAAGTGGGTAACTTTGACATATGTACAATCATTACTTGTATTAATTTGTGTTTATTCTAATATTTGTGTTTTTCTGAGTAAATAAACATCTACTGAGTAATTAAACAGCTTGTGAAAACAGATTGTCTCAGATCCCTAAACCTTTGCACAGTATTCGGGTTTTATATTGTTACTTTTTTGTGTCTTTATTTTTTAATCCTTCATTCTGTTTTTGCTTTTTGTTTTCATTCTTATTCCCTTTTCTTATTTCATCTTTATTTATTTGTATTTTACTTTTACTTTTAATGATAATTTTATTCAGTTTATTCCTGTTCACTGTTTATTTACACTGTTATATTTTATCATGAACGCCTTGAGCTGCATGATGATATTGGTATCATATCAGTGTCAGCAGATGTTTGCTTAAAAAGCATCCAACAGCAGATACATGAAGAAGCATAACCATATTTCTGTTTTTTGTTGTTTATAGGACAGCTTTCCAGCCAGATTCGGAGGGATCCATTTTGTGAACCAGCCATGGTACATCCACGCTCTGTACACGGTCATCAGGCCCTTCCTGAAGGACAAAACAAGGAAAAGGGTGAGTGAGAGAGAGAGAGGGAGAGGGAGAGGGAGAGAGCTAATCAGATTAGCACTAACATCAATAACTTCGGAGAATGTCACTAGATAAAGGACAAGCAGGCCTCCGATAGTCATTAACTGTTTGTTTTGTTCCTGCTGTGCAGATTGTCGTGCTTGGGAATAATCGTTCAGTGCATCGCTTGTGTAGTCCATTAAACTAACAACGTTTCCTTATTGTCAAATATTTCTACAAAGAAACTGGAAACATTATGGATGAAAACACATCAGTTATGAAGTCAAATGTTTTAACTGGCTCATTATCAAATTAAAAAGCAGCCTGTGATGAATATTGTATATTATATAAAGAGTTTGTAGAGTTTATATCAAACAGAAATTCCAAAAAAAAAAAAAAACTTTACTTTCATCCGTATAAATATAGATTACCCTGACAGTGCTGTGTATCACATCAGTAATGTAATAGAAAGAGCCAGGCAGGCATTAGATGATCATTATCTGTTTTCTTCCTGCTGTGTCATGCGCAGATCTTCATGCATGGGAATAATCTGAATAGTCTACACCAGCTGATCGTGCCAGAGATCCTGCCCTCAGAACTGGGCGGCATGCTGCCCCCCTACGACATGGGGACGTGGGCCAGGACGCTGCTGGACCACGCCTACGATGAGGAAACTGACTACTGCCCTGAGTCCTACACGCTCTCAGTGAAGGACCTGGAGAAAGACCTGTCCCCAAAAACCATGAAAAGGTCAGTTAATCCTTCCCCATCTGCCTGCTTATCTTACGCACGTGATATGTGCATGTTTATTCATAAAACCAATAGTTTTTATTCTAAAATTTGGTTGGCTGAGCTGTCAAATATGTGATATACACATATACAATACTGTACAAGTGTTGGGCAGCCAGAAAAAATGTTTAAAACCTAATTATTTTGGCAGTAAAAGGTGTTTTTGCCATTTGTTTATTTGTATTATTTCTAATGTTAGTGATTTTATGCATACAACTGTATGTTGCTTGGCAACCATTAAAATATACTACCAAAGGTATTTACACATATATACATATATTTAATTTACATTATTATTGTTAACTTATTGCTTTAATTAAACCGTAGAAGTCAGAGAGTTATTATCATTTCCATACATTTGACATTTTATACATAATTATATCATTAATGGTGGACAGTAATGGCATGTGCTTCATTAATGTATTCAAGTACTTTTTTTCAAGTTTTGTTATTTCCATTTCTTATTATGGCTTTTACTCGACTCCATTTCATAATAAAGACCCTACTTTCGTATGTGTTGAAAATGAAACCTGTTTCATTTTTTTTCAGCAAACTTTTCATTAATTTTATGTATGCAGACACACAGATGTTAATAGAGACTGTTCATCGAAATAAATGTAACAAATATAATAACTAAAACGGCTCACAGTGGATGAGAGCGGGGCACAACCTAATACAGTTTGATTTTTGCAAAATAATTTGAAAAATATTTAAGCTGGAATAATCATGTTTTTATACAAGCAACATATACATCTCTGCTACCAACGACCGCTTCAACTTTGTTTTCTAGCACCAACCATTCAGGTACAATTACGCTGAAAATGACGGGACATGCAATGTTGCAGTTACCTCATGGGTGGGTTAACTGTAACAGACGGAGGGTCAGTTTAACACCTGCTAGAAAAGTCTGATGAATTAGTGCAAACAAAGTTAATTCAATATAGTTCTATGGTGTAAGAAGCAAATATATTTTCCAACCAAACTGCATTATATATATTAACTATCTATAAAACAGACATTAACGCTGTGTTACAAATAACCCCGCAGTACGGAGGCTGTACTTGAGCCCAGCTAGCACTTGCTGTGAGCTTGTCACCTGCTTTAAATAGGTGCCGCATTATAGCCAAAAAGAGAGTGATTGGATTTTGCAATTTATCAGCACAGTAACTAAAAAAACTTGCGTTGAAAAAAACACATGCCCTGAAAACACTTTGGCACAGATCTCTTTAAAACACTGACGAAACGCTCTGAAGTTTGGTGGGAAACTGTGGCTATGAAATGTGATAATGTGGCCAGAAGCACACACTGCTTTACCTTCTTTAACAACGTAAAAAGTCTGTGTTAAATTGTGCCCCGCGTTATCTTGTTACCTACGCACTACTTTTAATTTTGATACTTTAAGTACTTTTGTACTTTTGTACTTAAGTAGAAATTTACATTTTTTTCCTCAAATGAAAGTAATTTTGTAGCAACAGTAACAGTGCTTTCACATAAAGTACATACTGTGTATTATTTTGTCCACCATACATTTTTTGTACATAATTACTTTGGCATGCAGTTACATAATACATTATATTTCCATTTGATTTACATTATGTATTTATAAGTTTGAGTTTCTTTGTTTTGATTAAATAAAATACAAAAATGTGGCATAAATGTAAACAATATTTTTTGCAAAACAACCTTTTAGACAAAATAATAATTGTTCATCAGATTCAAATCATAAAGCGTCTCCTTACAAACACAAATGCAATATTTGGAAAAATTAAAAATTGTAATTGTGAATGAATTTCTCAGCTTGTTTTAATGATCTATTCATACAGAAATAATTGCTCCAAAATGACAACATTTTTGTTGTTGCTGGCGACGACTGTCGCTTCTGAGGGTTAAAAGCAAAAATGCATCATTAATGTTTGTGTTCTTCATGCTGTTGTGAGGTTATTGCATCATTACACTGAGCAGTTGCCAGCTGAGTCGGATGGATGTGAAATTGTTGATGAGCTTACGTTAAAAATTGAGTGTGTGGGGGTCCGCTTCATTAGGATTTGAGGTCGCCTGATCTTTACTCACACAGACAATGCGTGATTAATGGGAGATGCAGTGAGCTAGTTAACATGGCTGAAATTAATCTGATGTGAACAGTTCTGTTCAACAATGTACAAGGAATAGCGCTAATTATATTGGCTTGTTTGGTGGCAGAAACACACAGTTAGTTTGTTGCCAGTGTTCGTTCCTTTGTTTGTTCGGCGTTCATTCTTTTGAATCGCTCCGAGGGCTGCCTGAGAGCACATCACTGAGCAGCTCGCGAGACGTGCAAATGAGCAGCAGTTCTCAGAAAGGCCTGTGCGCAAACATTCACCGGAGCCTCGTTGTTACATACTACCTTCTTTAAGCAGGCAAAGGATTTTTGTAGTTACCCTCCAGATTAAAATGATAGAGAAAGTTCAGTGAAAAGCTAAGTTTTTATCATTTGGCCCTTTTCCCCAGTGTAGTCAATTAGCCAAGATATGGCTCTGAAGTTTGTTTTTTTTAGATTTGCACTGGAGCTATAAGGCTAATGTACGAGTAATGATAGCTGACACCCCACCAGTGAAGACTGTGCACATTGCATGGCTAAATCATCACACACTTGCCTCAAACCATGTGCAGTTATTAAGTAATCCCAAAGAGACTTTCTTATATGGTTTCTGACACTGTGTGTGACATACTTAATTTCAGGGAGGAATAAAACCAAAAAAAGGAAATTTAAATGTGTGATGAATCAGGCTGGGTCAGATGCACATAGATGCATACAGGCTGAGATTAATACCAAAAAAAACAGTAATGTGAAAACATGAGGCAAAGAGCAAAAACCATGAACAGTCCAATATCAATCAGGGGAAAAACAGTTAACCAAAACTACAAAAAGGGCAAAGCAAAAATCGTCCAAAAATACAGGTAATGGTCAAAAACATGGAACGCTTAGTATGTACAGGAACGAGATCCCTGGGGAATACTTCTCAAAGTGTGAGTGGTGAGCAAACAGTATTTAAAGAGTCCGTTGATGACAAGCAGCTGGCGCTCGTCAAAACTCAGGTGAGCTAGATCTCTGGAAAGGTGATTCATGATTGAATTGAATTGAATTCAGAACCATCGGCCAACTGTGTTTGCACGCTGTGGAATTAGACCTCCGCATTTAACCCATCCGTGCAGTGAAACACCCACATACATGCACACTAGTGAACACACACTAGGGGGCAGTGAGCACACTTGCCCTGATGTATTATTCACGTTATTCACTGTAGCATCCTGGAAAGGGAGTTTTGTGGCAGATGAGCCTCTCAACCAACCAAGCTGGAGGGAAGCATGACAAAAGGAAGTTGGCTGGTATTAATGTAGGTCTTACATTTTTAGGTCACAACACTGGTGTTGCACAAAATTCAGCATCATTCAGAGACACAGTTTGAAATCCTTTTATAATTAAAATTAGCCTTTTTCTACTCAGTGGATGATGTACCAACCTGTTAGTTTGTAAGAGAAATATACTCCTAGCTAACATCAGCTAGAGGAACATATTTAACCCAGAGCCCAGTTAACTTGACAGTGCATCCTTGGAAACACACTCACATTAACGCTGGCAGTGTAATTCAAATGAGGAAAGAACTAAATGAAATAACTAATACTGAAATATCTGCTGTAAATATTCTTGGTATACGTCTCAGCACCTTAACTGAAGTGTACGGCTGGCTTTTGGCATTCATGTTTCAGAGTAGCAAAGTGTAATGTTTTAATACAGCCAATCTCGACACATACAGTCCTGTTAAAACACTGAATTGTTAGCCTGGACATTTCCTTCATCTTCCTGAAATGCAGCATTTTCAGTATTCCAACACTGGCATTTGCAACGGTTAACCATGGGTAAAATTATTAACCTATAAAAACGGACAAAAGCGCATTACATAGCTAAAGGCAGTAGCAGCAGCCATCATGCAGCCTGAATTTGGTCCACTTTGTAAATTTTCAGATATAGTCTTTCTGAGACTTCTTAAAAACTTGACACATTTTATAACAAGAGGGTGAATATTTAGGCATGAATCTATAAAAATGGTCAGTAGTATAGACAAGGTCCGTAATTAGAACTGATCCCTGTTTGCACTGTAGGGCCTGATATTTACGTAGGTCTTTTTTCTCTTAGTGTCTGAACTGTAAAATGGAATTCCAGAGTAATTTAGAGGCACTACAATCTCCCACAATGCACTTGTAATTTAGAGTGAACACCATCGATCTCTATATATATGTCAGAGTGCATTTACTACTTGTTACTAAACAATGGACAGAATAACATTAGCTAGCATTAACGGTAGCTGGTGAGCCTGTTATTAACTAAGCATATCAGATTCTCTCGACCTCATTTCTTTAAGTCTAAGTTTAAGCTGCTGTTACTGGTTTCAGCTATGCAGAGTACAGCATGTCAGACAGTGTAAGACACCACATAAAAAGTCTGAGATTATTTAAAGGGCACATACCCTCTATTGTTCTTGTATCCATTTATGATGTTTAAATGGGTTTATGTACCAAAAATAGTCATAATTTATTTTTACATGGCCACTTTTAGACCTCTGTTTATTAGCCTGGCCTGTATATATGTAAGTGAACTCCATTCTGATCATCTGCCCTGCATTGTGCCTCATTCAAAAAGCAGTCCTGGCTGAAACACTCCTTATAACTATGAATAGGGGCTAAACTGCTGTAGGCTAAATAGGTGGTTATATGTAAACGTGTTGGTTTTCAGGACCAAAATAAAGACTATGAAGTCTGTTTTTGCAGTTTAGTGTACATATATAGACTGTATGGACTTGGGAGTGGACGGCATATTTAAAAGTTTAGCAATGTTTATATACTACAGTAAACTTCACAAAATTGAGGAACATTTAATCTATAATGATATGGGCTACTTTAGCCTCATAGCCCGAGTACAAAACTAAAGAAGCAAGCTTCGGACACCAAACATGTCTTGGCTGAGGGACTACATTTGGGGTAAGGTCTAGAAATTGCAGTTCATTGTCTTTAATGTCTCCAGGGGTGTCTCGACTTACTGGGTCATGAAATCAGCTTTAGACATAAAAGATGCTGCCATGAGCTGCCCTCAATGAGTGATACGCTGGAGTCACATGCTCTGGAGCATGAACAGATGTGATGGAGCTTTACCTTTGGCAGTGATCTGACTTTTCCACTCCTGCCTCCACTGCTGCAGTACCACGGAGAGTTCAGTGAGGAAAAGCGTGTAGACGTGTGACAGAGCAGGAGAGCGCTACAGCCCAAGGCACAGCAGCTTCTGTAGTGCTCCCTTTTGGAAACCCCACTGTTTGTGTCCATCACAGCCTCGCCGTAGTGGAAGTACATCGGCTTTAGTTTTTTTATTTTTTCTGTCGCTCACTGAAAACTGTGCGGGATCAGCAGATCAGTGCGAGTTAGATGTATCGCGGCTGACATTTCTACCTCCACAGCCACTAACTAAACACACGGCAGAGACTCTGGCTTTTTCTCAAATGACAATTTGATTTCCCCAAGCTGAGCAGTTTATTATTTTGCCAATTATTCCTTTGCGTAACAGTGTCGTGAATAATAGAAAATGTCTGCCCGCAAAAAAAGCCAGCCTCAGCCACAGGCCCTAAAAGGGCTACATTAGTCAGAGTAATTGACTACACGCACTTGCGATTGTCTGCTCTTGAAAGATCATATGAACATTTTCAAAGCAACTTTTTTTTTTTGCTGCTAATGCTGCAGTGCACACCACTGCTCCTAAAGTTCTTAATCATCAGATGCTGAAAAATTAGGCTTTTCATCCTACAGTTTTACCCATTTTCTCATTTGCTAATGAAATATATTTCCATATTTTTTAAAATATGCAGTAAAGTTTGTTATATATATTTTGACATCATGTAAATTCTAAAAATTGACACAATTACATACATTTCATCTACATGTGTGCATATATATTCAGTGTATTGATGTGCATATATTGGCATATATTTATATATTAAAAAATGGTTTGGTTAAATATATTTAGCACCTACATTTACATTGCACATATATTTTAATGAGCAAACATATGTACATATATTTTTCTTCCAAATGGGTTTTCTTTCCCCTGAGGCACACTTATGACTTTATGTGGTATTATGTGTCATAATTCATTTTTACATGACTATTTTACAAACTTCTCTTTATCCCTTAGAATTAAACAGGCTGTTCTTGTAACGGATTACGTAAATGAGCTCAGTCCTGATGATAATAATAATAATAATTATAATAATCTTTATTTATATAGCACTTTTCATGCTGGTGGCAGCTCAGAGTGCTTTACAGGCAGGTGATGAAGCTTAACAGTAATACAAGAAATTTAAGTAATGGAAAATCATATAAAACAATGACAGATCAAATTAAAAGATAAATACCAAGAGACGTAGAGTTTTAATTAAACGTCAAGTGAAAGAGATGCAACAGTTTCTTAAAAGTGAGCACTGAGCTTGACTGTCTAATAAAAGGTGGATTTGAGTTCCACAGTTTAGAAGCAGAATAACTGAACGAGGCTTTTCTGTTTTCTGTATTTTACAGAAGGTATTTGAAGCAGGCCAGTATCTGAGATCATGTGCTGGAACGTAAACAGACAGACGTTCTGTGATGTAAGCAGAGCTTTAAAGTCATTTAGAACCTTCAAAACTAGTAGCAGAACTTTAAAAGATAGTCTTAAAAGATACAGACAGTGCAGTGATTGACTGCCCTTCTTTGTGTTTCATTCAAAAAGCAGTCTGGGCTGAAACACTCTTCTTATAACTTCAGCGAAAATGGGTGAAGCTAAACTGCTGTTTTTTGTGACATCACAAAAACACTGAATTCAAAACAAGCTGTTATTGCAGTTTAGTTCCCATATATGGGCTGTATGGACTGAAAAGTTAACCATTTGTTTTTGAAACCTTAACAGTTTTTATGTTTTAACAGTGCTTATATACGCTTACATCGAACATTTTTAGGTAGCACTTTATTTGGAGTGGGCCTTTGTAGATGATTAATAAACTCTTAACAGAGTATCAGTAACGCATCAACAACATATCAGTGAAGTAGCAGTAGTGAAGCATCTGAATACATTGAAGTAAATATCTTGAAGATATTCTATGGATACATTACTTACATTAAGTAGCTGTATTGTTAATATGCTACTCCCATTACGCAAACCTAACCTTACCCAACGTTACCCAACACCTAATCCTGGCCCTAATCCCAACTCTAACCTTAACCTCAACCCAAAACCTAACCCTAACCCTCATATGTTTTTGACATGTTACTGAGGGTCTGTTGAGAGTTTGTTTCATCTAAAACGACCACTCAAGTGTCACCCATTTTTACTTTTACAAAAGGGAGAAAAACTCATTTTGCATGAAAAAGACCATTTAAGTCAAAATGAACCAATTGCCCAAAACAGAAAAAAGGCCTATGATGACAATTGAGTATGATTTCACTGTTCTTTGCAAAAAGAAAGAAAAACCAAACAAGTTGTGATTGCTCTCTTTGTAATGAAACATGCAGTTGGTCAGTGCTCTTTTAATACTAATGACATCCACGATGTACTCAGAAAAGCAATCATTCACAGTTATTTATCATGATAATCATAAACATTATTACAAGCTCTATAACTTTCTGTATCTTTTTTTATGATACATGTAGTGTTCATGAAGTACTCATGATATCCATAATATATTCAGAAAAGTGTATTGTGACATCATTTATCACAAAAACATACATATCATATTGTCACATTGCTCATCCTTAATACCTCATTGATTGTGCTTTTTAGCTATTTACGAAAACATAATTCAATTTGCTCCTATACTCAAGCAAAAACGTGCTGTTTTGTTTACTCAGACTGTCATGATGTTACAAGTCGCCAGTACCGCTCATATAAATGCGTCTGTCACAGTGAACTGTCCCAGATTTGTGCATGATGAATGGTAGCACTCTGTCCCCAAAGCTGCTTATGCCTCTGCTATGGAAATAAATCCAAAATAGGCCAGTGCTCTGTCCGATGGTGACTTTTTTTTTGTCTATTAAATGACCTTCTCTGGCTCAATCACCAGAAAGTGCATTCACTGTGAAACTGCAAAGAAGCATGTTAACCCTTTAGTGCCCTGGCAAAAAGGGGGTATTTCTGCCTTTTAATCCACTCCTTCAATCATGTCTCAGTGCTGTAATGGCATTTATTTTATATTTGTAAAGAACATGATCTGACAAAACTGAAACTCTGTTCATTTTGTCACAAACTACCACTTTGAGCAATGAAACCTTTGAAAGTGAATATAATTCACAAGTTAGTGGCGTTTTATTGTTGCTCTGATGTGATAGATTTCCATAGTGATGTAAGTTATGTTCTGAATGTGTGCTCATGCTGACTATCGCAGTGCATCCAACAGTATGATCAATTCCACATGCTGATCTATTCGACTGTGACCAATGTGGACATGCACACTCACCAACTACTCCGGGTGCAGGTTTTAATCCTGTCATCAGTGTTGGAACAAAAGCTTGTATCTCCAAAATGATACAATTATACAAGAAGGATAAACATTATTAACTTGTAATAGAAGTTAACCTAAAAAGGTTATTTTTTAAATTCATTTTGTTTTGAGTGTGCGTGAGTGTATGTGTTTAACTGGGCTGTAGGCTCGGATTCGCGTGCTGAAGAGAGGGGAAAAAGGAAAAAAGACGGAACAAACGCATGGAGGTGCATTTCATATATGTTGATTGCTGGATCAAATCAGTTTTTCCTCCTTCCTTTCTATGATCTTTCTTCATTCAGAGAAGCCACGGTGTGATCTTTGAGTCTCTGAAAAGCTGGCCATTGATTGTCCACAAGTAGTAAGACGCGTTTGCCTGATAGTCTGTGTTCCTTCATAATAGGATATTACACCTTGCGTCCTGAGGAAACTGGTCATTGATACCAAAAGTTGTTCCTTTAGTTCTCTTCCTTTGCTTTTTACAAACTCTTTCTGTTTATAATGTTCGAATTTAGCGATTATTGGTCTGGGTCGATTTTGTCAATTTCATTTGTCTTTAATTAATAATTCTGGGTTGTCTGTTACGTTTTCAGGGATTCCAGAAAAGATGAGATTGTCTTGCACGTTTCTAGTCTGAATGTCAAGTTTCTTTCATTTCTTTGTTTTCCTTTTTGATGAGCTCGACTTGCAATGTAAGTAACGCCACAGAGTTTTGGAGTTCTTTGTTATTTCATTAGAGGTTGTTTATCTGTTCTTGAGAAAATTCTAAACTGGTTCGTAGGTCTTTCACATCCTGATGCAGTATTCCTAGTATCTCTAATTTTTTTATTGATAGATGCCAGTACACTGACCTGTATTTCGATGGTGTTTAAATTGTCCATGGAAGAGTTGGTTTTCTTCTGCTTAGCTGAGTTGTGTGCTGAGCTGTGTCGCTAAAGTTTTCAAGACCTTCCAGTGTAGCAGTGTATACAAGACGACCCAGAACCGAAGTTAAATGTCCACGGAATCGGAGGAGGGCCACAATTTCGGGCCGCAGCAAATTTATTACTGTTTAGCAGCTGGACGCTGCCATGCTGGATTCACCTCTGCTTTCTTCAGATTCAGACCTCGCTCATGCTCTTGCCTCTGGATTATTTCTGTTGGTCCAATAACTGTGAAATTTTCACACAATAGAAAGGGCAGCTGAACAAAGTCACTAAGCAACAGTTTTAACATGATGGCAGAAAAGAGTGTTTAATAGTTTTAACGAATACTACTGTTTAAATTTTTGAATCCCTGATGCGCTGAACTCATTGAGTAAATAGTGTTATCTCTTCTAAAATCATAATTTACTTTGCAATAAAAGCTCTCGCTAAAACCTCACACTTCAGCAACTGTCAAACAGTAGATCTCTGAAACTGTGTCCGCATTTTGTAGTCGGCATCATGGCCATAGCAGCTCCAAGTTGTTGTTTTTTTAGTTAGATATGAATCAAAATATGAATATTGCTACATCTAACCTAACGCTGCTGCACTCTAAATTGACATCATAAGATTGGCAACATCACCAAATTACTCACACAAACCAGAAAGCTTTGTCAAGTGTAGTAAGTAAGCAGTCTGACTAGCTGATGTATATTTAGCATTCTGCCAAATTAGCTCTAATTTGGTCTCTATGTAAAAAACTATGGTCCTGAAGTAAAAACTATTTAAAAAAGAATAATTTAAAATGATTGTTATGATCCATTTAAACCCAATGCATTATTTGAGATAATAAGTAAAATAATCATGAGTTTAATATTTAAATAAAAAAACTTTTTAAAAGTATTAAAAAATGCTGTCCCACGTTTTCATGTCACTACTGGAAGGAACGTAGGCGGAGACTTATTTTAGCCACACCCCTGCACTTTAGAGCAGGAAGTGAGACGGCATCCCTGACCCTCATTTATTAAGTAAATGTGTCCCAAAGTCTGAAAATAATTGTATAACATAAAGAACTGTCAATACAAAACACAGATCTACTATTAAGTAAATGTTTTTGTGTTTTAATAAAAATATTATGGTTTTATGTGTGCACAACTGTTATGCTCAAAAATTTGCCAAAATGTCACTGCCGAAACAGTCACTTCTGAAACATTTAGCAAAGTTTGGCAAGAGTTATGATTGTTTTGGTAGGGACAAGATGCATGTTTAACTATTTATTTTCATTTAAAAAATAAAATTAAGGCATAGGGTCACTCAAAGCAAAAGGATTTTGCTTAAAACTCTGAATTGTGTTTTGTACTCTGACTTTGAGTGACAGTGAAAAACAGCTTAGACCTGGAGTTTCTAATATGGGCATGATAGAATGACGCATGAATTAAGAGATCAGTAGTAGAGCTAAAGGTAAAATTTTCAGCTTTGTTAGATCACATTCTTTACATAGGAAAATAAATACAACGACAGAATTGAGAAATCATGTTCTTATAAGAGAAAAGATGATTAGAATTCAGAAATCAGTACCTTTTGTTATGGCATTAAAGGGTTAATGAGTTAAAGGGGACAATTCTGACAAAACTGACTGTATTGCAGATGACACATTAGATATGTCCTCAGCCTTTTTCAAATATTTTATCTTCGCACAGTTCTCTGTATGTTTTAGCTCACATAATTTGAAGCATGTTTACCTACACTGTATCCCGTGGGCCCGATAACAAACAAAAGACATTGTTAGCGACGGCTCTTGCTGAATGCTGCTTCCTCTGATGCTGATCATATTTTATTCATGCATGCAGGTCCCAGTCGGTGGTGGAGCCTGGAGTGCTTAAACGGCCAGAAAAAGTGAAAAATGAAGAGGAGAACATGCAGCCGCTGCTTTCACTGGACTAAAGGCTTTGAATTCCCCTGGCTACGAGCAAACTTCAAGCGCTGAGCATCGGGGAGAAGTGCACCCAGTTCCACAAGCAGAGAAAAAAAATTGTACAAAGGAAAAAAAAATGATGTTGAAAGGAAGAAAGAGACGGAAGATGAGGAGAGCCTGTGGAAACACTGGGGAGAGACAACGTTTAAAGTGATATTTTTGAAGCAAAGAGCTAATGGAAGACGTCCATATGTAACTGTTAAGTGCCAATTTCAAATCTGTAAATACACTTCGGATTAGGATTTTGGGAGAGTAATCGTGACATGAACACGTGTAAAAGACTGCTGTGAATATTTCTGTATGTGCTTTCTCGTGATAAGTTTGTGGAGAGTGGTGTTGTAGGAGACTGGGGGGGTGGGGCTTTTGGTATTTCAAATGTCCAAATCACCAAGTGCAGCTCAGGATTTATGATTAACGATTAGTATGTTAAAAAAAAAAACAAAAACAACAAAAAAAGAAAAGCATATGGCTATTAACTGTGTCGTATAAGCATATGCTGCTTTCATTAGGGTAAATACCGAACGTTCGCTGTTCAGGTTGTAGTCTTTCAAAGCAAATACCCCTTTACACCGCAGCAAGGCATAATGAATTATAGTTTTTCGTACAAATATCGTTTAATTTCTGCACAGGCTACACTGTGCCAACAGTATACACTGAGTATGTCCTGAAAAGGCCAGAATATTATTTGTTTAGTGTTTCAGAGGTGTTCCTGTTTGTGTTTAATGAAAGCCCCCCACTTCTATTCTCCAGTCACCTACATGTTGGCTAGATATTAGGGTTGGGCTGTATAACGGTCATAAGGTACACCACTGTATTTAAAAATGATGACAGTATTTTAAAATTCTGATGTGTCACATTTGTATTCCACATCTAAATGGCCAAACAATCACATTCCACCTATTTGTCCTTTAGAAGAGCCATTGATTGGTGGTGTGGGAGCTCACTAATAGGGGAAGGTCAGAGCCAAGAAAAACCTCCAAAAAACCAAGCACGACAGTGGCTCAGCGATGGCTAAGAGCTACACGCACTACAGAATGTTCGATTTTGGCTTTTGCACTAATGCCAGTGACTCAACTTGCCTATGCTGGCATGTTAGGTCCACTGACTAAGCTATCATTAGCTTAACCAAAACTCTGCAGTCCCAGACACCACAAAACAGGTTCGATTTCAGCTTTCGGCCACTCCAGTCACTCAACTTTTGCTCTCTCACACATTCATTTTTGTCACTTGCACTGTGTGTGGGTCTGTAGCCTGCTCGCTAAGCTAACATTAAGTTAGCTGATCAGGCGTCAGCTACAAACACCATGGAACAGGTTTAATTCACCTTTCTGTGTCTTGAGTGCCAGTTGTTCAACTTCACACCCTCAAATTAGCATCTAAATTTGTCTGTGCTTTAGTCAGCCAGAATCGGTCATGCTCTGTGGTAAGCAGAGCTGTTATCATGCTAGCTAAGCTAAAGCTAACCAGCTCCTCTCGTACTTAGCAGCACTGTTTTAACATTTAGCAATTGTTAAATTGATGATTTCACATTTATTGAATGACAGCTTAAAAACTGCGTGCTGTGTTCACTTATTTAGTAAACAAACCAAACCTTTTGATTATTTTAGATGTGGAAGTAGAGCAGGACTTACATTTCTTACGTCATATTTCAAGGCGCTTTGAAGGTATGAAACAAGTGGATACTGCCCAACTCTAGATACAATGCCTCTTATTCCAGTCTACATTGAAAATGCTGTTTGTCCTCCTGCATTACATACAGAAATAACTGTAATGATATGCTGTCACCATAGTGGAAAAACAGCATTTGCAGATTTTCCAAAAAGCAATCGAAGCATTTCACAGCCTGCAGCATATTATTCTGTATTAATATGATACTTTATTTTTACCATAGACTTGTTCGTGTTCAAAATCATGCCACAATTAGACTATTTTTATGTGGATTATGTGGATTGCATTATGTGTGTAAACTGACTTCCCTGACTACACAAATCGTTTGTTTACCAGGTCAGTCAGCTGTGGGCCTTTGTAAGGAAAACAAGGCATAAAGCTTGACGGGTTGGAGTTTATTATGCTCACCTTACAATGACTGTGATGAAGTCTTGTTTGTGTTGATAAGGCCTGCTATTTTTCAATGAGAAAACTGCCTATGAGGAAGCCATTAATAGATTGTGGGTGTTGCTGCAACAGAATCAACCAATACATATTGGCTTTTAATTATGCTGGGTTATTTAAACTTCCCCTTTGTTTGCATTATTCGATCTAACTGCAACAGGTTCTTTGCAGGTGTTGAACAAAAGAAATCAGAATGTCTCATACTCAAGGCTTTCATGCAAGAAGAAGAAGGTAGGCCTATCTGCACTATTTTTTATGTTTAGTTTTAAAGTGTGTTCAGCACAATCCCTAATGTGCACTGTGAATTGAATGTTGGTACAAATTACAACACTTAATAATTTTAGATAAATTCATAGATCAGCTTGTTGAGCAGGTTTGGATGTTTAGCAGATGGTTTGGCCTAACTGTCTAGCCTGTACTAGAAATGTCCACAGCAGTTTCTGGGTTAGGACCTTGATCTTCTGTGGTTGAGCAATTCCAATCGTTGTGAATAGTGTCTGGTTTTGTGTTCTGGCTTGGTTCTGTTGCATTGGATTTGAATGGAGCAGTCTTACCCTCTGCCCTTCTCAAGATACTGAGTGCTTTTACTAATGCTTTTAACTATAGGCTTCATAAGTCGTGATATGATGAAGAGTCAAAGCCACCACTGAAATAAGTGACACATTGACTGCACTTAAATAAAAATGATGAATAAAATATATTACATGGGCAACACATCAACACATCACTTTTTCAGTAGTAGGGGGAAAAAGTAAATTGGAGAAATTTTTTAGCAACTAATTAAACTTAATTCCACAGATTTTTCAAAATTTCTGCAAAATTCAGTGTTTAAGATGTAAACAAAGTCATTCAGATGGTATATTACTTTATTATATGATTTATATAATAATATTAAGTAAGAATGTAATATATCATCTGAATAACCTTGTTTACATTATATGTAGTATTATAGTATTTCATTATACACTATATAAGTTATTATTCAGTAAAGTTACATCAATTATCAATACCAGAAGTGATTCCAAACTTTGGAAAATGGGAAAAAATGACTAAATGAACCAGTATTTTTGAAAAAATTGTGCTGAATTTTCTAGAGGAATAGAGTTGTGTGAATAGTGTGAGTAGATACATAATTCAGACTTTAAAATTACACTCGGTTCAAACATTAAAAAATTCAAAAAATTTGGTTAAAACATTAACTTCAAAGAACTTGGTCAAACCACACAATTTAGTGACTATGTCAAACTATTGTTCATGCAATAGTATACTTCCTGGCAGAAGGAAGCAGTGCCTGCCGTAGCCATCCCTGCCACCATTGTTGCTAAAAGTCACTCATTTCTTAGCATGCATACACACTGAGAATGCATCGCTATGGAAACACTTATTATTAATTTGTTTCACTGTAGTAACAGCTGAAATATGAAGCACAGTTCTCTTCATTTGTTTTCTTGCTCAAATTTATAGATTGTAACACAACCAACACACAATATGTGAAATTGTGCATTGTAGAGAAACTTACCAACTTGGATTTCCTTACATTACAGTGGCGGTGATGGGCAGTCGTGGGCTGGAGTTTAGGGAACCAGCCTTGCAACCAGGAGGTTGCTGGTTCAATCCCCTGAGCTGACAGTACATGACTGAGGTGCCCTCGAGCAAGGCACCTAACCCCCAGCTGCTCCCTGGGTGCTGCGGATAGGGCTGCTCACCGCTCTGGGCAAGTGTGCTCGCTGCCCCCTAGTGTGTGTCTTCACTAGTGTGTATGTGGTGTTTCACTGCACAGATGGATTAGATTGCAGAGGTGAAACTTCCCCGTTGTAGGACTAATAAGGGTCACTTAATCTAATCTAATTATCCAATATGACCAGTGACCCCACATGCAATTTTATATGTAATGTTGATAATGGTAAAATAGTGGTGAATCTGGAAAATTCTGAAGTTTTCTTCAGGGACTATTTTCCTTACAACACCCTGCATGTAGCTCTCTGCCCTGAATAGATTTTGAAAATCTCAGGCATCAGGCAGCATATTCATAACCCTTTCATTTAATATTTTCTGTGAGGGAGAGTTAAAAGACATTAAATATTTGGTTCCCATCACCACCACTGTGACCAATTCTGACTTGGTAAGTTTCTCTATTTAAAATGAAACCACTCTGAATGACTTTATGTTTTAATAGATTTATGTAGAAATTAAAAGAAAAACCTATGGAATTCCTCTTTAAGTTCAGGTAATGTACAGTACCTCTTGATTCTGCATAACCCTGTTCCTGGAGTACCACACACAGAACAGAAATGTTTTCCTTGCTCTAACACAGACTGCAGGAGGTTTAAGACAGTGGTTCCCAATGCATCCCTAAGGACTCTTTTTTGGCACTTTTCTTGCTCTAATGCACCTGACTCAGCTCACAACGGGCTTCATGATTACCTAACGAATCCATTCAGGTATGCAAGACTGGGACTGAGAACTACTGGCTTAAAAATGTGCTGATTCATTATGTAAAGTAATAAAGACAGGAAACTATTAACCCTTATAAGCCACAGCTATCACTACATGTTGATAACAAAAGCATGTAGTTTTATATGAATTATTTCTCACTCGTAGCTCATTGAAACAAGTAGAGAAATTCTGTGGAAAGTGGAGATTCAAGTCTAATCTATACTATGTGTTTGTGAGTAGAAGAGGCGATATTTTATTATGATTATCTTATTTGAATTTGACAGAAAAGCTGTCTTTTGCATTTTTGCCATATTTTTGTCATTTCTTGGCATCAAAACAAACAGAAAACAGTCAGAAGTCAAACTCAAACTTGTCAAAACAGAATGTAAATTGAATGTAAACATAATTTGTTGCATAGCTCAGTATGTAATTAAGTGTTTTTATGTAATTACATTTGAGTTGTACAGCAAAACGACATTAATTTCTCCTGTCTTTTAAAGGTTAGGCTGTGCAGGGGGACTCCACAACCAGAAAACAGTTCAAAACAAACAAAAATCAGGATTGTATGTTTGTGCACATGCAAAGAATGTACAGTAAGATAAATCATAAGAGGTCAAGACTGCTTGATGCAAGTTCAATGCAATAGCAAAGCGCTTTAAGACAGCATTGAAAGGTTCCTCTTAAGGCCCACCGTGTTCATAGTTTTTGTGCATTTTACTTTTGAAGGGCATACTTCAGGCTTCCACCTTTTTTCAGTTCTTATTCTGATGAACTGTAGACCAATACAGACCTTCGGCAGGTAACAAAGACAGAGTATGACATTTTAGACGTGGCCAAGAAATGTCACATAACTGTTTTCTGCTGCTTTGTGTTCTGCCAGAGGAGCCCTTCCAGCCAGTCAGTGTTAGGTTCTCTGTCTTTATGGAGTAGTAACTTGTTAAAATGTGGAATACGTTTACCAGGAAAGTATTTACAGTTATCAATCCTCAAACGGTGCTGTGGATTGAATCGGGTTCAGTATTACTGTCAGGACCAGTGTTTTAAGATCACTTGTCATTTGTCATTTGTACTTCTCTCATGCACCATTTGAACAGCCTTGTTTTGATATTTTTTAAGCATTTGGAATGTTTCTCAAATTGTCTCGATTTTCAAGCCTTGCTTTGTATAAGCACTCATACGAGTACTAAAAATGTATTACCACTACAACCAAAGCTACCCCACTCAATGAGACAAAGAATAGTCCTCTGCTTTTCTAAAGATCGATTACTTACTTTAGGAGTATTTCAGTATTATAATATTTCTTGATTATTCAAAGCATTGTTTTTTTTTCTTTAATTGTTTATTTAACTTTCATATCACCTTGATTGTATATAATATTAATGATAATAATGAAAGGGCCCATACAGTATAAAGATGTTATCAGAAAGGAAACCATTTGTGATTTAAAGGGAAGTGTTGAACAGGAGTAAATATGTGTATATGTCCTTACAAACAAAATGCTGAAATAAGTTATGTAACTGAAATGGAACTAAGAAAGAAGCAAAATAGAACCAATAAATATTGATACACCTCATTTAAACCACTTTTTCTTTCTTTCTTTTCTGACTTTTTAAGATGATTAAGTCTGTATTTTCTTTTTTGTGTATCTCTACGGACACTTGGTGGTTAGCCGAATATGGCAAAGTAGCTTCTTTTTGTGCATCCCTCTGAAGGCTGAAACATTAGAAGAATGAATACCCATGTTGATCCAATACACTAGCGCAAAAATGTTCTTGTCTACCTGGTTGAATTAAAGCAACCCTGTTTCTGGAGATCAACCATCCTGAAGGGTTTGCTTCTAACCCTGACTAAATGCATCTGATCCAGATCATCAGTGCACTTAATTAGGTGCATTGGATGTAAGAAGCTGTGCTAGATCTCCAGGTGCAGCATGGGTGCTCACTGGATAAAGTTTCAGTTGATTAGCCAAATCACATTTAGCTTCCAAATTTTGCTTCTTTAGTTCAATGCTGGAGCTATGAGGCTAACATTGCTAACAAACACTAGAAGTCAATAGTCACCCAAATCTTTTCTTTAAAACCTCCCTTGCCATAATGAAGTCTGGTATATGGCCATGGAGCAATATTTTCATTTATTTTATGTTTATATTTTATGTTATAGCTATTTTACTAATTATAACTAATAATATGAAACTAGCATGTGTGAGATATATATACCATCCATATGTGAATTATAGTTTCTAACATATATTGTTAAACGTATGTGTTACACATATATATTTGTATGTTAAAATATGGCTAAAATATATGCCCCATATTTTGAAAATGGTCAATTTTAAATAAGTTGGCATATATATCACATATATGTCCATTTGTGGCAAATATAATCCATATGCCTGCATGATGTGCATACATGTGAAGGGAATCAAATTCGGTGGGGAGTTAGCACAACCCCTGCAGCGTTTAGCTACATGGTGAAGTTTTGTTCATTTTTATAGTTTGTAGTAAGTCATAGTGTGCCCTTAACCACATCAACAAGTCTGTGCAACCTAAATGAAGCAGCTGGATCTGGTTTGAGCAGGTTGAGACAAGTTTTGGGGATGTATTTACAGAAAAGATTTAGGTGACTATTGACTTCTAGTGTTTGTTAGCAGCATTAGCCTCATAGCTCCAGTACTAAATTAAAGAAGCAAAATTTGGACACTAAAAAAACTGACTACATCTTGGGTAATTGGAAAATTGTGCACATTCATTACAATTTCCTCAGCCAAGTCCTCTTACATCTTGCAAGTTTTGCACTAGAGCTACGAGGCTAATGTAGCTGATGATTACAGCTTTGTAATGTCATTTACATTTGTAACATCACACACTGGCCTCAATCGAGTTGTTACATGAGCTCAAATAATCTGTTAGCAATAAAAATGAACAAAAGTGCACTGTATGGCCAAATGTATGTGGACACTTGCATGAGCTTGTTGGACATCCCATCCAAAATCATGTGCACTGATATGAAGTTGTATGTCACATTACTGAAGACAGTAGTAGCAGCCACCGTGAAGCCTGAATTTTGTTTGTATGTTTATCCATTTTTGTAGATAATACTATGTCATATGGTGTCGGAAACCACATAAGCAAATTTGACATTGCTTAACAACTTAATGGTTTGAGGCAAGTGTGATTTAAGCATTGAGTTTGCATGATGCTAATCTGGAGGCCACAAACTTCCTTTATTTGTTAGCTACATAAGCCTCAAAGCCAGAGCAAACCCAAACATGTCTTAGTCAATCTGGGGTAAGGAATGTGAATTTGTGTGTGAATTTAGGCCAGACCATTGCTTTAAAGCCTTAGCATACTTGGTCATTTTTCCATAGAAGGCCAGGGGATGTCTTAAGCTTACACAGGACGTCCCACAGCAGGATCCTTCCTTTTCCTCCACTCACCTTCTGCGCCACCCACTCATACTCTCCACTGCCAGTGCTCAGGACACACCCCAGGCTGCTGTGTCCTCATGCAGCAGAAAATGTCTACTCTTCGTACATTATTTAGTGAAGAAGCCCCTTAAACGTGCTCTCAAGAGTGCAGTCTATCTACTGCTCTCTACCAGCAGCTTATAATGAGCAGGACTAGAGGACTCACACTAATTAAAATGTGTTTGTCAAATTCAGAACTATCTTGCAGTGTTAGTGTTGTTTTGTTCTGCTGTGTTCTCTAGAGTCTGCATGTGTAGAGTCTCTAGTTTCTGTCGACTGGAGGCCAGAGAGGCTCCTTCATCAGCGAGCGTACTGCATTTATCTCTGGGGTCTTTATTTCCCTACTGAGAGCATGAAATGCCAGAGCTAATATGATGCTCACAATCACTCTGTCCACTCAAACCAGCAGCCTCCATATTGTAGAAATCGCCTCGATCTGAAGTGGACACAGTGAAACGGAGAGGAGCCAGTGAGGCTGCCCTGAGGACGCCCGTCTGCTGCTCTTGCTGAGAGACTGTATGCTTTTATGGAGCGTTGCAGCAGTAGCGTGCTCATGACTCATACATTTTCATAACATTCTGACATGCCGAGTTGAGCACTGAATGTGGCATATGCACATTACTCACCTGGGTGATTTTTGTATTAAATAAACAATGACATCACACTTGCAATTTACATATTTCTTGTAAATGATTGAAAGTCATTTAAAAGATTTTTTACATATATATTTTTGTACGTAATATGCATATGAATCACTATATGGGTGTAAAAATATAACAAAGAGTCTTCTTACAAAAGGGTGAGTGGCAGTTTGGCCAAACAAATTAATTAGAGATTATTTAGAGCTACGAGGCTATTGTAGCTGAACAATAGAAACTCAGGCCTCACTAATTAGCATTGTACAAACTGCATGCCGAAATCATTACACTTGGCTCAAAACATGCTGAATGGTTAAGTAATCTCAAACAGACTTGCTTGTGCAGGCCAGAACTTAATGGAGAGGGGCGTCCAAAAATCATGATGGGGCCGGGCATGTGCAGCACATCCACGCAGAAGGACAGCAAACCAGCTAAGGTAAATATGAGGCTAGAAATCTACAGTAGATCTGTACATATTTAGAAAACAAAAGCAATATTTATCGCAAATCACCACAGATCAACAGTGTTTTTAATAAAATGCAGCCAAGCAAGCAGAGTAGCAGCAAATTTTATTTTCACTTTCACTGTTTTTTGCTACCACTATAAAATGTACAAATCAGTGGGTTTTGTGGGGCATAATGACCAATTCCACTCAGTGAACCCCCTGATATTGGATCTGTGCTTATATGGTTTCTATCACTATACCATTATCTATAGAAAAGGACAAAAGTACAGACAAAATTGAAGGTTCAAGATTGCTGCTGTTTTTAGCTATGCAATGCAACAGTATGTGATGCAAAGCATATTTAAGTTTACTTAACAACTTAACACAGTTTGAGGCAACTCACCAATCCAGGGACGATTACTGATTGGGCCAGTGCGATGATTGACTGACTATCAGGGGCCTTAAAGGGGCTCAGACTACAAAGCCTAATGGGGCTCAGATACTTGGGACAATCCACCCCAGATATTAACATTATATCATCCAATATTCCTTGAATATGTTCAAATTATATATTATTACTTACTCACTGGTTGTTGTTGCTGCCATTAAAACAGGATGTTTTAGACAGTATCCAACAGTAGTGACAGCATTTACCCTTTGACATGTGAAGGATGACTTCTCTGATTTCATTACAACTACCTCCCATTTCCACCCACCAACAAAAAATGCACCTGTAGAACTGGCAGTAACAATTGGAGTTCATTTAAAGTTTAGCAGCATTATCAGCTATTATCATAGCTTTACTTTCTAGCAGTGAGGTAGGCTACCTATTAAAGGTAATGCTCTACTTTGTTATTTAGAAATAGATGATAAAGCATGTAAGTTGCTTGACAGAAGATCAGAATACTCAATGTAGCCTGAATCTCAATAAGGCATACTGAGTCTGATCCTTTTACATAGCTTAAACAACAGTTTCAGAAGATGTTACAAACAGTGAATACCATCTACAATACAACCAGCTATCAGCTGTGTGTCTCAGGGTGGTTGCACTTGCTTTCAGGAGCCTACCTAAAAGCATATAGCTTAAGCATTAAGAGAGCTGCAATACTGCTGTTCTCCAGCAGGTATTGACTATTGGTCTATCTGCTCAGTAAATTGACATCATTACTTTTCACTTATTCAGTAAACACTCTGTATTCCGTCTCTACTGATTTGCTGCTCAAGAATAGTCACAAATAGTGTCCTGTTTTTTCTTTTTCGTCAGCCTCATCTGCCTAGCTGTGTTACCCATGCATGAGTTTGATGTAGTGGACTAGTATTACCTACATCTCTATGAATATAGTTCATCTGATGCATTACTTTACCTGGCACTCTCAGTGAAGATTTCTACTTGACTCGTTATGTAAAGTCGTTCTTTCAAACAGTTCAACTCTTTTTATGTATGTATAACTGTCCCGCAGAATTGTTGCTATTTCTGCATCTAACTTTATCTCCTTGGCATGTAACATTTCTTTTGCCTTTAAAAGGGCTTCCAATGTTCATTCCTCTTTTAGCATGTTTCATATTGTTATGTTTTTTTGGCAGCACAGCGTGTTTTTTTCCCCCATGCTAGTAAAGCCTGGAGCGCTTGTCGCTAACCGGATTCTGCCACGTCTTCTTAGCCAAACAAACAGAGATGGGGCAGAGTTATGTGGTGTAGGGCAGGGTCTTATAAAATGACTGACAGGAGATCAGAGTAAACACAGACAATCACAATTGCTTTATTTTGCCCACAAGGAATTTGTAAGTGTACACATGTAACGTTCAAGTACAGTAACTGTACATATGCAGATATGAATGTCTATACATATGCAGATCTGAGTAGACATGATATAATGTAATATTATATACTACATTGGAAGTCCGGACTAAAAGCAAAGCTAGTCACAGTTCATCACAATAGGATATTGCACACTAATAGGGCTAATTGTGTTTATTAATGTGAAAATTTGAAAATATTTGAAAATAAACAAATTTGCATTGCTTAAAGTTAACATAAACAAGAAAATGAACTATTGCATAATCTCACTTTTCAGGTCATTTTTTATTTGTTTAATCTGTGTCATTTTTGGACTGCAGGTGGCCTCCAAAGACACTTGCCCTGGACACCTGTGAGACTAAGATACATTGTTTGTTTCTAACACTTGTGTTAGAAATTATTTTAACATCTTAAGATTCTGTGTGAAATGATAGCAGACATCTGCGCCAAACTACTGTAGCGTAAGATTTTTTGGAGAAACTGGGTGGCTCAAGGCGAAGCGCCTCATCTTTATTATTTATGTGGAGGCAGGACAGAACTGAGCATGAAGCACATTGCAGTAATTTAGTCCTCTGGCTGACCCACATATCCACACTCATCAGCTGATGCTGGCCTGCTTGGGCTGCTCATACAGGCTGGGGACCGGAGGCCCACACCTCGGTTAAGATGATGTTTATTTTAGCTGGGAAGCCGTGGAGAATTCAGCTTAAAATAGTGTGCTCCTTTTATGCTGGATCTTAATGGATGTGGGCTAAGTCAGGCAGAGTTGGAGGGAATGAGAACCGTGCAGAGTCAAAGTCGCTCCATCTGCTTCCGTTTCTGCCCAATAACTCAGAGCATTTGATTCAATTAAAAACATGAACGCCTCTAACAAGGAGGTCAGACAACAGCTGAGAAATACCCTGGAGAAAAAACGTTCAAGGAGTGTTTGCCCTCGAAAACCACAGGACTTCAAGTGGGATTCAGACTGCAGCACAGACAATGTAGTGGATCAGATGGAAATGGAGTCACAGTGGAAGTGACGGAATCTCAGTGAATTGAGTTAACTGAGATGATAGAAATCAATGCACATATTTTTGCTTATTTATGACAAAACCGCTCATTTAAATAATAAAAATGTTTCTGCTGTATAATACATTTTAAAAGCAATACTTTAGTTTTTGAGCTAGATGCCTGAAAAGAGGAGGAAAGCTGCATTTTCTTGCTAGTTTAATAAATTCATGTTTAATAGATTCCACCTCTCTCTACAAGGCCTCACATACCTAAAATAATAATTGAAAAGGAGAGACAAAAGCAAGTTTAATTAATAAAACTGGAGGCTTTTCACAGAATTAGAAATGCACTGTAAAATGAAGCATGTTTGAATAATGAATAATGCTTTATTTTCTATCTATCTATCTATCTATCTATCTATCTATCTATCTCTCTCTCTCTCTCTCTCTCTCTATATATATATATATATATATATATATATATATATATACGTGTGTGTGAAATTTCAGACCTCAAAATTACTGAATGTGTTTAAAATTACTTGAACTGTGAAAAGCAGAAACTGCAAAAAATGTCTAAGACTGAACTTTTGAGGTGAACTTTTTTCTGATGCTAAAAAATGAATAAATACCTAATAGCCATTTCTGGATATTAATTTTATTATACCTTCATTATTGGATGTATACAGGTCATTTCATGGCTTCGATCCTCAGTGTGGAGACATTCCTTATGTATTTTTTATAGGAAAAGGTTTTATGCCATGATCTAATGTCATGGTGCTCCCCTCACAGGTCCACATCAGAGTAGTCCTAACAGGACAAAACCAGGAAATATTTGTGATCTTTCAATGCTGTCATGAAGAGAACACCCTCCCTTATTGTAAACCACTCTGAAGTCAACTGAAACAACATTAAAACCTGTAGATACTTCAATTCATTTATTTCTATAATGTATTTTGTAATTATATATCTCTTTTTAAAAGGCAGTGTTAATAAACCCCTGAAAAGCAGCAATGATTAAAATAAGACCATAAGACATTTTCATAATGCAAATTCAAATAAACAATAATACAAAATATAGAAAACTTTGAATATTTTATCTAACTGTACTTCACAGAGGTTCTCGCCAACACGACACATCCAACCAGGTGACCTTCTTCCATTTTTTTTCAGCTAGGCAGCTACGCAGCCCCATATGCAGCAAGGTGCAGTGCACTATGTGATGAGGGGGCAGGATAGACTTTGTTGCCCTTAGGCTACACTGAGCCCTTGGTGCCTGACACACTGTTCACAGGTTCATGCTTTGTCCCTTCTCTGACCACTGACTGTAGGTACCACCATTGCTGACCAGGAGCACCCCACAAGCCTTACCCTTTAGGAGATGCCCTTGTCAAAGTTGCACGTCTTCACACCTGCCCATTTCTAACATAACTATAACATAAGATAAATGTAAGTTCTCGCTATTGTTTACACTATAGAACCACTTCATGGTTCTGTAAAGAATCATTGTCTGTACCCATGAAGAGCCATTCTTTTTATTCCTTGGGATCTCCTATTCTCCTTTTGAGGACAGGCATGGGGAATGTTGCCAGCCAGTCACAGAGTGGTCCTGGGTTAAATACACTACATAGAAAAAAGTATTAGGACACACTTCCTAACTTAAGTTCAGGTGTCTCAGCCACACCCGTTGCCAACAGGTGGATAAAATGGGTTTCTATGGCCGAGCAGCTATACACAACTCCTGACCTCAAATCCATCGAACACCTTTGGGATGAACTAGAACAGAGATTGAGAGCCAGGCCCTCTCTTCCAACATGCTGTCCTGGATGAATGGGCAAAAGTTCCCACAGACACACTCCAAAATCTTGTAGAAAGCAGTTATAGCTGTAAAAGGGGGGACCAACTCTACAGTAACGCCTATGGATTTAGAATGGGATGTCATAAAAGCTCCTGTAGGTGTAATGTTGTAGGTGTCCCAATACTTTTGTCCATATCACCTGTCTTTAAAGCACTTTGAGTGGCTACCAGCATGAAAAGTGCTATATAGATAAAAATTATTACAATTATTATTATTATTATTATATGGTATATGTCATAAGGCTGTTATGACAACTGTCGGCTATTACGACAGCTGTCGAAGCTTTGGAAATCTTGGATTTTTGTCCTGGATTCACATGCAATGTTTCTGTTTCTGATGTTTTAACTCCTGCCTGCTTTGAGGACTGTGAGTGTTGAATCTGCCCCAGTAAAACTAATCTATGCATCCTGCCTGCCTCTCAGCCCAAGTCATCACAAATAAGCTGAGAATGACCAAAGCAGTTGGGCCATATACCTGTATTACATCACATAATAGTACAAACTGGATTACTCTTTACTGGACCATTCCTGGAAGCCTGTTTCAAATGATGTAGGCCAGCTGCAGTCTATCTGGCTCCAGGGGCCAATCTCAACAGACCTGAATACATTTGCATTGAACAGGACAGAGAGGAAAGCATGACCATGCAGAAATCAGAAAACATAACAAAGCAATAAAGAGTGGATATCCAGACTAGCAAGCTAATATAACCCAATTTTAATTTGGGAGGGGTGCATTATTCCACTTTATTGACAAAAGTATGTGACAACATGCCATGTAACAGAAATATCTACAACAAAACAGAACACTCATGCAAAAAAAAACAAAAAAACAAAAAAACAAATCAAACAGTTGGAGGTCAAAATAAATAATGTCACTCACATTATACTAAACTGAAACTGTGAGTGTCCTGACTTAAACATGTTGAAACATCTTTTATTAAGAACTGTATCACTTATTTTGTTTCATGTATAATTACTGCTCAATCTCATACTGAAGAAAGTGATTCAAATAATATCAACACAATCTTGTCTTTCAGTTCACTTACTCTTGGCAATAACTGTGTTGTAATATCTCTGAATCAAGTAAATTCAATGCATTTTTAGCACACATAAACATTACGTTTTGGATCAAACTGTCATCCATGAAATATACAGTACTGTGCCAAAGTCAGAGACCCCCTTTATTTATTTAATTTCCAGCCAACAGCCACTGATTTTTCAGGAGATATTTCTGAAGAGCCCTGCAATGGACAGGCGACCTGTCCAGGGTGGTTCCTGCCTTCAGCCCAATGACCGCTGGGATAGGCTCCAGCACCCCCCGCGACCTGGAAGGATAAGCGGCTTAGATAATGTGTGTGTGCGTGTGTGTGTAAGAAGATTAGATATCTCTTGAGGAAGGGAAGGTAAAATAGAGTGGGAAAAAAGAGGGGCTTCCAAACCTGGGGTAAGGTTTTATGGACTGACAAGTTAAAATTTGTATTTAGGATTACTTGGAATCATGAGAAGCTGAAAATGCAACAAACTTCAAAGATTGAACTTTGAAAGTGTGTGAATTTCTTTGAAAAAGCAATGAAATACTGAAAAACTTATTATATTCACTTGTTGAGGCTTCTGTGTAATTTTTCATTAGCCCTTTTGTGGTGTTCAGGTCTGAGGGACCTGCTCTGGTGCTGTGTCCCTTCGCTCTGTTCTCGTAATACATGGTCTGCTGTTATTGTGTGTGTGTGTGTGTGTGTATGTGTTTGTATATGTGTATGTGTGTGTGTGAGTGCACAACATGGACAGGCTGCTGATCGGCTACAGCTGCTAAAGGAGAACACTACATGGACCACTTGTGATATTCTGGGATTTTTACATAAATTGCTATGGCTGTATTGATTTAAAAAAAACAATAATGCGGTGAGTCCACCAGACCACTGAGTAACCAAACATGAACACCGCACAAGGGTTAAATGTGTTTACAGCTTTTTTCCTGATTATGAAAAATGAATAATTAATTAATTAATTATGTCAGTTTTGACAGGAAATTCAATAAATCAAGGGTGGTCTCTGACCTTTGCCCAGCACTGGACATTTGCACACAGATGCTACCAATGGTATTTCTTCAAAACAAACAAACAAACAAACAAACAAATCATCTGAAACATATTCCAGTTTTCTCACCAGTGCTGCTGTTAATTCAGAGCACTATAACTGGAATACCAACTGCCGAACAGAAACCCTCAACGTTCATGAGCAGCAAACAGCACCCAGTAACTTCAAAGTGAGATTATTCCTGTGGCCTACTTCTCTCCGCTCAGTCGTGCTGTTACAGCTGACTGTGTCTGTCATGATCAAAAACTCAACCATATGGCAGTACAACTGTACAGAAAATACACCGCACATTCTCGCTGTAAGCATATGAAGTCATATACTTTGTATGCAAAGCGGTGCTTTCTGCTCTTTCCTCATCTGCCCATGCGGCTTACTGTCTCTGCAAAGGCTAATGCCATTATGTGCATATTTTAGGTCCAGTGACCATTCATATACAGAAATGAAAGATCGATATCTTACACAAATCGATGCTTGAATAAGACAATGAAGAAAATCAAGTTAAAGGCCTGGAGCATTTACCGCAGACTGGGAAACGCTCCAGGAGCATGACAGTGCTGGCGTCAGTGAGCAAACAACACAGTAACACCACACCACCACCTTCAACACTGCAAAAAACGATATTTTGGCAGGAAAAAACACCTTAAATGTGAACAAGAATATCAGAATGTTTTCATTATAGGATTATCCAACCTATTATATGACACTTACAGGTGAAGTTCCTGCATGATCAAATCATCAACAAAGCCATTCAGGGTGGTTTGATGTAAAACGCTCCATGCTTCTGAGTCAGAATTGTTCACAGTGATGGTGATAAGAACCAGACATCTGAAGCTTTTAATGCCTCCTAAAAGCTCCCTCACAGAAGGTTATGACATAAAATGGTTATGAATACAGTGCCTGATACCTGAGAGATTGTTTCACAATAGTTTTGAAAGCGCTCCAGTGGCACGACCAGCTACTTGTTGGCCGCGTCACCAGGAGATTTCGATCACCAGGGATGCTGCAACCTTCTAGGGAGTCCAAGAGAGCACAATTGGCCTTGCACTGTCTGGGTGGGTAGGATGGTCCTCCCTCTCCCCCATCACTCAGCATGATGCTAGCCAATGAAAGCATCTTTTAGCTGAGGTAATTGAACAGGTAGTTAACGTTCTCTTCCAGGCATGTTAAGCTATCCAGTGAAGTTTGAAAAGATGTGGTGGTTGGCTTCAGCGGACTTGGAGGAAGCATGCAATAGCTTTCATTCTCCTAGCTTGGGTAGTATTAAGAGATTAGGGTACGTTTACCTAGTGGATGGAATTGGAGGTATTTAAAAAAAATAAAAAAAAAAACTTCTGGCCAAAAATGTATTTTTAAAAGCCATTTTTGGTGGACAAGTATTGCAGGGTATTGTGAGGCAAAATAATCCCCAAAGAAATTGTAGTTTTCCAGATTTATTACTATTCTACCATCATCAACATTACATATAAAACTAATTAAATGAATAAGAATAAAGAATTTAAATCTATACACAGTTCATTCTAAAACAAAAAGAAACCTGAAGAAATATTTTCAGATTTTGTACTATTTTATCATTATTAACACTCCATATAAGAACTCTGACATATGTAAGTTCACTGGAGGTTTTTGATAGTAATTAAAATGGCTATATCTGTGTTGTAGACATTGTGAGCCCTGGTTTCTATCACCACCACTGTAAAGAAATCAGAGTCAGAAAGTGTATTTGCAATGAACCATCATCATATTAATACACGCTGAATGGCTTTGTTTACATCTCAACTACTAGTCAGACATTTTGAAAAATCAGTGGATTTTTAACATATTTTATAAAACTAAATTAATTGTATCAATGATTTATTTTTTTGAAACGCTTGAAGGAAATAAGATCTGCTAGTGCAATAAGATGTACTTGTTAACTTTTAACACTTTACATTAGATCACATTTCTTGAACTGGACTGAAAAATCACTTTACTTCAACCCTGCTGCATAACACTGACATAATCATTACATAATAGATTACATCCAGTAATATAACAGTGTCATGTCGGTAAATGTCATGACAGATGTCATAATGTGATGTAAGCTGTCATGACATCAAACATTATGGCAACGTAATAGTAACATGACACTGTTACATTACTGATCAAAATCTGTCATGACAACTACTGACACATTTATAGCATGGCTATGTCAGTGTTCTGTATCAGGGTTCAACTAAAGTGTTACCAAAAAATCATATAAAACACTTTCAACATCATCGTGAGAAATATTAGGGAGATTGTCTATATTTAAGATGCTTTGTCTTGCCAGTATATCCTTTTTGTAGTGAAATATGTATTGGTCATAGTAAAAAAGTCAAAGAAAAGTCAAAACTCCACTGCACTTCTTATTATTTTGAACTGACATTGTCCACAATGCAAATTCTACGAGAGGTTCCTTCTGCGAGAGCATTCAGATGTTAAATACTACTTTACCTCTGTCTTATCAACGATTAGCATTCACAGCAACAGATTAGGGCATTAAATTAAGGGTGTGACTCATTTTCTTTCAGTCAAGCTCTGTGGTTTCAAGTGTAGCAGAATAAAAATGTCTTTATTGTTTTAAGAGAGATAAGCTTTTTGTAACAAATGTATTTTAGAAGAAGGCCACCTGCTGTAAACCACGAGTGCACTCAAAGCACAGATCAGATGGTGATAAAGGCATATTAGTGACCAAACACGGATGCTCTTTGCATAATCTTATTACGGTGAGTCAAAGGAAATGGCCTGTGCCAGCAGATAAGGCCTCTCATGATCACATGGCTAGAATTTTTGGAAAATAGCCAAAACACATTTACTACTGTTACTTCAAAGCCTCATAAATTAAATGTCAAATAAATAAATAAATATTTAAACCAGACACTGTGTTTTCTTCATTTAAATCTCTGTGAAATAATTTAGCAGAAAAAAGAAGAAAACTTCCAAATGTAAACAGATTTTTTTGAATACTGTACATTCATATAAACTAAGCTAAATAGTACATTCAAACACATAAATTTTAGATTCAAACAAAGCTGCAAACTCACATGTTCTATAACTCTACTACAATTCCCATATTTCTAGTACACTCTTACAAATAAAGGTTCCTAAAGGGTTCTTGGCTTGGACGTCTCAGTGAATGCGGTACACAAATGCAATGAATACAGATCTTTTATAGCTCAGTTGGTGGAAGTTCATTTTCTTATACAGATATATGTATGTATTTATTTATTTATTTATGGCTCAGTTTCTCCTGTCAGCAATTGGTGGGCGATATAGCAAAACTATACAAAAAACATTTTCGTGATGAATGATAAATATCACAATATTTACTTTTTCTGAGGTTTAATAAGTCAGAACACACAGAATGCTCCTGCAGTGCCATGTTTAAAAAGCAATATTAAAATACTATCAAAAACTATGAGTACAATCATTTTTATTCAACTTCTCACATAGTGTGCTGCACTAAATCCAACTAAGTCAATGTTCTTTAAGTAATGATGATTTTCACATTTTGCTCAGAAAAAGCATATTGCTGCATATTTATCACAACAATGACGCATATTGTCATATTGCCCACTCCTATTTGGATTATTGTGTTTTTATCTTTACAATGTTTTACTTATATTCCTGTGTAAAGCACTTTGAGATTTTGTGTGATTTCATAACTAAAACAAAAAGTGCTCAAATTAGTTATTATTATTATTATTATTATTATTATATTTGTTTACTGGATGTACTGCTCCGGGAAAAAATATTCTTCACGCTTCCACATGGTTCCTTTGAAAGGTTGGGAACCATAGGTAGTTCTTCTCTGGCATCACTCCAAAGAACTCTCCTTGGCACCTTTATTTTTAAGAGTGTAGGCTCTGACTGTTCGTGCTCCTCTCACAAGTACTGCATTGTTGGTGATCAGCATGAAATACACGTTTCTGTAACAGTGAGCTTGGGTTAACTGCTAAAGCCATTCATAAAGCAATAGACTCTTAGCTCTAAACCCACAGACTCATGGATAAATAAATAGAAAAACACTAGAGGTCTGTCTGAGGTGTTTAGTTTTTGTGTCTGTTTCAGTGGAGAGCTGTGTGGAGGCTTCCCATTTAAAAATTTAATATATTGAAAATGTATTGCGGTATATCACTACAAGATCTTCTTTGCCTTTTTCTGTCCTTTTTTTTGACTTAACTTGAAAATACCAGCTGCCTTTTACATTGTGGGAAGATGTAATGATGAATGGACTAATAGAAAAGGTCCAAAATTACTTTGAATTAAGTCTAATTACTGTGACATGTTAAAAGTTAAGAATGTTTTTTCTTTCCCCATAAATTTGTCATTTTTGAGATCCAAGGATTTGTTTTGACAGCATAGATTTTGGAATATATAAACAATACATTGCAATATAGTTGTATGCAGAAGTTTTGATACCCCTGGTAAAAGTAATGCAAAAATAATAAATGAACACATTCTCTACAGAGAACCCACTTCCGCACAATTTAATGCACAACTACTGTTTATTTGCTGAACTGAACATATTGGGAAAAAAATAACATTTTGTCTGTGCACAATTATGGCACATTTTAAATGTTATGTTTCAGTACCATACGTTCAAATGTGCAAATAAATAGAAATCAACTAACACTTCCAGAAGAAATGCCATATTGAAGTGTGTTCTCTGTAGAGGATATGCTAACTTGTTTGCTGATTTTCTCAAGTGAAAATATTTGACCAGTGGTGTTCAAACTTTTACATACAACTGTATATACCATTTTTAAATGGGTTGCAGCAGCTCAAGAGCAGCTCAGGAAGGTTTTCTCAGCTTGGAACAGTCGGGTGGGTTACTGTCCCGCTGCCTTGGCCTTCTGCTCCAGCACACTGGCTCTCTGCTCCATCATGGCTCTCATCATGGCCGGGTTAATAGCAGGAGTCATAGCAGGAGACAATGGGCGTAATGGATACTGGCTGGCTTTTCCACCCACTAACACACACTGAAAGTATGGGATCTTTCCTGTTGAACAGAGAAAACAATTATTATTTATTACCAGAGTTTCCAAAACAATCCTGATTTGGTTCAAATATCAATATTTCCATGTTCTTGTTTCTTGATCAATCTTTACAGAACATAGCCAAAAAAAATAAATAAATAAAACAAATGAGAAATTATAGCACACAATTCAGCACATACACTATATGGCCGAAAGTATGACACCCATCGTAATTATTGAGTTTACACTTGATTTTATGCAGTTGCAGTTGCATAAAATCAAGCACATAGCCATAACACTGCAACCTCCATAACACTGGCAGTGGAATGAATCGTACTGAAGAGCTCACTGACTTCACTGGCACTGTTATAGGATTCCAGATCTTTGCTAGATCTGCCCCTGTCAACTGTAAGTGCCATTATTGTGAAATGGAATCATCTAGGAGCAACAACAGCTCAGCCATATCTCTAGTGCAGTGGAAACATGGTCTCTGGAGTGATGAATCACGGTTCACTGTCTGGTAATCTGAGGGACAAATCTGGGTTTGGTGGATGCCAGGAAAGCACTACTTGACATTTATTTGTGTGCTAAAATGTTCAGGCTAAAAGGGATTTTTGTCAATGTTCTGTAAAGCTTGTCTGACCTAGCAACTGTTGCAATAAGTTAATGTATTCATGGATGTAGCATTGCAAAGTCATTTGGCATTGATTTTGCATGCCATGATCAATGCATTTTCAAGGTAATATTCAGTGGTTATTGTAGTGGGGGGCACTGACATCCTTTCACATCCTGTTAAAGATCAGTGTTTCTGGTAATATTTAAATGACATAGCAGATGTTCTGTGCATTAGGCACCTCGGTTGGAACTACTTCAATAAATTATTTACATAATTATTTTCATCTAAAGACCCTGAAATCAGAGTAATTACCCACATGGCCCTGAATGAAAGATGTTTGACAAGTATTCAGCTCTAATATGCATCAGTGAGTTATTTAATTGATTTAGAGTCAGTGAACATAAATGCGGGTTAATCTTTCATCAAATCACTTCTCACTCAGGGTCAGTGGATTTTGCATTTGACAGTTGACAAATGAACTCAAGTAAGCTGTCAAAGAACTAAAGACTCAATGTAACCATATCCAGCATTCCAATGTCAATGAAAAGGAAATCTGAAGCAAACTGAAGATTTCCCAAATTAAATAGGCTTTGAGGAGAATACAAATTGGTGATTGATCCCTTATGAAATTACACATGTAAAATGAACGTTCCTCCTTGTATAGACACTCTTTGTCTATTTTATCAGCTCCGTTTACCACATAGAAGCAGTTTGTGGTTCTAAAATTACACACTGTAGTCCATCTGTTTCTCTGCATACTTTGTAAGCCCCCATTTACCCTGTTCTTCAGTGATCAGGACCCCCACATGGCCACCACAGAGCAGGTGTTATTTGGGTGGTGGATCATTCTCAGCACTGCAGTAACACTGATGTGGTGGGCAGGTCTGAGTAGATCAGACACAGCAGTGCTGCTGGAGTTTTTAAACACCTCAGTGTCACTGCTGGACTGAGAATAGTCCACCAACCAAAAATATCCAGCCAACAGCGTCCTGTGACACTGATGAAGGACTAGAGGATGACCAACACAAACTGTGCAGCAGCAGATGAGCTATCGTCTCTGATTTTACATCTACAAGGACCAACAACGTAGGAGTGTCTAATAGAGTGGACGGTGAGTGTACACAGTGTTTACAAGCTCCAGCAGCACTGCTGTTTCTGATTCACTCATACCAGCGTAACACACACTAACACACCACCACCACGTCAGTGTTACTGCAGTGCTGAGAATGATCCACCACCCAAATAGTACCTGCTCTGTGGTGGTCCTGTGGGGGTCCTGACCATTGAAAAACAGGGTGAAAGGGGGCTAACAAAGTATACAGAGAAACAGATGGACTACAGTCTGTAATTGTAGAACTACAAAGTGCACCTATATAGTAAGTGGAGCTGATAAAATGGACAATGAGAGTAGAAACAAGGAAGTGTTCCTAATAAAGTGATTGTTGAGTGTATATGTGTATGTATGATGGTGATTGTGCATGCAGTTTGACCATGAGTGCCCAAACAGTTGTATACAACTGTTTAAATGTTTCAAATTAATATATCGATATTGATAATATATTGACAAATTCAAATATTGATTTGCACGGTGGCCAAAAATAATGTTCAGTTCTACGTACTATAGATTATTTACTCATACAATATACTGTATACTATACATTTTTCCAGAAATATTTATTTCACTTTAAAATGTTTGCTTTAGAAATAAATTATTAAATAACAATAAAAAAAAATATTATATACTTGTTGCATTTTTTGTGAACTTTTGTGAAGTTTCTGTATGTGGTTCTAGTGGCTTTAAATGATGTGCAGTGTCAAAGATTTTAACTGTACTGAAAGCAGCAGAGGGCTTACCTGGCTTCTTGCCCTCCGTGACATTTTCTTCAGTTTCTAATTAACACATAAAGAGAAGCATGGAGTCATATTAGGAACAGGCAAGTAAAATACAGTAAACAGTGCAAAATACACTAAAGGTCAGGTCGCTGTATCAGTAACCACAGCGGTTTCAGTTAGAGGTAATCTGTGGACCTGATATTTAACCCTGAAGGAGTGTGTGGGGTGACATGAAAAAGCATATTTACACACACCAGACCAGGAGGATAGAGGTAACCTTGAATTTCAATACTGATGTTCAGAAGGTGCTATAATGGGAGGATAAACAGGGTTTGGAAATAATGTTAAGCATCCAGTGATTTGTAAACAAGCAGCTCAAAAGACAAGGCTGAGGAGAGAATGCTGAGAATTATGAGAAGAGTGAATAGAGATGCTATTTAGTGGAAAGTGTAAGCAAAGTCTGATAAAATCATCAGCATCTTAAGTCACAGTTTAGCTGGAGGGCATGCTCAGTATAATCCAGCACTTTGGGCATCATCAAAAAAATAACCACAGTGGTCAACCACTACAGTCTGAATATTAATATAAGGTGCTTGCTTGAACCAGTGATTCTTAATCCTGGACCTTGCTTAAGATCTACCCACAAATTTCTAATGATGCTCAAGTCCAGGGACTGTGGGGGCCTTTTCTAAAGCTTCAACTTGCCTTTCTTGAAGTAGTTCATGGTGGATTTCTAGATATTTTGGATCATTGTCCAGTTGTAGAAGCCAGTCTCCTTTCAGCTATAATTTCTTGACTGTGTCACATTTGCTGATATTTAGTGGAATCCATTCTTCTTCTAAATTCACCTGTGCAGTGTTTCTGTGCCACTAGCTGCCAAACAACCAAAGCATAATAGATACACCCCCATGCTTAACAGCTGGCAAGGTGTTCTTTTCATCAAATGCTGCTCCTTTTTTCTCCAAACATATCTTTGGTGATTGTGGCCAAAGAGTTCCATTTTTACCTTATCGGTTTCTAAAATGCCTTTGGTTATTTAGATATTGTGGCTACTACATGCATACTTCTGATACTGACTTTTATGACTCTACCATGCAAATCATGTTTGTGCAAGTAGAATGGTGCACCACCACTCATGTGTCGGCTAAACCTTCCTGAAAGTCATCTGCTGTCATATGGGGGTTTTGCTTTGCATTTCTGACCAGCAGTTCTATCTAAGAGTTTTCTTGGTCACCATAGAAGCATGCTTTGGCTAGGATACTTGATGGTTTGTGTTTTTAAATTTGGTATTTTTTTCTTTATGTGTATTTTTATCTGTCCAATGGGGTAAATGTGTCGCTTGGGAACCTGTGCTCTCATTAATGTGTGTGTAATCAAGCTTTGTCTCAATAGGAAAAATTATACACATGTAGCGGTGACGTGCCCAACACTGCAGTGAGTGTGCTGCCATCATGGTGCTGTATAGGCCTCGTGTAACCTGCTGTCATAAAAAGTCACTGACCACCCAAAAAAGGTTGCTGACAAACATTGGTGCCCAGAGGCTGATAACTTGATGATGTAGACCTAACCCAGAGTTTTAAATTCAACCACTGGTGCACCGATAACAAACTGAAGGCTTGTGACAATGATGGATTGCGATGGTTGCTATGGAGTGATTGGAGGCCTAAAAAGAAAAGAAGGCAGAGCCTAGTGAAGATTGTAAAGATTTGACTGGCCATAACACAATGCCAGCACTCACAAAAAACAAAAATGGTGGAGGGCAAATAAATAAAATTCCACCAATCAGAGGCCCTGAATTAATTAAGGCTGCTGGGCTTCAGTCCAGGTAAGCCTGAGCACTAGACCGCTGTTCACAGAGCATGAGGCTGAATAACCAACTGTGCATTCTTGCAGTGATCAGACCATCTAAACCAAACCCAAATAAATCCAAAATCAGCAGCGCTCTGTGATCTACAGGAAGTGGGTGGTGATTGAAAATGACAGGACTGGCAGAGTGTGTTTTCTTGCCGTCACATACTGTCAACCACGCTGTGCTTGCAGTGTGTTAACATTTTAAAGTGCAGTTTATTGATAACGCTTCAAAAATAGAGTTTTTATTTTTCTTAATGCTTTTCTGGGAATACAACAGCATACTGTTACTGGCCACTTTATTAGAAACCCCTGTCGTGAAGCTCCACCTTGTTGGTGTACAGTTCAAAATTGTAGCCTGGTGATGTACGGTTTGTGTTAGCCATCCTCTAGCCATTCATCAGTGGTCAAGTTCTGATCACAGAGTTACTCTCAGCTGGGCACATGGAAATAATATTTGGTCAACAATGGCGGTCAGAAACTGTCCATGATGAATGGGGTAGAGGGGGGCAGATGCATTGTACAGCAACAGATGGGCTACTGTCTATAATTATACACCTAGAGTACTGTGCAAAATCAGAGAGCACCCTTCTTTTATTTAATTTTTAGTCAGTGTTAATGATTTATCAGAGCATATTTCTTAGGAAATTAGATGTAAGATTCCACTTGCATGAGGAAGGAGGTGACACTTTATTTTGAGTGGTCCTTTTAGACGAAACAAACACTCAATGGACTCTCAGCAAAAAATACATATGACAGGATTAAATTTTGGGTTGAGGTTAAGGTTAGGGTTAGGATTAGGGTAAGGTTGGGTAAGGTTAGGTTTTGCATGATGGAAGTAACATATCAACAATACATCTATGTAATGTAAGTAATGTATGAACAGAACATCTGCAAGATATTTATCTCAATATATTCAGATGCTTCACTACTGCTACTTTACTGATAAGTTGTTGATGTGTTACTGATAATCTGTTAAGAGTTTATTAATCATCTACAAAGGACCACTCCAAACAAAGCTTTACCGGAAGGAGAAAGTCAAAGAAAAACAAGTAAAAAACAGAAGCTTCCAAAACTGCAGTTCACAAATGATTAAAAGATACAGAGAAAATGGGACTCCTAACAACCGTGCAAGACCTGATTGGACAAACAGTATTAAAAGCTTTCGTATTTGAGAGAGATGAGAAAATCGAGCTCTTGCTTCAGATCTGAAAAAATCCACAGGTGTTTCTGTCCATGCTTCCACTGTGAGAAGACAACTCAGTGCTATGGGTCTGAAAGGATGTGCAGCTGTCAAGAAGCCCTTACTAAAAAAGGAAAAACACAAAAGAAAATTTGTGCTAGAACACCAAAATCTGGACTTCTGAGATGCAGAGTGAGATTTTATTGAATTATTAACCTAAATTGGGATTACTTGGAATTGTGAGAACCAAAAATGCAACCAACTTCTAAGACTGAACTTTGGTATAGAAAAACATTCCTGCAGATTTCTTTAAAAATCTGAAAGCAAGACTCCTGAAAAGGAAAAGATATAATAACGGCAAAGGTTGAACTGATAAGGTGGGTGGACATCATAAAGTGGACAGTCAGTGGACGTGCAATGTAGGGGTTTTTGATAAAGTGGACAGTGAGTGTGTGTTTAGTGAAATAGTTGGATCCAGTTTTTTGAACACAGTGATGTTAATTGATTGAGATCGGTAAATGGAGATGGTACCTTAGTGATGCCTGGTGGTTTTGGTAGTTTTCCCATGTTCTACAAATGGCAAGTATGTAAGATATCTTTGAACTCTTATGGTAATAAGACATGAAATATGCATTTGTGATTTAAATTAGAGCCCAACTGATATGAAAACTTTATCACTGATACAGATACTAGTCTGATAACCGAAAATATTAATAGCTGTTAAAAATGTTGTTTTGTTGAGAATAAAAGCCTTTTTTAAGATAAACTAGTTTTACTTAAAGCTGCACTGTGTAAATTCTGGTGTAAATGTGTAATTGCATGCAATGTGGAAGAACAACTACACGAAGGAATCTGATGACTACTAGTGCATTTAAAGAGTATTCAAAGAGAACTTAGTCAAAACTTAGTGACAGGGCGAGTCTTCTGAGGATGTAAATGAACAATCTACTATTCTCATCAAAACTACATCAGGATAATGTTGATTTTGAACATGACACCTAAACCTCTTCTTTCGGGGCATGTACATGTGATATTAATATATGAAGACTTGAACTCCTGTATTTCTCTTATACAACATTTAAACAGACATTATTGGCGCTTTACAGAAGAAATTTTAATCAACAACAAATCTATGGAATCTTATTTTTGGACAATTTCATTGGCAAAACGATATATCGGTCAGGCCCTAGTTTAAATACACAGAATTAATATTGTATGTGCATCCATTTTGAGCATCTTGAGATGGACTGAGATGTGGTTAGGTTTTTCACCATCATGTGGCACATCAAACCTAAACCCATTGCCATTCTTTATCTTTTGGAAGACACAAGGCTGTACTTACTTGCTGGTGCAGGTGGCTCTGCCGGTTTTTCTAGGAAGCAATTTAAGGAAAGAATTTTTGAAAACTGCTTCAGAGCTGATTCATATCAAAGGTTGAATAACTAAAGTTTCTACATACCTTCTGTGTCCTTGGCAGCTTTTCTCTCTTCTGCAGCGGCTTTACCTGTGAATAAAAGGGAATATGGCATGAAACATGACCTTTGCTGCTTCAGTTCATCCAGTGGCATTACTCCAACACTATCTGACACCTCTGCAAAATCACGTAAGCAAGACCATCAAATCAACCTTCAAAAGTGAGTGATTTCTGCTCTTTTTTTCTTTTTTTGTCCCTTTGTGCCAGGAATACACAGTAGTCTGTAATTACAGAGTGATGTAACAGGCAATCAAAGCGACGCTCATTTCATCATTGCTGTCATAAGAGTACAGAATGTCTGTCAGGCTTTTATTCTAAAGTTACGTGGCTTGACAGATCCAATTTTCTTGTGTCAATTGGAGTTAAGAGTTTAACAAGGATTTGAATGATTGCAGCTGTTGCCATATGATCACTTGTGGAATAAGATAAACAATATAGTTTTATGGAGCGTACATCCTAACAGCATTTATCCAGTGGTGCATAATATATAAACTACAATATATTGAATCAATATCTCACAAATGAATCTATTGAACTTGACAGTTTACTCACCTGTTACAGCTGCGGTTTTAGGTTCTTTTGCTAAAGAGATCAAAGGGAATACAAAAGTAAGCATTGTTAAATCTTTAGACTTTCCATTAGAGATGGCATATTAGTAATTGATGCGTATCAGTATTGAATTGATATCAGTAGAAAATGCTGAATCAAATATTGGATGGAAAAATGAATGAACACAGTGATAAACATATCCTGGAATAGCACCCACTCACAGTGTGTGATGTCATGTTGTTAGCTGTGTAATTGATCTCTTGGCCAAAAACCGATGGATGGAAAGTAGATATGGCCCCGTCTTTTTCATCACTAATATGTTTTGTCTATGTTTTCTTCAGAAACTAATAAGCTTTAAAATGAGCGGCATGCAATTGTATCTATGTTGGCTGGTACTCACGATTTCAATATCAGTATTGAAAAGCAAAGAGTGGCATCATACATCTACTTTTCATCAGTTTCTGGCTAACAGATCAAATTTGCACAATGTAGCCAAGACATTTTTGCAGTCCAAAGTTTGCTTCTTTAGTTTTGTACTGGAGGTGCTTATATGGCTAACAAGTACTGTTAGTTTATGTTTAAGTTTATGACCACTGATTAGCAAACTGCATACCTAAATCATCAGTCATGTCAAAGTTGTTGTCAAAGAGGATTCTTTAAAATATTTGCATAATCAAATAATTAAGATGTAAACAAAATCACTCAGAGTGGTTTTATGTGAAATACTCTGTTGTAAAAAAACTTGTTCACAATGATGGTGATAGGAACCAGACATCTGAAGATTTAAATGTGTCTAGAAGCTATCTACCAGAGAGCTATAAAACGGAATGCTTATAGATACACTGCCTGAAGGCTGAGAGATTGTTTTATGGTAATTTTAAGACGGAAAACACTTTTCAAAAACATATCGCTGTTGTCAGAAGAAAACCTTGTATCTCCAAAATGATAACTTTACAGGAAAAGGAAAGAACCTACTTTACTTTTAATGTAATTCAATGGAACCCAACTTTTTTCCAAGTCATTTGGGGCCATTTCTTTTGGCCCATTCATCATGAAATTTACATATAATGTAAAGGACAATAGGCATTTTCAAATTATGTCAAAAACTGAAAAATGACAAAAATTGAGATACAAGGTTTTTTTCTGACAGCAGCAATATATATTTTTAAATCAGTTCAGTTAATTCCATACACATAGTTCATTTTGAGACAAAATAGCACCCAAAGAAAACTTTTTGTTTCAAATTTAGCACTATTTTATCATTATTGACATTATTTTTAAAAACTCAGAAGACATGTGTAGGTTCACTGGTGGTTTTGGATAGTTATTTAAATGGCTACTTTTGCGCTGTGGTCATTGTGACCCCAGGTTCCTATCACCACCACTATAAAGAAATCAGAGTCGCTAAGTTTCTCTACAATGAACCATTTCACATCAATCTACTCCGAATGACTTTATTTACATCTTAACTACTGAATTAAGCAGAAATATTCCCCTGTAAGTAATCTCAAATAGACTTATTTAGCATGACATAGTGTTATCTACAAAAGCAGAGAAAAGTGCATTACATCGCTAATAACAGATTTAGCAGCCACTTGAAGCCAGAACTTTGACAACATGTGATATAATAAGTTTTTATCACATGTTAGCAGCATTAGCATCACTAGCATGAAACTATAGAAGCAAACTTTGGACACAAAACATGTCCTGGCTGATCGACTACATTTTGAGTAAGAAGGAAATTGCGTAATACCTGAAGCATGAATACATACCTGGAGCTTTTGCTTTAGCAGCTTGTTTAATCTTTGCTGGAGCAGTCTTCTTTTTATCTGCCAAAAAAACAACCAAAGATATTACTCTTATGTTATTAACACAGTATAAAACACACAGGAAAAAAAACACTGTTACCAAGAAGCATCACACTGTATTTGTTTCATCAGCCTTATATGATGTGACAGCGAACAACAAGGTGTTGATTTTCTGTCATCCTCTTCACACACTAAGCACTAATGTGATTTTGCACTGAATTACATTTAATGACAATAAACATATGTGGAAGTTTGTTTTCAAAACTTTATATAAAAACTAACATGAACTGAAAGTTTAGTGAGATTTAATGAAATTTAAGGCTGCCAACGACTTGAGGCCTTTAACTGAATGGCTTCAAGCCCAAGTTCTTCAAGATATTGATTGAATTGCTCTTCTTTGTATAGACTGCATTTCACTGAAAATGAGAATTTTGGATCAAGTTCATTTAAAGTGATGATTTGGCCAAAAATCAAAGTGCACACAATTCCCTACTTACCCTAAATGTAGTCGATCTGCCAAGACATGTTTGCTATTTGAAGTTTGCTTCTTTAGTTTGAAACTAGGAGCTAAAGGGTAATGTAACTAACAAAGAGGCTAATACTGCACCAATGTGCATCATGTAAACCACATAAATCCTCACACAAATGCCTCAAATCATGCTGATTACTTGCTAAGTAATCTCAAATAAACTTACTGGTAATACTCTGTAATAACTTTGTTTGATAAACCATTAACTTACTATTAATAGCTGTGAACAAATAACACTTTACTAGAATTTGAAAATGTCCAAATGTTTATAAATTACAGAAGACTGTGCATTGTGTACCCCTTTCACTAATAATGAATGAGTTGCACAACATGTGTACAAATCATTGCAGCATATTACTGAAATGCATAACTTTCTAATAGTGACATTAACTTATATTTTGTCCAGTATGTACACTCTCAGGAAAAAAGTAGTAAACTGTCACTGGGGCAGTCCCCCTCTTGTCCCCTCAAGGGTGCAATCTCAGTACCTTTAGTCAGGGAACGTAATTGTTCCTTAATCCATTGAAATTATATTTTCTAAGTTGTACTGACTCCACACACCCCGTCTCGTCTCCAGGCTTTTTATTCTATTGTTTTATTTTATTTACTAGGTTATGAAAGGTATAAGTACATACTTCTCACCTGGGAAAAACTTATTTAAGGTACACAGGTGGACCTTAGAAATCAGTGTTGTACCTTTGAAAGCACATTTACATTGTTTGTACCTTGATGAATGAAAAATGTACCTGCACAAAACCTTTATTTCTAACAGTGTATATATGCTTACAAAATATCTTTTTGGTAAGTAAGTAGATAACGCATGTGTGAAGTTATAACTGCTAACAGATGTTTGTAAAACATGTATTCTTTAGTTATAGACCTTTTGTAGTCGCAAAAGTGGAAACTATATACAACACTTTTAAAATAGTTTCCTTTGTTGTGTACAGCACTGTAATGCTCCACACAAGGCAGTGACCCTCAGACTATATTCATTTAAAATTTCAGAATCAGAATAGAAGAACGCTTTTTGGTACTATATAGAAACTATACACAACATATTCTCCATCAATCTGAAGACCCATTTCACAATGCATAGAACCATTTAATCACGCAAAGGGTACTTTGAGTGTTCATGGCTCTATATAGGACCATTTTCTTTACTAAAGAACCTTTGAAGAACCATTATTTTAAGAGTGTAGTCTTACTATAAAGTGGTACCATGACCAAGTTGTCATACCCTGTGCAGTTTTAGCCCTGATTTTTCTGTCTCTAACATAGTTTTCAAAGATGTGATAAACTCCAAAGATCAGCTGAAAAGACATAATTATAAATGAGTTCAGAAACTATAACAGCATGTTGCTCAGGCTCGTGACAGGCACTTCTCACATTTACTTTAGAAACATGAACTAATTAAGAACATTTTCCACTTCAGCTACAGCAAACTATACTTTGAAGTATACTTTAAAGTTAGTAAAGTCTATGAACAAGGAAAGTTAATGCATAATCTTTCTCTTACAAAAAATGATAACAAAATCATACAGCATCTCTACTTACCCTCAACAGTGGGCTTCACATGCTTGGTTGCTTTCCTCTCCTCTGTTTATAATGAGATAATTAAAAGAACAGAAAGTTAGTGAGCCTGAATGACTTTCTATGCAACCACTGGCTTTCAGTAATGTTTTACCTCCCAATATAGAAAATATAACTTAAAAATTGGAGCAGAACTTCAATGTTTGACACAAATAAAATGTATTAGATTGACATTAGAACTATGAATAAAATGGTTGATTACAAAAGATTCAGTTTTAGTTCTGGTTTCTAGTTACACTGACTGCATGACAAAACTTAGAAGCTACACATGCTCAAATTGAATCAAGATGAGAGAAATTAAACACAGTGTGTTTAGAAAAGTCCTAGCAGCCCTGCTAAAACACAGATATAGATTAAAACCTTTGTAATTTTTCAGGTGATTAATGTACCAAGGCTGCAATTACCTCTAATAGCATCAGCTGGATATGTTGCCCGTTTATAATTACAATATAATTGTTCGCCTCCAAACCACATCGCTGGATGATTTGTCAGTTTATAATGGCAGACAATTTTGTTTGGAGTCATACACAAGCTTGCAAAACAAATGTGTGTTTTTGTAATTAGGGCCTGTCTTGTGCAGGATAAGTGTGTAGCTTTAGGCAGGTTTTAAATGAGATAAGAACTTTTAAAGCTGTTACAATATTCACAATGTATTTGTATGCGTTCATATTTATAATGTTAATGCTAATGTGGAAGCCATTAGCACACAAAATACAACTTAAGGCTGTTTGTGCTTGATCCAAAGCCACGATCTGCCGTTGGTACAGAGTCTCTTCTACAGAATCTTGACCTTCAAAAAAGTGTAACATATTACAGTTTAAATACTTTTTACTGTGGCTATTTCTCACTAAATGAAGAGTCTATCGGCTGGTCATTTCTTGTTCCTTCAAATTGGTACAGACTTGTTTGGATTTTAGAGAATTGCAGAAGTAAAAAAATGAAAAGAAGTGACAACCAAAGTATTCCTATTACAGTTTGAGAGATGGAATTACTACTTGATAAGTGATTACTGTTGTGAGTAAAAACCCTAGTGCTAGGAGTAAGTAGTTCATTTCTTGGTCCCATATGCTTAAGTTGTCACACATTCAACGACCTTTAGCAAAGAACCGGACTTCATTTCCCAGACTCCTCTGGGAGATCACATGACGGAGCAACTTCCCTCCGACTTGGACTCAGACACGGACTCCATTTCCCACAATACAGTGGGGACTCACGTGACTTCTGACTCCCGCTTGCGCACCAATCAGCGCTCTACATCTTCGGAATACTAACTGGTGTCACCTGTGTTTCTGCTCACATGACTAGTTAGTTTACTTTAAAAGCCCGGGCTTTAGCTAGACTAATTGCGAAGTATTGTATCCTTGTGATCTACTGAGCGTTTGTATATTCTTGCCTGTTTTTCTGTTTATTGACCACCATTTTATATTTTCAACTCTGCCTTTTGCCTTACCCCTTTTGTGCCTTTACCTGTTTTGACTGACCTGTGTTTTTGACTTCCTTGCCTGTTTTTGTGACCTCGTTTTTGCTCTGCCCTTTTGCTTTGTTTGCCTGATCATATTAAACTTGTCATTCTTCTTACATCCGCGAGCGTCTGTATTCTGCTGCCACATCACATAAGTAAGTTTAATCCCTTAAATAGCCAGGGCTTGCCCATTATTTATTTATTACACACTTCTATAACCTAAGAATAGCTCAGCCAGTTTGCTTTGAATCCCTGTAGTTACTGAATAATAAGCCTTAGTATGTAATAAGCCTGGGATTTTAAGGGGTTATCTGTAAGCAATTTTAGGGATGCACCAATATGGAATTCTTGGCAGATGCTGATATTAAGTTCTTTCTATGTAAATAGAACATAGTAAAAATTTATAAAATGCAGGTATTTTAGCACAGTAGCCCAGCGTTGCCTAAATATTCTGCTCTTTTGGGATATGATAAATATGCCTTTAAATATTGGTTTGAATTCCAAAATCTAAACATATGTCTAGCGTCGATTTAATTTTTAAGCTTATATCTGCCAACACCAATTAGGGTTGTGCATTCTGACTCATAGAACTTTAGGTGGTAGCACTGCTGTCGCACAAAAGTATAGCAGCACAAAGATAAACACATTTTATTATTCCAGAAGAGCTGAGGGGCAAGTTTCCATGTTGGGTGAGTAATGGAGGCTACCTCTGCAGATTAGCTAATGAGCTAACAGAGCTAAAAAAGTGACACACTGCTGATGAGGCCTCTTCTACACAGGGTACTTTCTCGTCAGTGTGCGATGAGCCAGTGTTTTTTCATTTTTTCTAATGAAAAGAGATTAGCTGAGGCTAATCTCAGATAGATTAATAAACCTACTTAGCAATACAGCTATGCTATCTCTGCCTTAATCTACCTATCTCGTCCTTACCAATACATTCTTAGAAACCTGAATGTTGATTTTCCTAATACTGATATGATTGTTTCTCTTGCATATTTGTGAGAAAAGAAATGTGTTCTTTCTTCATGTCTACTTTAGCCATTCATATTGAGATAATCATTTCTTTCTGTTGTGTTGGTTCAGCTCCTGGACTGGTTACTGTTGCTCACACTCCTCACTTTGAAGCTTTAGCATTTTATTTTAAGCCAAAAGGATCTCAAAATGAGAAGAGCAGTGCTTAACAAACTTCAGCTCCTTCAGAAGTTTTTGACTTGATTTTTTTGTACTTTTAGGTTTGTTTTTGGTAGCTATGTTTACTTCTATGTGATTTGTGAGATCATTGAAGTAACAAGAGGTTTACTTGAGGATGGCTTTAGGCCCCTCTACCCTGCCTGGCTTTCAGGATTAGTTTGTATTTCTGTCCATTTCTGGGCTCTGCTGAAGAGACCGTGCTGGTTTACTTATTTGGCATTCTAGTCCGGACATGTTTCTTTAAAACAAAACATTGTTACTGCAAGCACAGGCTTTCTTTGATGACAGAAAGGTCAGCTTAATTCAGTTGGACAATTTCCTGAAGTTTATTCCAAAGTCTCAAAGATGAAGTAAAGTAGAATTAACTTAACTTGGCAATTAATAGCGTGTAGAACATTCCACTCTGAGAGGGTAAGTTCACAGAACATCTTTAATTTGTGCAGGATGTGTTTTTTTTTTCTACTGTGGTTTGGGTTCCAATGAAGATTCCTTACTATTCTGATATTCAAGCAAGTCTTCAAGCTTGGCAATTTAGACCAATACATTCAGTAATGTAGTAATTCAGTAATTCAGCAGAAACATAAGCCAGTTTCCCAGACCAATATTAAACCTAAATATAGATGAAAAAGGATTTTTAGTGGGAAAAAGTATATTGACATTAGAATTTTGTCCAAGATTAGGCGTGACCCCTGTCCAGGAAACCGACCCTTAAAGAGCCCAAACCTTACATTACATTACTTGCATTTACATATTTTCCACTAACGTCCAACTACAATAATTGTATGTTTTTTGGACCAAAAATAGCCATAATTCATTTTCAGAATTAAAGAGGCTGTTCTTGTTACTGTGCATTTAAGACTGATACATGTAAATGAGCTTTGTTCTGATTGGCTGTCCTGTATTGTGCCACATTCCAAAAAGCAGTCCAGGGTGAAACACTCCTGAAAACTTCAGTGTGAATGGGTGGAGCTAAACTGCTGTAGGCTAAAATGTGCTTAGTTTTCATATGAACTGTGTGACCTGGGGAGTGAATGGTACGGTAAACTTTGAAAGTGTTTCTATACTACAACTCTTATTTTAAAAGAGCAGTGAAAAGTCAGTTATTCCATGATATGGGCCCTTTACTGTAAATTTAAAAACTTTTTCAGAGGTTACCCTGCTTTTTGAGAAGCTGTACTTAAACTGGTCTTTAGCAGTAGGACTCTTCATACAGTATTATATACAGAATAATGCTGTCTACAGCTCTAAATGGCTTCTCTTGGTCTTTAGACTGTATTGGACTCACATAATGGAATCTCAAGCCTTCATAAACTGACTCAAACACTTCAGCAGACCAGTAGAATGCACCAACTGAACAATAATATGTGCTCTTTCTCTGTGGAAGATAACTGATCATTAAAGTAGGTCATATTAGGAAATGAGTGGTCTGTCAGAGTTGTTGAGAATGGGTTTATTATAAGAGATTGAAATAATTACATGTGAAGTGGATAGAGGTATTTATTTTAGACTAACCTTTCTCCACTGGTCTGACCCTCCTTTTCACTGCATGGAGAAAAAAATTCTATTAGTCATCAGAATTCGGTTCAAATGGGCATCAATAGTGGTTATTCTAAACTGTACATATACTTACCTGGTGTGACTTGTTTGGTAGGCTTGACCAGCTTCTGTGTTTCTGTGGGAGATATCAGGACAATTAGAATACAAATATTGTAAACATTTTTTAAAGAAGAAATTTTTATTTTATATACTGTACTGAGTAAAAGTCTTAGGCAGACAAGAAAATTGTTTAAAACTACATATCTCAGCAGTGCCAGTAAAACAGTACATTAAAACAGAAAGCAGCGATTAGTAAATTCTCTTTGACTTGTATTTGATGTTTTACCTTATTAACTTTACTCTCTTTTTGCAAATTTACTCTCATTCCTGATTTGATGCTTGCAACACGTTCACAAAAAGTTGGGATAGCAGCATGTTTACCACTATATTACATCAACTTTCCTTTTAATAGCAATTATTAATCATCTGGGGACTGAAGACACAAACTGATCCAGTTTTAAAAGCAGAATATTTTGCCATTCTTCTGTTCTACAAGTCTGTAATTGTGCAACCATGCAGGGCCTTCATTGTTGTATTTTGGGCATCACATGTTTTTAGTAGGAGACAGTTTTGGGCTGCAGGCAAGCCAGTAAAACACAAGCAGAAGGTGGCTTGGCATTGTCACGTTGAAATAGGTGTGTGTGTCCCTGAAAAAGACGTCATCTAGAAGGCAGCATGTGTTGCTTAAAAATGTGTATATATCTTTCGGCATTATTGATGTCTTCACAGATGTGCAGATGTGCTATGAGCATTAACACACCCCCATACCATGATAGACTCTTAAACCTTACACTGCTAATAGTCTGGATGGTCCTTTTCTTCTTTGACTTTGAAGAGGTTGACTTGCCAGACCACAAAATAAACTTCCACTGTCCATTTCAGATGAGCCAGAAAAGTCAGCAATATTTCTGGATGTTACTGATATATGGCTTCTGCTATAAACAGTACAGTCTTAACTTGCATGTGTGGATACAGAGACAGTGTTTATTGACAATGGTTTGTCAAAGTATTCCTGCGCCCATGTGGTGATATCCATTGCAGAAGGATGCTCGTTTTTGAAGCACTGTCAGTGGGCGATCGAAGGTCATGGGACATTCAGTTGTGGTTTTCAGCCTTGCCCTTTATGCACAGTGATTTTTTTCTGGATTCCCTGAATCTTTTGATGATTATATGCACCATAGAGGGTGAAATACTTAAACTTCTTACAGTCACTCATTGAGGAATTTCAACCCATTCTTGGTCTTGAAGGACCAGCATTGGATTGGATTGCATCACCTGTTTAAAATCTTTTTTTTTTTTAACATTTCACAACTTTTCTAGTCTTGAATTGCCCTTATTACAACTTTCATCAATTTCAGAATGAGTATATATTTACAAAAAACAAAGGAGCTTAGAAGGTAAAACTTTAAATTTCTTGTTTTGTGCTGTTTTCATTTAAATACAGGTCAAAGAGGATTCACAAATCAATGCTTTTTGTTTTTAATTGCATTACACTTACTGTCCCAGCTTTTCTGGAACTGAGATTTGTACATGAAAGTTACAAATGTCTTTTTCTTATTCTGTAAAGTTACCGTTTTGTTGCAACACAGACAATTTTTCATCACTCCTACATTCTTTTTAATTACTTGTTACTTGTTTATCTCAAGGTGAGCTACTGCCAAGACAAATTCCTTGTAAGTGATGTCTTACTTGGCCATTAAAATTCATTCTGCATAGAAAGAGCCAATTTGGTGATTTAAATTTATTTAGATTTTACATTTGATTAGATGTCAAAGCTAATACTTTAGCTTTCACTCTATAACTAACCTCGTCTACGGGGGATCAGTCGGAGCTTGTCTTTAGGTGCCTCTTGTTCTGTAACAGATACAATGGTGTGAACAACAGGACAAAAGAGTAGACTGTTTGGGTTATATACAACATTTATGTAACCAAATACAATAATTATTGTAAGTAATTATACCTTTCTTCAGAGCGGTTGCTTTTGCCTTCTCTTTTGATGCTAAGACTGGTGCAAAACAATAACAAAACAAAAGGGTTAAATGGACCTGATATCTCTGTGATAGTGTTTTAACGTCCTCACAAAAAACTATACAGCGAAAATTATATCTTAAATAGTGAAAAATTGTTCAAGTTGTTCCCCTGCTTTTATTTATTTAAGACAATTTTGTCAAGTGAACGTATCTCACTGCACTGAAGAATAATTTTACTTCCTTCTTAAAAGAAGAAAGATTAAAGAAAGAAAACAGTGGTAAATCTTTTGGCGGTATTTTGCCTAACAACACCCGGTACCCCTCTACTTTTAAAAAAAAAGCATTTCAAATCAAACCACTCTGAATGACTATGTATACATCTTAATGATTCAATTATGTAGAAAATCTGAAAAATCTGATTTCCTCTTTGAAATCAGTATTAAAAGTTGCTACAAAGTTGCTGTGGTATTTTAGCTTCCTTTGGGGTGCTCCTTGGTGGTTGTTAAATTGTTGTTAAGGTGTTGCTTGGCTGTAACGATGGTTTTCCAGGTGGTAGCTAAAGTGTTGCTAGGCCATTGCTGAAGTATTACAGGTGGTTTCTAAGGTTTTGCTTGGACATCTATTAACCTCTTAAAATCCCAGGCTTACTACATACTAAGGGTTATTATTCAGTGACTACAGGGGACCTCGATGTAAACTATTTTAGCAATTCTTCGTTTACAGAAGTGTGTAATAAAAGCCACACTGCAGGCCCTGTACGGGGTTAATACCATTAAGTTCTCAGTTAACAAACAGTCAGAGTGCTGTATTTGGAAAGTTGAACTTGAGGTGGCTTATATATTGATTATAGAGCAAGAAATTATTTTAATCACAGTTTTGACCAAAATATTGATTTGAAGTAACTTTCCTACCTTTCTTCATAGGAGCTACTTTAACTTTCTTCTTTGGAGCAGGGGGCTCTGAAATTGGAAACCAGTGATCCATGATAATGTTCACATTAATGAATGTAGCAGGACAATGTGAAACTGCCACTGCCAACTGAATAAGTTGAGATTCTTACTTTTCTTTTCTGCGGTTTCTTCTGGTTTCTCTTTGCCTTCATCTAGTGTCATAAAAGAACATTGTGTAAAGATGGAGATAAAAGATGATTCATGTAAATTCCTCAATTAAATTCTGGCTACTTGAAAGGTACCTACCCATCCTCTGAATAGTGATAGCATGAGTTGCTATTGCAGCGACCTGAGATTCTGAAAACACACAAAAAAAACCAGGTCAAAACCTTTTAAATTTCAGCAAAGAGTTCTGTGGAGAGCTTGAGATATTAGAATTACAGATTAGATGCGGCTCTAAGAACCATTTCAGGGTCGAGCAACACAGCAGTGCATGACCAACCGCATGACATCAGAGCAGACGGTCTGGGGACTGAGCTTTCCACTACAGCTAATGCATCATGGTGGCAGGAAAAAGATGAAACATGACAGGTCAAATTTAAACACAGTCGTCCAACAGCTACAGCCCTTTGAATAGCAACAAAAATTTCAAAGTGAGTCCCCAGACTGTTTGGTCTGTGCTGTAGAAGCCATGCATGGACAGCATACAAAATCAAAACACCAAAAGCAACAGACAGCAAAACCACAAGTCCCATATTTAATAATGCACTGTAACTGACCGCTCTATGCTCTGCCCATAAATGCCAACAATTATAGACTGCTGTCCATTTCAAATGATATTTATTTTGTCACACTGTTAGGATAGATCAGGTGTAGTTTTTATGATTTGTGTAATCAAGCTAACATTAGCCTAGTGGTTGTCTTGCAAGCCAGTATTCCATCTAGTTGTGTCTCTTAATAAGGCCAAGAACCACCTACTTCAGCAGGAAAGTGCCGTTTGACTGACATGCGAAATAACCAACCACAGACTGCTTCTTTATTATGTGTAGAGACCTGGGATGTGTATCCTGAGTAATTTTAATTATATTTGAGTATAATATTATTATTATATTGAGTATTAATAAGAATTGATGAATAGATATCCAGGTAACTGCAGGCAAGATTTTTTTTCTGGGTCATTCTTATCACCGCATCAGTCACTGATGTGGTGGTGGTGTGTTAGTGTGTGTTGTGCTGGTACGAGTGGATCAGATACAGTGGTGCTCCTGGAGTTTTTAAACACTGTGTCCACTCACTGTCCACTCTATCAGACATGCCTACCTTGCTGGTCCACCTTGTAGATGTGAAGTCAGAGATGATAGCTCATCTGTTGCTGCACAGTTTGTGTGACAATGAGGAGTTTAAAAACTCCGGCAGCACTGCTGTGTCTGATCCACTCATACCAGCGCAACATACACTAAAACACCCCCACCACATCAGTGTCACTGAGAATGACCCACCACCCAAATAATACCTGCTCTGTGGTGGTCCTATGGGGGTCCTGACTATTGAAGAACAGGGTAAAAGGGGGCTAAAAAAGTAAGCAGAGAAACAGACGGACTACAGTGTGTAATTTTAGAACTACCAAGTGCTCATAAGTGGAGCTAATAAAATGGACAGTGAGTGTAGAAACAAGGTGGTGCCCTCAATGAAGTGGCCTGTTGGTTTGTATTTCATTGTTTCTGGACCGAGCTAACATCAGCTACAGTAGTTAGCCTAGTGATACAACTGCGTTGGAGCTCCGGTCCACCACCTGCCTTCTCAGTCACGTCCTTAACAACATGTCCTAACATAACATACTTTGCAAATATACACGAAACCATTGTATTTCATTGAACTCACTGAGAGTAGTATACTGATAAATCCTGTCATCATTTAGTTTAGGGCAAAATTTGGGTAAAATATTGCTTTTGTAAAACTAAAATGTGTATTGTGTAGAAATGTGTATAAGTTATAAGTGTACAAGTGTGCCAACTTTCTGTAAAGATACCTAACATAGCAACTGTAGCTATGATAGAGTACATTTGTGGGCGGAGCATGGATGGCTGAACTGAACTTGAACTAGACTGACATGGGAATGTAAGTCATGTATGTATTAAAGGGCCCATATCATGGAAAACCAAATTTTCCACACTTTTTTTTTAAATATGAGTGTAAACACTGTTAAAGTTTCAAAATGCACCATTTGCTCCCTAGTCATACAGCCTGAGATGAAAACTAAGCTTCAAAAACAGTCTATTTTGCATTCAGTGTTTTTGTGATGTCACAGAAAGCCGTCGTTTACATATATCCACCTACTTAGCCTACAGCAGCTTAGCTCCACCTATTCACGTTTAAGTCATAAGGAGTGTTTCAGCCCAGACTCATATTGAAGGAGGCTCAACACAGAGCTCATTTACATATATCAGTCTTACAGGCACAGTAATGAAAAAGCCTGTTTAATTCTATGGGATAAAGATAGTATAAAAAAGGTAATGCAAAAATGAATTATGACTATTTTAAACCACATAAACATTATAACACAAGAAATATGTAGGATACAGACCCTTTAAAACCTATTTTAGACATTCAGAGTCACTGCTATCTCATTCGCCACAGACTGAAGGGCTTAATGTAGTAAAGGGAGTAAAATGTTACCACCCTGCAGCCATAATTTATTCCCAGAAGGTTAAAAGAGAAGAAAAAAAAGGGGAAAAAAAAGAAGAAACAAAACGAATTACCTTGCAGGAAAAGCACACCAAACACACACAAATGCTTCAGCCAGCATGTTCTGATGTAATACAGCACACTGAAAGCACTGGGATTAATTAAATCCTTGGGCTTTTTAGCTCTCTCAGACACTTCAGGCCATGTGCACCAGCATTGTCAATTCTGACAATTAATGACCCACTTTACTCGAGACTGAAGTGAAATGGCTTTTAATACCTCGCAGAGTCGTCGGTGGCAGTGGATTATCTGTGACTATGTGATGCACTGGAAGGTAAATGGCCATTGTGGTTACATGTTTCAATCAAATCAAAAGCAAGAATATTGAACTCCTGTTGGCCACAGTGTGACCGGGTGATTTACTCACCGTACCAGCCAGGGGGCGCCGGGCAGTACACTGGTGTAGGACGGCATGCGGGCACTAGGGTGGATTTTGTAGGACAAATTAGCAGCTAGCATTTAATCTTTGTGTAATGTCAACAAATTTAAAGATATATAGTCATATGCATAAGTTTGGGTGCCCCTGGTCAAATGACGTGTTCATTTTCTAAGTGAAAATAAGTTAATACGCCCTCTACAAAGCACAGATTTTAATGCATAATTACTGTTCATTTACTGAAATGAAGACATTGGAAAAAATGAATAAAATATAAAATGATGCCTGTGCAAACGTTATTGCATGTTTTATTTTTTCCAATATGTTGAACTAAACTACACCATCAAAAATTGTTTGTCAATTCAACTGAAAAAAAACTTCATGTGGTAACAAGTAAATTAAATAGTTTCATTCAAACTAAACTAATACTGTGAATGAATCATTGTTTCAATCAAAGTACTTTTAGTCGAATAAAACTAGTTCAGCTGCTCGTAATTTTTTCAGTTGAACTTAAACTTTTACAGCGTAAAATAAAAAACAGAAAATGCAGTGGACTAAAATTCACAGTAAAATGCGCTCTCTGTGGAGGATGCATTAACTTATTGTCAGAAAACCAACAAAACATGTAATTTGACCGTGGCACACTACTGAAAAAGTATTCTACTGCATTAAAGGAATATTTCAGCATTTTCAGCTTAATTTCTATCTGCTGCATCTGTGGCATATGACCAATTATTAGGGAGAGGAACTTTACAACTTTTCTCTGTACTCAGTGAAAGAACAGAAACTTGAAACACGCTTGTTATAGAAAAAAATGAGCAGTTGCTGAAACAGCTTCCTATTAGATTCTATAATGTGTCTTTCAAACAAAGGTTATCTGTTATTTTACTAAGCACAGGGAACTGTATTGACGTTACTGTCAGTGCTAATTGATCACATTGACGCTGAATAAAATCTTGTATCTCTGAAACAAGCCAAAAACATTCTTTTCTTTTAGTGTCAGTTAATGTAAAAAGTCATTTTGGACAGTTTCCATTGGTCTATACCTCCTGAAACATACACACAGTGTAAAGCACAGCTGACACTTTTAAATTATGTACAAACATGAAACACAACAAAAATGGAGATGTGAGCTTTTGTTTTGACAGTGATGATATGCTACAGTTGCAGCAGATAGATGTTCGGTTGCTGCAGCATTCCTTTAAACTGTCTCCTAACCATGATGCACACTTACAGTCCTGTAGTGGTGCCACAACATCAACTTCTTCTGGATCTTCAGTCATTTTACAAGGAAGATTTTTAATTAAAAAAAAGAAAGAAAAGCATTTTAAATAAAAGCTCCACCAAAGTAACACATTTGCATATCTTACATTAAAAAGTACAGCAGTGGTACACCAGCCTAGATCAGTGGTTTCCAACCTGCAGGCTGCAGCCCCCCAGTGGGCCCTGGCGGTACTGGTGGGGCACCTTGGCTGTCAGTTTTATTTAAATTGCAAAATTTTGTTACAATATATAGACATTTAACCAAATATTTTTAAATATGGCAGATAATATTGTTGTGATAATTAATTGCAAAAATATAAGATTATATTTAGCTCGAGGTCGTTGATTGGTCGGGCAACATGCAAAACCACAGTGACTGACACAGCTAGCTAGTTATGTTTGTATTTTCAGGGCAAGTCAATGTAAAACGTTTGTCTTTTTGATCGCATGGAATCCATCCATCATGGATAAATAGCTACAAACAGAATTTTTTTTCATTCAATAGACTACAATGTTTGACACGTTGTGTTATATTTGTTAGTATTTTAAATGACTGGGCCAGTTAAATGTTCTTGGAGGCCATGGAACACTGTGTGGTCAGATTTGTGAGGTGAAGAACCTGTGGTCTAGTTCACTTTAAAGAGTTTGCCTTACTCTCCGCTCTTTTTTCTGCTGTACTCATTATTATTATTATTATTATTATTATTATTATTAACAGATATATATATATATATATATATATATATATATATATATATACTATATATATATATATATATATATATATATACATACACAACTGCACTGCTAAATATAAAGGTGCCAAAAATGTTCTGTGGAGTGATGCCATGACAGAACCACAGAACCACTACTGTTAATTCCCCAATGAATGTTACAGTGGATACGATGAGCAATGTAAAGAATTGTACACTAAAAGATGTTTACATAGCCTTTACATACTTTAAAGAATCCTCATCAGTGTAAAGGTTTTCCCAAGATCCAACACTTACAATACCATTTAAACGTTTAGAATCACCTGTCATATTAATAATTGTTATTCAATACAAATTTATACAGTGTAAACTAACAGTGTACAGTTCTAGGTATCAATCAGGCAAGTGGGAGGAACAAACTATATGGTACTAATAATTTTGGGTATAAAGACTGTAAGTTCCAAGACAGTCTAAATAAATTACACTTGGAGAAGTTTCTGATTTACTTTGCTGATTTAATGTTCTACATTACAGTGAGATTTAGTGCAAATATGCGTGCATTTTTCACCTTGTTACTCCATTTAAATATTGCTGTGTCCTTTATAAGCTTAATATCTAGAACCTGTTACTTATTCCAGTGTAATTTTCTCAATATTTACCTAAAATAATTACACAGCACTTTGGAGTTCATCTTTACACTTAGATAATATTTAGAACCTGCTTGGCATCTCATTGCAATTTATTTAGACTTTCTTGGAACTTGCCCAAAATAATTATCTGGTACACTCTTTAAAAAGATGGTTCTCCAAGGGTTCTTTAGCAAAGGGAATGGTTCTATACAGAACCATTTCATGCTTAAATGGTTCTTTGCATGGTAAAACGGCTCATCTGATTATGGAGAATGTGTTGTATACGGTCCTATGTAGAACTTTTTTGAAAATGGTTCTATATAGCACCAAAAAGGGTTCTTTCGTGGTTGCATGCTTAACATCATAACAATAGCAGAGCTCTTTTTAGTTCTATATAGAACCATTTTCAAAAGGTTTCTATATGGAACCATACACAAAACATTTTCCATCAATCTGGAGAACGATTTCATGATACAAAGAATCCTTTAAGCATGAAAATGTTTCTAAACAGAACTCATGGTTCTATATAGAAACACTACCTTTACTAAAGAACCTTTAAAGAAATAACTTTTTTGAGTATATACATTTGAGTTTGTACTTCATATGTACCTGGTTAATGTCTAGAACTTAGGGGACTGTAAAAGTAAGTGTACCGAAATAAAAACATACACCGATGGTTTATTCACAATTTCAATTAAATAAGAAACTACAATGATCTATTTATAGTAATTTCTTGACATTAAATAACTATGAATAGCTGTTTGACCAGCAAGATTTGGTCACTGCTTTTGGAATATGAGTGATTCTGGATACTATTTTTATTAAAGGTTAATTCTCAAAGTTCTACAGCTATCTCAGTTTCATGGAATCATCCACAGCACTGCTCATCATCGAAATTTCCTGTTTGAATATTAGCATTATATTTGTATCTTTTCATAAATGTATCTGCAACAAAATTGTGTTGGTATTATTCTAAACAGTGATTCTAAACTTTTGAATGGTAGTGTAAAAAGATTGTTTATGGATTTTAAGATGTTAAGAGTTTATGGAACTTTTACATTATGGTTAAATGATTATTAGGTTTTCATTCACTACAGTGCTCTCTCATTAGCAGTGGTTCATCCACTGAAAGGTTCTTTAAGGATCCCAAAGTGGTTCTCTGGCATCGCTCCTCTAAACCCATTTGGCACCTTTATTTTTAAGACTGTGTGGTTGATACAGGGTTAACTGGGTAAGAGTTTGAGTGGAGCAACTTTATGTCTGCTGCTGATGTTTTTATGTAATAAACAGAGTGACGAGGAAAGCCTGCTGTTTTTACCTTTTTGTTTAGGCAGCTCAGAATCCACCACCTTTTGCTTCACTGCTGGAATACAGAGCCAGAATTATCATGATGTTAAAACGATGTTTGACTGTAATTACTGAATTAAAACTGCAAGAGTTTGAACTCATCTTGGACTTCTGATTGGGATGTGTTTGTAAGAAGCTAGCTTTACAGAGACCATGTTCATGTTTCAGAACAGTAGTTTCACTAATAAGGTAAATCAAGTAGCTAAATGAGATGTAGTGCCATTTGTTTTGGCTCTGAGCTAAAGCGGAGAGAGTGCAGTGCTGTGTGGATGCATCACCTTCCTCCTCCTTTTCCTGTGGCTCTGCTTTCTTCACCTCTTCCTCTGAAAATGAAAACAAAGACTATAAAGGGCCAATATCATGGAAAAACAAATTTCCCTCATTTCTTTTTTAAAATCAAGTAGCTTGGAGTGATATATAAACATCAAATGTCTAAGTTTTAGAACATACCATTCACCAGTCCATACGGTCCATTTATGGAAACTAAGCTGCAATAACAGCCTGGTTTGAATTCACTGTTTTTGTGATGTCAGAAGAACCAACTCCTTTTTATATATCCGTCCATTTAGCCCTGCCCATTTACAGTGTTCTAGGTAGCGTTTCAGCTCTGAGTACTTTTGAATAAGGCACAATAGCCAATTAGAACAGAGATCATTTAGAGTCATTCACTTACTTACTCACTCACTTACTCAGTCACTCATTTATTATTATTATTATTATTATTATTATTATTATTATTATTATTATTATTATTATTATTATATTTGGTTTGCAAATGTTCATTTAACCAGTATGAATTTGTTCTGGAATATTTTCTATCTGTTTCTTGAAGAGCTATATGCTGCTCTTTATATATTTGTATATATAAATATATACTGTGCATCTCTGCCTTTACTAAATTTAGTGAAATTTTCATTTTTAAAAAACATAATTCTACATGCTTATCTTTGACAGGAATAATGTGAGTTGCTTTATTTATATCCTGAATGCTTGGGATCAGTTATATGTTATAATAAATATGAGACAGCTCTCAAAATTAGCACTGAAAGCAGGGGATGGTGGTCTGTGCAGTCTGATGTAGATCCAGCAGGGGGCACTATTGTGTGCTACACAGCAGGGAATGTAAAAGCAAAGGTTTGAGGTTATGGAGAATTCTTAATTAATAATGTCCTCAGAAACTCCCATGTGACTCTACGTCTAGCCGTATGTGAATCATCCAACAGATGCAGAGCTAAATAAGGTCCAGGCCTTCTGCATCGCATGGAACAAGAAAAGGTTAATGAGAAATCAGTAATACTCTGTTTTAAACCTTTCAGGATGGCTGTGAAAAACACATCGTTAAATATCATGTACTTCCTCCCTATACAAGCTCAGATTTGATCGTGGGCAATATCAATAGGAGAAGCATAATTTATGACTTGTAGTCACTTAAGGTTCCACCAGATGGCAACACTGAGTGCACCGTTTGCCCATTGAAAGGAGAAAAGTGCTTTCCACAGGGAGATATCAGAACACAACAGGCTGGGATTGAATTTGGTCTTTAGCCTCATTATTATGTATTGTGTGCTACAGCAGCCTAGAAACTCGTACCAATATAAGCAGGCCCAGGAAATACAGTTGACCATGACCATGCTGTCACGCTTGGACATACTGCTCATTTTCACAGCTGACTATGGAGAATTTCTTTATATATATTTCAAATCAAGCATGATTAAACCAAGTCAACAGGCAGATGCTGACCAACTGTGAAATTAAAGACCTGATTTTTCTAATTTCATCTAATTATTAAATCAACTTGGGGAACTCTGGTATGTATCAATCCTACTGTTACTTGACATGAGCAGTTGTACTTTATGGTGGGATTCTAGTGACATGTCCCAGAAATGCCCACTACTTCATAAAAGTGTAGTCTTTTGAGCGTCTTTTATATTCCAGCTCAGGATGAAAACTAAAAAAAGCCAATTCATGTCAGGTGGAGGACTGCTGCCTTTTTCCCTCCTTCTTTGTTTCTGGCAGCGAAACTTTTTGATATAGTATGTCAAAATAATGACTTATTTTCTTAAATTTTTTATTTAGTATGTCAAAATAATAGCCTTTTTCTCATAATTTTGATTGTGTCAAAATAACGTATTTTCTCAAAATTTTGATTTAGTATTTGTTTCTCAAATCAAACATTTTAGTTAGTATGTGATTAAATAAAAATTTTGAGTAGAAATATACTGTTTGTAAAAAAAGGGACTCAAAATTTGTAATGCGTCAAAATAATGACTTTTCTCAATTTTGATTTAGTATGTCAAAAGAACTATTTACTCAAAACTTTGATCTAGTTTGTTAAAATAAGTGCTTATTGTCTCAAAATTCTGATTTAATATGTCTAAATATCTACTTATTTTCTTGAGGTTTTAGTTTTATGTCAAAATATTTGCTTACTTTTTCAAAATTTCGATTTAGTTTGTTAAAATAATACATTATTTTCTCAGTCTTTTGATTTATGTCAAAATAATGACATTTTCTTGAAATTTGATTTAGTATCTCAAAAGAAAGACTTATTTCCTCTAAATTTTAATTTAGTAAGTCAAAATACTGAGGTATTTTCTAGGAATTTGATTTAATATCTCAAAAGAAAGACTTCTTTTTGTAACATCCTGTCTTACACTGCGTTGTCTTTCCTTATTTCTGTCTGTCTGCCTTTGTTTATCTTTCCTTGTGTTTCTTGTTCCATGTGCTTTTGTTTATGTAGGCCATGTGCTTTTGTTGTTTTGGTCTCCCCCCTCCCCAGTCATCTGTTCCACCTGTGTGTATTCTGTAGCCCCACCCTCTCATTAGCCCCAGGTGTTTCTCATGTGTCCTTTGTCTATTTATTCCCCTTGGCTTGTTCTATTCCTGGCTTGGTGTTGGTAGTGGTGTGGTTTGAGTCCCAGTTTGAGTGGTTTTTCCTATGTTTTGTTCTCTGTTCTTTGCTTTTGGTGGCTCTTTTCGTTTCTTTAGTACTTTCCTCTTTTTGCTTTTCTTTTGTTTCTGTTCTCTTCTTTGCTACTTTCTCCATGGGCAACAATAAAACTGACTTTTCGTTCTAAATTGTTCCTTAATTTGACAGTTTGTCAAATAATTACATTTTCTCAATGTGACATTCTTGAAATTCTTGTTTAAGTTCTTGTTATATTTGTAGACACCATGATTAATTAAACTTCATATGTTGATTATAAGAGTTAGCTAGCTAGTTACACTACAAGCCCTTCCTGTTTCCAGTGCTTTTCAAAACAAAGTTACGGCCCCCAGCGTGAGACAGAATAAAGTGTTTGCCTTTATTTGAATTGTGAATATCCTGCTCAAAGGCAGTGGGGTCCAAAAGTCTGAGACCACTTTGGAAATCTAAGAATGCTCTAATTTTATCCTGCAAACAAACAACAAAAACTGGACATTTTAAAACAAGAATGGAGTATTGAAGATTCTGCACAATTTCTAGGACACATTTAGAATTTTAGCAAAAAGGTCGGATTGTTTTCAGTCGTCTCTTCCATTGAGCTCGTGTTCAGATGACTCTCAGGTGGATTTGATCTACTCAGCAGAGGCTTTTGTCTCTGTTAGTGATCAGAGTCCGTGCCAGCTCGAGTGCATGCTGTCATTAAAGCAAAAGAGGACCAAACCTATGAAATTCTGTAATTTATGTGAAAATTTATGTGAAAAGTCTGCTCTTCACTTAGTCATGCTGATGCTATAATATGTAATGAAAAACATTGTGTTAAATTAGAAGAAAGCAAAATAGAGGCATTTTCACTAGTGGTCTCAGAATTTTGGAACTCATTGTAGACATGTGAGTAATTCCCATATAATGTGGATATATATGATGTACATTTTTGCAGTGTGAAGTTAGAATATCCTGATAGAACAATAGAGGAGAACAGTGTCTGTTCTTGTCTTGAGGTTGCATTGCATCATACTGGCTCACATGTTCAGTTAGCCTGGGAGGTTATTAGCTGGTGAGAGAAGAGCGCAATTAATGATGCTCGTAATGATATTCATCCAGTGGAATTAACTTGTGTTCTCTTTTGCACTACTGAGAAAAGTGATGCATTAAATTGTCTTCATTCAAATGTGTACATCATTTTCACTGTAATAAAATATGTCAACACAATTATTGCCTAAAGTACGCAAACATTAGTGTTATCTGTCTGCTTGTTTATGTGTTTGTTTATTGTTCAGTGTCTTGTATTGTGACGTATCAAAGCCGTCTAAATTCCAGACCATGTTTTGACACAATTTTGAAGCCATAAATCATCCATCCCCAAAGCCAGGGCTAACAATAAGTCAAAATGCTTATGAGGCCTACTGCTGCGGATTGAGATTGAGCCTGTTATAAGGCTTATTTTCTGCAGGCTAGATTAAGCCTGTTCCTCCACATAAAAGGCCTTTGAATGGAAAATTCCACTCACAACGTATCTGAGACTCGCTTTAATCTGTATTCAGAAAACTGGTCCTAAGTCCGAGACGAGCAATAAACTCCAATGTTACTGAACACAAATTTATTTTCCAGCTGCCAGATTAATGTTCCACCATCACCGTCATCCTGCGCTAGATCTGTCACTCTAAACAGGAGGTGAAACATCTACTTCAGCTCAGTCACTGAAGGAGTAGCATGAATCATACTGACCTTGTAAGTTAATATCAGTACCTTTTTCGTCCTTTGGCTTTGTGTCTTGTACTGGAGGCTCTACAGGTTGCTGTGGCAGAGCGCACACACAGGTAGAAGATTCTTTTTCTTCATCTTAATGTAAAGAAATGCAAACATGTTAATCACATAGCACTGTGCTCCTGTATTATATATATTCCTGGAACCATTTGGAGTCATTTTAGGCTTACGCCCAGCTGCAGCATACTATATGTTGCTAGAATAGAATCTGTGGCCCTTTCATTCAATAACAAGCTTTTAAATGCCTTCATTACCTTCAGCAGTCTATGCTGGATAGTGCTCGCGGGATTCCTATGGATAAGTCAACGAGCAGCAAACTAACAAAAGCAAGAGTAATGTAGAGCACCAGTTTCCCTCAAGAGCCTCCACTGTTAAATGAGTCCAAGCACTGTACAAGAGCTGAGGCGACAATCACAGAGGAGTTGGAACCATTCACTGTATACACCATCTGCTTTTTTCAAAATGCCATTCTAATACTGGTCAGGCCCCCCGCTTTGTCCTAAAAGCAACCTGGATTGTTTGTGTCATTGATTTAACCAGGTGCTGGAAACATTCCTTAGAGATTCTGGTCCGTGTTGGCATGATTGCACATGTCTGTTGTACCAGCTGCACATTCGTGCTCCAAATCTCCCATTTTATCACATCTGGTGACTGGCCAGGCCATTAAAGTACACTGAACCCATTATACTGTTCGTGAAACCAGTTTCAGAAGATTTGTGCTTTGTGACAAGGTGCATTGTCATGCATTACGTAGCCATTATAAGATGTATAAACTGTGGTCATAAAGCAGGCATGTCAAACTGGAGACCTTCCAGGCCAAAAGGTTGCAGAGATGAGCGTTTACCCTCATTTAACACTCTTAATTCAGTTCATGAAGGCCTTGCCAATCAGCTGATGAGCTGAATCAGGTGTGTTTAATGAAGCCATGTGCTGAAGTCTGCAGTGGTGTGGCCCATGAGGACTGGAGCCTGACACATGTTAAAGGGATGCACTTGGTCAGCAACAATACTCTCATTGGCAGTGGCATTTAAATGATTCACAACTGGTATAAGCGGGCCCAGTATGTGTCAAATAACCTCCAACTCCAACACTACTTTAGCTTCACCACTAGCTTAAATTGTTGACACAAGGCAGATTAGGCTACCATCTACATGTTGCAGCAGATTGATTGATTTTATGCATTGGACAGCATGTATGTCCAATTTTGTTGCATTTTATTATTTTCTTGAATTTGAATTTGAAAACTACATCTGTCCTTTACATTGAGTAAAAAAAATAATGACAAATCCTTGAATATTAGTTGGAAAAATCTTTACATTAGCTTCCATTCACAGTTAACAATATATATCTATAAAGTTGCCATTTTATTTATATATATGTTCTTTGCATCAGAAAAATGTTTTTCATATATATATATATATATATATATATATATATATATATATTATATATATATATATATATATATGAAAAACACTTTTGTTGCAAAGAACTCTTTAATTATGCAAAGGGTGTTCCTGGTTCCTGGTTGAACCATTTTCTTTACTAAAGAATCTTTAAAAAACATCAGTTTTAAGTCTATGTACTTGCATATACTTATACATACTCAGTAAATATATACACACTGATCAGGCATAACATTATGACCATCTCCTTGTTTCTACACTCATTGTCCATTTTATCAGCTCCACTTACTATATAGGTGCACTTTGTAGTTCTACAATTACAGACTGTAGTCCATCTGTTTCTCTGCATACTTTGTTAGCCCCCTTTTACCCTGTTCTTCAGTGGTCAGGACCCCCATGGACCCTCACAGAGCAGGTACTATTTGGGTGGTGGATCATTCTCAGCACTGCAGTAACACTGATGTGGTGGTGGTGTGTTAGTGTGTGTTGTGCTGGTCTGAGTGGATCAGACACAGCAATGTACAATAACTTGTACCTAATGGCTATTTTCTCTGGAAATTCAGAAAATGTCGGGTGGTCTCTACCACAGTACTGTATACTTCTGCTTGAGTTTCTCAATAAAAGTAGAATTGTCAGTTTGAAAAAATAAGCTAAGGGTTAAAAGTAGATGGGATTCCATCTTAGTCATTAGATTTGGATTTTAAGAGGATGTTATGGAAACAGGTTTCCTCTACAATTGGATCAGACGTTCAAATTAAGTTTATATTCACATCTCATTCACATTTGCTGCCAGTCACCAAATCCTGTTCACTTTTATGAAACTGAAGGCCCCACTATCATAATCTGTAAATCTAATAATATTCATGTGTCATAAAAAGCCCGGGCAGGTTTTCTGCATTCATAAATCACACGACTGAAATTAATTTCAAAAAGTGGATGTAAGTCACGGTGCAAATATGACAGCTTTATTAGAGGTTTGGATTGCTTAAATTTGTCTGAATTAATGTGACACTTTTGGACTGAATGCCTCCCCATCAGAAAATTGGATCATTACAATAAGAAGGCTTTATGACAGCCAAACAGATAAAGCAGGAGATGAATGGTGCTGTTTGATGAGCGTGTCTCCAAATTTTAGAAATATTAAAGAGCAATGCATATGCCTGTATCTTAGTACGGAGATCAGATTTGAAGCTGTTGCTTGTATGCTTTCAGAGATTTGCAGAGAGATTGCATGTGAATGCTTTGTGCCTAAAATGCAAATGCTGTCGATATCGCTAAGCCCTGCAGCTGAGTGCAGGATTTCTGTTATTAAACCAGCATGCTCACTCTTTCTCCTCCATTTCTCTCTGACCTTTGGTGAAATACTTTGTATTATCTGATTTTTTAAAAAACAGCAGTTGCCTTATCTTGATTAAAATCAGCAGGAACTTGAAAAACATAATTCAAAACATGCAAGTTGGTTATACTGGGCTGCACTTAATTTAAAAGCAAAGTTTAAATTGTAACTGTGGTTAAAATGTTGAAAGGCAGTGAGATAAGGCGTAGAGACTATTTGCTTTGTAATTATAACTATGCAATCAGTGCCGCATTGAGCTTTTACAATGCTGTTTTCCCACAGAGACTGGCCTTTGTGATGTCTACATTATGGTCCACAGATTCGCCCACTGTATTCCTAATGGCTCTTTTTATCTGTCCATATCAGAGTTTAAATTAGATCATGGTTTAAATTCTAATCAGCCAACTCTGTAATTTAAACAGATCAGCAATGTACATGATTGCAAAAATTATGGCTGTTTGAAGCCAAATCCCAAGTCAGCAGTGCTTTTAGCCTTATTATAGAAGAGAATCAATGTCTGCTGAATTAATTCAGTATGGGCCTTGAACAGTCCTGCTCTAAATAACGTACAGTAGCACTGGACCTAAAGTACACTGATGTGAATGCTTATGTGCACTGTCCAAAGGTTTGTAGACATCTGCTCATCCAGTGTTTCTTCTCAAATCAAGGGTACTAAACTCAGTCAGTACACTCTCACTAAAAAGGTATGAAACTGCCAAGCTACAGCATCTTTGATGTGTTCAGGATAATGTAGTTCAAAAATATGCAGACACTCACTAATACTATGATAGCAGTCTTAGTCACTTGGGGGTGAGGGTGGGGGAGATCACTGTGGTTATAGTGGCTGGTATAGACAAAAGTCCAGTGCTGAATTTAGTTTCCAGTTCAGCTCTGGTAGATAACACCATCCATTTTGCTTATAGAAATGTGTTGTATAAAAACTGCTTCCTACCTTCTTTTTTAGTTTCTTCTTGTTTCAGAAGGACCTCTGATTCCTCTTCTTTCTCTTCATCCTCTTTGATTGCCTTTGGTTTTGGCTCCTCTGATGTTCGAGATTGTATGATAAGTTTTGTATCTTTTGAAAAATGCCAAAAAGAAAAAAAATGCCCATGTTCACAACATTTTCTGCAGACTCTGTTCAAGCCCACAGGTCAAAACAGCTCTGTAAAAAGTCCCTCATTTCATTCTTCCTTGCCCAGCAGGCCTTTTTCTCAGCAGGAATTTCTGCTGCTGTGTGAAACACATCTAAAGATGCTCTTGATAGAGGAATGACAGAGTGGCTGAGCTCTCTGCCCATAAGTAGACCTTGAATCGCTATTTTTCAAGCCTGTTCCAGACGGTAAATGGTAGCAGGCTCCGTTGTAGCTGTAATTTTCTGGGGTGCACAAAAATACAAAAGTGCAGTTTATAAAAACCAGAGCAAAAATTCACCTAACAGTGAAACCGCTTGATAAAGGGTGTATCTAAGAGGTAATCGCTGGAGATTGAGGGGAAGTTGGCTTACAGCACTTTGAGATAAAATAACCTTTTGTAGAGCATAGACACAGACCAATCTATTACCATTGGTAAGTCCAGGCAGAGTGGACTATTAAAAAAAAAAAAGCACATTTACACAATTTCCCCTTATCCCAAATAGGTCTGGTCAGCAGGGCAGTGTAATCTGATATCAGTGATGGATTATTAAGGAGCTACAGAGAGTGCATTTTCCATTCTCTCTCCTGGGCATTTCCCAGAGTACGGAATACTATCTGAGGAAAATTCTCAGCATTTTCTACATAGCCCAAAATGTCCCGATGGCTCAGACGAGTTGTACAATTACCAGAATTTAGTACTTTGTGGTTTCCCACAGGCATTAAGGATTGACTTCCAGGGCCCTTCTGCTTTTATGATGGAAAACATTAATATTTTTGTTTGTTTGTTTGTTTTAACGTGTAAAACATGTGGATTAGGCTTTGAAACTCACTACTTATGTTTTGGCACACATCACTTTTGTTCTTGTCATTTAAAGAGACAAAACAGCCATAAAACCATACCAACAGGATAGAGTGACATCTTTTAAATGAGAGGTGAAATAGTTTACTACAGAGAAAAGAAACATGTAAGCTGCGGTGGATTTTGTATGTTTACAGGCGTGGGGTGGATGGGATATAATTGATCCTAATTGTTTTTAACAAGAAAATTATTTTTTGACATCACCCAGGCCAAACCTCACGTGTGGTCAATCAGTCAGGACATGTTTGGTGTCTGAAGCTGGCTTTATTAGTTTTGTGCTGCAGCTCCACAGCCAATGTAGCCAACAAGTAATAGACGTTTATGCCCCACCAATTAGCAGAGTGCAAACTACTACTACTATATTGTAAAAATGAATGAAAATGATTATGTTCTATGTAAAAATAGTTTTAGATATAAAAATTCATTTTGCTGTTACTTTTTAAAATTCAATTAAAATAAAAACCTGAACACAATATTTGTAACTGTCTACATACAATGTGATTTGACACTAAAGTGACAGTGGACTATATTTCAGAAAAGCCAAGATTTTAGTAAATATTCAATGGTGTACAATAGTTTATTGATGTTGTCCAGTATAACAGCTACATTTTATATTTGAATAATGTATTAACGTACAACACACATACCCCATTTTCCACCACAGTGGTAGGTTGACCCATATATGATCTCACAATGGTCTTCCACTGGCCATCCTAATGTCTATAACTGAATAAAAATATAATATGTGATCTATCCTCTCACAGATGAAGATTTTTTTTTTCTTTCATTTTTTTTCAGCATAATAAATGAACAAGTCAGGGAGAGGTCATTTCTTCAGAAATGTCTATTTACAACGTTTGCAGCTAAATATGTAAGAAATTTTCTCATGCAAACTGAAAATACTGCTGTGGAAACAACATTTAGAAGTGTTTTGTGAAAAAGCCTTCCTATTAATTTCTCTCACGGTAAGTGAGATGGTGCTGCTCCACACAACATATTGAGATGTGCTGTATGAGAGATGTACTGCTTGCAGGATAACACCAGGAGACTCATAATAAAGCGAGATAAGGGGATAGGAAGCTGCTCCTTTCCAGCAAGCCCACAGGCTCTGTTCTTCAAGCCTCAGTGGGTTAAGATCAAGCCTGAATTCGACACTGAACTTCAGAGAAGTGATGTTTTCCCTTGTAGAGCACTGCCTCTGATCTTAGAAATCAAATTAGCAATGTTTAAGCACATAATAATCGAGATTTGTTTACATTCATAGGAAAAATGTAAAAACATGTTTTCCAGACTTTTTGCTTTAAAATGAACACTTCTAAAGTAAGACGTTCACAAAACTAATACAGCAATGCAATATTCTCCAGTTGTGCTATTATGTTCATCTTATAGTAAGACCTGATAAATCTATTATCTGTCTGTATCTTTAGAAACATGCATTTCACAAAAAATATAAAAAATGTACTGCCTGGGATGGAATTTATTTATTTAATTGTTTATTTAAGATTATTTATTTCATTTTTCCTTTCAGTAGTGCTGAGATCTTGTTGATCACTCAATGATTTTTATACAGTAAAGGTTAAAAGGGTTGAAGTTCAGGGTGAAATTGTTAGGCCCTGTACAATGAGTGGCATGCAAAAGTTTGGGCAAGATGGTCAGAATTTCTGTTACTGAGAATAGCTAAGTGAGCAAAAATGACCTGGTTTTCAAAAAGTTAAAACTACAACATTTCTTTAATATTTTAAGCAAAACAAAAGAAAAAGGGTCTGAAGCTAAAGTTTGGGCACCCTACATGGTCAGTGCTTAGTAACATCCCCTCTGGCAAGTGTCACAGCTTGTAAGCCAACTAAAAGTCTTTCAATTCTTGTTTGGGAGATTTTCCATTCTGTCTTGCAAAAGGCTTCTAGTTCTGAGGGATTCTTGGACCATCCTGCTCTTTTGAGGTCTGTCTATCTGCTCAGCTTTTCGATGATGTTTAGGATGGGGGGACTATGAGAGCCATTGAAAAACCTTCAGCTTGTGCCTCTTGAAGTAGTCCTTTGTGGATTTTGAGGTGTGTTTAGGATCATTATCCTGTTGTAGAAGTCAACCTCTTTTCATTTTTAGCTTTTTATTCACAGATGGTGTGATGTTTGTTTCCAGAATGTTCTGGTATTAAATTGAATCTATTCTTCTCTCTACAAGTAATATGTTCCTCGTGCCACTGGCCAAAAACATGATCGATCTACCACCATCCTTAACAGTTAGACAGGTGTTCTTTTTAAGAAATCCTGCATCCATTTCCCCCCCAAACATACCTTCGCTTATTGCAGCCAAAACATTCTAATTTAACTTCATCAGTCCACAGGACTTGTTTCGAAAGTGCATCAGTCTTGTTTAGATGTTCTTTTGGAAACTTCTGATGCTGACTTTTGTGGTGAGGATGCAGAAGAAGTTTTCTTCTGATGACTCTTCCATGAAAGTCATATTTGTGCAGGTGTTGCTGCACAGTAGAACAGTGCATCATCACTCCAAAGTCTGCTAAATCTTCCTGAAGGTCTTTTGCAGTGGTTTTGATTTGCCTTTCTAGCAATCCTACAAGCAGTTCTCTCAAAGTTTTCCTTTCTCTTCCAGACCTCACTTGACCTCCACTGTTCCTGTTAACTGCCATTCCTTAATTATGCTACGAACTGAGGAAGCGGCTATCTGAAAACGCTTTGCTATCTTCTTCTAGTCTTCTCCTGCTTTGTGGGCATAAATTATTTTAATTTTCAGAGTGCTGGGCAGCTGTTCAGAGGAGTCTTCAGCTGCTGATTGCTGGGACAAGGTTTGAGGAGTCAGAGTATTTATAAAGCTTTGAAATTTGCATCATCTGGCCTTTCCTAATGATGATCGTGAACAAGCCAAAGCCCTAACAAGCTAATTAAGGTCTGAGACTTTGGTGAAATTATCTGAGAGCTCAAATCTCTTGGGGTGCCCAAACTTTTACATGGTGCTCCTTTCTTTTTTCACTCTAAAATTGTACAAAACAAAAATAATACACTATTCTGAAGATCAGGTAATCTTCTACTTACTTTAATAGAAATTCTGACCAGAGGTTGACCAGAGATTTTGCCCAAATTTTTGCATGCCGCTATATTTATATGTGTCTTACTTTTGACTGTAATTTTCATCCTGCTCTATTTTTCCTTACTGTAGTCCAATATGGAATACAGCCAAATCACACATATAGCCACATCAGCATTCTGCAGAGGAAATGGGGAAATAAGTAATGCAGAAATGGGGGGAGATCAAAGGGTCAGTCCCCCGGCTGTCTTCCCCCACCACACACACATACACAGACACACAGTGATGCTTCTGCTGAGCTCTGACTTCAATTCACTCCTCTCACTCTAGACAGCAGCCTGCTGGGTCATTACTCGTATAATTTTTCACTTAATTCTAAACACTCAGTAACGCTGCGCATTTACTCACAGCCAGTTAATTCCTACATGCTGACACTCATCATGAAATCTCTACTTATTCACTGCATCATGAATTTTCCACTGATTTTCTGTTTATGATGCTCAATGATTTTATTACTTTAAAAGGCCCATATTATGCAAATATTTTTTAATAAAATGCCTTGGTGTAGTATGTAGGTTAAATTTTCAAACATACCATTCATTCATGCAAACCAATCTCCAGCAACAGCCTGTGTTGAATTCATTGTTTTCATGGAAACCAATACCCTTACATATTCCCACTTCTACATAAACCCACCTACAATACCTTTACATATTCCCACCTCTACATATACCCACATACAATACATTTACATATAACCATCTCTACATTTACCCACCTACAATGCCTTAGAATTAGGAAGGAAACTTAATTTTATATTTATATAAATACAAATATAGTTTTATGTTAACTCTCTCTTCATAGTTCTACCAGTGGAGACTTTGTTCTTGATCCTGTCTGAGGATATCAGACCGTTAGATCTGAATCTCATACTGTCCTCTCACTAAAGCACCCCCCACTGTTTCCACAGGTTTTACCTTCAGGAACTGGTTTGGGTGATTCTTCAGCTTCAGGTTTTTCTGCCTCCTTCTTGATCACCTTATCCTCCCTCACTTGTTCTTTCATGTCTATAAATCCAAGAAGAGAATAGGGACACTTGCCAAAAGGGGCTATTACAATAAGTGCTATAAGTCTTTTTATGGAAACAACAGAACAAAAGAGATGAAATCTTATATACGGTTTTGTGTGTCAGCCTATATTTCAACACAACAGTAACAGTAATGAGTGACATTATAGACAATAACTCTACCTTCTGGCTTATATGTACAATTACAGGACCATATAATTTATTATAGTAAGCTGATATTGCTTCAGTCTGCTTTCATCTTTCATCTGTTTGATGGAACAATTTTCTCAGAAATAATTACCACGAGAGGGTCAGGGACTTTTTTAGACTGAGCTATAAGGCAAGTTTGCTTTTCATTTAAAGTGAATAAAGTTAGCATGATAATGTCAAAGGGGCCTAAAGTTGTTTTTTTTGTTTTTTTTGTACTTTTTTGGCATAATTGAAAAATTCCAGTTACCCTTCACATTCACATTTTTACATTCTCTACAGAGAACACATTTCTGCACATTTTAGTGCACAATTACTTTTTATTTGCTGAATTTAATGCATTGTAAAAAGTAATTTCACATCGGTCACCATTCCCACCATTCCAGGTGATACAGTATTGTCTGGATCCACAGGCCCACCACAGTGCAATCAGTCTCCTTCTGAAAGGCGAGTTTTTTATTTTTCAGTGTCACATAGTGAAGGACATGCCTCTATCAGCTTTATTATAAGCCTCTGGTAAAGGTTATGATAAACAGAGGCACTGAGTCTCCTCAATCAAATAAATCTGACATGTCAGAACAAGTAGACTCAAATTAATCTTTTAATATTCATCGTCATTAGGATATTGATTAAATAAGATGTCTGCACTTTTTTGGTAAAAGTTTTGATGAGGCTTTTTGTTGATAAACAAGATGTGAGCCATCATAGCCATCAATATTTTATTTTATTTTATTTATTATTATTTTTTTTTATTTCTAACATCTGTTATGGCATATATGTTATGTTCTTGTTCTCATTATTTTATTTTATATTATTTTATTTATTTATTTATTTTTATTTTATTTTATTTCTAAACTCTATTTTTGCATATATTTTGTGTTCTTGTTCTCTTTATTCTCTTTTCTGGGTTGTTGTCTTAACTGTATCAGTCTGGAAAGCACTTTGAATTCCAACTGCTTGTAAAAAGATGCTCTATAAATTTATAGAAATTTATAAAAATAGATTTGATTTGATTTGATTTGATTCTTCCTTTTCATCTGAAATATCATCAGCTAATTTAGGTTTCTCAGTCAGACTCTCTGCAGCTTCCGTTTCTCAGTTTCATCACAGTCGTTATTACAATCATCTAGAGTGCCATTTGCAGTATGATTATCTGTCTCTTCCCTGTCAATGTGGCTTCATCATCAGATTCACTGTTGTATGAAGAGGTGATTTCTTTGTAGTAACTGTCACTGATTTCATTGTCTGATTTGTAAGTGTCATCAGTGGGGGCATCCTAACATCCCACTTCTACTGTACCCAGCATCAAGCTAAACTAAACTAAGAGCTGTCATCAGATCTGCTTAGTCATTGGCATTTCTATGATCCTCTACATCCACTCTTCTTAGCTTTTCATTGTTAACAAGACGCTGCCTGTCAAAAGTTTCAAATTATTACCTACTCTGTCAGTTTGCAATGACTTAACATATTAAAGATTGTGTCAATATTAATGACAGTGCTGTCTTGTGAGTAAAGCCAAAGTCCACTTGTTTTATCATGTTGTTATGTCAGCACTTATCAGTGTGTAAACAAGATTTGGGCCAAAAGAGTTTCAATATGTGCTTTTAACAACAGTTGGGAAAAGAAACTCAAATAATTACTTAGGCCAAATCTGTTCTTCTTACTAAGAAGGACATTTCAATGAACATAAGGATGATTGTTGAAGATAAATGTACTGAAAAGATTAACCAATAGCTATTTTATGCTAACTAAACCTTTACAGGCATTTTTTCTTTAATTAAATAGTAATTAGTGAAAAAAAAGACCTTTTTTAGGTATTTCCAGCTAATGTATTTATTTATTTTAAATATTCACAAAAAGTTATTGTAATAAGAAGATGAACAGATTAAACAAGTAAGATTGCAGCGTCAAGAGTTATCAAAGCTTTTGTTGATGTATGGGGCAGTTGAGGCCAAACAATATCCAAACTTATAAATCAGGGCTGCCTAATCCTGGTCCTGGAGATCTACCACCCTGTAGAGTTCAGATCCAACACACTTTAGTATTTAAATGTCCCTGAAGGCCTTCATTACACTGATCAGGTGTGTTAGATTAGGGTTAATGTAAAAGTAAACTCTGCAGGGTGGTAGATCTCCAGGACCAGGGTGGATATCCAAATAACGGAGGAGGAATGGGACAATATAGTGTTGCTGTCTAAAAATCATGTATCTCCAAAATAGTAAGGCAAAAACCTTCTTAACTTTGAATAGAAGTCAATGTAAAGAGATATGATTGGAGCATTTTGGGAGCATATCTATTAGTCCATTCATGACGAAATTTTCAATATAAAGGGCAGTTGCTATGTTCAATGAAAAAAATGGAGATACCTATATTTTTTTTTGGATAGTAGCAATATGTTATATATGCAGTGTAGTTCCACCAGTTTTATATCTTGGAGAGAATTCTCTTAGACTACTACAGTTTGTTTCTTTACAACTGTCAACATTAAGTGTAAATTCTCTGGATAAATTCTTATAGCCATGTTGGAGAAAGTGTGCCATATTTTCTAGTGTATAATCCCGTTGGAAAGAAGTAGAAACTACAATTAAAAAGATTCTAGGTTTATATGTTGAATGATCCTTGATCTCCTGGAAACGTCCCTGACAATCTCCATACATACATGTCATGAAAAAGTATAGGCCCCCTCCTGATTACTATTATTTCGCATATTTGTCACACCTTATTATTTCAGATCTTCAAACTATATTTAATATAAGACAAGGACAAACATGAGGAAATAGGATGCTCAGTTTTGAAATGATCATATTTTGAAGGAAAAACATATCCAGCACTGACTGGTCCTGTTTGAAAAAGTGCTCAACCATTTAACCAATGTACCTGATAATCGGGATCAGTAAAAGTAGATGATTGCATGTTGAATCTAAACATCATTTAACTTCTTAAAATCCCAGGCTTATTACATTCCAAGGCGTATTATTCAGTATCTACAGGGACTTCAATGCACACTGGCTGGACTATTCTTAGGTTACAAAAGTGTATGATGTAACTTTGGGCCCGTCGGCAGGCCCTGGCCATTTAATGGGCTAAAAAGAGCTTTTCCATCAATGTCAAGTAGGTTAAAAGAAAAAGAAATTCCAGAAGAGATAAAGTTACTGACATAAAGCACTCTGGAAAGGCTTAAAAAGGCCATCTCTAAGGCTCTGGGTTGACTTAGAAACTAAATCAACAAAGAAAATAATCAGTTAAAAACTGTGATTTGTGTTTCCTCAAGTTCTCCTTGACTTGCATTACGTTTTGAATGAGGATCTGCCACCATTTACTGTGATAAAAATGCAAAAATGAGTAAATCAAATGCTTTGTTACAGCACTGTACTTGTTAAATCTATAACTGAAAAACGGATCGCTGCAGAACCTCCTACAAAACAACAATAGTTTGAGATCCAGCATATGGAAAGATTGACTCTTCCTGAGACTGCAAAAAGGATAATGCATGCAGAAATTGGTCATTTCTACACTCATATGAACACTATTATATACTAACAGTGGTTGTCATGTTATTATGTACGTATCTCCATGGTGCATAACTGCTGCTCACTGAACGTGAAAACGGTAAAAATACTGTAAAAACAGAGAAAAGTAACAGCAATAAAATTAGAACTTTGAAAGAAGGTGAGACCAAATGTTTGACTTTTGAATCCTCACCTAGTGCAGCACTGATAACTATCACTGGTTCCTCTTTGGCTCCTTGCTCAAGGTCAGCATCTTCTTTAAGAGCCTCTTTGTCCTCCTTGTCTTCAGTTTGGTCATCTTGGTCTTTTTGGTCATCGTCTGTTGTTTTGTCAACTTCAGCTGCAGCAGGTTCACTTACTTTCTTAGCTTTGTCTTCCTCATCTGCAGCTTCACCTTTATCGATGTCCTCCTTCTCATCTTTTTCATCAGCAGTCTCAGCGGCTTCATCTTCACCCTCCTTACTATCATCCTTATCTTTTTCATCAGCTTCTGCTGGAGCGGTAATTGCTTCTTCTGTATCATCACTCTCATCAGTATCTTTGTCGTCTTTAGCTTCTTGGGGGGGTCTCACCTCTTCACCAGGTGGAGCCTCTGCTGGAGCTTCAGGACTGACATCAGTGTCACTCACATCATCAGCTTTATCACCATCAGCAGCAGCAGGAACAGGTTCTTCATCTTTTTCTGAAGCATCTTTAGCATCTTTGTCTTCGTCAGTAACATCCTTATCAGTAATATCAGCTGCTGCAGTAGTGACCACAGCTTCCTCTTCTTTGTCCGCCTCCTTATCTTCACCTTCATCAGCAGGTTCCGCTGCCTTTTGTTTTGTTGTTTCATCAGCAGCTTCATCACCCTCTTCTTCTTTCTCTTCTTCTAAGTCTGCGGTTTTATCAGCCTTCTCCTCCTCCTTCTCCTCTTCTTCTGCTTCAGCTTTTACCTCTGGTTCTGCTTCTGCCTCCTCCTCCTCTTCTCCTTCTTCTTCTTCTTCTTCTTCTTCCTCTTTGTCTGCCTTCGCCTCCTCTTTCTCCTCCTCTTTTTTATCTTTGGCTTTCTTTTTCTCCTCTTTTGTTTCAGCCTTTACAGCCTCCTCCTCTTCTTCTTCATCTTCTTCTGCTGCCTCCTCCTCCTCTTCTTCTTCATCTTCTTCTGCTGCCTCCTCCTCTTCTTCTTCCTCTTCATCCTCTTCTTCATCCTCCTGTACTTCCTCCTCCTCAGCCTCCTCCACCACAGGTGTTGCCTCTTCTTCCTCCTCTTCTTCCTCCTCCTCCTCCTCTTCCTTCTCCTCCTCCTGCCGTTTCTTCTCCTCTTCCTCCTTCTCAATGATCTCCTTGGCCCGCAACTCTGCAACTAGATCAAGTGGTTAGTCTCATTTAGGTGAATAAACAGAATAAATAGACAAACAAAGCAGCTCCAGAAAAGTATGAAGAGACATTTATACACCATGCAATGTCAAATTTATCAAACTGATAATGATGCTTATCGTATTGCTGTTGTTGGAACAAAACCTCGTATCTCCATTTTTGTTGTTTTTTAGTTTGTGACATAATTTGAAAATGCATGTTGTCCTTTACATTATAGGTGAAATTCATGATGACTGGACCAAATGAAATGGCCTAAAATTACTCTGAAAAAAGTCTGGTTCCATTGACTTACATTTCCTTTCCCTGTAAGGTTACCATTTTGGAGATACAAGGTTTTGTCCCGACAGCAGCGATATACATTCGAACCTTCTTTCTCTGAACGTTTGTAGTGATATTCAAGGAATGTGTATAAAGCATGTGAGTAGGTGGTTTTTTATGTACTTAATTTGCTGAGCGTAGCATAAGCACTGTGAGATTAATCAGTGTGGCTTAGACTTATGGATGCAGACACGCTTGGTTAGATCATTTTGGTTAATGAATCAGTAAAGCAAAGAAGTAGCATTCAGTAAGAGCATACAGGTGTATAGTGGAGAAGTACTGCTCTACATTTGAAACTTAAAGCAATATATTCATGCATAACACTTCCAGGTGCAGAAAGGTTGCATAACTCAAGAGTTACATGTTTGGTGTATAAAAATAGAAATAAAAACAATCCAAAGCTTGCTTCTGTAGTTTTGCATGGGAGATATGGGGCTAATGTGGCTTGAGAATGCCTAATGATTTCTGGGAACTAAAAAAATACGCCCCTGCTGAAAACACCATCTAAGATCAGTATGAATTCCATGCTGGTACAAGCTAGTTCAGCTGGTCACTCAGCATGATCATGCTGATTGACCAACATACCAGCATCCAAAACACACTATATGCTGGTTTTGGTAGTGACCAGCCTAACAGCATCCACAGCTGCTGACCAACATATCAGCAACCAAACCACAAGATATTAAATCGAAGTAATTTTGGAGCATTTCTATTGGTCTGTTCATCAAGACGTTTTAACACAATACAAAGGACAACTAGCATTTTAGAATTATACAAAAAAGTAAAATGCAACAAAAATGTAGATGCAATGTTCTTGTACAACAGCAACAATATGCTGATGTTACTCGTGACTAGCTGTACTTTTTTTTCTAGCGGAGATGTCTGCAATTTTTAGCTCATTTTTGTTTAATATGATTGTCATGCTTGTTGTTTTTTTACTCTGCAAGTATTGTAGTGATGCTGTTATTTCATTGTTACGCGTTGATTGGAAACAAAAGCGTTAAAATCTTGGAAAATTATCCAATCAGGACTTTTTTTCTTATATCTACACTCTTAAAAAGATGGTTTTTCAAGGGTAAAGAAAATGGTTCTATATAGAACCATGAACACTCAAAACCATTTGCATGATTGAATGATTCTTTGCATGGTGAAATGGTTCTTCAGACTGATGGAGAATTTGTTGTATATGGTTTGATATAGCACCTACACAGCACCAAGAAGGTTCTTCTATTGTTACAGACTTGACATCATAACAAAAGAACCATTCTTTGGTGCTATATAGAACCCTTTTCAAAAAGGTTATATACAGAACCATCCACAGCACTCTACAATCTGAAGAACCTTTCACCATGCAAAGAACACTTTAATCATGCAAACTGTTCTTTGATTGAAGTGTTTGTTTTCTTTACTAAAGAACCCTTGAAGAACCATCTTTTTTAAGTGTGCAGGTAGAGACAGCCAAGCTTACTCAACCATTGGTTAGGCCTTCAGGACCAGACTGAGGGCCTTAAGCTGCGGTCACAGTGAATGTGAGAAAAGGTGCCAGGTGAAAAAGCCAATACACTCGAATGGGAAAGGATGTGAGAACATGAAAAATCAATGCTTCTGTTACTAATAAATTTATCATCTTTGTGAACTTTAACCCTTTAAATTCATGAACCTCAGAAACATCAGCCGATAGAAAATAAGAGATCAAGCTGTGACGTCCTCTTTCTGAAAAATACCTCGCAAAATAGAAATGTTCATATGTTCAGAACATAGAAATGTTCCTCTGTCGACATAATGTCGCTTGTTATTCACAGTTGAAGGAAAAAAGTTAACCAGCTAACATTAACCGTTTACTGAATTATTATACATTCCCTCCAAAACCACCTAAAAAACAGGACGGCCTATACTGCCTGTGCCCCTGTATAGAAAATAGCGAGGTGGTAGTCTAGTATGGCGGTCTCACAGGGCTACTAGCTTTAAACATTAGATTAATCATTATCATAATTAGGAAGTGACACTGGAATCAACCAATCACATTTTGATTGCAGCTGCGTTCCAATGCCTAGGCTGCAGACGAGGTAGGGCGGGTCCTTGGTAGAACTGTCCTATGAAGACTCCTGCTCATTAGCTTATTGGTCACACAAATGGAACAATCCTAACGAGGCTGCGTGGTGACGTCACCAGGAAGGTCCTACCTCTTGCACTTGCGGCGTGAAACTTGTGAGGGAACTGGTGAGAAATTGGTACCCGTTGCATTTTGTGTTTCGCTGCTTTTTCATTTCTTCCCTGAAATGGAGGAGATGTTCTTATGTAGTATAATAAACTACATATATACAAATACGTCTTAATAAAATATGCTATATGGTTGATATATGATATATTGATGAATGCTTTGAATAATCAGTGATTTTACACTTTATAAGGTAACGAAGACAAATTCAAGGACATGAACAACGCCATTTTAATGGTGCTGGTTTTTTATCCTTCGCGTTGTTCATGTGCAGAGAAGTGTGGGTACCCAAAGGCTTGGAAAGATACATTTGTTGCATCTGAAATCACTCAGAGTGTAGGCTGCATTTCTAGGCTGTATACAAAGGGTACTTCACTTTGGAATGGCCTTCTATAACAGAGAAATGGGAGCAGAGAAATGCCGCCTACCTCAGCTGCAGTCTAGGCTTTGGAACGTAGCTATCATTAGTTGTTTGAGGACTGAGACCAATTGTTAAAACTTTGTGGATAAGATTGGAAACCCCTGCCAAGGGCCTTCTAGAAGACATAGATACGTCGCTGACCGTATAAATAGTAGTTTAACTGGGTTTCAGTCAGTTGTTAGAAATGGAAAACTTGCCAGTTTTGTGGAAAGGCTTTTTACTGAAAAGTCAATGTAAAACTTATGTCTGTTAAAGGTCAAACAGACTTAAGTCTGTTAGGTCAAAATGTCTTTAACAAGCTTCAAATGTCTGTTATTTAATCTATGAACTGTCAAAAGTGTTCTAGCATTAGCTTAGTGCTAACATACTAATAGAATGTGCGCTTGCAGACATTAGCATTATCATGGTGTGTTTTGACTGAATTAGGTTATTTCTGGCCCAAACTAAAGGCCTAGCATTAATAGTCAATAGTCAATAGTAATTCACCACTGGATAAAAGTGTCAGAAAGCATGAGCAAGTCTATTAAGACACAGTCTGAAGCAGATGTGTGAAGAACTATGTTTGCACAATGCTAACTAGGCGTCTGTTACTTGCTAGCCACATTAGTCTTATAATTCCAGCGCAAAGACATGAATTAGAGCAGCTTAAAACTAATGAGCATCCACAAATCCATGGAGGCAAAAATGCAATCAGGACGTAATATTTTAACTGAATTATTTTTTGTGGAGAAAAAAGGAAAACCTAGTCATGACCATTTACAATGATGATAGACCCCTATTGCCATGAAATCTAATAATGAGATGCTCCGAGAACATGCAAAGCGTGTTTAATATATTTAATTGACACTTCCAGTTTAAAGAGACACTTCACTTGAATACAGCATATATATCAAAGGCTGTGTGGAGCTCCCTTGAGGTTAAATGTGATTAAGAAGAGCAAATGCATTAGCGGCAGTGCAGGTGCTATTTACAAAAAAAGACATTCTAATTAAATGAGAATAGCCACAGAGCTATTGCACTACAAAAGTGAAATTATCTTTTCAATTCACAAGCTCCACTGTTTGGTCTGTAAACCAGTGAATGAATGTTTTCAGATGTTTGCTGTCATAGCTGTAGCATTTTGAGCGCTCAGATGTGATTTAATGATCTTTTCATAAAGGCGTTAATGCATGATGGAGTGACATGCTGGCTGCTTTAGTGCTGATTGCTTTCTCATTGCCATGCAGAAAAGGTACATGCATTTTGTTACTGTCATGAAGCAACAATTTCTCTGGAAAGGAAGAAAAGCATTACTTTTTCTCTCCATTTTGACAAGAAAGAGTTGTTTAGAGTGTGTGCTTTATCTCTCAGAGGAAGAACAAGCCCAGAGGGCACAAAAGGGGCAGCCTTATAATTTAAGTTTAAAACCAGCAACCTGTCAGAAACGTTTAGCTTTTCTTCACAAGGCAGACAAATTACTGATTACATAAAATGTTCTGTGTTTTATCAAAACCTAATTTATTAGCCTCTTAAATGGCATTCTAGTTAAAAACCAGCATCTCGCTGCTGTCTGGACAGAACCTCTTATCTCTATTTTTGGCGATTTCCAGTTTTTAACTTAATTTGAAAAGGCCAGTTGCCCTTTACTATGTGTCAAAATTTCATGATGAAGGGACCAACAGAAAGTGGTCCAAAGTTACTTGGAAAAATGTATTTATCCATTTACTTCCATTATGAGTGAAGAACATTTTTCCTCATCCTGTAAAGTTACACTTTTGGATATACAAGTTTTTATTCCAACAGCTGCGATTTAATATATTATTTGTTATGTTATGTAATATTCTTTAGTGCAGCATTGCATCCCTCAGCCTCATCGCTTGGACAGAATTCATAACTTTGTGTCCTTTTTTGTATTTTCGTCCATCGATGTTCTCTCACTACAGTACCCAGTGTGCGTTGCATAAATACGTCATGCAACCATAGGGAATTCCCTCAATGCGATAAAGAAGTCCTAACTGCTAGTATAGCCATGGATGTAGAGCTAATAAATCAAGACGTGATATTTAGCTTCCTAGCAGTAATGTTAGCTCTCTTGCAAACGTCCTTCCCACCTTCGAGATGCATGATCAGAATGTGTTTTATAGGCTTGAACCCCTTCACTTGAAAATCCCAAGCATATTACATGTTCAGGCTTATTATTCAGTAACTACAGGGACTTCTATGCAAACTGGCTGAGTTATGCTTAGGTTATAGAATTGTGTAATAAAACTTTGGGCCCACTGGTGGGCCCTGCCTGAGATTATGGCACTGAGGTGATTATGCATGGTCAGAATAGAATAAATGAATAGATGAATCATTGGTAAAACTTTTTATTTTGGCTACAGTGCCCCTTTATTTCTGATAAGGAGGTTCATTATTTTGTTTATTCATTTCTTTACTTATTTTTCAAACCTTTTTTCCTCGGTGGCAGGAACTCTCCTGGAGGAAAGAGAGAAATCAATTTCAGTTACTTTTAGAAATTCAGTTTGATAACTATTTATTTGTACAGTCAACACAGGAATGAAATATGTGATTGAAACTTTGAGAGTAAAGCAAGGTGGAGAATATGCACTGTGGTTTATTTAAGGCCAAGTGTAATGAAGTTTTCCTGTTCTGACACTTCATCCTACGCTTGGTCACACCAGCTTCTGTCTGCCGGGATGTTTACATAATACAGTTTCACAGCAAAGCCACAGATTTCATACTGCTTCACTTACTCATTCACTTATTAACCCACTTGCTCAGACTTTTCACTTTTGTTCCAAGAGCATAAAGATGAGATGAATGAATGTCTCATGTCCTACATGCTGTATCATCATCATCACTGGGCCTGTAATTTTAATGTTATGTGTATGTAATGAGACATTTTGGGGACACTGTAAATGATCCAGCATCATTGGTCAAGGCCAAGGAACTCATTTGTATAGAACATGACCATTAGGTGGCTCATTCCACCATTGGGGTCCCAATGAAAATGAGCTCAAAACAAGAAATAACCACAGATATTTGATGTCTGTGTATTTCATTATGATAATTATGATAATTAACTATGATGATTCTTCTTTTTATTTATTTTTTGTATTTTTATTTTGCGTGAAAAAGTGTCACACCAGTGACTTCACACTATTATTTTTTAAGTGAAACAACATTTTTGAGGCTTGTTTATCAGTTTAAATTGTAAAAAAACAAATTGATATTATTGAATTGAGATTATGAAATATAGAATATGGTTTGATTTTGTCCCAGGATTTTTGGTCAGTGGTGTTACAGAAACAAAATGTTAAGAAAAAAAAAACAAGGAGGTGTTTTTGAATTGCTCAAAATATATGGAGTAATGTATGTGTTATACTGCTGATACATTTCAGCAATATGAATGTTTTATGTGAAAAACCAGCGTCAGGTGAAAACTCATGATTTTGAAATTGAAATTAAAAAAACATGCAATGTTTGTAATTTTCTGTGTACAGTGTGTGTTTGAAACTGAAGTGGAATATATTTTAGAAAATCTCAGATTCGAATTTATTTTGTCAGAGGTGTTACAGTCAGTGGTGTTACGGTCAGTAGTGTTATGGTCAGTGGTGTTACGGTGAGTGGTGTGACTGTACTGATGTTCAGTATGACAGACTTTACACTTGAATTAAATCCACATTCACACCCCATTCGAACTGCAATGGACCAGACACTGATTAAGCCTAGGCTTAGACTAAACTGCAATGTCAATGTTGTTTCACTGTTAAAAATTCTATTTAGTCTAGACTTGGGCTTAATCTGAGTCTAGGAAGCAGCCTAGCCTTGGACTACATTTCCCATTCAATAGAGAATCTCTGTCCAGAATTCTGTGTAGTTCAGGACTAGGCTTAATCCCTGTCTGGTAAACCAACCCATAGCTGCAGATTCAGCTATGATGAATAGGTTAGATATAAACTTGTCCCATTATTAGACTGAATGAAGCCTCGGCTACTTCTTGCACCAAAACCAGCTTCCAAGTTTCTGATTTTGATAAATGTAAGCTTTAAAAAAGCCCTTAAACAAATGACTAAGCTTTAAACACTGACCTTTTTTCCTCACTGAATGCCATTCTCCTGCAGGGAAGAGGAAAGTGGTGGTGTTAGAGTGGAACAGTAACAGCAGAAACAGTAAATAATGAATGTGGATCAGAGAAAGGAAAAGGCTCGACTCCAGCAAACAGCAATTTACACAAACTGTGGTACAAACACACACTTATTTAGCTGTTGTAATGCATGTTTAGGAAGGTTAATAGGTAAATATATATGTGTGAATTAAAAAAAAACTAAACACTCAACATCAGTGTCCAACTATGAGCACAGCAACTTCATGCTTAATATCGTCACTGTCATGCAAAAATGTTGTATCTATAAATTTTGTTGTTTTTTTTACTTTTTTGCATAATTTCATGATGAATGGACCAAAAGAAATTGTCCAAAATTAATTTAAAATGATCTGGTTGCATTGACGCCCATTACAAGTTGAATATGTTTTGTCCTTCTTCTGTAAAGTTACCATTTTAGAGATACAGGGTTTTGTTCCGAGAGCGACAATATGCAAGTGATATAAAGTGAATTTGTTCTGAAGTACTTTGTTGGCACAAAGAACTCACCTTTATTTTTGCTCAGTACTTAATACAAATTGGAATTGTTTAAACTGCATGACTAAATCATCAAACACTTGCCTCAAACCGTATTGAGTTTAAGCAATCTCAAATAGACTCGCTTATGTGGTTTCTGACAGTGTATGGCTTTGCATATAAAACTATCAACAATCATCTTAAAGCCTGAATTCTGTCTGTACTCTTTCCCACGTTTATAGATAACAGGAAGTCACACAGAGTCAGAAACTACATACGTAAGTCAATTAGAGATTACTTCAAGGGGCATTCCAGGTCAAAGTCTAGAGTTTAATATATATGTGCGTTTATGTATATAAAGTTGTATGCAAATGTTTGTGCACCCCTGGTCAAATTATGTTTTTTTTTATTTTGTAGGTAAAAATAAGTGACACATCCTCTACAGAGAACACACTTCTGCACATTTTAAAGCACAAATACTGTTCATTTGCTGAATTTAACATTTTATCTATCTATTTACATATATGCATTACACATTACATGCATTACATTTTCTTTGTCACGTACAATTATTGTATTATTATTATAGTTCTAGAAATACATTTTACTTTAAATAAAGCTACTCATAAAGCATCTAAATCTTATTCTAAAGGGAATGTCAGTACTAGTATACCAAATGGCAAATTAAAATCACTGAACTGAATCTGAATTTTCATTTTGAGCTCAAAATTACATATCAGTAGTATAACAGTTGTATTTTGAAGTATTTATTTATAGTTACACATATATTACAAGCACATTTGTAATACTGCCTGCCTACTTTATTTGTGTATTGTTCTGTCTTTTTGGTCCTCGGCCCACCATAAACATTATGGCTCTACTCTGTAACATTCTCTATAACATGTCTATAAAATGGCTAAAAACAGTACTAAAGCCTAACTTCAGTCTTTTCACTTTTTTTCACAACAGTATTTCATAAACCACATAAGCACGTCTATTAGAGATTACTGACCGACTCAACACAGTTTGGGGGAAGTTTGTGAGGATTTAAGCATGCAGTTAGCATTGTGGTGTTAATAATGATAAAAATAAAAATACATTGCTTTTATGTGGAAAATAAACTCCTTGTGTGTCATTGTTGCGGTACATATGGCAGGCGCTGTACACATCAGATGATTCATGTTCTGTGATTATGAGTCAGTGTGATTAATTATTAGTCTGCGACTGTGCAGAGAAGTTTGATTTGACGAGGCTGTGATTTCTCCTGTGAGATCTGTGTATTAATCCATCCATCCTCCAGTAAGGATCTGCATGTGCTGCTGCTTCACTGGGCTTTTTGAGCTAGAGTGTCTTCAGTGTTTAATACGACTTGGCTTTGATTACGGAGCAGTTTTTCCTACTAAATGTGTTGATTCAAGCTGCAGCACAATCGCCTTTATTTCTCCAGCACTCACAGCTAGTTAACACTGTTTACACTGCAGCCAGACTCACTCCTTGTATGGAAAACAGTGGACACTCATTCTCTGTCTCACTCCCTCCTTTTCTCTTTCCCTCCCCCTCTTTTTTGTTGTTTCTCTCTCATTCTTTTTTTTTGTCTTGCTTGCTTCCACTGCTTCTATCTCTCTCTCTCTCTCTCTCTCTCTCTCTCTGTCTGTCTGTCTCTCTATCTCTGTCTCTCTCTTGCTTTTCTCTTTCTCTCCCACTGTTTCTCTCTCTTGTCCTTACTCTTTCTCTCTCTCTCTCTTACTTCTCTCCCTTAATCAGTCCCTCGTTTGTTTTTTTTCTTTCACTATCGTCCGCTTGCTCACTCACTTTCTCTCTTTCTTTCTCTATTTCCCTTTATTCTCTATCTTTTTCTCTTTTGCATGCTCCTTCTGTCTCTCTCTTTCTCTCTCTCTCTCTCTCTCTCTCTCTCACTCACTCACTCACTCACTCTTGCTTTCCATTTCTCACTCGTTTTCTCTCCCAGTTTTCTAGTTCTCTTTTTCTTTCTTGCTTGCTTGCTTCCATCGTTTCTCTCTCACTCTCTCCTTCTCTCAGTCTTGTAGCTGCAATCAAATCCTCACAGTAGTGTTCCAACATCTAGTGCACGCATGTCAAACTGGGGACTTTCCGGGCCAAAATGCTTTGCAGATTAGCGTTTCACCCTCATCTAACGCTCTGAATTCAGTTCATGAAGGCCTTGCTAATTACCTGTTGAGCTGAATCAGGTGTGTTTAATGAGGCTGTGTGCTGAAGTCTGTAGTGTTTTGGCCTGCAACGTCTGAAGCCTGACACATGTGATCCAGTGTGAAGTCTTGCCAGAAGAGAAGAGGCTGTTACTGTGGCAAAGGGGGTGCAAACTCCCTATTTTCAATTCAAATGAAACGCTGGATGAGCAGGTGTCTACAAACTGTGGGACATACTGTGCATATATTGTTATGTTTAAAATCTTGAAATAGATTTACTGCCTACATAATACAGAAGTGTGCTTGATTAAAATGGTATATTTTAAATCATTTTTATAGCGTTTATTCTTATATGAGCAACAAACAACAAGAAGAGCGATTACATGTTGATTCAGTTAACCTCTTTAAATTCCAAGCTTAGTACATACTATGGCTTATTATTCAGTAACTACAGGGGCTCTTTAATGCAAACTGGCTGAGCAATTCTTAGGATATAGAGGTGTGTAATAAAACTCTGGGCCTGCTGGTGGTCCCTGGCCATTTAAGGGGTTAAAGAGGAATTCCACCAATTTCTTTTTTGTTCAATTCTGCATAATTTAATGTTGAAAATTCAGAGGGATTTGGTGTGAAATGTTCTGTTCTAGAGAAACAGAGTCAGAACTGTTAACAGTGGTGCTAGGAACCAGACATATGAAGAGAGTAATGCCTCTCAGAGCTTCCTCACAGAAAAGTTATAACATGAAATGGTTATGAAAACTCTGTTGATGATTGAGACATTGTTTTACAAGTTTTGGCCTAAAACATTTCTTAAATTCATTCATGGTAGAGCGGTACATGCAAGATGTCAAGGCTATATAGCCCCCAAAGAAAAATTATTTTTTCAGATTTACCACTGTTTTACCATTATTAACATTACGTATGAAAATTCAGACAACATGTAGGTTCACTGGTCACTTTGGATAGGAAAAAAACTATTTGCGCTGTCGAAATCTCAGCCCCTGGTTCCTATCAACACCACTGCAAAGAAATGTGAGTGGGCAAGTTTCTCTACAATGAACCATTTCACATTAAACCACTCTGAATGACTCTGTTTACATCTCAATAAAAGAAGTATGCAGAAATCTTGAAAAATCTGTGGAATTTCTTTTTAAATAATACAACATTCAAACATGAACTGATAAATCCACTGGGAGGACTCTCTATAAACAAGCCCATTTTCCAAGTTCTGTACTGTTTCAAATAAGTAGGATTAAGAAAGTAGGATCCTGAGCTACTGACTGAGTTTCAGTTCAGTAAGCTAATGCTAAAGACTTAACAAACAGCCTATGGTAATTGTCATGTTTTATATGCACTTTTGAAATATGTAAAGTACCCAGACAAATGTTTGGACACATCTATTTAGATTTTTTTCACTATTATTATAGAATAAGGGTTAAGTAAAATATTACATTTTGCAGTGACCAAAAGGCTGAATAATCCAAACCATCTTCTAAGTAGGTCTCTATTGCCTTGGTGCAGCTTTGCACACTCCTGCCATTCTCTCAAGCGGCTTCATGAGGGGAGAAGATGCTGAGATGCTTTTCAAACAGGCTGAAATAACATGCTAAGACCACCGTGGATTGTTTTGTTTTGGAAATACACTGACCAGGCATCTTTTTTGATCCCCTTCCTCAGAGCCCCACCTTGCAGTTGAGACATAAATTTTGGGTGATGGACTACTCTCATCCTAGCAATTTCACTGACAGGTATAAAAACAAACATCTATCTATTTATTTATTTATTTATTTATTTATTTATTTAAGCCATGCTGGAAGTAAGTGTTCCCCACAGACCTGCATTGTTTTCCACAGATATTTAAAGGTCTTTTCTTTAAGATGTGCCTCACAATCAAATGTATGTTGTTTCCCGCAGAGCACAGCATCTGATCGTTCATGATATAATGGATTTTGAAAGGTTTTTGTTTTATTCAGTTTCTATTGTTACTAATTTTATTCATGCTAATTTGTGCTAGCTCTATGGAAATCACTATATTGCATTAGCACCAAGCTAACTGAGGCGTACTTGCACTTCTCCACGCTGGATTTAGCCACTTACAGCAGCTCTACATTAACAAGGACTTATGAAGCTGGTAGAACATTCTTTACTTTGTTATACAGTTTTTCAGCAAATCCCTTTTGAGAATATTTCAATTTCAAGCCTTACTCTGAATATTACTGCAGGAGCCTTTTAGCCTGTTAGCTGTCTGAGCTGTTTCATCTGACAGTCATTCGAGAGCAAGTTAAACTAAACCACATTCTAAACCAGATTCACATGCTTAGTATGGTTACAGATATTTACGTAATATGCATGCAATTTGTGACTGCAAACATATGAATTACGTGTTCCTGCATTCACTGTGGTTCTAGCTGCCAAGCTCTGTCTAATACCTGTCTTTTTCTGATACACTGCAAAGAAGAATTCAACATTTTAACTTAAAAGTAAGTAATCTGGTTGCCCTTAAATTTGGCTTTATTGAACTTTTAACAGTAAGTGACATGGACATCACTAGGTCAGTCTTAAATGTTATTTAGCCTCTCTTCCCAAAAAACGTACATTACAACTTCAAATCATCTACAGTTTATTCTCATTTACAATATACTGTGATGATAGCAACCTGGGGAAGGCGTTGCCTCTGCTGCGCTACCAGAGATTTATTAATGTAATGTGAAAAGTTAAATGCCTGGCTTGTCCAGTCATACCAGACCTCAAAAGTTGTAAGCCAATCATATCAGACCTGGGGGAGGATCTCTGCTTTTATTTGCTCTGCAAAGTAATTGGCAACTGCTGAACCTGAAGAAGGGATTTTGGCAAAAGGCTCACTAAAGTAAACATTAGACCTTATTCAAAATCTGTAATATACGAAGTGAAATGATAAGTAGTTCTATAGTGAATATATCCACATACAATATGGATTTGTGGTAAGTTATGGTCAGCATAGCTGGCTATTGTTTTTTTTTACATGGTTGCTTGTAAATTAGCAAACTTTGGGCATTTGTGAGGCAAAGAAAAGGGGAAATTTAACAGATCTGTAATCTGTGTATTTGAATAATATTGTTAGGACTTGTAGCTCATCTAAGAGAGAGGAGATAGCAGTGCTTGACTTCAGACTTCAGTAGCTTTGCTTGATACAACATATGTGGTTATAGTATTTAAGTCATACCAACTCTATAGTACTTTACTATACTACTTTGTGGCAGTTTGATCAAACAACCATTTTTGATACATGTTTTTCCTACTCTAACAGTTCATAATGAACAGTTTTGGGCCCTTAAAAAATCTGCTGGGAGACCATGCTACCAAACCCCCCTACATAGACTAAGGAATAGCCCCTCTATCTATGATCCTCTAGTGGCACCCCTGGTAAGTCTCCAGAACAATAAGCTGTGTTTTAAATTCTGTGAACTTATTTGAAGTTCACTGAACTAAATATTTCTAAGGTAAACAGGTTACTAACTTTTTTAAGTTAAAACACTAAATCATTTATTACAATGTACCCAAAGTAAGCTATGTAAATACTAAGATGCATTTGTATATCCATGCATGTCTGATCCATCTCTGTGAAATAGTGGATCTGATTGCTGAGATCAGGTAATATTAGTAATAAAATAAAACTTTTACACAGTATATTTCTTGCCACAGCCCATTAATTTGAAATTGTTGCAGGAAAACACATTACACTAGCATTTTTGTAATATCTGCATTTTTTTGAGAATATGTTAACATTGCAAGGAGTGAAGTACCAATATGATGGCTTCATGGTCTCACTGCAGTGCTGAGAGTGGTCCACCACCCAAAAAATATCAGGTCAACAGATGCCCTGTGGTCAGAAACCTATCATTGATGAATGGGTTACAGGGGGACTAATCAACTGTGCAGCAATGGGCTCCAATCTGTAGGTATATACTGTGGATCTTCTAGGTAGGCAGAGCTCATAAAGTGGTCAGTGTGTGGAAACAAAAGGTAGGTTTTTCTAAAGTAGATGGTGAATCTAATGTACATAAAATCATCAAATTCACTTTTTATATTGGCCTTAGAAAGAAATTTGCCTTTAGACCAAAATCTTTTTAAAAAAATATCCATTTAATCAGGTGTGTCCAGATTTTTGACTGGTACTGCATATGTAAATTTGCAGTGCATGGCAAAGCAATGTAGTGTCAGCTGTTGGTCTAGTTTAGTGCTCGTCCACCTGCTTCATGTCCTTCACACAACACACACACTTTAGATGCTCTATTGGTGCTAATTTGCCAGATTACCCTTTAAACACAAGATTTTTAGTCAAGGTCGAAAAGTGAAATAGATACTAGAGTCCCATCAAAGGGTTCAGTTAGAATTAGAATCTGAACCGAGAGCTCTTAGATTCATATATACTGGTAGTTTATTTCTCTCTGAAGCGGATTTGTGGTTTAAAGGAATACTCCAGGGTTTTTCAACATAGTCTCTTATCTGTACTGTCTGTAGAATACAGTCAGTTATCACAGACAAATTTTATCTGTAGTTAGAAAAGAACAGAAAGCCTGTTGGCCCAAAACATACTTATAATAGAAGACAGTGGGGCAGGTGCTTCTGCCATTGACTTCTACTGAAACAAGCAATGCGTTTCCTGTTCTTTTTACTGAGCACAGATAACACTTTTTAAACCAGTAGCATCTCCAGGACTGCTATTTAGGATGGAGAAGAATTCACATTTGATATGAATCTTGAATTTGATATAGAGTACAGCAAAATAAGGACAACCATAATGTGAGGCATTTTAGGCTTCATTCAAACCCTATAGGCCCCACTGGCTTGCCTATATGGAACCATGAACGCTCAAAGGATCTTTTGCAAGTCTAAAGGGTTCTTTACATCATGGAAGGGTTCTTCAGATTGATGGAGATTGTGTTGAATATGGTTCCGTATATAACTTTTTTAAAAGGGCTCTATTTAGCACCTAAAATAGTTCTTCTATTGTTACAAACTTGACATCGTAACAATAGAAGAACGCTTTTTGGTGCTATATAGAACCATTTTCACAAAGGTTCTATATAAAACCATCTACAGCACATTTCCCATCAATCTGAAGAACCATTTCACAATGCAAAGAACCTATTAATCATGCAAATGGTACTTTGAGAGTTCATGGTTATATAGAACCACTTTCTTTACTACAGAAAACATTTGAGGAACTATCATTTTTAAGAGAATAACTGTTTGTAGGTACTGTATATATCTAATGATATATATATATATATATATATATATATATATATATATATATCTAATGATTATATATATATATACATGTGTGTGTATACATATATATATGTGTGTGTGTGTGTGTATATATATATATATATATATATGTATATATATATACATATATATGCCGTTCAGGCATAATATTATGACCACCTCCTTGTTTCTACACTCATTGTCCATTTTATCAGCTCCACTTACTATATAGGTGCACTTTGTAGTTCTACAGTTACAGACTGTAGTCCATCTGTTTCTCTGCATACTTTGTTAGCCCCCTTTTACATTATTCTTCTGTGCTCAGGACCCCCATGGACCCTCACAGAACAGGTTCTATTTGGGTGGTGGATCATTCTCAGCACTGCAGTAACACTGATGTGGTGGAGGTGTGTTAGTGTGTGTTGCGCTGGTCTGAGTGGATCAGACACAGCAGTGCTGCTGGAGTTTTTAAACACCTCAGTGTCACTGCTGGACTGAGAATAGTCCACCAACCAAAAATATCCAGCCAACAGCATCTTGTGGGCAGCATCCTGTGACCACTGATGAAGGACTAGAGGATGACCAACACAAACTGTGCAGCAGCAGATGAGCTATCGTCTGTGACTTTACATCTACAAGGTGGACTGACTGACTACTAAGGTGCTACAACAAGCCATGTTCATACATTGGTAATGCCTTTTTAACAGTATCTTAGGTTCTAGGTAACGACCAGGTAAATGTGAGGTACTCCTTTATTTTGGGTAACACGATGGTACGTCACAGGACAGTTTAACAAAATCACAATGAAAGGTGGGCTACAAGCTCCAAAGAGCTGTGTAATTGTGGTAATGCTATGTAAAACAATAATAAGTATCAAGACAGTCTAACTAAATTACAATGAAATGACTAACAGTTACATACAAACATATAAAGAGGTTTATACTATATAAGACCCTTTGTACTTTATTCATGTAAAATATTTTCACATCATTTAATCTTTTACCTACAATTTTGTACAGTGCATGTGTAACACTTTCCCAATTACTATGTAGAACTCTTTGGGCATTTTAGTGCAATTTATTTTGACTGCACTTAGCATCTTTTTACCCAAAATAATTATCTAGATCTTTGTAATAAGTATCTCACACCTAGTTAATACCTAGGACTTCAACAGAAGGGACTGCAACAGAAAGTATTACCCATATATTTACAATCATCACTGCTAATGCAAGACTTGATAAGCTTAAATTTGTCATACATCTAAAATGAGAAGTTCCTTGATTTAGTGCTAAAAACTGTAGCTGGGTATTGTTTGAGTTTGGGCTGTCATAGTGGCTCATAGGAGCTGACAGTTCTGCTGGAGGTATAGAGGCAGCAGTGGGGATGTTCATGGCTGTGGTCAAATTTTGAAATTTTTTGTCCTATGACAACCTTTTCCTTTGTTCTGTGGTGGACTACCAAGCCAGTGTGGCCTACTGCTGTGTTGGAATGCCTTACAGGTATAGGTAAAAGTGGGATTTTGTCAAAAATATAAAATATTTAAAATATTTTAATACTAAAAGTAAACTGTAGCAATAATAAAAATGAGTGGGCTCAATTATACTGCCACCACTGGTTGAAATGATCATCTGTGGTAATCAATGGTATGATACAAGTGTGGCAGACAAAGATTAGGGTGAAAAAAGCTGGAGTATTACTTTAAACTATGTGTGAATGCTTAAGAGAGACCACCGTTGTATCTTAGCTTCCAAAATTAAACAGGGCACTGGATGCCTTACTGTGCACAGCAGGTTGTTTTTTAAAAGGGGCAGAGCACATTACTTACTATGTCTGGCCTTCTCTGAGTAGCTGAACACTTTCATAGGTCAGTGGAGTGCAGATGTCCATTTTTTAGCATTCTGCTACCTTCAGTTTTAGTATCCAAATATATCATAAGGACCTACATGATGTTTCATTTTTGAGTGGCAGCAGCTATATAGCTATCATAGCAGTCAAATGTTTGGACACATGTAGAGTTTTCACAATTTTTACTGTTTTCCATATTTTTGAATAACAACTCTTAAATAACACATATGGAACTAGCAGCGACCAAATTGTCTTAAATAGATCAAACTATCTTCTATTTTAGAGTTCTATAGAAATGACAGACTATTGGTTCATGAGGACCCCCCGAGATGCTTTTTCAGTAGGACTGAAGAGGATGCACGTATGTTTACACCAAGTCTGCTGCTCAAAACTACTCTTTTATATATGAATTTCAAATGTTTGCATTTTAGAAATAGTAGTACCGATGCTCCTGTATGATACATGTACAGAATTATGCATAGTGCAGTATAGTATAATACATAATGGTGTAGTATAGTGTAGTACAGTATGTAATAACAGAGTTGTGAAGTACAGTGTAGTGTAGTATGGCATAAAATGGGGTATAGTAGTATAGTATAGTGGAGTGTAGTATAGTATAGCACAATATGGAGCAGTGTATTACAGGGTAGTATAGAATAGTGCATAATATAGTATATAATGGTGTAGTGTAGTGTAGTATAGTATAGAATAGTACAGTGTAGTATAGTATAGTGTAATATAGAGTAGTGTAGTATTTTGTTGTGTATATAATAGTGCAGTACAGCGTTGTATAGTAAATAAAGGTATAGACTATGGAGTAGTGCAGTATAGTACACATAGTAAACATAGAGTATGGGGTTGTACAGTATAGTAGACTATATTGTAGTATAGTACAGTGTAGTATAGTATAGAATAGTACAGTGTAGTATAGTATAGTGTAATATAGAGTTTTGTAGTATTTAATAATGTATATAATAGTACAGTACAACATTGTATAGTAAATAAAGGTATAGACTATGGAGTAGTGCAGTATAGTAAACTACAGTAGAGTTTATAAAGGTGTAGTGTGGTATAGACTAGTATAGAATAGTATAGTGTAGTGTAGGATAGTACAGTATGGAGCAGTAGATTATAGTGCAGTATAGTGTAATATAGAGCAGTGTAGTATAGTGTAATGTATATAATAGTACAGTACAGCATTGTATACTGAGGTATATAAAGGTATAGTATAGTACAGAATAGTATAGTACATTATACTATGGTATGATTCTCCTGACAGTGTTGGTTTACCTTCTATAGGAAATGTGTGAAGGTGGATTCTAATACTAATATATAATGGTATCGTTACAGGCTCATGGTATGTGCTTAGTCGAATTAATATTATGTTTCAGAAACAAATTCATGCATTAACATAAATGTCATTGTTTATATTTGTCTTAGTAACAAATGTCAGTTTTAGTAATGTTTTAGTAAGCGTTTTAGCCTTCACGTTAAAACGTTTTGTATATTTCCAATCATATGTGTCCAAACTTTTGACTGGTACTGGTACTATTTACCCAGCACTGTCATTAAATATCGTACTCTGTGGTAGTGTGCAACACTAATGATAACACATATTCTACAGAAGCAAACATCATAGAAGTGAGGAGAGGAACTCAGATTATCCATTTTTGGTTGATTTTATTTTTCGTTTTGCAGGATCACAGTGTAAGGTTTCACACTCGCAGGTACACAGCCTCATTCTTCTCTCTCAGAGTTCTTCACTGAGGGGTAAAGCTGGAAAACAGCGGCCCATTCTTTAGTATTACCCTTATCAATAAGATACTTCATACATAATCACAGCATCATATATGTCATCCCTTCACTGCTGAGTGGAAATAGTCTGATGGTCTACATGGTAGTGCTGCTGTTATTAAAGGAATATGCCAGTGTTTTACAATATAACTCCCATTTTCTGCATCTGCGGAGTATAGTCGATTACTATGGATAATAATATTACATTTATTTAGAAATAAACAGAAAACTTGCGGACTCAGAACATGCTTATAATAGAAGCCAATGGGCAGTTGCAGAGTTCCATAAGTAAACATTTATGTGAAATATGTATTTTTGTAGAACTTTTATGATTTCTTCAGTCATCTGTTCTGGTTAATTCCTTCTTTCAGAGACTGGACTAGTATGTATTCATTTAATTCATGAATTCAGCAACTACCTGTTGGCTTTGGTTAAGATGAGCTGTGAATCTACAAGTTTTCTATTCTTTTCTGAGTACAGAGAAATGTGTCGGAAGTATTATCCATGGTAATATGCTGTACAACACCAATGCATTAGGCAGAGATTACATTGAAAACCACTGGAGTATTCCTTTAATTGTGTCTGTCATGTGTGCGGTAAGTAAGAGATGAGTCTGGCTGCAATGACCTCTCCTGCCCTGCTAAGCCCTTGGATCAGGGCTGCTGGAGTAACAGCCAGAGCCAGCTTTAGCTTTAGCCGGAGGCTCCGCAGAAGGAGAAGTCTGATCAGATTTCAGCACGCAGGCCTATCTGATGCTTCCCCATGGGCGCTGAGTGCTTTCTCTGGACCTGCTGTTTGGATATGATAGCGATGTTTTCTAATCTCTGTGTGAATGTCATTCCCTAGACATGCGGCCTGTCCTCCAGCAGCAAAAAAGAGTGACCACCACTGGTAGGATTTCATAATAAGCTGTATTAGTACCCAAGACTAGTCAAATCAAACCTCTGCCTATGTTTCTTTACATTGCAGTAGTGACATTAGTGTGTAGTACTCTTTTATTCAAAGGTTTGGAATCACTTTTTGCATTTTTAATTGCTCTTTTATTCAATAATAACTTATGTGGTGTAGGTTAACATACATTAGAAGGTATTTAAATGTTTCATTAAATGTGTAAAGTGCCTTGTAGATGTTAATTGTATTGTAACTTCAATATCAGTCTAATAAAATGTTCAGTTTCAATGTTTAAAGGGCCCATATCCTACATTTTCTTGCTTTTTTCATGCCTCTGTTTGCCTATAACATTAGTGTGGTTTATGCACCAAAAACAGTCATGAATCATTTTTACGTGAACATTTTATCCTTTAGAATTGTTACTGTGCCCTACAGACTGATATATGTAATGAGCTCTGTTCTGATTGGTTGCCCGATGTGCTGTATTGCAAAACTGCAGTAGGCTAAATAGATGGATATACATAAATGTGTTGGTTTTGTGACATCACAAAAACAATGACTCCAAAACAGGCTTAGTTTCCAGATATGGACTGTATGGGCTAAAGAGTAACCAGTACGTTTTTAAACTTTAACAGTGTCCTATATTAAACTTCTGTCCAATGTAAGGGGAGTTCCACCGAATTTTCAAAGTTTTTGTATGACTCAATCTTTGAGGAGTGAAAGTAATTAAAGAACTGAAACTTACAAAAGATCATTACTTTCATTTTTTATTTTACATTATATTTATTTATTTATTTATTATTAAACAGTCAGTGATGTAAATATGTAAAATATGTAAAATGTGTGTTCTCTCATCAGCCAATGGAACGGGGGTAGGGCAAATTTCTGGCAGGCCCAATCAAATATCCTTGCAGGCCAACTCATGCCCACTTGGACATCCCTGTTACTGCTTTATCAGTCATTTTAGAATCATGCTCAGCTCAATATTCACTTATTCACTACGCTAAGATTTTTTTTTTGGAACAATGTCATAGAAGAACCATGTTTGGTTCCCTAAAGAACCTTTCATTGTTTGATTCTTTCATTGTTTGATTCTTAAAAGGCCCATTTCCTACATTTTTCTTTACCAGATTTTAAAAGGCTGGTTTTGTTATTGTGCTCTTTAGACTGATATACATAAATGATCTCTGTTCTAATTTTGCTCCTCATTCAGAAACCAGACTGACCTGAAACACTCCTTACAACTTCAGTGTGAATGGGTGGAATATATGGATATATGTAAATGTGTTGGTTTTTGTGACATCACAAAAGCATTGAATTCAAAATGTCTGTTTTTGCAGTTTGGTTTTTACACATCCACAACAATCTGTACATACTACATCAAACTTCAGTTTGCATGATGTGGGTCCTTTAAATAATGTCCACATTATATAAAGGCTCTATACCAACATTTGTTTTCCTAGAACCACAGATCTAAGTTAAGAACTCTTCAGGAATGTAGCATCCTATTAGAATCATTTTATAAATGCATCTGCAACTCAGTTGGTTTTATATATGTTGTAAACAGTGATTCCAGACCTCTGAACAGCAGTGCAAGTAATGTAAATGAAACCATGTCATGGCATTCCCATCTACATGAAATATACCTTCTTCCTCCTCCTCTGGCGCTACCAAATTAGTCATAAAGGTCAAGATTGCGTTCATCCAGTCGGTGGACTCCTCCATGGCGTCCGTCACTGCCTTCACGGGGTCTTTGCTCATGTGCTGAATGCCCCCTGAGTGCATTGTGTAACAGGCTTACATCAGAGAAGAGTCCCCGCATGCTCAAAAATACCCTTACTGTACACATTCAGGGGAAGGCTAAGCTAACACACAGTTCAAACATCAGCTTGTGTAACAAGTCCAGACATCAGAACACCTCAGAGCATCATCACCTTTCAGCAAAACCCATAAACAAAACATGAGCTGCTCCTTCATTTATACATCACGCTCACATAATCTCTCTATTCCTTCACAGTCCGTCTGATCGATTAACAACAAAGCCAGCAGACTGAAAAACAATAGGCTAGACAAGGAGATACAGAAAAGGCATTTTAATCATGTTCCAGGTCGCTGCTTGCGGTGTGGTTTTGGATTTCCTCCTTTTCCTCTGTCCATCCATTGTCACGTGGGTCAGCTCGTAAACATTTTTTTAATGAATGTTAGCTAACAGGGGCATGTTTAGGCCAACCACATAGCAAAACGCACAGAGCCGCTAGGCATTATGCAGAGACGATGCAGAGCATGCAACTTTCCAAATTCCCCTGACTCACATTATGTGTGTGCACCCTGCTAGTTATATTGCCATTAAAATACATTACAGGTGAATCTGAATTGCATTACTGTATACAGTGAAATAACCAATGCACAGAATTTACAGTTGTAAGCAAAAGTTTGGGCACCCTTGATCTACATGTTTTGTTGACGATTCGTTTACATGGAGCAAACTTAAATATGGCATTTTCAATTTCCAATTGTAGTGCATAATTTGTATTATTTAGTTCAACATAGTGGGAAAAAAATATAACCTAAAATATAAAATGTGCACAGGCCACATTTTATGTTTCATTTTTTCCCAGCATGTTACATTAAGCAAATAAACAGTAATTGTGTATTAAAATGTGTTCCTTGTAGATGATGTGTTGACTTATTTTGACTTATAAAATAGACGTCATTGACCAAGGTTGTCCAAACTTCTGCTTACAACAGTACAAGAATCAAATGTGTATATCATTTCCATATAAATAAAACATATTCCATCAGCACAGTCTTTGCCAAAAGGAAGTAAACTGAAAACTATATTGCTGCAACATATTTTATTCATGTAGAGATAATGTACACATTTGAATCAAATAAATTCATCACTTTTTTTCAGTGCAGTCATCACCAGGTTAAACATCACCACTATGGTCAGAGTATTAAAGCCACAATCAGAGATTTATTGATAATGTTTGTGTTCAAATATAACTTTCATATTGTGGAACAATACTGAAGACATTTTAATTTCATTGCTCTCAGACTAGAAAAACATATTGTATTATGCTAAAGCGAGAAGGATGTAGAAGAGGTGTAGAAAATTATCCCTGAAAAAAAAAATATTTTTGAAAAACTGAAAGCAAGTCTACTGAAAAGAACTGAAGCTGTAATAAAGGCAAAAAGTGAACACATGAAATACTGAAAAAAGATCCATTTAGTTGTTGAGGGTTCTGTATCATTTTCTGTCAAATAAAAATTTTCTCCATTTTTCTGATGTTCATAAATACTAACCTTGGAGATTAAATGAATGAAAGCGTGGTCCCTGCTTTCAAGTATTTATCTCACCACAATTTTTAGTGAACTAAACGTCTCCGATTGTGACTTTAAGAGTGGTCGGTTAATGTTGTTAGCACTGCTAATGGGTTACACAAATACTACTGTTTACTTATATAGTTCAGTGGAGCTCCCCAATGGAAGTCAATAACAAAAACATGGTGCAGTTTGATATTTCTCACTCATAGCTCACTAAAACAAGCAGAGAAGTTTTGTGGAAATTGCCGATTTTAAACTTTCAATCAATTCCATATTTGTTTGTGAGTGGAGAAATTGATCTGCAGAAAAAAAAATCCTTAAAATTTTTTGCCATGTTTTTGTCATTTGCTGACATTAAAAAAAAAACAAAAATCAGAAGTGCAGACAGTCAATGCAGAATATAAATCGCTTTCAAATGTAATTCATGTACATATGTAAATGACATATGACGCATAATTAAACAGTATAGTGAAACAACAGCAATAACTCTTGACTTCTATGTTTTCCCAGTGTATTTATAGGGCAATTCCACCACTGGTTCAAAATTAAAGCATAAATGTTGGTTTGATGTGAGATGCTCCGTTCTAGAGAAATTGACCAGGTCAGAATTTTTCACAGCGGTGATGATAGGAACCAGACAGCTGAAGAGTTTGATCCTTCTCAAAGCTTCCTCACAAAAATTTATTCCATGAAATGGTTATGAATACACTGCCTGATGTCCGAGGCACTGTTCTATGAAAAAGTTTTGGCCTTATTTTTAAACTCACTGAAAATGGTGGAGAACAACATGCAGGGCACTGTGAGGCAAAACAGTCCCTAAAGTAAACTCCTTTTTTTAGATTTACCACTATTTTAACATCATCAACATCACATATAAAAACACAGAAAACTTGTGAAAGTTCATTGATTGTTTTAGATCCCCTGGTTCCCATCACCACCACTGTAAAGAAATCAGAGTTGTAAAGTTTCTGGTAACACTTTATTTGGAGTGGTCCATTGTAGATGATTAATAAACTCTTAACAGATTATCAGTAACACATCTACAACATATCAGTGAAGTAGCAGTGCTGAAGCATCTGAATACACTGAGGTAAACATCTTTTAGATGTTCTGTTGATACATTACTTACATTAAGCAGATGTATTGTTACTATGTTATTTCCACTATGCAAACACTAACGTTACCCAGCCTTACCCATAACCTAACCCTAACCTTGGCCCTAATCCTAACCCTAACCTTAACCTCAACCCAAAACCCAACTCTAATGTTTTTGACATGTTACTGAGAGCATGTTGAGTGTTTGTTTCATCTAAACAGGACCACTCAAAATAAAGTGTCACCAAGTTTCTATACAATGAACAATTTCACATCAAAGCACTCTGAATAATTTTGTTTACATCTCAACCATTCATTTATGCACAAAGAAATCAGTGGAAATTCCTTTTAGCACCAAAATCACCATAACACATCAAAAGCAACTCAAGTACAGATGTTATTTATGAAGCTAGTAAGTTACAGCTGTGGTTCCCAGCCCTGATTCTGAAGCATGTGCACACTGTATGTCACAATATGCAGGACAAGAGGAGTGAAGGACCAGGATTGGGAGCCAAAAGGTCAGTTAAATCAGCAGTTACAGAAGCAAGCACGTTAGCTGAAGAGGCGGCACAAATGACCACTGCAAAGTTCAGAGCAAAAGTGCATAAGACAGCTTGCCTCTAGGGCTGCCTGCCTCCTTGAAGGCTTTCCTGACCCGGCCTGGCTGAGGTCCTGTTAAGACGAGATACAGAGCAGAGGAGTTGCACAGCAACACATACGCAGCCGTAAAGTGCGCACCTTCAGCAGGGAAGCATGCAGTATGCAGGAATGCAAGAGCAACGGCAGACTGCACATTAACCACATTAAACACGACTGATTGGCAGTAACAGCAAGACACAGGCACACGTAGAGAGATGAAGAAGATGAGTGTGAAACAGATGGGATTCAAATGCAGGATAGCTATGCTGAGAACTGCAAAATGTCCCAGTAGATTTGATTTTACTGAATTTATTTTAATATATTTATTTTTGATTGATTTAAATGTGGTGTTGTTTTCACAACTAGAGATGCACAATCTGACTTTTGAGGCGAAAAAGGTGAATAATATATCGGTAAAAACCATCTCTGTATGATATTAAAAAAGGGACTCCACTGTCACTGGGGTGGGACTCTCAAGGGTACATCTACTGTACTATTAGCTTGGGAACATAGTTGTACCATATTCCCCTGTAATTCCCCTGTAATTACTCCATACACCCTGTCTTGACTATCCTGAGGATTTTTATTTTTTCTATTTTAAAATGTTGGACAGTGAAAAGGTACATATAAGTGCCTTACTTCTGGGAAAGTGAATGCAGTGAACTTCTAAAACTAGTTTAAGCTACACTTGTTGTATTTTTAAGGGTATATTTACATATTTACAAACAAAACAGTACCTCCACAGTACACTTTTGTCTGCTGGTGTAATCTATATACATATCATGGTTTTACATAGTTTTTGCATTTGTTAGACTCTCTTATCCAGAGCAACTTACAGCTTCATCATGTTATAAATGTATGCGAATGCTGCGTTAGGAGTCTAGCCCAGGCCCTCCTGTTGGTTGGTGTGTTTGCCTGTATGATTCATTCTGTCATTCATACACCAGTTGTCCACATGCAGGGCAGTGGTGTCACCCATACGCTATTTTTTAAGACTTTAGTAATGGAGGTTGCTCCTACAGATGACCTATTAAGTTCATAATATTAAACATTCACTGTGTTACATATATTTCATCTACACATGTGCATATATTTCAATTTATTGACGTGCATATACTGGTATATATTTAAATTCATAAATGGCACATTAAGTTTTAATTAGCGCGTATATATTTTGAAACATCATATATATTGCACATATATTTTTAACATAAGCAAATATATGTACACATAGGTTTCTTCCATATGGGAAGATATATTGTACGCAGTATTAAAATATGTTTGCTCTCTCATTGAATGAGGGGGTGAGGGTGAGGGTAACTTTCTGCTGGGCCAAATCCAGCGTCCTTATCAAAGTACACTTTAAGCAGCCCTGCACTACAGCTGACATGTGCAACAGTAGATGGTGGTGACTCATAAGCGTCAACACAGGATTTTTTTCTTCCTCAGTGGGTGATGTGCCAAGATGCTAGTTTGTCAAGGTAACACTGAGAACAGAGAAATATATTTTCATTGTTTTAAAGTCAGCTATAATACAGCCTATACTCCTTAAAAAGATATTTCAACCATCTACAGCAATCTGCAGTCTGAAGAACGCGTTCACCGTGCAAAGAACCCTTTAATCATGCAAAGGGCTCTTTGAGTGTTTATAATTCTATATAGAACCATTTTCTTTGCCAAAGTACCCTTGAAGAATCATCTTTTATGAGAGTGTAGATAGCGATAAACCCTCACTGTTTTTTTAATATGGTAATATCCCTAGTTACAACAAAGTATTTGAAAAGGTTACTTTACAGGTGAAGGAAAAACAGTCTCAAACTTCTTGAACCCTAAAATTATTATTCAGTTAGTACTCCTAAGAGTTATTATTTATTAACTACTATGAACTATTCAACACCTACTCTGAAATTAATATGTAGGTGCTCTGAGAGAGAGGAATTAAAGTGAGATTCAGCATTTTTAATTTATAAAGGAAGTTACTGGGCTGCCTTATAATTTTGACTTAGTTGAACTTTAAATAATAATTTGACAAAGTAAAATACACTGATACTTGTTCAGTTAACTTACTATTAAAAGTTAAATTAACTCAAATATTGAAGGCAGCCCAGTTACTAACTTTTTTAGGTTAAAACAGAATTTTGTACATTGTGGGTTTATTGTGGGTTAATGTAAGATTTTTAAGTAAGTGAACATAACTCCTTACTAAGCCATGGGCCCACCGGCAGGCTCAAAGTTTTATTACACACTTCTATAACCTAAGAAAAGCTCCATTAGTTTGCTTTGAAGTCCTTGTGGTTAATGAATAATAAGCCTTAGTATGTAATAAGCCTGGAATATTAAGGGGTTAATATAACATTATTATTTTATTTTGAACCGTTTATATTGGTCCATGAAATGTTCATACAGTGTTAAAGGCAGGTGACATTATGATGTAAAATGTGGCACAGACAATTTATCGCTAAGTTAACTGGAGACCTAAGCAGAATTTAAGTAAACTGTAAGTTAGTAACCAATTAGAATTCAAAGTATCAGTTTATATATATTATTACTATATACACAGTTAAAAATGATGGTTCTTCAAGAGTTCTTTAGTAAAGAAAATGGTTCTATATAGAACCATGAACACTCAAAGAACCCTTTGCATGATTGGGTTCTTTGCATCACGAAAGGGTTCTTCAGACTGATGGAGAATGTGCTGTAAATGGTTCTGTACAGAACCTTTTTGAAAAGGGTTCTATATAGCACCCTATATTTTGGTGCTCTATGGAACCCTTTTCAAAAAGGTTCTTTATAGAATCATCTACAACACATTCTCCATCCATCTGGAGAACGCTTTAATGATGCAAAGAACCCTTTAATCATGCAAAGGATTCTTTTTCTTTACTAAAGAACCCTTGAAGAACCATATTATGAGTCTACTTTTTGATACCACCTCAGCATCTGAAGATTTGTACAGTTTTCTTTTTTAAAAAGCTTTGCTGGCTTTTGCAGGGCTCTGAGTATTATTTCCACTTGTGCACACTCACAGCATCAAAGTTCAGGGTGAAGCACATCATTGTGAGATCTACTCCAAACAGAAATGCTAATGCAGCGCTGATGAATTCAGTGACATTTGTTTGATTAACTTCTTAACCTATTTCATGAAAATCCATTATTGTTCTCAGAGCTCCAAAGCTCCAGTCGCGCTCATTTCTCACTGTCTGCACTCATTCATGTCATGGCCTCGGCAGCTAATGCCCCAGTAAACAACAGATGTCAGTCTGGAGAGAAGGAGAGAGAGAAGAGAGCGTTCCAGGAGAAAGCTCAGACAGTGGCACAAATGCTTCATATCACTCATTATATCCGGCACAGGGCTAAAGAGCGAACTCCAAAAACATGAGCGCATTTATGTAGCTGTAGGCTGCTCTTAACTCCGTCACCACACACGAGTCACCAGTGTGCTGTCTTTTATTAACCCTTATAAACTTTCGTTTTCCTATACTATTTAGATGTAATTGTGCAACTATATGGATCGCTCTGCTGAACTGGTCCAAGTCAGAGTTGAAAACACATTTCGAACTACCAACTTTAAACTAAAATGCTTTTGCTTTGAGTGACTCTACACTGACTGAAAGAATCGGTCATTCAAAGTATTTATTAAGGTTGAATAAAACTAGATAATTTACTTATTACCACATGAAGTAATTTTTTAGGTTGATCTGACGAGCCATATTTTACAGAGTTTACATTAATTCTATTTATTTTCTGAAAACAAACGATTGAATATTCCATTTTGAAACTGTAAAATAGGTTAAAGTTCAGCTTTATGTTACAGTGATGGTACTGAGCGTGGTTTGTTGGGTGGTTCACATGAATCAGCATGTACAATTACAAGAACTAACAAGGTAAAAAAAGGTAATTTGTGATTTCAGGTTGTCTTTAGTTGCCGTTCTGTACACTGTCAGAGTAATGATCACCTCAGTTTTATCTGGGTAGATTATATTCCTCCCAAATTTTGCAGCATCCATCACATAGATATAAAACATGGCAATGTGACTAGCCCTAGTTTCAACATGTTGGTTCCATCCCTACCTCTAATAAAGTGCCCTTTATTCAAATGACACAGAAGAACTCAAATGCGTTGCATTAGCAGAACGTCTGAGAAGGATTTTTGCTGCCAAGTCATGAGGCTAAGCCTAGACGTGCAGCAAAATAACTCTTCAGTTTGTCATTTTGATCATCTAACGGCTTTCATCTTTGATTCATGGGTATGAAAGGCATGCTTTCCCCCTCTGGTTCAACCCTGTTCCAGCCAATTTAATTTAGATTGCATTTAGTGTCAGGGGTTTCAGGGACTTTTCTTGTCCTTGAGTTGTTTCTTAACAATGCACACTTTTGAAGCTCTTCAGTCGTCTTAATTAAAGCAGCAAAATCACTTATAAATCAGACAACAGTATGTTCTTCAGGCAGTTATTCAAAAGCCTCTTGCCTCACGGTGGTTATTTTGAGAATGAATGTATTTCTGATTATTTTACACTTTTCAGTAGTAGCTTTTAGGAACTTTCAGAGCTTAGAAAACACTGGACAATTCCAAATCTCCAAAAAGGATAGCGGGCATCAAACGGTGGTCTCCTGGAGAGCGGTGCAGCCCCAGGAGAACAAAAAGATCTTTCAATTGAGTCTTTGAATTGAGTCAAAAGATAAAAAAGGGGGTTTGATCTCAGTGATGTGGTCCTATAAGCCATCGACCCCATGGAGATGGGCTCATGTTGAGTTGCAGCACAGACGTAAAAAGGGTGTTTGTTTATTTGTTTTTTTTTACTTTTTTTAGCCTTTTGTTCACACCAGTAAATAAAAAGGATTATTTTATTATTTTAAACTTTTTGTAACCTGTAAATACATGTGTTTTCTCCAAACACCTGTAAATACCTCAGGTTGTTAGCAAACTAGCATTTACATCTTAAACTGCCAAGATAATGTAAAATTGTCCACATATTTTATTGACAAAAGCAAAATAATGCAATAAAACACAGTACTATGCAAAAGTCAGAGACCATCCTTTCATTTTATTTCACTGCCACACAAAACAGCCATTAATTACACTCTTAAAAAGTATGGTTCTTTAAGGGTTCTTTAGTAAAGAAAGTGGTTATATATAGAACCATGAACACCCAAAGAACGTTTTGCATGATTAAATGGTCCTTCGCATTGTGAAAGTGTTCTTCAGATCGATGGAGAATGTGTTTTATATGGTTCTATATAGAACCTCTGTGAAAAGGGTTTTATATAGCACCAAAAGTGTTTCTTCTTTTGTTACAAGCTTAATAATAGCAGAACCCTTTTTGGTGCTATATAGAACCTTCTAGAGCACATTCTCCATCAATCTGATAAACACTTCACGATGCAAAGAACTCTTTAATCACGCAAAAGGTTCTTTAAGTGTTCATGGTTCTATATATAACCATTTTCTATAATAAAGAGCCATTGAAGGACCATATTTAAAATACAGTGCAATAGGCTTCATTAATTTCCAGTCATATTTTTCTGTATTTAGCGTGTCCTCTCTCTTCCTTTATTACAGCTTCCATTGTTTTTGGTGTCTTGCTTTCAGTTTCTCAAAGACATTTGCAGGGATATTTCTACACACCTTTAAAGTTCAGTTGCATTTCCTGCCTCTCAAGTAATTCTAAACAAATTTAGACTCGCTAGTCCATAAAGCTTCACTCCATATCTCAGATGTCCAGATTTGGTGTTCTAGTGTATGTTTTCTTGTGTTTTGTTGATTTCCATTTCTCAGTAAGGGCTTCTTGACAGCTACACATCCATTGAGACTCTGAAGGGAATACAAAAACTGTGTTTTTTTTTTCAGATCTGAAGCAAGAGCAGAGCTTGATTTTCTCCTCTCTTTCAAAAATAAAAGCTTTAAGTGCTGTTTATCTGATGGGGACAGTATGGGTGGTCTACCAGGCCTTGCATGGTTGATTGCAGTTCCATTTCTCTAGATTTGAAAACTCTGTTTTCCTTTTTTTTACTTTCTCCTTCCTTATGCAACAACTTCATGTTATATCTGATATACCTCAGAAATATCTCTTGAAAAATAACTTGTACTTTTGACTGAAAATTAAATAAACAGTACTATGCAAAGGTCCATGACTTTTGCGAAGTGCACTATATTTTCATATATTTTGTTATCTTGTTTGTCATGTATGTGATAAAAAGTGGAAATGGGGTCAAATAAAGGTTGCTAGCGACCTGAGGTATGCACTTAAAGATGCATTTACACTTGACCCATTTTTGTGCTTGCAGGCAATGTGTTGCTACCATCGTACAGTGTATAGTATATATGGTGTGCATTTCTTACCCATCAGATTTTTGGGTGATGGTTGTCTTGCTTACGCTAATCCTAGGTGCTAGCACAGCACCATCATTTTATCTTTTGTTCAAACTGGAAAATGAGCACCTGAGGGTACTAAGTAAAGAGTTTGTGAAAAAGCAAGGCTGCGAGGCTGCGTTAGACGGACCAAAGTGCATCGTTCCTCCCCATGAGTCCACGTGATACAGCCCATGAGTTTGTATCTCCCAAGACGACCACTTAGGCCTCTCTGAGCGCTCGCTAGTGCGCAAACTATTTTTCCCTTCTTCTGACAAAAAGTGGAGCATCTGCAACATAGAATACCGCATTAAAATTCTGCAAGGCAAAATTCTTTATCTCTCTCAAAGCACTGAATGAAAATGTCAAATCATTCTGCATGGCAAGTATGGGTTACCGCTCAATACCACACAGTTAATGAACAAAGGCAAGCCACAATGCTTTCACAGTATAGCTCTCAGTGTTAGAACTACATCAATTGTGAATAATTTGTGGCTGAACAGAATCATATTGTGCACTAAACTTTAAAAAAAAGACTGATTTAGGATTTCATAGGAGTGGAAGGGAGCAATTGGCACACTATTGGCAAAGGCTTGTGACCTATTATTTAACGAACGCAGATTTGACATTGAAAAAGTAATATTCAGTTGAGGTTTAGAGCCAGAGGCTCTTAGCTATGACTTCATAGCAATGAATCCCTGTGCTCAGCATTTGCTCAGAGTTGAATTTCTTGCATTGTTGATCCGATTTGTGCAAGTGCTAGATTTTTTTTTACCTTTTTTTTTTTCCTCTGAAGACAGAATCGGCACTGTCAGAAGAATTCGTGTGAAGCAATTCCATTAGCTCTTGAGGCTATGCACTACTTATATTAAAGCCCCAATCAGGAATTGCTGCCAAAGATCTTCGGGCACTGGAGCAAAGATAAGCCAGTTTTCAGCAGTAACAGCAACTCAGGGAAGAAACACCTTCATATAATAAATGGAGGTGATCATTAGATCATCACTTTGCAGTGTTTCTTTATTTTTGTCTCAGTCTCTGCTACCTTATATCTGACTGTGGTCTTTGTCCAGGAGTTTAATTTTCCTCCTGTACCAGTGAACCTGTTAATGACTGTTAACTTCACCTTCTATTTCTCTTTTTTTGGACTGAAAACTCGTTTGGTGTGTTTTTTTACATTGTAACACATTGCAAAGTGTTGTATGCAATTTAAATTATCTAAACGTTTTCTACTTAAAGTGCTAATTATACATCTGTCTAACATTTTTTGTGAATTGTATATTTTGTGATGCTACTGTGATGCAAGATAATAAGGATTTTCTTGATTTGTTATGTTGATTTCAGTAACCCTTTAAATGGCCAGGAAGTCCAAAATTTTTATTACAGTTCTTTATTTTGGGATAACTTGACCAGTCACCCTTTTTTCCATGTAGTTACTGAATTATAAGTTCTAGGATGTGATAATTAGGATTTTAAATGGTTAATTCATTGAACACACAGAAGAGAAAGAAAATTGACCATTAACGTGACATCATGCCTTTTATGAAATACAATAAGAAATTTAAATACTATGCCATTACTTGATATGGTATGTAATCTCTGAATTATTTACAGTGTTAACATAGACCAGGACCAATTGTCAGATGTGGAAATGACACTCAGACAAAGACTAATCACTATTACTGGAATCATATACAGAAATATGCAATGTACAGCATCATATGGCTGCATAATAGAAATACAAATAAAATTTTGTACTGTATTGTAATATACATATGGCTGTCAATGCATATCGTATTTTTGTATACATAGGGATGTCAAAATTACTTTATAAAAATTAATTTCTTGATTTAGAGAAATCCAGTGATTACAAAATATGTAACTTATGTTCTCAAAAGACTAGTCAGGGTCATTATAAAGCCATGTTTAGCAGTCCAGCATCTTGCCACTCATGACTGCTTCTGCTATTTTTCAACGTATGAAGGATTGTGACTTCCTCGGTGTGACTGAAATAGTAGAAATGTTGAGTTCTTTAATGTCTCAGATACAAATCATATACAGAAATGAATAATATTCTCAGCCACAAAGAAGGATTCTACAGCCTTCAGTGATGTAACAGCTGAGAAATGAAGCCTTCTTAAGCTGCACCCTTGGCTTTGAGACATGGCTACTAAAACAGAAGAAACCCACACCAGCAGAATCTCACTAATGCCTGTTTGTGGTTACAAACTGCATGTACATGAAGTAAAAAAAATGCTTGCTGTTACAAATGGAATTGAATTTTATATGAAATAAAATAAAGTAAAAGGTTTTGTTTAGTTAACTTTAGATTAAACAAGGTGACAGACAGCTGAGTCTAACAGGGCTTTACTGAAGGTAAAGAATACACCATTTGAATGTCTGTTACAAAGCCTGAAATGCTTTAAATGTCTCATTTAAATAGATCAAGCATAACTAGCGTTATGCAAGATGGTGAATTTACCTTGCTGCCAGCTTGGCGCAAACGTAAGATTGAAATTTCCACTAAAGCGCTAATGAAACTTCAAGTTTATGAAATGACTGGCTCAAAGCAGCATTAAAAAGATTAAAGAGCTCTAAATTGAATTTGCTGAATTTGCTGATACTTGCAAATACTCTGACAATGCATATTTTAAATAGCTCCAGGGACACACCTATGTTTGTGCATTATTTCTAAGGGTCATGTTATCAGAGCCTGTTAATGAGGAGCCTGGCCTCTTCCTATTTCCCCCATTATATCAAAAACATGACTGCAAAATGCCAAAGGGTGCCTGCTAGTGAGTCCTTAATGAATGTGGGTGAAAGGAGCTAAACAGCAGTTTCTAATCACTTGTCCAGAACTTTCCTTTAATTTTAGAAAGTAGAACAATGTATTTCACTAAAAAAGCAAAGAAAACTAACATATATAGTTCCTTTTTTACAGCAAACAATTCTTGGGCACGATGCTAGCATTACTGCTACTGAGTGCTGATTGGTCAGCGAGTAAACTATGATTTTGCTCAAATGGTCCATCTTAAACCATTCATTTTGGACTTGTTCGGGAGCGCCCTCTAGCGTTTGAGAAACCCGGAAGACATTACAGAGTGGTAATTCTCCTCTCTGATGTTATTTCTAATTTCCTGAGATTTTTAAAGGTCGGAAAATGGCCTTGGAAAATGCTTAGCACTGTTATTATTTAGATAAATCTATTTTTATTGTTGGGGCTTAATAAAAAAAGGATTGCAAATTCTAAATCTACATAATCTAAATCATCAAAATGATTGCTCAATTACTAATATAATCGATAGTGACAGCCCTAAATATATAACTAAATAAGTAGTACTTCATTCTTCACTACAATACTTTGGCTAACAGGCAGAGTTTCTGAATCCTGGGCCTGGCGTACGTCTGCATTGCGTATTTTTGGTGTTTTCTCCACTGTAACACACAGGAAAGGGCACATGAAGGGCTTGTTAATTAGCGATGTTGAGTCAGGTGTGTTGGGAGTGGGAGAAAACATTAAAATCAGCAGTGCAGGGCGACACCAGGGCATGGATTGGGAAACACTGCTGAAAGGCATAATGTTACACTGAATAGGAATGAATAAAATATAGAGGAAGTGAAGTGAAGGCTTGTGTAATGAAAGACGGGACGACTATCAATTAATACGCATCTTCAGATCCACGGCAGCATGAAATGATAGTGACAGTTGCTCCCTCAACGCATGCATGCACGCACACACACCAAGGAAGGCAGCGACGGGCACACGCGCACACACTCAGGCAAAAGCACTTCACTGCAGGCAGAAAGTCTTTACCAGGTGGCAAACAGGGGTCGTCACAGTATAATGTATGGGCTTTTTATTGGATGGCAACAGGATGACACATGGGGATGGACAGGGTGGAAAAAGGAGGGAAACTTATTAGAAATGGACGAGTGAAGGTGGCTACTAGGGAGATGTACACTTTGCTACAGGGTCTTAATGACTCGAGGGTTGGCCTCGGCTACACCAATAGCCCTGAATATAAAAAGGTCTCCACTTTTGAAATGCTTTCAAAAATGTATTCTGTGCTATGCAGCAGACCTTTTTTCTCCTTTCTCGTTGAAATGGAATGAAATGTGAGTGAAATATGATATGAAAAATGCTAACATTCACAAAATCCATCTAAGCAATGATAATTTTCACAAATTCCATGTCTGGCAATCTTGAAATAGCTCAAAACTGCCATTAATAAACATCAACTGAGTCTAAAATGCTGCATTCTTACATTAAATGTGACCAACTGTATTTAACCCTTAGAAGTCACAGTTATCACTGATGACAACAAAAGTATTGTGTCATTTTATATGAATTATTTCTCACAGAGAAATTCTGTTGGATGCAGATTCTAAGCTTATAATTGACTCCATATTTTTGTGAGGAGATATTTTTCTTGTTTTCTGAAAAAAATGCTTTTGCCACATTTTTGAGATTTGAGACATCAAAATAAATGGAAAAAAGTGCAGACTGAAAGCTTTTGATACAGAATGTAAATTGAGTGCAAATGTATTTCATTTTGTAACTTACTACATAAATTAAGATGCATTCCTACATCTCTGCATAATTCAGTCTCTGTAAATGAAGTCATTCTAAGTGGTCTTATGTGAAATGGTTCATTGCAGACCAACTTAATGACTCTTCACAGTGAAGGTGAAAGGAACCAGACATCTGAAGCGTTTAACAGCTCTAAAAGCTTGAAATAGTTACAAATATGCTGCCTTATATCTGAAACATTTTTACTTATGCAGACATTTTGAATATTTGGGACTTCTCCTTTAGGCCTACCATTACATATTTATGTAATTACATTTGAACAGTACATGAAAACAGCAGTGATAACTCGAGACGTCTAAGGGTTCATGTCCACAGACATCTATCATAAGCTAAATGGCCTAATGTACAATCTCATCAGGTGATGATGCAATGGAGTACTTGTCAAAAAGGCCAAATAAGTGATGAGCTTAGACAGGACCTGGCCTGCTCTCTGATTACTGCTGACTGGAAGTGAAGGTAGCCGCTAGTGATAGTCCCTGGCTAACAGAACACCCTATCTGTCTTTATCACTGTCAGTGCTATCAGGATTCGGCCAATAAGCTTCCGCTCTACTCCCACAGCCCGCACAGAGTTTGCCCAGTGGCAGTCTAGATAAACTCCCAGCAAGAAAACAACCATCAGGCTTTATCACATTCTCTAGTCTCTAAATTCTCATCCAAGCATCCTATTACCCCAATCTATAAACGGTTTTACCCTATAGCATAAATTGGAGATGAAGCTAATGTCCCAGTGATATAGAGGTTCCTCTGAACATTCTATTCACCGGCTCCGGAGTCCAATCCACAAAATCCCCTCAGACCAAAATAACACTGCTTTGATGGATAACCACTTAAGAAACCATGCCAACTCTATCCCCAGTCATGGTCTGGATATAGGAGGCCTCCACTACAGTTCAAAAGTTTGGAATTGCTTGTAACATAACGGTACAACAACGGTAAGTTGGAACTAATTACGTTTTTAAACGATTCACTTTAACTGTAACTGTAATTCACTGTAATTATCTATTTATGGTAATATTTTATTTGCCTCGAGATTTGATCTCCACTTTGATCTCCGCTCACCCTGCTGAAAAAAAAGCTTAAACCAGCATAAATTATATTCCAGCTGCTTTATGCTGGTCTATTGCTGGCCTGATGCTGATTTAGTTGACCAGCATATCAGCAACCAAAGCATAACATATCCTGATTTTGCTGGTTACCAGCATCACAACTTCTATTATTAATTAAATATTTTATTAAATATTGTTAATTTTTTGATAATATCCATATTAATATCCAAGCTGCCCTTCGTATTGCGTGAAAACTGAATGATGAATGGAATAGATATGGTACAAAGTTACTTGGAATAAAATATTCTTCCTTTAGCTTCTACTGAAAATTGGTTGTTTTTTTCCTTCTTCTGACAAGTTACTGTTTTAGAAATGCAAGATTTTTGTCCAAGATTTTGACAGTATGCAGGTTTTTCTGATAAACAGTTATGTCTTTGCTGATTTTTCTAGCAGGGCAATTATAATAGAATCACCTACAGTTTTGTCCATCATTCCAGACACATCTAAAGTCTCATAATCTTTTACCAATTATTTGAAACCTGTGAAGTTGCATAAGATTAAAATTTTAGTGAATCTGTACGTGTATCTGCAACCAAATTGGTTTTAGATTACCGAAAACAAAGAATCTAAAATTTTAAACCGTAATTCCAAACTTTTGACCAGTAGCATACATTAGGATGTCCAGTGCAGTAAAGAAGGAAAAAGAAGCTGTGCCTACCTTCCAGGCTCTTGGTGTCCAGCAGGTCAAATACAATGATGGCTACAGCAGACCAGGTGATGATGAGGGCCAGCACCAGCACCCAGGCCATAGGAGAGCTGAAGGTTGTGTACAGGTCATCAGTCATGGTGCGTTTAGATGAACGGACGGAGGAAGCACTCGCATCACTGCCTTTACTCTCCAGGACAGTGGTGGTGGTGGTGGAGCCCCGCACTGTGAAAACACACAGCTTCAGAACACCAAGCACATCTAAATAATAATAATAATGATATAATAATATGAATAATAATAATGATATATAATAATGAATAATACCAATAATAATAATACTAAGAAGAAGAAGAAGAAGAAGAAGAAGAAGAAAAACTGCATTTATTTGTTTGTTTGTTTGTTTGCTTGTTTGTTTAGTTAGTTAATGACTTTACATACCCAAGGATGCTTTACATAAAAACTAAGACTAAGACAAATTTGAAGCAGTGGTTTGGACAACATTCAGATTTTCTAAAGAAGTTTCCTTCTTGAGTTTTACGCTGGAGCTACAAGGCTAATGTAGCTAACAAGTAATAGAAGTTCACCAACAGTTAGCATTGTGCTAACTGTGTACCTAAATCTTCACACGTTTGCCTCAAAGTTGAATTGTTAAGTAATCTATTAGACTTGTTTTTATGGTTTCTGACACTTTCTGACATGACATTCTGTTCATATGTATCTATAAAAATTTAAACAGTTAAACGGAAAAGCAGTGTGGGAGATGGGGGCAGATAGTTCCAGAGATGGACTAGATGACCTGCCACTAGTACCCACAGTCCTGTGCGAGGGGCCACAAGTAGCAGTCTCAGAAGATGTAAGAGTAAGAGGAGGGATGGAGGAGCTCAGGGAGAAGGAGTAGTTTGTACTTGATACAGGAGGATATTCTTAGCCAATCAAGCTGAAATAGCATAGAGGTGATGTGTGCAAATTGCTTGTTAATAACAAGGGTACAGCACAACAAGGGCAAGCGCAAGGGTACTGCTGTTACAGCTCTGTGTCTGTCTTTTAGAGGTTTAAATCTTTTATTTATTCTGGTTTAGCAATGTTGTGTGATAACAATGTACACTAAATCACTATGCAGCATTTACTGTCCTTCAGAATGAATACAGTTTCAGTGTGTCTACACTCCATGTCCAAAAGTTTGTAGACACCTGTCCATCCAGCTTTTCTAAAGATAATCATGGGTATTAATAGGAAATGTGTCCCTTTGCTCCTCCTGGAATGCTTTGTACTAGATGTTGGAACATTGCTATGAGGATTTGATTGCAGCCTTAAGAGCATTATTGAGGTAAGGTACAGATGTTGGATGATTAGCTCTGGATCACTCCAAGTCATCCCAAAGGTATTGGATGGAGCTTCATCTACTGCTCAGTTCCACTGCTCCACAGCCCAATGCTGAGGGCCCTTTTACACCTCCAGCAGATGCTTGGCATTGGGCATGGTGACTTAGGCTCAAGTGCAGCTGCTCATCTTTTCTATGGAAATTGTAAAAGCTATATGTGTGTGATTAAACACCTATGTCAGCAGTGGGTGCATTCAAATTAACATACTTAGTATATTATATACATAATATATCATACTTAATTAGCATGCATATGTATATGTATACTGAATAATATACTTAAATAATATACTATATCTATCTATCTAAATGTGAGAAACTCTTGCTGCTGAATTTTGAAAGGCTTAGGAGGGTAAGACTGACTCAATCTGGCAGACGAATGTTCGCTCTTTGTCTGTGGTCACTGTTCTGCTCTGACAGAATACTGAAAGAAGGCAGGACTCCATAAGAATGGTGGACCATTGCTGTATCAATCACATATTGTTCAAACATCTCCAAGGCCACAGCAAAGAAAAATGCTGCCTTTGTATCAATTTGGAAAGATGTATTGATGCAACTGTTTCTGTCAAAAGACCCATTCTAAATGGATATAAATCCCTGCCACAGCGCAGGCTGAATTGCTTCTCAGTGATTCCTTACACACGCTACACGTGACCTTTGTAAACACTGTTCCTTTTTGCAGAGCCCCGGTATTGATTCGCTCCAATATGGCCAAATTCAGTCAGAGTCAGGAATTGATTCTTGTATGAGCCATTGTGATTCTGGCTATGGTTCCTTAAATTTGATATGCGGCTGATCTGCCGTGCGTCTTAGAGGAGATGGGCCTGTGCTCTCTGTCTGCGATGACTGGGAAAGATAAAGTCAGGCTGAGATTTCTTTTATGCCACCTCTTCTTTTACTTGAAAGATGCAGTTGTGTGCAAAAGTTTTGGCACCCCAAGGTCACATGACATGCATAGTTGATTTTCTGAGTGAACACAAGTTAACACATCCTCTATATATTGGGAAAAAAAAAGATAAAACAAAGATAAAATGTCACCTGTGCAAATGGTATGGAACAGTTTATATTTCATGTTTTATATTTCATGTTTTATCTTATCTAATATGTTAAATTCAGCAAATGAATAAAAATTGTACGCTAAAAATTGCAGAAACATGCCATAATCAAGTGTGTTGTCTGTAGAGGATGTTTTACTGATTTTCATCAATGTCATTTGACCCAGGCCTGTATCATGGAAAACCAAATTTTCCTTAGTTTTTGAAGTAACAGAGTTTGATGTGGTATGTAAGCACTGTTAAACTTTCAAAATGTACCAGTCCAGGCGGATCACGTATAGAGACTAAGCTGCAAACATTGCCTGTTTTAAGCTCGCCGTTTAGTGATTAGCCCTACTCATTTTCCTTGACACTATAAGATGTGTTTTAGTACGGGCTGCTATTTGAATGAGGCACAGATTGGGCAGCCAATCAGTAAAGAGCTCATTGACATATATCAGTCTTAAAGGCACAGTAACAAGAACAGCTTGTAGAAATGAGTTATAAATTAGAAATAATGAAAAAGTAAATTGTAAACTCTTAAAAAGATGGTTCTTCAAGGGCACTTCACTGAAGAAAATGGAACCATGAACACTCAAAGAACGCACTGCATGATTAAAAGTCTCTTTGCATCATGGAGAATGTGTTGTAGATGGTTCTATATAGAACCTTTTTGAATAAGGGTTCTATGTAGCACCAAACAGGGTTCTTCTAAGCTTGACATTGTAAAAATAGAAGATTTATAAGACTGAGTTAAGATCTGGTTAGCCAACTGATAAGCAGAAGATGCACGAGTGGGTGGAGTTTGCGAATGACTGTTTAATAGTGTGGGTCTGTAAATTAGCTGCAGATCTAAACTTTCTGAAGGATCTGCTTACAATAATAATGCTGCACTGAAAATCTTCATCTGTTTACAGTTCATTATCTCTTCATTCTGTGTTACAGATCTGTATTTGGTTACATTCCTAGCGTGTGTGTATGTGTGTGACTGGACGAGCGCTCTGACAGTTTCAGTTCAGCCCACCTGTCGTAGCTCTTCACACTGCACCGTGTTGTCAGACTGAGGATTAGTGAGATCCATCCAATTGCTGACTCAAGAAGGCCATTCGCTGCGCTTCCCCTGTACTGACCTCATTCAGAACCTCCCTCAGCCTACACCTGGGCTATTATGCATTGGCAAGTGCCTTCAAAAGAGCCAGGAAATGACCCTGTGAATAGCCACTGGAGCTCATGAACAGCATATCAGCAAGTGAAGTACTCTTGTGCCTTTGTTGTATCTTAATAACAAGATTTGAGCCATACATATCATGCCAGTATTCACAAGGACTTTATCAACAACAAGCAGAGAACTATGTGTTGGCCTTCAAGCTTGGCAGCCTGGCCCTGCCGTATAAAAACAGTGTTCGAGAGAAGGATGGGAAACGGCTGCCTCTCATCAGCGATTCTGATAGAAGACCTTGTCCTTGCTTCCCTGTGTTCATATCCATGGCGAGAGCTTGTTGAGAAAACTGAGTCAGCAGGCAGACAGTCCACTGCTGGGCTTCACACCGTCCCCCTTCATTCTGACACTTTAAATAGAGCTTATTTACGCCCATCTGACTGACAGTTCCTACGGTTTAATCAGAATATCAAATTCAGCTTTAAGTCTCTGCAACAATAAGCTATTTCACGCAAGGCTGAAATCCATTTAGCAGTCTTCAGTCATATTAATAATTGCTTTTGAAACAACTTCATCACAAGGAAAATAGCTTTGGAGGAATTTTCAAACTTATTTTGCGGGCGTTTCGGTAAAGTGGACAAATTGACAGGATTTTTGTGTTCGAAATCCTCAAAATCCTCGCAAATCCCTTTAAGCATATTAAATATTTGTTCATATCAGGGACTTTAATGATATCACCTATCCAGAAAAAAAAATACAAAGCAGAGATACAATACAGATATCCAAACTGGACTGAGTAGCTAGATTTCCTCTCAGGCAGATTGAGCCATAATTCAATTGTAAGGCCTATCTGAAGTTCCTTTAAAAGCTGCTTTCGCATCACATGCATGTTTCACATGAGCATAACAGTGTGCTATATGATATGGCCTATTTTTAGCAGCCTTTCGATCATGAAATTCCTCTACAAAGCATCCACCGATCAGGCTGTAGACTCTGCCTTGTATGTGTCGTGCCATTTATTGTATTATTCATTCTTGTGGCGCCTTAAAAGCAAAACAAAAAACAGGTTAAGATGTGAAGAAGAAGATGACTGTACCTTCCATGTCTGTCAAACAGTGCTGAAAACCCACAATTGGCCCTCAAGAGTGAAGCACTGTTGCTGTGTCTCCGTGCTAGTCCTGCTAGTGTTCCACCAAAAGTCAGCCAAGTCAGGGCCTGGACCCCCCTTGAGGAAGCACAAACAATATGACACCTGTTGCTTACAGAGACTCAGTTAAACGAGCAGTGGAGTCTCCTCACCCTGCACACGCTCCAGAGAGAGGGCCGTGCAGGCTGTAGCCTTTCCGAGCGCTAGCAAAATTGAGAGCTTGCTAAAAAAATCAGGACGGCTAAGTGCTATAAGCTAATTCTAACCCCCCTCTGATTGTCCCCGGCACGTCAGGGGTGTAGGTCAGGAAGCGCAGGGATGCATGGGGAGGGCTTGGAAGTAACCTTATCCCTGAGTGGACCAGGCAGTTTATTCTTAGAGCCCTCAGCAGCGGCTGCATTCTGCTTTGCCTTTTTAGGCCTGGGGTGTGACCCCTATCAGCAACTGGGCTGGCACAGGAACCAACAACACATGCACACACACATACACAGGCCTCAGAAGGTTAAGAATAGGCCTATAATGGCTATCATTTCCATCAGGAGTAGTTCATGGTCCTGCCATAAGCTGATGAAGCAGTGTTTACGTAGGCTATGTGTTTTATATTCAGTTCCTGGTTGAAAGAGCTTCACTATTAATGAATGCCAGCATTTTACAATATTTAACAGTACATGTTCACAGAACAAACTGTACTCATCCTTTTATTGCAAAAACTTATCTCAAGATGTTTTCTCTAATAGCACAACAAGTTACAGTAAGGTTGATGTTGAGCTGTGGTGCACAGCATTATGGGATTTCACAGCAATTGAGACGTTAAAGGCATAAAAATTTGAATTAAAAAATTATACTGTAAAATTTTTACGTTATATTAAATAGTTTTTGTTCTGATTATTCAGGTTTTAGTGTTTTAAAGACTTTGAAAGTTTTACACCATATGTTTTTTTTAAATTATTCGTTTAAATACTGGAACACTGACATATATATGATATATAAACAATAAAATTATAAATATATATACAAATAACTGTATATATATACATATATATATATATATATATACACACACACACACACACACACACACATACATATATATATATATATATATATATATATATATATATATATATATAATATGCTCTTTTACTTTTATTTACTGTCAGTATCAGTACAGTGAATTTCTGTAAAAGAAGTTCAACTAGTTGAACACTTTTACAGTGTTCTCAGAGTGTCTGTTCTGCTGCCTGGTGCTTATTTAAGACAAACTAAACCAACCAAGCACCTCTGAACTTCTAGTTGTCCACATTCTCTTATCAGTCATATCACTGCACCAAAGTCCCGTGACTGTTTGAATAAAACATATCAAATATTTACAGTAATGTGCAAAGGTCAGACCACCAATCATTTGTTTAAGTTCCAGTCAAAATAGCTATTAAATACATTAAGTTATTTAGTTTTCAGCATCAGGGAAAAAGTAGGAACAAAAAATTGCACAGACCCACCAAAGACAGTATAATAATGATTTTTTTCAGTATTAATGGTGTCCAACTTTTGCCTTTATTACAGCTTCCATTCTTTTCAGGAGACTTGCTTTCAGTTTTTCAAAGAAATCTGCGGGAATGTATTGTTTACTTAGTAACAGCTTCTTGACAGCTCTGGTGCAAATCCCACAATCCTGTTTCCAAAAAAGTTGGGACACTAGGCAAATGTAAATAAAAACAAAATGCAATGATGTGCAAATCATTTAAACCTTATAATTAATTGGAAATAGAGCAAACGGCAACATATTATATGTTGAAACTGAGACATTTTATTGTTTTTTTGTTAAATATCATTTGTCGTCTGTTTTTTATTTACATTAACGTATATCTAATCTCCTCAGATCTATCACTATCTCACCTTTATCAACATTACGTATATAAACTCAGACGACACATGTAGGTTCACTGGGGGTTTTTAATAATAAAGAAAGTGGCTTTGTTTGTGTTTTAGATGTCTTATCACCATGACTGCAAAGAAAGTCAGTCAGTAAGTTAATCAGTACAATTAATCATTTGACAACACATGTCTTGTACTGAGAACACAGCCAAACTGTCTAAAGATGTCATTCTACATGTTCAGATTTTTAAACACAACTCTGCTGAGACAGACGAGCAACAAAGAAAGACACAGATCTCATGATCTAGCTGGCTAAGTTGTTTACCGTGGCTTATTAAATATTCCAGCAAAACAAGAGAAACCTTTCTCATAAATTGCGCAAATGGAACATTTAATGCACTTGACCTTTAAAGAGCAAATTGCATTTTATCCCCCCAACTCTGCTTCCTCAGCAGGAGAGGAGAGTGTGTCTCATCTGGAAAAGGAAGGAGAGTGACCTGAGATGGAGGTGTGTGGATGAGGAATTTTAACTTGTGCTTTGTGCTCAGTGAAAAGGAAGAATGACAAATGCTTTATGTCTCAGGGCGGTATGTGCCGAAGACTCTAAAGATTCATAAAACTCAGCACTAACAGCGCTACGCCATGCAAACTGTGCAGCACTGTAAATAAGAGCTATTTATAAAGTCACGGTGGTGGTGATTAGCACCCCCACGTCTTTTTAACACTGTGTTGTTTTCGCCTGTGTCCTGGGCAAGAGCCAATCAAAATGTAATGTATTCCACATGTAAATGAGCTCATGCATAATAAAGACCCATGGCCAGTGAAGCTCTGACTGGCTACCTAAAAGGACACGAAATGAAAAACAAACACACAAAAAAATTCTCAGAAACAAAACAAATTTTAAGCAAAGAAGTTCTGACAAATAACAGTAAATTGTTCGCTAAAGATGCACCAAACGTTAAACAACAGAAAAAGATATGGGAGACAATTGTGGAGCCTATAAACGTATATACTGTCAAAAGCGATGGCAGGACGAAAAACGAAATCTGAAAGTAAAAGCACCCAGATAGGAGCAGGCACAGCAAACCATTTAACTCTTAGTCAGGAGAACAAGTTTCTTTATCAGAAAATGTTGTTGAGACCAGAAAAAAAATGAGAAGAATAAATACAATTCAAATGATAACATCTTGAAGTTCTACTTTAGTTGTAGGAATTATATTTTAGCATGTAAGATTTAATTTCTTATTGGTAGGAAAATTACCCACTTTTTCCAATCTATTATAATTGCAGTAGTGCACTCTTAAAAAAGATGGTTCTTTAAGGGTTCTTTAGTAAAGAAAATGACTCTGTATAGAACCATGAACACTAAAAAGAACCCATTGCATTTTGAAGCGTTCTTTGCATCATTAAAGGGTTCCTCAGACTGATGGAGAATGTGCTGTAGATGGGTCTATATAAAACCTTTTTGAAAAGGGTTCTATAAAGCTCCAAAAGGGGTTCTTCTATTGTTACAAGCTACAATGGAAGAATCCTTTCTGAACCCTTTTTAAAAAGGTTTTATATAGAACCATCTACAGCACATTCTCCATCAGTCTGAGGAACCCTTTAATGATGCAAAGAACCCTTCAAAAAATTCTATATAGAACCATAAGTAGCATATTTGCCATCAATTTGAAGAACCCGTTCATGATGCAAAGAACAATTGATTCACGCAAGTGATTCATTGTTCTGTATAGAACTGTTTCCTTTCCTTTACTTTATTTACTTTAAGAACCCTTGAAGAACCATCTTTTTATGTACTCTTAACTAAAATTAATTAAAGTTTAACATGTTTAAATTTTTTCACAATATTAAAAATTTAATTCTAATTAGAGGTTTAACTTTTATTTCCTGTTTTTTGTAATCTCTGGAATTCAGCTTGTACATGTGAATATTAAACTTTGACTAGTAAATGTTTAATTCTTTTCATTCATTTAATTCAATTTTTATTTACAACTTCCAAACTGTACGAATCTCCTGTTAGCTGCACTGTGAAAAAAATGTAATTTATTAAAGTTATGCATTTTCCACTTATTATGAGGCAGCACATTTGGTGATACTTTATTAGATGAAGATGAAGCAAACACTCAACAGACTCTTAGTAACATGTCAAAAACATATGAGAGTTAGGGTTAGGCTTTGGGTAAGGCTGGGTAAGGTTAGGTTTTGCGTGATGGAAGTAACATATTAACAATACATCTACTTAATGTAAGTAATGTATCAACAGAACATCTACAAGATATTTACTTCAACATATTCAGATGCTTCACTACTGCTACTCCACTGATATGTTGTTGATGTGTTACTGATACTCTGTTAAGAGTTGATTAATCATCTACAATGGACCACTCCACCGCACCATGCTACCGTACCGTACATTTAGTGTTTTTTTCAGTAAGTTCAACGTAAATTGTATTGCTGATCTAACTGAGATGCAGAACTAAAAAATGTAGAGTAAGAAAACTTTTGACCAAAAGTTGAGAAGTTGACAGAGGAGAATCAGGTATAAGTTAACCAGCCCCTGTTAATCAAGTAAGCTAATTTAGCTAGCATTAGCCCACCAAATTTCCTTACTAAGGTAAAACATTTAGGTGCAAAGTTGCACTACGCGCTCCACTACCACCACCCCTCCCACTTTGTGAAAGAGACAATTGTTGCTGTTTTTGTTATGTTAGTGTTGTTGGTTGTGAGGTTAAGATATAGTATATGTTGATTGTGTTATTTTGTGTTGGGCTATGGTGAGATAGTGGGGTTTAGTAGTGTATCTACCATAAGGAGAACATGTATGACTAAAACCTGACCTGCCTGCTTCAAGGCTGTGTTTGTATGTGCCTCTGCTGTGTCTCCTTCTATGCTGATGCTACAGTATTGTAAAACAGATTCCGGTCCTAAAATCTGTGTCCAAAGCTGTTGTAAAATACTCTATGTACGCACAACAATGACCGCCTCCCAACCACTGAATTCTGAATTACTGTGGTAAATCTAAAAATCCTTGTGCTGTTTAGGGAATAATCTATGACTGTCACGCTGCTCACACAGTCCACTGAGCGTACTAATGGAATACGAACCTGGTTCTGTTTAAATTGAGGTGCTGAAAACTTATTTTCTTAACTAGAACTAGCTAATCAGCCAGCTAACAGGCTAAAAGATGATTAACAAGCTAAAAGATAGCTAACAGGCTGAACAACTCCTCCATTATTATCACAGGCTTCAAATTCAAGTACTTATTGTATGATTTACCATAACACTGGAATATAAAAGACTAAATAATATGTCACTTGAACGTCTTACATGCTCCAAATGTCCGTGTTTTAGTCAGATCTGCCTTGAGTAGTATTACACTTAGGCTGAATGTCTCCCTCCTTCCTTTGAAGTGCACTGTAAGATGTGAAATTCTAGCTCCTACACCCTAATCATGCACTGTCTGTCCAGTATGGACAAGGCCGAATCATTTTGTTAGCTGTTATATGCATTGTTGGGGTGCCAGGGCAGTATTTTAATTCCTATGTAGCACACTATGTAGGGAGGAGGGAGCCATTTGAGATTCAGCAACAGTGTGGGGAAAAAGGGATGTGTGGTACTGTTAGCTTGGTGCTAAATACAACTGGAAATTGCATAGAAGTACTAATGGATATTAGCATTGTCCTCTTGGTTGTAATTCAGTGAGCGAAAAGTACTTATGAAGAGAATGTGCAGCAAGAAATGATATAATAGTTTTATTACTCTGAAATAACTGCAGGATACTAGGATGGGCAACTGAATGTTTGTGTCCTCTTTTAGAAGTCCATGGCATATTAATAATAACTTAATTACACTTTGAAAAAATGTGTATTTTATCATAATTTATGTTGTCTGCCATTTTATAAAGCCACTTCACACCATGTGTTACAGTGATTTATCATGGGAAACTAAGTTTTACTCCACTTCACATCGTACCCTCTAACACCCTCACCTCTAATAAAACTACTGTAATGTGCGGCGTCTCATGGCTTATTGCTTTATTTTACCCTGTATTTTTGCCAGGTGGTTTTGTAATATGTCTTGTTTTGAAATTGAGATTATTGTGCAGAAACAACTCTTGGAATCGACTTCATTGGTTCTCATCCCTTGGAATCAGAATTCTTCACTTTCTTTTCTGAAATCAAGCAGCCCTACAGGAAAGCATGCAGGCGTTTTCACGTTTTTTCGTGTTGGTGTTTCCAGGACAGCAAGTGTGAGAAATGTCTCACTATCACCCACAAACACACACACACACACATCTGCATTGCCATGGCAGCTGCGACCCTTCCACAGGTCAAGATGAAACATGCAGGTCTGATGAAATCGAGTGCAATGAAGGAGAAAATGACTGGCATTTAGTGCGTGTGTGTGTGCGCGTATGTTTGTGGAGGGTTTATGTAGAAACAGAATGTCCTGGTTAATGTTCTGCTGTGGCACCTCAGGGCTCAATCCTACATCAGCTCGGCACAGCCATCCCATAATAGAGCCTGAGATGGCATTTGTGACCTCCTTATCTGCCTATAGAGGAGTATATTTCAGCTAGATTTACATCTAAATGCCTTCTCTCTAAATTGCCTCTGCGTCGAAAGGGGACTGGACTCCATCAAAGTTCAGAAGAGAACATGCACAACCACGAGTTCAGGCGTAAGAGTGGTTGGCTGGTTTAAGTCAGCTTAAAGGGTGCATGTCCTACATTTTTTGAGTTTTACAAAAAACGAAAACATGTCCTACATTTTTTTTCTTTCTCTGAGGTCCACTATAATGTTTGTATAGTTATATTCATTTTTTTACATGAGCATTCACTAACCTCTTTTCAGCCCTCAGAATTAAACAAACTGCTTTTATTTTTGTACCTTTATAGTGATTTTATAACCAAAATCGAATTTTTACCCTCTTACCGCATATCTAGCCAATATGACGTTTTTTGCCTGAAATTTGCTTCTTTAGTTTTTCACAGGTGTTACAAAGCTAATGTAGCTAACAACTAATGAAAGTTTATAACTACCAGGTTAGCATCATCAAAACTGCATGCCTACTTCAAACAGATTTCAATTATTGAGATGTAAGCAATGTCATCCAGGGTGGTTTAATGTGTAATGATTAATTGTAGAGAAACTTACTGACTCTGGATTTCTATACAGTGGTGGTGATAGGAACCAGGGGTCCCGATGTCTACAACACAAATATAGCCCTTTTATTTACTATCCAAAACAACCAGAGAACCTTCATGTATCTTCTGGGTTTGTACATGCAATGTTGATGATGGTATGTTAGTGGTAAATCTGAAAAATTAAGTTTTTTGAGTCCTGTTTTGTCTTGCAATACCCTGCATGTCTCTGCTTTGCATGTTTTGAAAACTATTATGGTGGCTCTGAGGTCTGTGTGGTTGCCAGCTCATTAGCATATCCCATGGAAGCGCCTACATGGTGTAAAACTGTCCGTCTTGCCTTAGTTAGCCATGTGCAGTATTTTTTTCATGTACTGAAATGTTGTATGTGGTTAGTCACATACAGCTAGCCAGTGAGTTTGATTGATAGCTGTTTACCTCACTGTTCACATGAAAACCAGCTGAATCCATAACCCCCTGCTGTTTAGGCCTTTTGGGCCAGTTGGCTTGGCTAACTAACAAACATTATGCTCATTATGCTCTGAATTAAAAAGAATTTCTATTGGGTCACCATGGTTATTGGTTCTTTTCTGTGTGGCAGAGTTGGTATCTGACTTGGTACGTTTCTCAGACCATTTGACATTAAACCACTTCTATTTTAACCACTTAACTATTTAATTATGCAGAAACTTAAAAAAACTGGTGGGATCTAAAATAGACTTGCTTATGTGGCAAACATTATCATTATCTGTCACTATATGACACACTGTTGTCTATATTAATGGACAAAAGTACAGTGCTTAGCTAAAAACAGTATAGCAACCATTTTGTCTGCTTTTGGTTCAGTTTTTGTTCATGTTTATAGAAAACAGTATGTCACACAATGCCTGAAACCACATAAACAAGTCTACTGATTTGATGCAAGCGAGTGAGGATTCAGCCATGTAGTTAGGATAACCTGGTGGGGTATAAGGTTGCATTACTTGTTAGCTACATTAACCTTGTATCTCCAGTGCAAAAACTAAAAAAACTTCAAATGGCAAAAATGTTTGGTCTGCTTCTATTTGGGGTAAAGGGTGAAATGTTTGAGTTTTGGCCAAACTACCACTTTAAATACAACCCCAAATCCAAAAAAGTTGGGAGGACATCACAGAAACAATGAGTTCAGAACATATATGGACCATATGGACTCGGTAGTGAATGGTACATTTTGAAATGTTCCAAATCTTTAAAAATGTCTCCATATTATTTAAAACCCATTTATTTACAAATGCGAGGGAAATTCAGTTTCCCATATGAGCTCTTCAACCAATGGTATAAGTTCTGTGCTCAGCTTTTGATTTTCTAACCCTAATCTACTTCTAGTTTACAAGTGTCCCACACTGCAAGAGAAAATGTTGCTGCTAAATAACAAAACTATATTAGGGGGAAACATCATTTCACAACAAATCATGTATCTCAGTTTGGTTCTCGCTTTGTCAATATTCTTGGAAACAACAAACAATTGAATCATTTTTAACAACAAGAACATCATGAATAATCTTTTATCAGTAAAAATGGCAGTAAATATGTGATAACAGTGATCATCAGCATCCTCCAAACAGTCCCAGACTGACAGGGTGAGACAGCAGTGCGCTAGCACAAGCTGTGCCAGGAAACAATGCAAAATAAGTCATAGAAAATTGTCTGTATAAACAAAACACTTCATTATACTAGCAGTGCAACTCATATGACAAATGAGTGACTTACAGTCAGCTATCATCAACTAAAAGACTGTCACTCGCCTCAGCATAATCCTGATTTCTACACTTCTGAGAAGCGTATCCAGGCAGAGCAATCAGAACAAAAGAAACTTAGCGGCACTAACCTGGCATGACACAGAACTAAGAGGCTTCATCAGGAATCCTTCAGCAGAGAAGCATCCTCTGATGGGTTTTCAACCTGCACCCAGCACTGTAGTACAGTTTGAGGTACAGTATATGGAGTTTAGGGCCACTCAGAGAGTCCAGCGTCTGCAGACAGTGAAGGACTGGAGAACTGGACGCTGCAACAGATTGGGGAAAACTGCGTCCGCACAGCTAATTTAAAAGAACTGCTGATGTCTTCATTAATACTTAAAGACTGTCTGCAGAGCAATAACTACCAGCACAAAAACACCATAATGGGCAGAAGAGCCAAGGCCTGCTAGAGCTGCTTTTAGAGTGCAAAACACCAGGAAAAAAACTGTTAATGGTGCTGTCATACAGGAGTCTGGAGTGTGATACTGTATTTCACCCCAAATGCACTCGACCACAGTTATGCTGTGTCAAACTCTATCACAATTTATTTCTCTCTGCTCTAAACAGTCTCTGAATGCCAGTAGCATCAGAGCTACAAACAGTGAGGGGAATATGTGGGACAATGGAAGTGGAACATTGGCAAACAAAGCTCTTTGGCATTTTATGGACAGTATAAGGCCGCTGTACCTGTCAAATGGACATTTCCTCAATAACTCTGCACAACCAGCATGGGATGTAAATTGGGCGTCACAAGTTTGGGGACACCTTGCTTTTCTAAATGCTTTCAATAAGTTAGCATGTGTTCTTTGTCTGCTCACAGTAGCTTAATGTCTATCAAAGAAAGCTGTTGTTTTTTTTTCACAAAAACTGTGAAAAGTGAAGGGACAATGACACCAAAGTCCATGCATTCGATCCTGGAGTCAGCACTCAAACCTTTCAGATGTTTAAACCACGTTTGTGCTAAAAGAGCTGCGCTATGAGCTTTTGACAACAGTTTGGAAAAGAAAACTGTCAAATCATTCCTCAGGCAAAACCTGCTCCTCATGACAAGGAAGATACTTTGATGAACATGAAGCTAAGTGTTGAAGATAAATATACCCAAAGGAGTAGTAGCTGTTTTATGCCGGCAAAGCGTACTGTTAGAAAAATATATGCATGTATATTTCTTTGCAGCCAAAACATGTCCACATATCTGATGTCTTAGTACCAAAATTCTAACATACATTTACTCCTATGCAAATACAGTTGTGAGCAAAAGTTTGAACATCCTTAGCCAAATTACATGTTTTGTTGTTTTTCTAAGTAATAAGATAACATCTTCTATAGGGTACAAACTTAAAAACTGTATTTTTTTCAGCAATTTTTAGTGCACAATTTCTATTTATTTTCTGAGGGTAAAATATCGGAAACAAATAATAATACATAAAGCACAAAATGTGCCATAACTTTTGCACAGTCCACATTTTAAGATTTAATTATTTCCCTAATGTGTTAAATTCAACAAATGAACAGTAATTGCGTGTTGAAATGTGCAAAAGTGTATTCTCTGCTTATATGAATAGAAATGTATGGGCATGCATTTTTTATATGTGAAATGCATGTCAAACACATTGTTATATTTTAAAATGTATTCCAAAGACTAAATTATATGAAAAAAAGAAAAATTTTTAAGTATGCTTGAAACTGTATTTTATGCTTATTTGTTGTTGTCCATATAGGTGTAGAGGGAATATTAACTTCTTTTCATTTAGAAAATCAACAAAACATGTCATTTGACCAAGTGCGCCCAAACTTTTGCACATGACTGTATACATGGGGTCAAGTATTTTTAATGACACTAAATTTATTTTATAATGTCAGCGACATCAAAAGAGTTTTATCTTTACTTCCTTAAGAAATACTTACATTTTTGGCCACAATCACCGAAGGTATTTTTGGAGAAAAAAAAGAGTAGCATTTGATGAAAAGAACACCTTGCCAGCTGTTAAGTATGGAAGTGGATCTATTATGCTTTGGCCTTGTGTGGCAGCCAGTGGCAAACATTGCACTGATAGAAGGAAGGATCAATTCCACTAAATATCAGCAAATTCTCCAAGCAAATGTGACACAGTCAGTGTTAAGGAAAGCTAAAAAAAACTGGCTTCTACAACAGGATAATGATCCAAGACATGCATCAGAATTCACCATATACTACTTCAACAAACGCAAACTGAAGCTTTTGGAATGGCCCTCACAGTTCCCTGACTCGAACATCAATAAAAATCTGTGAGTAAGTCTTAGACATGCTGTGCATGCAAAATGGACCATGAACACTGACACATGAGTGGGTGTAAATCCCTAAAACATGAATAGTAACAGTTCTAGCTACAAAAAGTGTTTGCAAGCTGTGAAATACGTCAAAGGGGATGTTACTAGAAATTGACTCTGTAGGGGTGTCCAAACTTTTGCCACAATTACCAGCAAATATGTGTGCTGTATTTGTTTTTCCATATGGGGGGGATTTTAGCATGTAAACATAAATGCCAATTTATCCACATATACACCAATATATTGAAATACATGCACATATATGTAGATCAAATATATGTTAGAGCATCTAATTTTAATATGAACATATATTTTGTTATTTCTTTTACACAGGGGGTTACATACCTAGCTAAAACGTAGCAGAGAAAACAAGTTCAAAAGAATGCAAGAGGTCCCCAAACTTTTGATGTGTAGTGTAAGAGGGATATGTAGGTTGAGTGATGTCCTCTATCTTTAGATACCATTTTGTCCTGTTTCATAGCAGGTATGCAGTTCCAGCTGGGCTCAGCTGTTTTAGCTTGGAGCCGGTAGCTTTCCAGCTGCTAACTTCACGTGTGACTACACAAGCAGGTCAAAGCTCCTGTCAACATGACATGACAGTTTTATTGAAGCCATTTAGTAGATACAGGAATTCTGTTACACTTTAAAGGAAATTACATGTAAATATCTGTTTTCTCAGCTCTCTGTCCTGGTTCAGGTTGTAATGCTAGATTAATGTGGGTTAACACTCTTTTTCAGTCACAGCTGTAACCCGTTATGTAGCAGCCATGCACATAAAAGCCCGGCCTCAAAACCAGCGGGACATCAATAGTGACTCAACTGGGAATTCGACCAAAAAGCCCTGGGGCCCTGCTGGCTAAATCACAAGCACTCCATCACTGTGAAGTCCCCAATGCAATTCAGAGAGATCTCACGTTCTGGCAATATATCCAGGTTGATTGCAGCCCAAACCTCAGTGGATGCATTCATGCAGCCGGCCTGCATTGTGAAGGCTCTTTGTCAAGACACTACACCATCAATTAACAGCCCCACACTGCAGGCGTGAGTGCACCTGAAGCCTTCTGGCCTTCATTCATTACCAGAGTGCACGGTTCAAAGGCGCCATAAAGAGAGCCACAATGTCACAATGCATACACTGCTGCTTTCCCTCCAGCTGACCGCCAGCTTTCAGCACAAACACAGAGGCCTAGCTTTGGGAAAGGACCTGCAGCAAAATATCCACCTTCTGAAAGCAAAAATAGCCTGTAAATTTCTCTTTCAGGAGCCAAAAGTCTAATTTACACAACTTTCCCCTTACCCTAGTTCAGGGGTCGGCAACAGGCAGCTCTTTTCCTGCCCTGTTGCGGCTCCACAGCACAATTAGATTTTTAGGTAAAAATAAAATAACCATCTTTTGCAGTAAAATAAAGCTCTGCTGATCGTTCAGACACAGTTTTAGCAATAAATGGTCTTAAATGCTGGAATTAATGTAGCCTATAACTGCAAATTCTCTCATTTTTAACCTTGAAGATTGGTGCGCAGACTGCTGGTCACCATAGCAATGCAGACTTGCCTAGCTAGTAGCTAACAAAAAGGCAAAGAGAAAGATTTAAGACAAACATTGATCATTTGGAGACAAATGGACTAATTTGCACTTATAATCACTCCAGCTGGTTTCCTGATACGTTAAATCTGCAACGAGAAACTATCAAACACTAAAAAGTCAAGAAGCTAAATTCAGCTTCTCGTTCGCCAGCTTCTTGTTTGAACTTTCACGTTCACAAAAATTGAAGCTGGCGAATGCAAGCTGACTTTGGCCTCTTAAAAGGACGAGCGTTAAGAGACATTATACAAGAAACTATTCTACTTTTGTGAGTTTCCTGCCGGAGATGCGAGAGAAGCAGCTATAGCTGCACTAAAGCTTAAAGCAGAGCAAAGTAAGCGTTTTAGTTTACATTTTTAACTTATTTTTAACTTGTACCACATACTGAGACATATTTACAGCCAAGATGGCAAAAGGGACACAGAATGTTGTGGCTCCCAAAGTGGTTTGATTTTTGTTAAGAGGATTTTGTTGAATGGCTCTTTTTAACATTTGAGTTGCCGACCCCTGCCCTAGTTGATCAGCACTGACGTGTCTGTTGTCATTTGTGGAGCTACAAGGCTAATGAAGCTAACAAGTACTACTACTTGATAAGCACAATTCAAACTACAAGCCTAAATCATCACAAAACTAAAGCCTGAAATCAGTTCAGTTTAGGACCCCTGTTATGAAAAATCAAACATTCTGATTTTGAAGTTTGGTGCAGTCTGTAAACATTCAAAGTGTAACATTCACTCTCCAGCCCATACTGTCATTATATAAAAACTAAGCTGTAAGAATGGTGTGAATTCCTTGTTTATTCCTTGTTTCTGTAAAATCACAAACGCCAATGCATATGAAATTATTCAGCCTAGAGCAGTTTCTTATTCACATTAACGCAAGGTGTTCTTCAACTTCCGCTGCTTTTTAAATAATGCACAGTACAGACAAAGGTCATTCACATATATCACTCCTAAAGACATTGTTAAATGAATTGCCTGTTTAATTAAGGAATGAAGAGAGGTTGGAAAATGGTTATATAAAAAATGAATTACGAATGTCATATCTCTGTTGTCGGAAGTTTTCAGTTGTTTTTCAGTTTTTCAGTTTTTGACATAATTTGAAAATACTTGTTACTCTTTACATTGTATGCAAATTTCATGATGAATGGACTAAAAGAAATGACCCAAAATGACATAGAAAAAAGTCTGGTTCCATTGACTTGCATTAAAAGTAGAGTAGGTTTTTTCCTTCTACTGTAAAGTTATCATTTGGGGGATACGAGGATTTCTTCCGACAACAGTGATATACAAGAAAATACAAGAAACATGTAGGATACAGGTCCTTTAAGTAATCTGTAAAAGGTAATGTATGTATATGCTTTTAAAACTGGGTGTAAACATGATGCATAGCTAAAAACAGTAGTAGCAGCCATCCTGAAGCCCCTATTCTGTTAATTTTTGTTTATTTTTATCAATAACAGTATGTCATACAGTGTAGACACCACATCTATGTGAGTTTGCTCAATAACTCGACATGGTTTTAAGCAAATGTGTGATGATTTAGGTGTATGGTTGGCATAACGCTAAACTAGTGCCAATAAATATACATTTGCTAGACTTGTAGCTTTTTCACAAACCAAAAAAAAGAAAAACGTTTAAGACCACTGATTTAGACTAAAACCAAATTTACTGTTTCCCCTTACCCAAAATATAGTCTACTCGCCAAGACATGTTTGGTGTCTTAGGTTTGCTTCCTTAATTTTACACTGAAGACTTATGTAGCTAACAAAAACTTGAAGCTTATACCTTACCAGTTAGCACTGTGCTAACTGCATGGCTAAATGATTACATATTTGTGTTGAAATGTGTCAAGTTGCTAAGTAATCTCTAATAGACTGGCCTCTGTGGTTTCTGCCACTGTATGACATACTGTTGTCTAAAGGACAAAAGAATCATGAGCTAAAACAGTAGCAGTTATCTTGAAACCTAAAGTTTGTCTGTACTTTTGTTCATTTTTATACAACCCCAGTTCCAAAAAAGCTGGGACGCTGTGTAAAATGTAAATAAATGTAAATAAAAAGAGAATGCAATGATTTGCAAATCTTATAGACTCATATTTTATTCACAATAGAACATAGAACACATATCAGATGTTGAAAGTGAGACATTTTACCATTTGCAGCAACGCATCTCAAAAAAGTTTTAACAACAGTCTGTAAACGTCTGGAAAGTGAGGAGAGTAGTTGCTGGAGTTTTAGGAGAGGAATGTTGTCCCATTCTTGTTTGATGTAGGATTCTAGCTGCTCAACAGTCCTGGGTCTTCTTTGCCAGACTTTTCATGCTAAATGTTTTTTTAGTGGTGAAAGGTCTGGACTGCAGGCAGGCCAGTTCAGCACCTGGACTCTATTTCTGTGAAGCCCTGCTGTGATGATGTGATTTAGTATTGTCTTGCTGAAATATGCATGGCCTTCCCTAAAAGAGACGTTGTCTGGATGGGAGCATATGTTGTTCTAAAACCTCTATATCCTCTACATACTGTTCAGCTTTGATAGTACCTTTCCAGATGTATTAGCTGCCCACGTCATAGGTGCTAATGCAACCCCAAACCATCAGAGATGCAGGCTTTTGAACTGTGCGCTGATAAAAAGCTGGATGGTCCCTCTCCTCTTAAGTCCGCAGGAAACGGCATCCATGGTTTCCAAAAAGAATTTCAAGTTTTGATTCATCTGACCACAGAACAGTTTTCCATTTTGCCTCAGTCCATTTTAAATGAGCTTTGGCCCAGAGAAGACGGTGGCGTTTCTGGATCATGTTGACATATGGCTTCTTTTTTGGCATGGTACAGCTTTAACTTGCATTTGTGGATTGCACAGTGAACTTTGTTCACAGACAACGATTTCTGCAAGTGTTCCTGAGCCCATGCAGTGATTTCCACTACAAAATCATACCTGTTTTTAATTAAGTGCCGCCTGAGGGCCCAAAGATCTCAAGCATCCGATATTGATCATCGGCCTTGTCCCTTGTCCCCATTTTCTGAATCCTTTGATGATATTATGTACTGTTGATGGTGGGATATCTAAAATTCTTAGCAATTTTACATTGAGGAACATTTTTCTGAAATTGTTCAACAATTTTTAGATACAGTTTTTCACAGGTTGGTGAACCTCTGCCCATCTTTCTTCTGAGAGACTCTGCCTCTCTAAAATGCTTGTTTTATACCCAGTCATGTGAGTTAGTTGCAAATTGCTCCTCCAGCTGTCTTTTATTAGTACCACTTACTTTTTCAGTCTTTTGTTGCCCCGCCCCAACTTTTTAGAGATACGTTGCTGCCATCAAGTTCTAAATGAGTTCTAAATGTTTTTCATGAAATGGTAAAATGTCTCACTTTCAACATCTGATATGTGTTCTGTGTTCTATATATATATATATATATATATATATATATATATATATATATATATAGATAGATAGATAGATAGATAGATAGATAGATATAGATATATTAGTGTGTGTAGACCCCTGGTTCCTATCACCACCACTCCAGGCACAAAACATGCCTTGGTTGATATTTGAGGCTATATTTGAAGTAAGATGGAAATTGGGCAATGTCAGTGGTTTAAACACTGAAGAGTGGCTATGCAGGATTTGAGAGTAGAGCTGCGTGGTCCCACAGCCATGTTTAATCTCTGGGTTTGCTCTGTGTGAAGAGGAAACACTCAGTATAAGAGAACTGAGGTAAGTGATAGTGTGGGAGGGATTTGGTGAGGATGTCACAGCAGGTATCATCTCAGCCTGGGCCTGCAGCCGGGCTCACAGCAACAGGGACCGGGAACATGTCTGGCTCCCTGGATCATCTCTTCATGCTGCAGAGCTGATCTGATGGCAGTCAGAATTGGTGGGTATTTTGTGTTGGTGGCTGGTCTGCAAGAGACTGCACAATCACTTGCATGGAAAAAGAGTCATGGAAAAGCTGTTTTGAATTTAACATCTATTTTTGTGTTACTTACAATACAAAATTTGGATATCTGACCAAATGCATATGTTTCATAATCTCAAAGAGATTTTGATTCAAAGATTGAGTCTTAAATTTGTTTCTAAGACAAAAATTACATAAAACTGTAATAAATAAATAAACAAATCCCTTCTATGAGTCGTAGTGTCCAAAACTTTTGACTAGCACTGTGTACTTTTTATCTGGCATTCACTGTTCGGAAAACATATTTGATATGCCGTCATATGAACCTCATGCCAAGCCATTATTTGTATAAGTATATAAAGGTATAGAGTCCATTTCTTAAAGAATCAACAGATCACTGCCCCAGATTAACCCTCACCATTAGCTTCTAAATGAGAGAGTGCAGAACAGCCACAGCGGCTAGACTTATTCATTTAGTCCCTGCCACCTGCTTTAACACAAACACTGAACCCAACACAGAAGATTAATTGCTCAGGTATCTTGAGTGAAATAGACTGAATTGAAATACCAAACCACAAGAGGGCACTGAGCCACCCAACTGGGCCTGCACATCTCTTATTAAAACATTAATTATTAAACAGCCTCAGAGGCATTGTTATTGGATTTAATTGCCTAATTATATGAGCTTATGTAACTAGCCCACACCTTGGCCCCAGTTACTCTCAGAAAGGTACAGTGTAATGTGAACACTGAGGGTGAGCGCAGCCTGCATACGTTAGGCTACTGCAGGCTTGGTCTAACGTAACACAATACAGGTCAGTGCATGCTAGCATTAAAACCATCAAGAAAATGCTTTTAGTGTACAATAGCAGTAAATAGTCACTGAATTACACATTGTGAAAGAATGCACCAGAAAAAAGCAGATGAGTGTCATTTGCATTCAAGCTTATTCAGCAGTGTATAAACGTTGGCATGCTCCATTTTTCCAATGTACTCCAATGAAGCATTATAAATTACAAGGTCTTTATGAAAAGACATTGAATATCAAAAGAAAAATGGCATTCTGTAAATCAAGATGCGTCACAACGGGTCATCATCCATTATTCACTGGGCCATATGTTCCCAGGGCTCTTTATTTTCTCATCAAAATGTCTAGAAAATAGCCCTATGCCTTAAATATAGGCCCTATGTTTCCAGAGCTCCATGTTTCTTCTTTGTAAGTCTGGGAATAGTTCTATATTCCCAGGGTCCTATATTTCCAGGGCCCTATATTCCCAAGGCCCTATATTCCCAGGCCTCAGATGCCTCATTGAAAGTTTCTAGGAAACAACTTAATGTTCCCATGGTCCCATGTTTCAGTCCCAAGTGTCCTTAATCAGGTTCTTCAGAACTTGACCAGATGCCATTCTAATCTAATGCAGCATTCGTTTGGTCTATTCCTTAATATTTTAAAACTATGACATTTCATTTATCACTTTCAAACTGAGTTTTATATCAGAAACTACTTCATCTGTTATAGATGAAGTATGATGTATCATGTACTGTGAAAAATGGTACGTCAGGTCAACCTTAAAAAATGCTACATATTGTAACAAGTATTTACTTGGGTTGAATAAAAGTGAATTTATCTGGTACCACATTAAGTCGTTTTTTTAGGTTGAACTGACAAGTCATTTTTTAGGGCCCTGGGAAGGTAGGGCACTGGAAACATATGGCACTGGGAGCGTAGGGCACTGGAAGCATAGGGCACTGGGAACATAGGTATGCTCCCTCCCAAAGACTGTAAGTTTACCTTCTGAAGGAACCAACTGGAATCATTTGTAGCTGCATGAGTCACTGAAAACTCTGAATCAGCATGTTACCTGGTGGTTGAGAGTAAAAAACTCAATGTGGAAAAAAGCCAGCAATTTAAATTTAAATGCCTGTGTAAAGCAATGGTGTCAAAAGAGATTTTACATCTCTTCGCACTCTTGCGCTAATGCTAATGTGCCTACGTAGCATTTCCTCCAGCTGACTGCAGTGCTATATGTCAAACATGTCTCACAGCCAGGGCTTTTATGGGCTGCTAAAGGTTTTTGTCAGATTTAGCGGCTTTTGGCAGCATTGACTTCTGTGGCCTAAAGTCACATGACGGCTTATTCAGCACTAGCAGTAGGTCTGCTAGTTTAAAACCTGTGAGAGAATAACCAGAAAAGGAGAAACATGCTAATCAGAGACGAGGTTGGTGTTCTAGTATATGCATTACAGGTTCTTATTAAGAGTTGACATACTGCAGGCAGGTGAGGTACCAAACAACATCAGTGTGCTTTTGAATGCATTAACAATCATAAGTACCTCCCAGCCATGCACCATTTTCCATTTGAAGGTAAATTGGCAGCACAATTACTAAAAGACTCTGCAGACTAATTGGCTGTGTTTATGCAGCCATATTTCCCATAGAGTAGAAAGGCACTTTTATTATCACCTAGTTGAGTAAGAGCAGCCTCCTTATTTAAGGACTTCAAACATTGTTCATCATTGTGTGTTTGCATCACGTTTTTTCCGCTGTAGATAATTCATTTCACATTATAGACAAAGCAGTTCTGTTCCATATAATTATCTGTGATTATAAAGTAACACCACGTGCCAGACTGATTCATCTCCATTATAAAAGCCATGGCTCGAACGCAGCATTTTTAGAGATCAAAAGTGGACTTCAGATCATTCTTCACCATCTCCCTCACCAGCTTTTTTTTATAAAAACCCTTGCTTCCTCTAAGCCTTAACTGATGGGGCGCAAGCGAAAAAAGAACAGATCAAATGAAACATTCAGGAGAGCCCAAAGTTCAACCTCACTAAAGCATTAAAAAGGGAAGTGCATTTGTCTTGTGTCCAATTTAAAGCGATAGAAGTCAAAAGCTTTGCAGCAGCTCATGAATTTTTAAAGGATCAATATCTCTCTGTATGGCTGCTACTGATTCCTGGCTCTTGTTAATTTCTTATGCTTAAATGGTTTGCCCCGGTTTACTGAAGCTGAATTATATTTATATATACAGTACAAGATATCATTTACATCAAGTCCTGAATTGTACTCCCTTTCAGATTATTAAGCTTTTGGCCCTCAGAGTGAATGAAATTTCCAGTCAGTGGAAACTCTAATGGTGTATTGCGTAATTCCTAATGCTTTAATCTGAATATTTGGAACCGAACAATCCAGCTGGAAAGCACTGTAGGCTAATATTATCTTGAACCAACATGTTATGGAAGTGATCAGGAAGGACCTACTTCAGCATTGCTCAAGCTGACTGCAAGCGCCCCTTACATAATGGAATATAATATCGAGAAGCAGCGTCTGTAAGAATTATTTCACACAAGCACCAGCTTAAAGCATTTGTCTTTACAGGGAGAGCATTACAGTCTCAAAACATGCACACATGGGAATCGTTTACGCTTATTTCAGGAAATCATTTTCATTCCTAGGGGCAGTCACTATTGATCATAAGCCTTAATTCCAAAAAAGTTGAGACAGTATATGAAATGCAAATAAAACAGAATGCAGTGAATTATAAATCTACTTTGACCTGTATTCAAATGAAAGCAGTACAAAGACACAATATGTAATGTCTTACCTTATTAATGTCATTGTTTTCTTGTAAATAAACACTCATTCTAAAATTGATGCCTGCAAAACTTTCCAAGAAAAGTTGGTCAGGGGCAATTTAAGACTAGGAAGATAGATAAACACATGATGCAATCAAGCTTGAGTATAAAAGAAGCTTCCGGAAAGGCCTAGTCTTTCATAGACTAGAATGGTTCGAGGTTCGACACTTTGCCAAAAATCCAACAGTTTACACATAACATTCCTCAGAGAGCGATTGCAAGAATTTTAGGTATTTCACTCTCTACATGCATAATAACATCTCTGTGCATAAAGGACAAACTGAGAGTGAAATTTCTGAACCAATCCAACATCTTTTGAAGGTAGAGCTCACAGCTAGGGGTGATGGTGTACTTATCAACACTGTCCAACAGACAAGAAGTGAGTCATTCTATGGAAACGTCCATTTTTGTGTCCCTAGCGTTTACAGATATATGACACTTGAAAAACTTGTTAGGGTTACAATTAACTTAACTGCAATAATCTATACATGAGTATGAAATATATGATTTAAATGACATAAAGAAAACAAGTGCCAAATAACGGTTATAAAATACATAATAAAAGCTGTGGTCCCTAGGAGTCGTGTCACTGGTGTTACTGCGTAACAAAAATCTATTATTTTGATATAAAAATCACACTGATGACTGATAACTTCCTTTTACTTGTTTTCTGAACAGCTATTAAGAAAAGCACATGGTAAGTCCACTGCGTCTTCTGTTATCAGAACTTTTCTCATTTAGCTCATGATTTCATATGAAGCTTTTAGTTGAGGTCACTGCTATGACCTACTTTATTCTTAGGTAATTGTGAAACAATAGAATACAAATGGATTAAATTACATATTTTAGTGGATATTCCATGATTGACAACATGTGGTTTGATGCTCTGCAGCAGCCATTTTGTAAAATGCATTTTTCATTAAAAATGTCACTGTTACTGTCTGTGGCGTTACCTTTCTTATGTGTAACAACAGTTAGGATCTGTAACACCCGTGACTCCTATGGGTAGATTAAAAAGTGGACATTTCGATAGCATGACCCAATTCTGTTGTTAGCCGGATTACTGTAATGTAATTGTCATCTGGAAAAGTCCCCCCCACAAACTTCATTTAAGAATGTAGATGTGTGTTGTGTGTGCAGAGAACACACCACATGCAGTACAGTTACATATTACCTCTTGAAACAGAAAAAAACATCTGGTTAAACTAGACTAGTCTTCCAGGATATCACTGGGCAAGTAATAAAAGTTGACGATGGGTTACCAGCTGTGGTCTTTGTTGTTTACTATTGCAACAATACAAATAGAGTTAAAGTGATGTTGAAAGAAATGGAAGTCATGTCTGAGAAAAGACAAGCTCTCAGATTTGTATTCAAACTATGTACCTTCATGCTGTCACAAACTACCCCCTCCTGAGCCTCTGCGGTGGTGCATATGGCTAGGCCATGTGCTTTTGTTTGTTTTCGTCTCCAGCTCCACCCACTCCTCCATTTCACACAGCTGCAGTTGATCCTGGACTCATTAAGACTCCCATATAAACCCCTTTGTTTGGCCTGTTTGTTTGTGAATTCTCTGTTGTTCCTTACTGAAAGCTGTGGGGTTTCCCTGTGTTGTTTCCCTGTGTTGTTTCCCTGTGTTGTTTCCCTGTGTTGTTTCCCTGTGTTGTTTCCCTGTGTTGTTTCCCTGTGTTGTTTCCCTGTGTTGTTTCCCTGTGTTGTTTCCCTGTTTTGACCCTTGACTTGTCTTTCTGTTTTTTAACTGCGGATGTGTCTCTGATGCCTGCATGTTTTGATGGTAAGTTACCCTAAATAAAGCTATTTTGCACTTGCAACCTGCCTCAAGCCTTACGTTGCACATGCCCACTAAAGTTTGTTCGAAAAGGACTCTCATTGTCTGCAACAAACAACAATGATGTTAAAAATAGATAAATACAGTGTACTTACCACTGAGCAATGGCATGAACTTTGTCCACAGCTATTCCGACAAGCCGCTGAGGGAAAAAGTCTGTCTGAAAATGCCCGAAGCAACTGTCTTGTCCGTTTCTGTGCTGCGACCTGTGTATGCAGCTAAAATCCCCTTTGCATTTAAGAAGACAAACCTGCTCCTCCATTATGGACAGTAATACAACCCCATTTCAAAAAAAGGCTGGGAAGCTGTGCAAAATGTAAATAAAAACAAATTCAATGATGTGCAAATCATTTAAACCCTATATTTCTTTGAAAATAGTACAAAGACAACATAACTGTTGAAGCTGAGAAATTTACTGTTTGCTGAAAAACATGCCCAATTTGAATTTGATGCCAACAACACGTTCCAAAAAAGTTGGGACGGGGCATGTTTACCACTGTGTTTCATCACCTCTTTTAACAACACTCTGTAAGCATTTGGGAACTAAGGAGACCGACTGCTGTAGTTCTGAAAGTGAAATGTTTTCCCATTCTTGCTTAACATAGGATTCTAGCTGCTCAACAGTTCAGGGTCTCCTTTGTTTTATTTTTCATTTTATAATGTGCCAAATGTTTTCAGTGGTGACAGGTCCGGACTGCAGATAGGTCAGTTTAGCGCCCGGAGTCTTAATATGGAGCCTTGCTGTTGTGATATGTGCAGAATGTGGTTTGGCATTGTCTTGCTGAAATAATCAAGGCCTTCCCTGAAAAAGACGTTGTCTGGATGGCAGCATGTGTTGCCAAAACATGTATAAATCGTTCAGCATTAATGGTGCCTTTACAGATGTGCACATCACCCATGCCATGTGCTCTAATACACACCTAAAACATCATGAATATTGGCTTTTCAACTGTGTGTTGATAACAAGCTGAGTGGTCTTTAGCCCAGAGGACACATTGTCCATGATTTCCAAAAAGAAATTCAAATGTTGATTCGTCAGACCACAGAATACTTTTCCACTTTAACTCAGTCCATTTTAAGTGAGCTTGGGCCCAGTGAAGGTGGCAGCATTCCTGGATCCTGTTTATATATGCTTTCTTCTTTGTGTTTGAGTTTTAATTAGCATTTGTGGATGCAGCAATGAACTGTTTTCATAGACAGTGTTTTTCAGAAGTTTTTCTGAGGCCCCGCAGTGATTTCCACTACAGAATCATGTCTGTTTTTAATGCACTGCCGTCTGAGGGTCCGAAGATCACACCAAGCGAATATTGGTTTTTGGCCTTGTCCCTTGCATACAGAGATTTCTCCAGATTCTCTGAATCTTAATTTTATGTACCATTGACAATGAAAAGTAAGTTCTTTGCCTTTTTACATTGAGAAATGTTATTCTTGAATTGTTGCACTATTTTCTCGTGCAGTCTTTCACAGAGTGGTGAACCCCTCCTCATCTTTATTTCTGAAAAACTCGGCCTCTCTGGGATGCTCTTTTTATACCCAGTCGTGTTACTGACCTGTTGGCAACTAAACACCAGGTGTTTTTTTTAGCATTACACAACTTTACCAGCCTTTTGTTGCCCCGTCCCCACTTTTTTGGAACGTGTTGCTGGCATCAAAGTCAAAATGGGCATATATATATTTTTTTTAAAACAATAAAATTTCTCAGTTTCAACATTTGATATGTTGACTTTGAAGCATTTTTAATGAAATATATAGGGTTTATATGATTTGCATATCATCGCCTTTTGTTTTTATTTACATTTTTCACAGCATCCCAACGTTTTTGGAAATGGGGTTGTAGATATATGACCAAGACCATTGGTTTTTGTTTTAATTTGCTGGTCAGTCTTAGTAAACTAAATTTTTGCAAACAAGCCAAAACCCCTTTTCTCCTGAGTTAATGTATTCAAGTAATTTCACTAAATTGATTTTGTGTATTGAGCTTAATTGAAACCAAATTGAAGGGCATTTCTGAAACATTCATTTAGAAGAATGAATGTGAGCTAACAATAGTATTTAGTTAGCTAGCTTTATACTGCAGTGCGGGTATAGAATAAGACCCAGGAGGCCATGATTCCACCATGTGAAGTGGTGAAAGGCACATACAAAGCACTGAGCTTCACCCTCACAGTGACCACCAACCTACACTAACTAAACCCACTCCCCAACAAAGAACAACACAATAAACACATACCACTTACATGTGAGGCTATGCTCGGACTACAGGCAAATTGGATTTGATTCTCAAATCAGATCTTTTGAGATGACTAATTGCACTGTTATTTGTAAGTGATCAAATCGAATTTGTGTGTCCAGACATCATCAACCCATCTGCACGGGTTGCTGTGGTAACGACGAAGGCGCCAGTAACTACGTAGCTACCCTGTTGACGTGGATATCAAACACGGATGCAGGAGAGATAGAGATGCATCATCTCGCCCTCCAAACTCTTCGAAATTCTGTGGCATGAGAGTGAATCTTTGGTGCTCTTCTTCAAAATACAGTTTGAAGTCCGATTTGAGCGATCAGTGTCCAGACACAATTGTAAAAATCCAGTTGGAATTGCACTTCAAATCACCTCCAAATGTGGTTTGGATCCTAATTGCAAAAAGCGGATTTCATGTGGTTTTTGGCTGTGCAGACTATCAAAAATCAATCTAGATACAATCTGGATATGCTAAAAATAGGATCTGACAGTGAGGTACAGGTACATTTTTTTGTTCTTCAAGGTACAAACAATGTAAATGTACCCTCAAAGGTACTACAGTGGTTTTAGGGCCCAATTGTGTACCTTAAATCATTTTTTTCCAGGTGAAAATACATATTTGTACCTTTTCATAACCTCATGTTTTAAAACAGAACAATAAAATCCTGGAGACGAGACGGGGTGTGTGGAGTCAATACAACTTAGAAAATATAATTTCAATAGATTAAGGTACTGAGATGTCACTGGGGTGGTACCCTCAAGGGCACAAGAGGGGTACTGCCCCAGTGACAGTGTCATACCTTTTTTTCTGAGAATGTACAACAACATAAACAACAAGTCCCTTTTCTGGAAGGCACGTGCCTCCCATGATCCTCCTGGGCCACACCTCATGAGCATCTAGAGGCCAGCGCCATTGTGTGCAACAGATTTCACCACAATCCAACACCAAAAGTTTAGCACGTTGTCCTCAGTTGGTAGGACATTTTGAGGAGAGACAAAAATATACAAAAATGTCAAGTGTGACGTGAGAGCTTGAGATTACACCTAAATGAGTGAGTCTTCCGGCCAATGTGTGAAAGTTGACCGGTCTACACACTTAAAAAAAGATGATTGTTTAGTAAAGGAACTATCCACTCTGGTTCTACAGAGAACCTTTTTGAAAATGGTTTGGTATAGCACCAAAAAGGTTCTTCTATTGTTACAAGCTTGACATCATAACAGTAGATAACAACAACAGATAACGTAACAATCAAAAAGGTTCTATATAGAACCATATGCAACACATTCTCCATCAATCTGAAGAAACAATTCACCATGCAAAGAATAATTTAAGCATGAAATGGTTATGTATAGAACTCATGGTTCTAAATAGAACCATTGCCTTTGCTAAAGAACCCTTGAAGAACCATCTTTAATTGTGTAGGGCTTCTGGAAGGGCTCTGTTAACACAATATGCATTATCATCATGTTAACTGCCAAGTAACCATTAAAATGATTAAAAAAAGGTAAATTTTAATCTATGATTTTTTTTTTTATCTCGAGTAAATCAAGTTTAATCGAGTAATTGTACAAACGCCAAACACTGAATGAATCATTGGTGTAAACTTGCAACACTTTCACAGGATCTGTACTGTAGACACCCAGAGTCTCACCAGGGAGCATTTCATCACATCTGAGTGCTCACTAAGCCATTAACTTTTTGAGTGACAGTCAGCGCTGCCTGTGTCAGGCTGCGAAGCAAGTTATCTCTGAGAATGAAAATCAGACACTAAAGGGCAGATAGCTTTATCTCACCCTCAAAACGCAAGACAAAGTCAAAAAGTTTGATCGATACTGTCAAAGCTTAGAGAGGCACGTCTCAGTGCGGCCACTTAAGCCACTATACACTTCTGTCAGCAGACAAACAAGTTTCAGTGCGTCTCTTGCTGATAGATTGGAGAACAGTGCTAAGCTAAAATGCTGCAGTCTGAATGCAAACTAAATGGCCGGGTCAGGCCCAGTGGCAGCCTTTCACAAGAGTCTACTGTATGGCAGAGACATGTCAGATGTATAGCACCAGACAAAGCAAGAGGAAGCTGGCTAGCTGTGGCTGTCTGTGTATTCAGCTTTGCTAGAACACAGTTAAAGAGGAAGACAATATATTTTTTGGTACAGAAGTGAAAAAGAAATAGACAATGTTGTTAGAAAAGAACAAATTTGAATCTACAAAAGTCTTTCAGGTGAGTGCAGGCGAGTTTTTTCTTATTTGATTGTTTCTACGAATATCTTTTAATAGATTTTAATAAGATCAGTTTAGACCATTTTAGTTTATGCTAGAATGTCTGATATCACAAATATTTTTATAGCATAAAGTCAGATTTCAAAAATAGTCATTAACAGTAATTCTAACAGAATTATGCTTGTCACAAACAGGACATTTTAGCTACTCATTAGTTGCCATAAAAAAAATAATTGGATTAACAGTTTAATTGTCTATTTTCAAATTATATACTTAAAGTGTTCAAACTGACAAATTAGCTAGCTTCCTTATTAGCTATCAATACTTAACAATTAGTTCCCAACTGACAACACAGCTGGAGCTCAAATTAACAATCACTCACCGCCGCCCTCTAAAAGTGTTATTAACAAACATCAAACAAACGTTACTCACCGCCGCCCTCTAAAGGTGTTACTAACAAACATCAAACAAACGTTACTCACCGCCGCCCTCTAAAGGTGTTATTAACAAACATCAAACGAACAAACATTACTCACCAATAGAACTTTTAGTTTTTGACCCATGATGTATTTAATTAATGTTTTTTGCTTTCTCTTATTTGCATGCATTTGCCTCAAGCCAACTAAAGAAAAAACACCTGCTTTATATTCTGTGGAAAATAGTTAGCAGCTGATATAATCAAATGCTCAAATAAATGAAATCAGCTGATAATAATTGTGACAGGCCTAAATGGAAGGAAAAGCTGGACATTTCAGACTGCACAGTGATTGACGTTAGTACATTTGCATGCACTTAATAATCCAATAACTGCAAAAAATCAGATTTTGTCAGTAATCCGATCAACCCGTTTACATGCACGTGAGTAATAAGATAATAGGAACCTCAGAGTCTACATGAGTCAGACAGTGATCACATTTCTGCTTTACAACCAGTCAATAAACTCACAGAAGAAGATGTGACGTATCAGTAATGTAAAACTCAAACTTCATGGTGCGGCTTTTTTTTAAACATTGCGCTACTTTACCTGAAATATGTACATGCATCATCTAGTAGATGAAGAATATTTAAACCCTTCATTTCGTCAAGCATGTAGTTGGTTTCGGCGTTGCTCTAAAAGTGTTTTGCTGCTGTCTCGCGGCAACGATGCTTGTTTATTTCCGGTACCACCGTCTGTTTTCGCACAGACTGAGAAATCCGAAAGAAATCAGAGTAAGAGTTTACATGCACTGTGAAGTCTGATTAATGAGTTAAAATCCAGCTCTCTTTATCAGATTTCTTCATCAGATTTCTAGACCACACTCCGATCCAAGAAATCAGTGTGCTGTTTACATCACTGTTTGAATAATCAGATAACTGCAGAAGTCCAATTATGATCAGATTATTGATTGCATGTAAACACACTCAGTGTATCTCATGGCAAGATAAACTGCAGGCATATTTTGATTAAAGCAGTGTGTTACGGTGATTTTCTCATGGTCAAGAAGTGTTTTAAAATGCTATCCAGCTAGCTCACTCACTTATAAAGTACAGGCACAACTATAGTCCTTGCTTTATTAGAGTGGGGCTGTGGTGAAGAGCTGCTGATGAGAAATCTACTTAATTTTGATTGGCTTAAGAGATCACTTGATGTCAGTATCTTCTTATATAGACTTGCCCAACTCAAATCCAACTGAGGAAAAGCAGAGGGGCAACAATCTCTCAATCGAAATGACGAGAGTTGTTATTTATTTGGTAATTCTTTCAGTAAGGAGCCCATAGCTAAACACAAAAACAGATTAAGAACACAAATGTCAGCCTCTTTACAAATAAACACTGGTGGTTGAAGTAGAAGGCCTAGCAGTATCTTCCTTATTCTCCCCAGAGAATAAGCTGTTTCATGTCATTGATCAGCACTGAGCATTTTTAAATCCAAATTATCAACAGACCCCAATCCCCCCCTTTATGTGAACTTAGATTCTGACTAATTGCATGAGCCAAGGTCAGCATTAATTGGCATCTGGCTCTTATTTTTCCACCTTCTCATAATTCTACACTATGGCAAGTGTACATTCTGCTAGACCCAAATGGCTGCCCTTGGTTACAGGAGATCAGAAAGAAGAAATGTCTGGAATGTTATTTTGACTAAAGGGCTCAGTCTGAGTGGAGAGGTTCAGATCAGAAACGTATCCTTTCTTTAGTCATTAGCATCTGCATAAGCACTTTTCCTGTCGTTTGGGATCTGTTTGTTTGGTTTTTTTTTATTTGAAACTTTGAAGCGAACCCTTGGCAGCTGAGGTCAAGCTTTCCAGTAATAACATCTGGAAGTGCAAGATAATTTCTTAAGCGCACAGCAGTAAAAGGCAAACACATAGCGTTGTGCCAGGTGTTGCAGGGAGACCAATTCTGAAATGAAATGGTGCTAGACGAGAGGGAATGGAGAACAAAACTGCCAGACGCCTTTATCTTAGGACACTGAAAATGAAATTCATGATCCAGCCACTCAAGATTACTGAGATAATTAAGCCATGTCATATCCTCTAGCTCTCTCTCTCTCTCTCTCTCTCTGTTTGACATTCTGTGTGTGTATGTATTTAGCTCTTTGTGGGGACTTTTTTTTTTTTTGACGTTATGGGGATATTTGGTTGGTCCCTATGAGAAACTGCAGCTTTTATTAGAAAAGGCAAAAGAGGCCAAAGCTATTCTTTTGGTTAGTGTAGCATAGCAGCATTTAGCTGCACTTTTTAAAAAAAGGTTCTTCAAGGGTTCTTTGGTAATGGGGATGGTTCTATTTAGAACAATGTGTTCTATATCGAACTATTTCAGCTCTTTGCATGGTGAAATAGTTCTTCAGATTGATGAAGAATGTATTGTATATGGTTCGATATAGAACATTTTTGAAAATGGTTCTATATAGGATGAAAAAGGGTTCCGCTGTTACAAGCTTGACATCAAAACAATAGTAGAACCCTTTTTGGTACTGTACAGAACCATTTCCACAAAGATTCTTTTTAGAACCAGAGCACATTCTCCATCAATCTGATGAACCATTTCACCATGCAACGATCCAAAATGGTCCTATATAAAACTCATTGTTCTAAATAGAACCATTCATTTTACTAAGGAAACCCTTGAAGAACTACCCCACCCTGCTTTAAAAGACCGTTAGAAACTATTAGGATTAAAACCTGGTAATATAACTTTCCTAAGGGAATTGGCTTAATGGTTTATAATAGAGATCACTAGTTCTCCATAGAATACCTTTAGATCCATTAGGAAACAATCAAATGCATTTAGAATCAGGCTGTTAAACCATTAGGAACCTTTACATTGTGATATCAACCCATTAAAAAATCCAAAACACATTACAAAAGCACGAGGAACCAACAGAAACACTTACTGGTTTCTATGTTTTTTTTTGTTTTCACCAGGCCAGTCATACAGAAAGCAAAGGAAATACCCCAGAAAGACAGGAACACAAAGTCCAGTGTGTGCATTTGTATGTTTGTATTTCTATATGCCTTTTAAACCATTAGGATTCTTTACATTGTGATATCAACCCATTAAAAAGGCCAAAACACGTCACAAAACCATTAATAATCAACGGACACACTTAGTGGTTTCTGTTTTGTTTAGCAGGGCAGTCATACAGAAAGCAAAGGAAATACCCCAGAAAGACAGGAATACGAAGTCCAGTGTGTGCATTTGTGTGTGTTTACACTGCAGAGTCCCCCGTGACTTAAAGTTCGAATCACTTAGCAATTAAGCTCCTAATTGCGAATGTAACTGCGGGCATAACTGTTTGCTTTTCCCTTCCTGTTCTCCTGCGGTACATACAGCATATCAGTAAACAATCTCTCATTAACTCAGTCTCGAGTTTATTCGGTCCTGTTCGGTCATTCAGTGCGTTAGCAGCGATGCTAGGCTGGCTGAAGTGTACTCACATTCCGGTACAACTGCAGCATTTTAGGGTCAAACAGTTAACAAAAAGACTTCTCGAGTGACCCAACAACATGATTCACATCACTTTAATATCACGGTTCAGCCTCCTTCTCCACTCAAATGCTAAAATATGCTAATCGAACCCCGCGCTTCGGGAGACCAGCAGCCCCAGCAGCAGCTAGTGATGGGGAGTTCGATTCAGTTTACAGAACCAACCGACTCTTTTGAACACTCCGTTTCAACGAATCGAGTGCCCGACTCAACGATTCATTGATTCATAAGTGAAATAAACTCCCCCATGTGCAATGAGAGAGTCTGCTGAAATATATGGAGAGAAAATATGAGCAACTTGCAATTTGTTACAATGTCGTATTTTGTGGTATGATTTTATGATGTTAACGTGTGTATTATTATGATTTGAATTTTACTAAACGTCTTTAGCCAATGAGATAGACGTAAACATTGCAGATGTTACAAATATGAATGCTCATTCAGTCAATCCCATAGTCCCTTGCATCTCCATTTCATCTGTTAATGCTCAATGTTTACTTATGTACTTAACACTAACGTCTTTCCTTAACCTCATCACACACAAAAAAAACGATTTGCTTTTTTTCTAGATTTCTTTTTGTTCATGCTGCTGTAAACCAACATTGGGTTTGAGAAAGCAGTCATATAAATAACATTTCTCTTCTTCTATTTATTCTTTTTGCTATTAATATTACTATAAATATTAATGTTGTTATTGTTGTGATTGTTCTTCTTACCATTGCTATTAATATTGCTAATGCTATCATTATCAGTCTTGTTATGAAAATTGTTGTTGTTCTTATTGTTGTTTTTGGTATTATTATTATTATTATTATTATTATTATTATAAATATTATTAATATTGCTAAATTTATTTAAAATATACAATTTGATTGATTAAAAATCAATATTGTTATTATTATGATTGTTGTTCTTTTTTCCTTCTTTCTTCTTGCTATTGATAGTAATATAGTGCTAGAATTATTAATACTGTTATTATTGTAATTGTTGTTCTTATTATTGCTATTAATATTGCTCATGTTATCATTATCAATATTATCACAGTTGTTGTTTTTATTTTTATTACCTTCTTCTTATTATTATTGCTATTAATATTAACATTGCTATATTATTTAAAATATAAAAATACAAAAAAAGATTCATTAAAAAACAATATAGTAATTATGATAGTTGTTTTGTTGTTGTTGTTGTTGTTGTTCTTCTTCTTATTATTATTATTATTATTATTGTTATTATTATTATTATTATTGTCCTTGCTCTTGGTCATTACTATAAAAGTTCTATTCTGTTGGCACTTCAATGAATCGATTCGACCGATTCATTGAAAAGAACCGGTTTAGACGAAACGATTCCGCTCGCGAGTCGCTAAACTCAGCCACTTTCCCGCCGCGTGCGCTGCTTCACTCAATCTGGAACATCAGATGGTCGCGTTGGCAACGGCGTAACGGCGTTCTGTCCCGGTTACTCTTAATGCCATTGTTGTTAATGTTGTGTTTGGCGGACTGCTTGAGGTTTTTGGTGAGTTAAGTTTTTTACTCTGAAATAAAGCCGCTGAGAGGGACACTGGGTTCCTAGCGAGGATGTAAGGCGTCTTTAACACCCTCTTCCAGCTTGGTCGATAGCGGGCAGGCGGTTGGATTCAGCGCCAGTCACTGTGCTGCTGCTGCTGCTGCTTCAGCCCTGAATGTGAGAAATTTAAGGCGTGGAAGTTGGACGGCTCGGCGGGGGGGTTGTTTTTATGTTTTGGGAGGGATTAAATGTATGAAATTGGCGTTCACATGGCTGAGAGCCTCTTCTGAGGGAGGAGCAGCGAGTAGCTCGGTCGCCGTAAACAACACTGGCTCGCTTTGTCTCTCTCTCTCTCTCTCTCTCTCTCTCTCTCTCTCTCTCTCTCTCTCTCTCTCTCTCTCTCTCTCTCTCTCTCTCTCTCTCTCGCGGACTGTGTGTGGAGGAGACGGTGTTTGCCGAAGTGCTGCGCTCTCTGATTGTTTCTTTTTCTTTGTGTTTTTTCCTCTGGACAGTAACTTGATAAGCATTGTCTTGGTTTAAATTGTATTTCTTTTCACTTTCGGTCTCCTTCTGGACAACAAAACGGGCATTTCTAGCCCGAGTTCCCCTCTGAACAAGCGGACCCCGGACTTTCTCTCAGCTGCACTGAGCGCTTTTCCTCCCGCCTGGATTTCTTGTGTGGATGCTCGATAAAAGGAGGAGGCTTTAAAGGAGGCTAGCTGAAGGAGGACACATGCGACTGGTTTGAGCCCTGCTTACTCTTTGCATCGGAAGCCCCGCGGTGGTCAGCAGCCACCTGCCCGGAGATTTTGGGGGCCATTTGTTTTGGAGTAACCGCGACCCACGTGGAGCCAGGAACCCAGGAGTGGCCGGATCACCATGGGCTGTTGCAGTGGCCGATGCACTCTGGCCTTCATCTGCGGCATGCAGTTGGTAAGTTTAAGGGCATTTCTCTCTCTGGACAGCAGATCTTAGGGTGAATGGACATTACGGACAGCCCCCGTTTGGTATCCCCGCCCAGCGTGTGAGAATACACGCGAGTCTGAAGTTGCGAGAGAGTTTGCGTGCTTACAACCAGGCATCCCATTGTCCACTGCATGCGTAAAGTCACGCATAAGCCATGCAGCCTGTTACCCACATGGGGAAACCTATTGCCCAAAACATGCGTAAAGCCGCGCGACCTGATTCCAACTGCAGGCTTAAAACCAGTCTTTAGATTACTGACTGCATGTTTAAAGTCGTGCATAAGTCATACATCCTTCTACTCACATGCTTAAACCTATTGCCCACTACGTGCTTAACACAGTACACAGCATTACGTGCTGCATGCTCAAAGTCATGCCACCTGCTGTCCACTATATGCTTAAAACCATAAATCCGCTACCAAAGCCATGCCTAAAATGATGCAACCCATTATTATTAATAACAATCTAATGTCTACGCTTAAAGCCAGGCATAAGCCATACAACCCTCTACCCATATGCTTAAAACTATTGCCGACTACATGCGTAAGGCCATGCAACCTGCTTCCTGCTACATGCTTAAAACAGAGAGTTTGCATGCTTACAACTAGTCTTCGCATTGCCAGCTGCTTGCTTGAAGTCATGCAGAAGCCATGCAACCTTCTCACATGCTTAAACCTATTGCCCACTACATGCTTAACACAGTACACAGCACTACGTGCTACATGCTTAAAGTCATGCCACCTGCTGCCCACAATGTGCCTAAAACAATAAATCCGCTTCAAAAAGCCATGCAACCTGCTTTCCATTCCATGCCTAAAGTGATGCGACCCATTATTATTATTAATAACAATCTAATGTCCACGCTTAAGGTCACGCATAAGCCATACAACCCTCTACCCCTATGCTTAAAACTATTGCTGGCTACATGCGTAAAGCCGTGCAACCTGCTTCCCACTCCATGCTTTAAACCATGCAACCTCTTACCCACTACATGCTCAAGACAATGCGTAACACTACCTATTATGTGCTCAAAGCCGTACAGCCTCCTTTCAGCTACATACTTAAAACAGAGAGTTTGCATGCTTACAGCCAGGCATCGCATTACCCACTGCATGCATAAAGTCATGCAGAAGCCATACAACCTTCGACTCACATGCTTAAACCCATTGCCCACTACGTGCTTAACACAATACACAGCACTGTCCACAGTATGCTTATAGTCATGCCACCTGTTGCCCACTATATGCTTAAAACCATAAATCCATTACCAAATACATATATGAAGCCATGCAACTTGCTACCCATTCCATGCCTAAAGTGATGCGACCCATTATTATTAAGAACAATTTAATGTCCACGCTTAAAAGTCGTGCATCTTGTTACCCATTGCATAAAGTCATGCATGAGCTTCTCACTTATATTCAGAGTCATGCATCCCATTCACTGCTGCATGCTCTAAGGCATGCAACCTGCTACCCAATACATGCTTAAAGCCTTACCAGCTGGCGCCCCTTTATGCTTAAAGTCATGCATTCTGCTCCGCCCGCATACCTGTTTTCTTTAAATATTTTCTCTAAACTATTAGCTGCATCCTAAATACATCCTATTATCCATTACATACTTAAAGGCAAGTATGGTTAAATCCATGCATGCTTAAGGTAATGCATCCTGCCACCCACTACATGTTTTCAGCCATGCATCAAATAGCCTACTAAATGTGTAAGGGCATGCAATGTGCTATCCATGTGTAAACCCTTACAAGATGGGACCCACTATATGCTTAAAACAACTCCTACCTGCTACTCACTAAATACTTAAAGTCATGCCACCTGCCAGCCACTGTATTCTTTAAATCTTTCATCCACAGCTACATGCACAAAGCCATACAAGCTGCTACCCAAAGCATGCTTGAAGCCATGGTTCCTGTTACCCTTTACATGCTTAAAGCCATGCATACCAGTGCTCACTGTATGCTTTAAACCATGCATTTTGCTACTCATTGCATGCTTTAAACCATGCACCTCTTTGCTTACTGTATGTTTAAATGCATACAACCTGCTATTTACTCTATGTTTAAAGCCACACATCCCAATATCCGCCACATTATCAAACCTACTCATTGTCTGCTTACAACTATCCATCCAGCTACCCAGTGCATAAAGTTGTGCATCTCATTACCCACTACATGCTTAAAGTCGAGCATGCTGCCAGTCGTTTCTCGCTAGTGTCTTCAGTGACCCAGCTGAGTGCAGTGAGATGGCACTAAGATGGGGGTCACAAGAGGGCAAAAAGAGGCACAAACTGGCAGTGAGTAATCTTGGCGGAAACTAATGTATCAGCAGGGGAAATTATGCCTTGTTATATCTTATTGAAAAGAGGGTGGCGCTAATGATATGCTGACTGGTTTGTGCTATTACCCTGAGGCAAGTATCATTTGTGCTTATCTTAATCTTTCTGTGGGGGTATACACTTAAAGGAGGCTGAGCAAAGTCTCACTGACCTCTGAGGGAGATGGCACAACTTACTGCCAATAGTGCTGACAAGGGATGTTAGGCCATCTGCACTGAGTAATAATGTAGTGTGTATGTCTTGTTAGTATTGCTCACATTTTGAGTCTGTAGATTTTTTTTTTCCAAAGATTTACTATGTAGTGGTATTAAACAGTGATATATTTTGCATCCTGCCATTAAAGCCAAAGCAACGTTATTGTTTTAAACTATATTATCTGGTATTACAGCATTACGCAAATACAGAACTGTATTTAATCTCTTAATTTACTAATTATGTGCTGGAACATATTTGAAGATCTTTTGTGAGGAGAAGTAGTGAGTAGATTACTCCATAATCGAGCTCTTAAACTCACTTATTTCCTTTTATTAAAAAGGAGTGAGGAACATGGAGGCTTTTGGTCTTGTTTGTGGATCACTAATAAACTAATGCTTATCAGTTAGGTACAGTACTGTGCAAAAGTCAGAGACCACCTATGCATTTATTTAATTTCCAGTCGAAAATGTCCACTTTTGGTGTTCTAGTTGAAGTTTTCTTCTTTTTTGTTTAGATCCTTTTCTCAGTAAGGGCTTCTTGACAGCTACACCTACTTTTAGACCCATAGCGTTGAGTTGTCTTCTCACAGTGGAAGGATGGACAGAAGCACCTGTGGATTTTTTCAGATCTGGAGCTTTATTTTCTCCTGAAAGTGCTGTTTATCTGATGGAGACAGTTTTGGTCTACCGGGTATTGCAGTTGATACGAGACCCGTTTTCTCTACATCATTTAATTTTTTTTTTTTTTCACTTTTTTTGGCTTGCTTTCCTTTGACTTTTCACTTCTTTTTGCAAGTGGATAAATGAATAACTTGTACATAACGGTTTTGATTGGAAATGAATGATGGGCGGTCTCTGACTTTTTCCCAGTACTGTATCTGATGAAGAACCTCTGGACTATTTAAGGAGATTTTCAGAGTGCTCTGTTGTAACCCTGAAACCAGTTGGATCTCATTTGTTCCATGTTTCTGGTTAACCACTTGAAGCTTTATTTTTGTGCATAATTTCTTGTCTGCGCTTTTTTTCCTTTTTTATAATGATGCCCTGCAAAATAGAAAATAGAAAAGGCAAATGAGCATCATGCCATGTCAGCCCGTCCCCTTCCAATCACTGACGTTGTCCAGAATCATAATACTGGAAAAGTCAGAGCTTGTTACTCACTCTGCAATTTCACGACATATTGTGTCTGAATCACATGGTTAGATAATGGATAGTGGGCAGTGATAGCCTCACCATGCCTACCAACTGGCTTGGTGAATCAGGCCTGCGTGATAGGTCACTTGACAGCTGGCAAGCTCGGTCAGCCCTTAAGTAAAAGCAGTTGGCCATTTTGCGCGTAAACGTATTATGGTGGCCAGTGGGCGATGTCAACCCCCTGGACTGTGTTAATTAGAGCTTGCTGAATGTTTGTGGTTGAAAACACAGGTCTTTTGGCAGTCGGCTACATGATGTCATAGTTAGCAGCAAATGAATTACTCATGTTGTAGAACGCAAGGAGTGATGCTTGAAGGTGAGTCATGCCTTTGCCTTAACCCTATACTATCTAATGCCTCACTGGCAATACCTTTCATATTCTTTATCTGCTTTATCTCATTAAAATCTGCACCGGGCTAGTTAGTGAATGTTCATGTCCATGTTGGTGATAGTAAAGTGGATCAGCATGTGGAAATGAGGCTTTCTTTGTGCTACTGGGTTTCCTATCACTGTATAAAAGAAGTTCCATGCTGCCTTTATTGTTGGATGCTCAAAATTTTTGGCATGTTAGATCATAATCTCTAGGCTACTTATCAAAATGAATGTGACAACAGCACTGAGCAAAGTCTCATTGACCTAGCATTGAGAAATCATGCTATTAAAGAAAACCTATAGGTTTAAGGCAGAAATACATTATATATCTGAGTGTTTGTAGACACCACAAGAGCTTTAGTGAGGTCAGGTACTGATGTTGATCAGTTCTGGATCACTCCAACTTATTCCAAATGTATTGGATGGAGCTCCATCACTCCAGAGAAGACAGTTCCACTGCTCCACAGCCCAATGCTGGGGGGGGGCATTATACCCCTCTAGCAGACACTTGGCATTAGCCATGGTGACCTCATGTGAGTGTCCCATTCTATCATGCTTTTCTAAAGAGATTATACAAGCTGTCTGAGCACAATTGAACACCTGCGTCTGCAACGGGTGTACCTTAAAGTAGCTGAATTTAGCAATTGGAAGGGCTGTCTGGATACTTTTGGACTGCGGAGCTGCATGTTTTTGCCTTAGGATTAAGAGTCTATTTAAAGGGAATGTGACGGAATGACTGAATCATGTTTTACAGAGCCCCTTGATATTTGGTGAATAATTGAAGTTGAGGGAGGATTGCGTGTGTGTTTGATGTGAGGAGGTTTAAGGGGAGATCATATTGCTGCTCTGCTGCTGAAGCTGGTCTGAACTTCCTCTGAGGCACTTTGCCTCACCTTCACTCTGTGATCAATGGGTTCCTCACTTTTGCACACTCACACACATACACGCTCCCACCCTCTCCCACCTTCTCCCTCTCTCTCGTTCTCCCTCTCTCTGACTCTCACACACACACCATGACCTTTTCCAGTCTCTCCAACGTCCGCATTCAACCACTCTCGGCTTCTGTGGGATTGTTCATTCTGAGCACAGTCCTGTCCCTAAATGGAGGCTTGCGGAGGTGCAAACATCAGGGGCTGTGTAGAATTTTCCTTTGGGTGAAGGAACACTTCCCAGCACCATCATGTCATGGTTAGCTTGTCTTATCCAAAGAGTTTTCTAAGCAGTAGCATTTTAGGAACTATTCTGTTAACCACTTTAACTCTAGGCTTGTTATTTAGTTATTAATATTTAGGCTTACTGCCAGTTAGTATTATGATTTTAATCTGTAGTAAGTCTGTAAGTGTAGTTTTGAGAGTGGGGAATTGAAATGCGGGCCTACATATTGACTTATAGGGTTTAACTCTTTGCATACAAAACTTTTTTAAGGGGTTAAGAGGTTAATTTGCAGGTGTATTATTCAGGTATTAAAGAGGAAGTCCACTAATTTTTCTAAATTTCTGCATAATTCAGTCATTAAGAGCCAAATCTTTCAGAGTAGTTTGGCTTGAAATAGTGCCTTGTAGAAACCTCAGAGCTTACAGTGATGGTGATAGGATAGTTTTTACAGAAACAGACATTGTTTGCCATAGCTTTGAGAGAACGTTTTGGCCTGAAATATATTTTTAAATGTTTGGCAGATTGATAGATTTGATATAGATTTGACATGCAGGGCACTTTGAAGCAAAACTTAAAGAAAGAAGTTTTTTACCAGTATTTGAAGACATATTTTTACCATTTTCCCCTATTTTACCATTATCAGAATTACATATAAAAACTCCAGACATATAGGTTCATTGGATGTTTTGGCTAGTAAATAAGCACCTTGATTTCTTTACAGTGGTGGTGATAGGAACCAGGGGTCTACACACACTAATATATCTATATATATATATATATATATATATATATATATATATATATATATATATATATAGATAGATAGATAGATAGATACATATAGATATATTAGTGTGTGTAGACCCCTGGTTCCTATCACCACCACTGTAAAGAAATCAAGGTGTGGTATGTTCCTCTACAGTGCACCATTTCAAACCACTCTGAATACCTGTGTTTACATCTCAACGACTGAATTATGCAGAAATTTTGAAAACCTGGTGAAATTCTGCTTTAATCTTCAGGCTTCTTATTATCCAGTAGGCTGAAATTATTTGGTAATGAAACTAATGTGTTTTAGTGAAGGAGGCAAGTCTGGACTCGCGGACAAGTCGTTAGTTTCAATTTGATCCCTACATATCTCTGGCTTCTGCTGTGAAGGAATATGCAGGTTCCCAAGAGAGAACTGATTGATTCTGTTTATGTACAGCATTTGGTAAAATTTCGGTATTTGGCAAGATGTAATAATGACAGTTGAGATGATCAGTATCAGAGGAGTTCTTCTAGGATTTGTTAGTGAAGGCAATGGATTAATATATAGGACATCACAACCCTTTGTATGCTTAAATGATTGTTTGTAGGATATCAGCAGATGTTTGCTGAAAAAAATGGCTTCGGTCCATTGGCCGTAGATCTACCTCGGTTAGCATTAGAAATAAATGTTATATTTATGTGATAATGCTTGTCCAGGTAGATGTAGTTCAAATCCCTGCATTTTATAAATGTTTATGCGTCTCCATTGGCATCAGATATCAGATGTCAGCATCGGCTTGATGGAGAACAAGACGATGGAGACCGTCTTGTTTATGGTTCTTTCAAGAACCTTTTAAAAATGGTCCTGTATAGCACAAAAAGGGTTCCACTGTAATTCTGAGTCTAAGAACCCTTTCTCAGAATTATGTAGATATATGCTTTTTGCAAAGAGTGTAGACCTAGGGCTTAATCCAGTGGTGTAACTAGAATCTTATGGGTCCCAGCACAAAAAACTGAGTAGGTCCCCTATATCAAAATAAATTTGAATGACTGTGCAGGCCCTCCTGCTATGCTGCTACTAGCTTCATTATTTAGGTGTCAGACATGCCACTGGTCGAATAAGAAGGCTACATAGGCTCCAGAGAACCTTTCTGTTCAACATACTCTGATAGATTTTAATGTATTATTTCAATGGAATCATTTTAATCTTTTAAGATTTCATAATCAGAAATATTATATATTGTTGGTTGTGAAGAGTTTGTTTGAAAATGGTCACCATGAATGAGCTGCATTATGAATAATGGGAAATAAACAGACAACAGGTCTGTCCGTATATGGTGAGGGAGGTTAACTGGTGAGTCACTGATGAACAGTTGTCAGAATCTATATGAGGGGCCCAGTAAAGATTTTAGGGGGCTTAGTCACCATGGGCCACCATGGGCCCCAGTGAACTCCCACCATCCCTCACCCCCAGTAGTTACGCCACTGGCCTAATCCCCATGCAGTTTTATTCACAGGCACAATTTAGTGTTACTCCATAAGTGCACTTCCACTGATCTGTGTTCTATTGTCATAGTATATATTTTCACACAAAGGCATCTACTGACTCAAATGAACTGCACCTCAGTGCCAGCAAATTCAAGTGAAAGAGAAAAAAGATACAGGAAGGATATTCCCTGCAGTGCATTAGCGGCCCATTTGGGTCACTGAACCGAAATATGAAGCAAACGAGAACTTTCCACCTTATTGAGTGAGTTTAATGAAAAGTTAGTTACCTTTACTTCAGTCAAAATGGCTCAAGAAAATGAAATCACTGAGCTAATGTATCCTGCTATGCTGTATTAGCAGCTGTAGGTTAAGATTCCGATGAAACTTTACAAGCAAAGCCTCTCTGGTGGATTTTGCTGTTTCAGTATTTAAAGCGAGGTCAAGCGCTCTGACCTTGAGGCACCTCTGAGTGAAGCTAATAGAGGTAAATGCATAAGTAATGTAGGCAGGTGGCTGGAAGACGTGAGTAAGAAACACGCTCGCTCTGCAGCAGTTAGGCCTGTTGTGTTGTGTTAGGTTTGTTGATACCTGTTTCAAATTGAGCCGTTTGGGTTAGGTTATTGGCCTCGTGTACTATGTCGCTCCTGACCTCCCTCGGATCTGTAGCACTTTCAATAATTATGCTGCTCAGAGTAAAAAAGGGTTTTAAAATTGAGTGTTGTTAACCTTTAATGTGCTGTATGCAGTCACTGCTTCTTTGAATTGCCTTCCATGCTGTGTGGCATTTAGTGAAGTTTACAGAACGGTGGGTTCTCTAATGCCAGCAGCTTGAATTTTCCTCAGCGTTGTGCAACCTTAGATACAGTGGAGCAAGTGTTTTGTGCGGAGGATCTAAATAAGTGCAGCTCATTAGCAGAGTAAGTGTGTGTGCTAAGCCATTCTCATTGTTGTCTGGTAGTCAAGTCTAACCAGGCTGCATTAGACTGTCCCTCCAGGAATTTACGATGTCAGATTGTTTAATGCATGTGTAGATGTGCAAATCATGTAAGTGCTTTCACAGTTATTGTAGGTTTGCATCTTTTATGCTACTTGCCAGGAAGCCGTGGATAATGCAGAGATAATCACATTTGCCAACAAATATTTCAGTTAAAGTTCAGTTTCACATGAACGCAGGGTGGAAACTTTTGTATGGCATGCAACATTATTGTGGACTGTAAAAGTCCACAATACTGTAAAAGTCCACAATAGTCACTTTTCCATCATGAAACATAACTTCAACTTAATTTTAAGTGCACTTTTATGGATTTATGGGTATTGCACTGTGTTTGTTTTTTCAAAGAACATATACCCGGTAATCCTAATTGTTTAACAAGAACATATCACACTAATTTACCTTTATTTCATTTGCTTTATTATTACTTTTAGATATCGCCCAGGATGTTCTACCTAAACAAGATTTTATACAGTTTTGTTGCAACACTGTTTCAGTTTAATTTTTAGAGCTTAACAAATTAACAAGTTTAACATTTCATGGTTTATTTTCTTCTCAATATATTAAAATTGGCAAATAAACAGTAATTGTGTATTAAAATGTACAGAAGTGTGTTGAGGATGTGTTAACCTATTTTCACTTAGAATATCAACAAAATGTAGTTTGATCTGGGGCACCAAAACCTTTGCATATGACTGTATGTCTGTGCATACTGCTGTTATGTGTTTAGCAGATGCACTTATACATTAAAATAGAAAATTGGGGGTAAGTGTAGGGTGAAGAGTCATGCACAAGTACTTTAGGTGGTTTTTTAAGTGGGGTTTATATCTGAATCTGAGTCTACACTATTTAAAATCTTAAATCAGTAACTACTGGGAACTGTATATGAATTAAACCCATTTAGTTTTGTTTTTTCAAAACTGAGATTAGCAGGATCTGTGGAAAAAAGTCACATGAATACTTAGATTCATCAAAACACCCACTGAATCTGCTATCAGCCAAGTTGTTCACAGAGCCCAGTAAAACATATTGTAATTTGTTAAATGCTCATTATATTGTAGCCTTCTGCATTATTAGTATTACAAAGGCCAATATCTTGATCATGGTTAATAAACAGTATATAGCGGAGCCCTTTCTGATTTAAAAGAATCAGAAGATCTTTTGAGGCCTGGTTCATACTTTAATATTCTCAGAACAATCAGTATTGAACCCTTTAGCTTGAACTGTGGAAATCTGTGGACCATTGTCCAATTTTACGTGCTGTCTGCCTAACTGCATCTGCCTGCATCCTATTACCTCCTTTATTCTTTCTTCTACTGTTCAGAGCACTATTCTTAGTCAGTCACATGTTCACCCTAAAGCTTCCAAGACTGCATCTGAATTCTATTGATTTAAAAAGGCCTGATTTTGTAATAACAGTTTTGTTCTTATTGCACTGTAATAGTTGTCTTGACTTTGCCTGGGGTGTGACACAGAGTGAATTTTGTCAAGGTCACCCGCTCAGCTATTCTGTCTCTGCAGAGAGCCGTACCTGGCACTCTAATACAAAGCAACTGTCAATTAGTTTTGAAACTCTGCTCAGTCATTTGCCTTGTGGAATACTGTAAAGAAAATGCTGTCACGTTGTTCTCTCCAAAGACTTTTCCCATTCTGCCTGTGTGCAGGTGAAAGTTTATTGTTCAGTGCACTTCATTAGTTCCTTCCAAATCTGCTGTGCATTTGTGCTGAGTTTTTTTTTGTAGCAGTAGCAAGAAATCACTTAAATAATCAGCTGTGGATTCAGCCATAGGAAATATAGAAAGGGTTTCAGCCTAACATATTCAGGCTGAAATTACCACTAAAATACTTACAGAATGTTTGATTTTAACATCTGTCTAGTATCCTTACACTCACAGTACTTCATGTTGATTAGGGGTGCAGAACATATCAGCGGCCAATAGACTGTTTGCTGATAAATGGGAAAAAATATAGTTAGTATCATTGGTCTTATATAAATATTTTGTTATTGTGATTTGTTATGTTGATGGTATCCACAAGATGCTATTGTGGATATCGTCCATACTTAAAGAACACTAACTAACTGCCTGTTTCATTTAAAAGATAGTAATAAGACTTAATAAGACATAATAGACATAATAAGAACTGATTAATTGGCTTAAATGCAGCAGTACTAGTGCATTGTGTCTGTGTCAAAATATCATATGTATCCTGGAAATATCTGTAACTATTTTGATAGGATTTTTACATCACTCACTACTAGTCCAAAATAGGAATCGCACCTGACAATTACAACTGATAATTTAGTGACGTATTTTTAGCTTGAGCACTGGCTGACACAGGTCGTAGTCAATAGTGGTGCAGATTTCCCTTCTTTTTACCTTGCGTAAATGAATAGCGCAGTGCTGCGTTTCTTAAACTGGCTGCCATGGCCCTCCTGGTGAGCTGCAGAGGGGTGCTAAGTGGGTCACAAAAATTTAAAAGTTATATCTCTATTTAGTAATTAGGAAGACTCCAGTTCAGGGGTTGGCAACCCAAATGTGAAGAAGGGCCATTTTGTCCTTTTAGCAAAAGCCACCTTTGGAGCCACAATATCTTATGTCCATTGTACCATCTTGGCTGTAAGTATGTCTCTGAATGTTTTAATGTGTTAGTACAGGCAAACAAATGTAATATAAATGAAAACGCAGACTTACTTTGCTCTGCTTTAAGCTTTAGCTCATCTATAGACGTATTTCTCGTGTCTCCGGCAGGAAACTTTTTTCCAAAAGTAGAATAGTTTCCTGTAAAATGTCTCTCAACGTTTGATTTTTCACGAGGCTTAAGTCAGCTTCTCATTCATCAGCTTCTTGTCCAAATTTTCCTGTTCCACCTTAAAGGAGGTGCCAGAATGTAACTGTTGCACCATTTAAGGTAAAACGGGAGAATTCGAACAAGAAGCTGACTACAGTCTTGCAATATTTTAGTGTTTGACAGTTTCTTATTGCAGATTAAACGTATCAGGAAACCAGCTGGAGTGCTTATGAATGCAAATAAGTTTGTTCATCTTCAAATTATCTATGCTTGTCTTAAATCTTTCTCTTTGCCTTTTTCGTTAGCTACTAGCTAGGGGAGATTGTTGCCTGCATTGCTGTATGACCAGCAATCTTCAGCGTTAAAGGGTGAATTAGCAATTATACATTAACTTCAATGTTTAAGACCATTAAGTGTTAAAACTGTATTAGAACGATCAGCAGAGCTTTATTTCACTGAAAAGGAGGATTATTTAATTACTACCTAAAAATCGAATTCTGCCGTGGAGCCGCAACAGGGCAGTAACAGAGCCGCACGTTGCCGACCCCTGACCTAGTTAGTACTGTAACCTAACACTCACTGCAGTATGGATTATAATGTGAATTTGTTTTAAAATCCAAAAAAAATCAAACAATCAGTTATCCATACTGATAACCTATCAACAAGGTTTTATTTATAGCTGATCTTTTTGGCCCAGAAATTCCAGTATTTCAGTATATTATTTCAATAATTTTTATGTTTACCAATGTTAAATATAAAATATCTGATTAAAAAAGAAAAGTACAGATTTTCCACAAGCACTTTAATGATATTGACCAGTGCTTTAAGTACACTACATCCAAAAGTTTGTAGACACCTGCTCATCCAACATTCCTTCTGAAATAGGGAGTTTTTCCCTCTTTGCTGCAGTAACAGCCTCTACTCTTCTGAGAAGGCTTTACACTAGATGTTGGAATATTGCTGTGAGGATTTGATTGCATTCAGCCACAAGAGCATTAATGAGGTCAGGTATTGATTTTGGATGATTAGTTCTGGATCACTCCAACTCATTCCAAAGGCACTGAATGGAGCTCCATCACTCGAAAGAACGAGGTTTCACTCTTCCACAGCCCAGTGCTGGGGGTCTTAACACCCCTCTAGCCCCTGCTTGAAATTGGGCATGGTGCCTTAGGCTCATGTGCAGCTACTCCAGAGTGTCTCATTCTATTGGCAGTGCTTTTCTATGGAGAGTAAAACAATGTGTGCACCTTAAAGTAGCTGAATTCACTAATTAGAAGAGATGTCTGGATTCCTTTGTGCACTTAGTGTAGACCTGTTCAATCAAGAATGGTCTCAGTGCACCGAGAACAGCACAGGGAGGGCAGAGCACCAAGCTCTTGGAATGTGACCTAAGGTTTGAGAAGCTTACAGATGGTGTGAAGGGGGAGGGGCTGCCAAAGTCTTGATCAAAATATTTACACTCAGTTTACTCAGCCTATGCCTGTGTAAATATTTGAGTAACCTGCTCATTTTCTCCTGGCAAAATGATTCATTCTGGTAATTTGATTTTCATTGTTTTTACTTTCTTTTTGTATATTTATGGCCACAATTGAATTAAAGCTATTTTGATAATGTAGTATGTATAATGTTGTGCTATTTGAGTGTTATGAACAGTGTCTTGCCAAAGGATTAGAGGATTCAATTTAAGCTAAACACAGTCAATAAAACAAATAAAAAATAAAAAAACACAATCTTTGGCACCACTTTGGGGCAACTTTGCAGATTTGCTTGAAAGTCAGTGGGATACGTGGCGCTTGCGAAGGGATGGGTTCGGCTTCCCGCTGCATTCTGGGAGATGAAGGTAAATAGCAGCATGCTGCAGGGAGGATGACAGAGTGCTGCCAGGCCACGTTGCCTGACAGCCAGTAAAAGTCCTTGATATTTGGCAAGCAAAATGAATCACCTTCTCTACACCGCCACCCTGATCTGAAAAGGCAGGAAGATTTAATGACTCTTCAAATATTATAAATCACTCTCAGCTTAACAAGACCAATAAATACAAGTGCTGCAGGGGTATTTTGCAGAATATCTTTGCTTTGGTTCGTTTATATGCTTTGCTTTCTTGCCTCTGACATTACATTAACCTTTTCCTCTCAGCTCTTGCCATTGGCGTAATGGCCCAGAGATTTTGTGAACATAGAAGGTGCGACGGCAGTGCTCCTGTTTCAAGCTCTAGTGTTTAGTAGATTGACTTTTGATAGAGGTGAGGATTAAACGCTAACATGCCAACAACGTCTCTTAGAAGCAGAAGGTAAAAAGTGCTTTAAACTGGCCCCATCAGCTTAACCCTGCTTTACAACTTTCTGTTCTTTGACCTGTAGCTTGGCAATGACCACGGCCCCATTTGCTGTAATTGGTTAATCTTAACCTTTTCCCCCGTATTAGCGAGTTTCTAGGTGTGGTCACACTGTCTGAGATTTCTCTAAAGCTGAAACTGCTGTTAGGCTGATTCTCACATGAAATGTTCCTGATCAAGCTGTGAATGAAATACCAAATCAATTTTAGGTGACAAGAGCAATGTTTTTCTCTGTAGGAGAATGAAAAGCATGTTACTTCATATTGAAAACAGCACAGAGAATTAAGGAGAATGTAAAACACAACACGTTGCTGCACAGTTGTCAAGGACAGTGAAAAATCAAACAAATGAAATTTCTTCAGCAGAGCACTAACAACTCATGACAGGAACATATTCACAATGGTGTTGAAGTTGTGAAGTGAAATCTCGTGTTTTGATTTAAAAAAAGAAATATCCCTGCAGTGGTTCATTTTATCTTAATTGCTATAAAGACTAAGTTAGTATTAATATAACGATTATGTATATATATCAGGCACACAGTGTTTAAAAACTCCAGCAGCACTGCTGTGTCTGATCCACTCAGACCTGCGCAACACACACTAACACACCACCACCACATCAGTGTTACTGCAGTGCTGAGAATGATCCACCACCCAAATAGTACCTGCTCTGTGAGGGTCCATGGGGGTCCCGATCACTGAAGAACAGGGTGAAAGGGGGCTAACAAAGTATGCAGAGAAACAGATGGACTACAGTCTGTAATTGTAGAACTACAAAGTGCACCTATATAGTAAGTGGAGCTGATAAAATGGACAATGTTATGCCTGACCGGTGTGTGTGTGTGCGTGTGTGTGTGTGTGTGTATTTATATATATATATATATATATATAATATATATATATATATATATATATATATAAATACACATAGTAATTATTTGAAAGTTAACTGTAAAGTTATCTACTCTTTGTGCTGGTGTGAGAAACTATATTTGGGACAAGTTGTAATGCGGTCTAAGTACCTGTTTTGTAGCAGTTTGACATTGAAAAACCACACGGCCACTGAATCACCAAACAGTCAGGACTGATTATACATCTGTGGCAGAATGGGCTCTTGGAAAGCAATTGCAGGAATAAATGTCTGGAAATAAAGACTTCCCGGAGTACACAATATCAGATAAAGGACAGCATGAGGTATGTAAACACAGCACTATTACAACGTTGCATGGATCTTTGAACAGGGGCACAGTGTGGCTTACATTCATCCTGACACAAACATGTTACAGTCATTACGTGCAAAGTAGCCATTTCATTAACCCATTTAAAAAATCGCAGGCTCATTACATACTAAGGCTTATTATTCAAGGACTTCAGTGCAAACTGGTTGAACTATTTTTAGGTTAAAGAAGTATATAATAACACTTTTGGCCCTGGCTTTTATGGTGTTTACCCTGGGGTTAGCCCGTATGTAGGCCCATGCTTCAGCTGACCTTTGGCTAAACCCCTGCCTTAAATACTGATTGTCCAGTATGCCAACATTGTTTGTTGGGGTACTTTTTAATTGGGTACCTGATATCCAAGAGTTTGGAGTAGGGAGTAAATATCAGTGTATCCGGATTAACCCTTTTTTTTATAGTAGCCGTAAAATGCAGTTTTCACCTGTTTTGGAGGAGATCCCTCAGCAATTTTTTCTCCAGTAACACTGTTGGAATATATTTCATTGGAAATGTGTTTGATTTACAAAAACTGAAGTGAATTTTTGTTGTGTTTAAATGCAAATTTTTATTGTGGTAGTTGTACATGGTTGTTGGTATGAAGAAAACTGCAATTGTCCATTTTATCTCTTTGTTTGTCTTTGTGAAGAGGTGTGAACAGTTTTCACAGCAGGGAATTCTCACCCCTCCCCTTTCACCCCTCATTGCTCACTAGCAGCTCAACACAGAGTTTACATTTCACTCACAGAGAGCCAACAGTGTCCTAATTTGTTGGATGACTCATTGTGCTACATAGCCAGTCACTTCTTACTTTTGATGTAGCACTTTATTTGATATTATTTTAAATATGCACTAAAGTTTTAAGAATTTAAAATGCCAGTTTGCCCTTAAACTTGTAATCAGCCATATAAAAAATTAACCAGTGCCCATCTAGTATGTCAGCTAACTATGAAGTCTGGTTAGTCTTTCTTTCTTATTGTTAACTTATTGTTATTGTTGGACTTATTTATATGTACCTTACATATAATGAAAATAATGAAAATTAATTTGGCAGAAAATCCTAGACGTGTTCGAACAGGCAACATCATTGTAATATCCTGTGAATTACTCCTACTAACCTCAGTTAGTGCTGTTAGGCCGCTGAGAGATCATAACGTTATATAGGTAAACTTTAGATACATACTGGAGACCTTTTTGCCTTCTCCTTTCTGAATTTTAGATGTCTTGTTTCAAAAATAATTAAGAATTAAATGATATTAAATGATATTATATTGTTGCCATTCAAAGAACGTACGTGACATGCCAATTTGAAAGTACTAATTTTCCCAATTTCTTACTCTAATAACTACATAACTGGCATATCAGCTTCACAGTAGTTTTTGAATCATTTGTAGTAGTTACCATATAATAAGTTTTAATAACTGCACGGTGTAGCACTGAGTTCATATAGACAGAGAGGCTGATGCTGTTTTACAGATGATTTAATTCCCTTGTATTTCATTCAGTGTTCACAAATGTATTGACGGGCTCCGTAGTAAAATGTGTTACTGTATTTGTACCCCAGACGAGACTTCTAAAGTAGTTTAGTGCTGAAGAAGAGTAACCTCGCAGCGCATCTGGGAACGAAGCCATCTATTTTCTTTTTGGCTGTATTTCAGCAGACGTTGTAAGAGCATCTTTTTTTCCGAATGCCTTTGCCCATTGTTTATGATCTAATAATAAACACTTCCCAATGCAGTTGTCAAGAAATATGAATACCCATAATGCCTCAGCATTACCTGTCTCTGATAAATCCCCGGTGTTACTTTGCAGCGGCAGAAGCTTCTTTGGCTCTGCCTGCAGTGTTAGAGCAGCGAGGATGCAGTCCCACAGGGACTGAGACAAAGGCGCTTATGTGCTTAGGCTGAATGAAATGAAGCAGGCTAGCAGAAATGACTGAGAATAAAACCAGAGACTCAGCTTTTTGTTTTACTCTGGCATTCTGTGTCTGTGTGCGTGGTGAATTCAAGTCTGTTTGTGTGCATCTTGCCACAGAATAGTAACTGAAAAGGCCTGGCTGGTTTGTGCGGTGTCACTGTAGCTCTAGCTGTCTCTCTGCTGTAGCCATGGGAATTTTCACCTCATATCAAGATATTATAATGGCACAGCAGGTGACGACCTTTGCAAGTCGCTCGCTCCGGCAGTAAGAGAACAATGTAGACTCCAGCGTGTTTCCTTACAGAGGGAAGACAGTCTTTCAGTTTTATGTGCGCTAGGCTATGCTTTTGCTCCCCGGTTGTTTACAGTTGTTTATGTATGAGATTTCATCATCTCAGGCGGCAGTGAAAAACTTGAATCCGTCGCCGGTGCGTTTCCTCCTTTATAGCGCTCTCCCCGAAGCCGGACATCTCCTGCACCTAATTAGGCTCTTCAAATGTGAACGGCTCCAAACACAGAGAGTAGCTCCCAGCACACAGCAAGTTCTTTGAGTGTTTTGACAATATTTCAGCAAGAAAGACAACATTCAGCTTACTTTCCATTACTAATGAAGTGTTAACACGGCTGTGTGGAGTTAATTACACTGTCAGAACACTACTGGCCTAGCAAGCTAACTTTGATGTTAACCCAGACTTGTCAGTGTCAAGTGATTTGTATCATACAGTAATGTATTGTATACTTACATCCGTATCTACTTATCTCATTTTAAATATACAAGCCTATATAAATTCTATATATCATTATGGTTGAATCAACCCAGAAGGATAAGCGGTTTAGATGATGTATGTATGGTTGGATCAGTACATTTGCATTACTGTTTTTATGGATTACTTTTATGTATATATTTTTTTTTATCCAAAGCTAATAGCTACACACACAGACATATACACACAATGTACGTATAACGTGGTAGTAGTAAGAAGGACTTACAATATTTTATCATGTTAAGAGTTAGAAGCCTGGCCCAAAGGCTCTTGGTGTGTTGTGGTTGCCTAAGTGGGGAATTGAACCCCGTTCGGCCACATGGCCAACACAGTGTTACCCACTACACCATACCTGCACATGTACATGTAGAGAATTTGGAGAATATGGAGGAATATGTAGTTGCATGCAACAAAGAACATTTTTTAACATGATTTGTGCTTTGGATCCCTTCCCCAAGCGGTTAAGTGTGATAATTGTAAGCATGTTGAAAGAGTATTCAAAGAAAAAAAAAAACAGTATTCAAAGAGAACTTTGTCAAAACTTTGATGAAGGATGTGTCTTCTTCTGAAGATGTGAATGAATTATCTACTATTGTCATCATATCTTCAGTATAATGTTGATCTTGCATTTGAGACCTAAACATTGAGCCTAAGCTCCTTTTTGGGTTTGTGTGTGTGATGTTAATTGGTAAAGATATATAACTTGGTCCCAAAAACCCCTGTGAAATCTGACCCGACTTTGAAATTATTTTTACAGGATGACTCGCAGCAGCACACGCACGGCATATTTTAGCATGCTTTTTCCTTCCTGACACAGTGGTGCTAATTTTTCAGTTTTAAGGAAAAAACTTCTTACATAGTGCTGCTTTAAGAATGTTTTTTTTTTTTGTTTTTCTACAGAACAGTAGAAGACTCTAAAATGACAGCAAGCTGTACAACCTGAAGAATTCTATTCTAATTACAATAATATCTCATTCACATTTTATATTATATTTCAAAAGCGGAGATCAATTCTCAAAGCAAAGGATTTTAGTCTGAAGTCTGAAATGTGTTTTGAAATCTGACTGTGAACCAGTTCAGTAGAAAGATCCATGTAGGCAAACTAAGCTATAGAATGTAAATATCATGCAGATTTTTATGCAGAGCAAACAATGTTCTACAGGCCCAGATTAGAATAAAATATATATTCATTTTGAATTCAAGGCAGGGCCTGTAAAATTGCTCCTTTGCTGTTCTAAATCTGCACTCTGTAATGGATTTCAGAAAGCAACTGGCAACATTTGCCTTGTAATTGTATCTGTAATCTGAAGATCACGCGTAACCAAATCAATGGACAAGCGCACTGACAACATCACAGTGAGTAGATACATCAACATCTCATAGCTGAGCCAGCAGTGTTCTGCAGTAACTAAAGAGCCTCTGCTGGCTGCTGGCAAATATTACTGTAATTTAGAATCTACACTTAAGAGTGAGATAGGTCTTTACTTTCCATAAAATGGTTTATGGGTGCCTGGAATGACATTAACCAGGGATCCGTGCCTCCGCATGGCACTTACCTTGATTACAGCAGTGGCTCTGCATATGCTAACGTTCTGTGCGCTAAGCTAATGGCACGGCTGTGTGGCCAGTGAAGCTGGTGGAGTGTGGAACATGGCTCCAACCTGCAGGGTCTGCGAGAGCACTTGGTGATATGTGATCCATCAGAACAGTGGGGCTCAGATGCAGGTCCAGCGTTCTTGATGAGCCAAGTGGGCCAGCGCTCATGCATCAGCTGAGCCTCTGCAGGTGGGCTGGGTCAAAGATCCTGCTGCTCGACCATCCCCAGAGAACATAACTCGGACATTATGTTAGTGGTGAGCAACATGGCAAAAACATTTCTATGAAGTGGTCACTCACTGCATAAGGCACCTAAACTAATGAATCTTATGGCCAAAAAGCGTTTGTGGCCAGAATTATAGAAACATATTTGTTGTGTATGCATTGTGTTTACAATTAACTAGCTTGCTTCAGTACCAAAGACCAAGTACAACAATACTAAAGCACAAACTTAAGTAAAGAGTACAACACTTTTATTGCATATTGGATTGCACTTATGGCAAATATTGTTCATATGAGGAAGTGAGTATAGGCTCTGGATTGAATGCATAAAAGGTAAAAAAAACAAAAAAGTTTTGTTGTTAATGGTGGATATTTGTGAATGTGTGAAAATTCAACTGGTCTGGTCCTTTAGAGGAAATAGTCTTGTGGATTATTTTATACGGTTTACAGAATTACAGTGTGACAATTTTGTAGCAGCCATGAGTCGAATAAACTGTGTCGAATATGGATTGGTAATGTCTGGCCAATATCTGTTTAGTACTGTTAGTGTCGATCCTGATTTCCAACAAGCATATTGTATTAAGGCCCAGCCAGTAATCGGTTGGCCAATAATATCGGCCGATATTGATGATCTGCTGTTTTATTGATTTCTGTGAGAAAACATTGCTGATAACGTGCCGATAATTACCGATTTTTTTGACAGTTGTGCCACTGGGAAACCCAAAATGAGATGCTCCTTTCTATAGCTATATAACAGCAGAACTGTTAGCATGAGAATGACATGTTATAACACAGTGCTGCAATATTTGTATTAATGAGAACTGTGAATTTCTGCTGACAACATATTAGCCAGTAAAGCTCTGCTGAACTAAAACTACCAGAGTATAATTTAAAATCATAAAAACTAATCCAAAATTGTCCGATATTATCATTTATCAGATTTTTTTGGTATTGGTATCGGCTGAAATGTTTGTATCAGTCAGGCCTTTTATGAAATTGGTACATCACATCATTGGTGCACATGTAGCACAATATTTAGTTTTTCTGACGTTTGGTTTGATGAAACACCAGCAAAAAAAGCTACTACATTCTTTTTATTTTAAATGTTATGTACTGCACATGACTCCATCTAATTAAATTGGACCAAATATAGTCTCTCATCAGAATTCAACTAGAAATCCTGATAATAAGGCAAAATCTCAGACAGCTACACAGTTTGGGAGCCCTGTCTAAATGCGCTTTTAGTGAAACAGGGTTGTTTAAGTATTGACAGTCCTCATGAAAAAAAGCATATTGAGACATAATTATTGCGATAATGATATCATATCATTTTATCCCTCATCGCTTGCTCATGTCTTTGGATCTTTGATATTCTGTTCCACCTTACAACCACAAGCCTTTCTGCATCTTGTACTTCAAAATAGAAAACACATTTATGTTTCTGTCGTTGGTTGAACGTAACGGTGTGATGAAACGGTTGGAGAGCAGAGGTGCTGTGATTAGCCGTGGTCCCTGCAACCTGGAGTAATTCCCTCTGATTCGCTGGATTCAAAGGAATCCAACAGGTTTCATCAAAGCAATTTTCAGCGGCAGGATTTTGGCTCAGTCGTTGCCCAAATCGTACTGTATATGAGAGTAGGTACGTGTCATCCTCGCGAGGTGCTTTTTATTGAGGGCTTTTGGAGATTGAAGGATTTGTTAGTTCAGCTGAATGAATCGTATGCTAAATGTGCTCCCGGCCACTGCCAGGAGGGCTCCTCTGCACGCTGGGAAAAATATGATTATGTTTCTAGAGCAGAGGGAAGGGAAGCCTCGGCTGAATACATTAACAACATTAGATACACATTTTATCAAGCAAATTAAAATGGGTTTTCTCCGAGCCTCTATGTTTGGGGCTTGGACAGCGAGTTAGGCATGACTAATTGATTGTTATTATGTTCAGTCTGAAGATTTGAAGCCTCTGCCTGCCACCTGAGAACTGGGATGCTCTGGGAGGAAATGCTGTGAAGCTTGGCCAGTCATGGTGTAACTCACTTCTGATTCATCACTTCTGTGTTTTTTAATTATTGTTTTCAGTCCTGTCGGCTGTCTCTGCGCCAGGTAGGAGGAATGCTTGCACGCACAAATGCACGGACAAACCCCCAGAGAGCTGAGCTGTATTTTCAAAGCTCGGTGTCCTACAGCCTCCGCTACTGCGTTTGTATGTGCATTTAAGAAAGCTTAGCTATACTGTAGTTTCTACTGATGCCCAAGATCACTACAAATACATCAAATGCAGCACTTTAAACTGTCATGGTACCTTATTAATGTGTTTCTTATGGCCCTAGGGAACAAAAACATTGATATATATGGTTACAAGTTTACCCTTACTGTGAGATTTTTGTTGGCATTAATAGATTTGTGGAAAGTTAATATCATCTGATTAGTTTCACTTAGTTTCACTCTGATGAGTGTAGCAGCACAGCTACAGCTCATAGAAAGTGCCCTAGAAAAACGTGGATAAACCGAAGCTTTATTTACATTCTACTTAATGTGATTTAGTAAATTTAGCTTTTAGTTTTTGAGCTATGATGTGACTAGGCTAACAGCATTAACTGAAGGACATTAGATTTAGATTTTATCTGTGTAAATTTCATGCTGCAGGTCATCTACTGTGGATTTGTGGTCTGGGGTTAATATAGTACAGTCATAGAGAGATAGAGCGACTCTGCTTGATGGGACTGGTGTCCAGTAGCCTGTAGCCATAGGAGTCCTGTTATTTTTGTTTTTTTTAGGGATGTTATTTGAATATATTTCAAAGTAACACTTTACAAATATGAATTTTCAAATTTGACTGAAATGTCCAATAAACATAACATTATTCAACATTCAACATTAGTTTTTTTCAAATGTACTTTATGATATTACAGTATCAGTTGTTATTTAAGTTAGTGTTTATAAACTTAAAGATGCACTCCAGTGGCGAATACTTAAATAATGCTGATATCATGTGAATTTTCAAATAATATTCAGAATTGTTCGTGCTAAGCTAGTGGTTTTGTATAATCCCATTTTATGCCAATTCTAGTTGAAACACAGGCTTGTGAAGCTTGTAACAGGCATACAAGTAACATGTTCCTTATTTTTTATACAGTTTCTTCTTAGATCCTTTTGGAAAGGTCTGAATTTGAAGCCTTTTTTTTAATATTATTAAACCAGCCTATTAGCCTATTGGCGATCTACAATAACAGGCATTTTCATGGAGGAATATTTAGGGTGGTGTCCACTAAACTCTGGGTGGAAGAAACATGCAGCATGACGTAAGCTCAGAAGGAAATACTTTACAGCAGAGATGCAGACATTGCAATCAAATTTACTAATGCAGTTTGACACTTTAGTTCATTTTTAATTAACCTACTACTAACCTACTACTAACCTACTACTACCTATTACAAGGTTTTGCCAACAACAGTGATATATTACTATACTACTACATTATCATCGCTATAATTCTTGTTATCCATCAATACTACTAAAGCTGAAAACCAGTATTGTTGTTTTGCCCTAGTGTCGTTTGTCTTTTTCCACGAAATAGAATTCCTAAAGAAACTTTAGCAGGCCGCTGAGTTATGGGGTGACGGGACTTTTTTTTTCTGTTGGTCATCTGGGGGCTTTTGCACACAACACCGTCATGACTGAAATAACTCAAACAAACACTGATCAGGCCCCGTGAGTCAGCTTGCCTGCCTGCCTGTTCTGGCCATTGGAGGCATTGTTTTGGATGTCATAGTCGATAGCAGTGAAGTGATTTCTGTCCGTGACTCATATATATAATTTCCTCGAAGCCCCTGAGCCATGGCCGGTGGTGAGGTGGCTCTGATTGCGCTGGAGGCGGCGGTGCCTGCACATGCCTGCTTGTTTCACGCTGCTGACCTTGTGAGAGCGAAAGCTAGAGGGGTGGTCAGGAATGATGGATTTTCTTGAGCTCATGATGCCTCTCTTGCCCCACCCCCAGCAGGAAAGACCCTTCTCAATGAAGAACTCAGCCTAGCAGCCTTTTTCATTTTACAATGACAAACTCTCCAAAAAAGGCTTCCGAGGCATTCGTTTTTTATTTCAAGTTTTTTTTAATATAGTCTTTTACTAAGTAAGTCTCTTGTGTCAGTATTTATTTACATTTATTTAACTTGAGCTTCATATACGACCTGGTCAGTGTAAATGACATAATTCAAGCCTTGTTAATTCAAGCCTTAGTCTAGAGTTACTACTGTCATTTTGCTATAGAGTTTTAATGAAATGATGTAATTGCATAATCAATGACATGGTTGTGTATTTCTGCATCTGTGGGAATTTCTGGCTCCAAATTTTGAGAAATGAAACAGATTTTAAGTATCAGAATCTTTAATACAAATAATAAGATACAAAATAGTATACAATTAGTTAACAGCATGGCCTGTTACATTAGCTTAACTAGAATGTGAATTTTTTAAAGGTCTAATTAGTTACATGCTGTACAGTAAGGACATGCAGAACATAGTGAATTTGAAAAAAAAAGATAGGATATTTGTATTCACAAGAATTTATTCAAAGAGTTAATATTTCTCTCATTACTTTTTTTTAATGGCAATAAATTCATTTTAAACAGAATTACAGTTTTACTATCCTAATAATGTCTGTTGGCACAACCACACATTCATTAAAAATATTCTAGTTTACAGTTGTTTACTACTACAGAAAATGTGCATAAACTAGTCTTTGTACTTGGACACCCATATAAAAATTTGTCCTTGAAGGCCATTTTTTAAAATAAATAAACATTATTATAATAATGACAAATGTTCATGGTTTCTTTGAGTTACACCACCTGACTTTGTAAAGTGATCCAGCCTAACCTCAAAATGACAATTTTTCAAATGTTTGTAAATGGCTGCTGACCTTGGCCTTGCACCATGAAGGTCACCTGGGATCTTCTTGATGGTGCAATAGCTTGCCCACTCTTTTTTGAAAGGATGTCAGAATAAATGTGCTTTGTTATTGGTTGTGCTGCATGACATTTGAGAAAATCAAGATGATGAACAAAAGTTTTTCAGTGAGTTGAATACTTTTAAATCTGCCCTATTTGGCAAATCTGTTCTGATTTTAAAGGCTTTAAACATTAAATCATTCCAAACTATTTTATTTAGAATTTTATACAGCTAAAGCACATTTTTAAAAACGTTCTTAATTTGATTTTAGGTCTCAAGACAAGACATAATTGGACTTTAGGGGGCATAAAGGCCTACAATTTATTTTGATAGACTGAAAATGTATTTACATAAAAGAAGTATTTGAATTATTTAATAGGAAAATAATAGATTTTGACGCAAAAGATTCATTTCATGTCATTGACAGATTAAAAAGTTTAAGTGAAGTTCTGACTTCGGTTTGTTTCAATGTCAAAAATAACATAATCATGCAAAGATGTTAAGCATGGAATTTCTTTGCAGAAGACTAGACTGAACAGCAATACCTTTTCAGCAAGTTCAACTCAAATAACCCTCTTGTACTTACAATCCCAAATGTGGTACGATGTTAAGGTTTTAAATCCACATTTTTGAAAGAATTTCTCCTCATACTTTATGAACCATGAGCGAAAAATAATTACCATAAAATAATAGAATGCACTTGTCATTGCTGGCATAACTGCGACTTTGAAGGGTTAAATGCTGGAACTGTAATTGGAATCAGGACTCTGAGGACTGTTGTGACACTACAGGGGTTAATTTAAGCTCAGTGGTCGCACTTTTGCTGTGTTATGTTTCTAAGTGTGCTGCATATTTGCATATTTCTGTTTGCTAGTGCCCCCACTTTCTCCCTTAGTGTCACAGGAGCAGCCTGAGCTTTCCTAATCAGTAGCAAACCACAACACCGCTCTCTTGCTGTGTGTATGTGACCACAAACAGAATAATGGGCAGAAATTAATTACGAAGTGCTGGTTGAAGTTGGAGGTTCAGGCACTGAGCGCAGTGGCACACAAGGTGCTGAGCTGGCTAATGAGATGTGGAGGCAGCCAGTATTAACCAGCCCGGCTCTTTTAATGGGAAAGGTCAGCCGTGTCAGCTGCCATTATTGTTCTTGTCGTCCGGCTGACGCTCTGCCAGTCCAGGCAAATAGAGATTTCAAAATGCTAATAGCCCACGCCTCAGCAGGGCTATATTAAAACTGTCCAAAAGTTCCCCTCCGCTCTGCTGTCCACATGAAGAGTGCTGGCACTGACAAGTCACGTATGAGATGACTGACCAAGCTGGGCAGAAAAACATCCCTGAAGAGCACAAGTGCTCTTTAATTTGGATTGCTCAGAGAGCTCTTTGACTAAAGCCTGGCACACCCAGTTTGAGTTCAGTGATATCCTCTGTTATTAAAGCGCAAATAAAATGAGCCTAAATAATAAATCCATACTGGATGGGATGATTATCAGTTTAAATGCTATATTGTGGTATAAAACCCAATAATAATTAGGGTGCACTCCACAAATATTGGCACTACTTGTAAACATGAGCAAAACTGGCTGTAAAAAACATTCTTTATTGCTTATCCTTTTGATCATTCACAGTATTTTAACAAGGTCGAATCATTGAAAAACCTATATCTTATCATAAAAGAAGTATTTTTCAACAATCTATTTTTCCCACAGTTGTTGGCACCCCTTCATGTGATACTTTTTGCAGCCTCCTTTTGCAAAGATAGCGGCTCTGATTCTTCTCCTGTAATGCTTAATGAGACTGGAGAACACATGAGACCATTCCTCCATACAGAATCTCTGCAGATCCTTCAGATTCCAAGATCATGCTTGTGGATCTTCAGCTCATCCATATATTTTCTGTGGGGTTTAGGTCAGGGGGCTGGGGTGGTCATGGCAAAGCCTTGATTCTGGGGTAACTAAACTATTTTTGTGTTGATTTTAAGGTGTGTTTTGGATCATTATCAGGATCTAATCATGGCCTAGTTTAAGCTGCCTGGCTGAGGCAGTCAGGTTTTGATTTAAGATCTTCTGGTACTGTACAGTCTGTTAGACTGTGCATCCAAACAAGTTGTCCAGGGCCTTTGGAAAGAAAACAGCCCCACAGCCTCATGGATCCACCACTCTTCACAGTGGGGATGCGGTACTTTTCTGTATGGCTGAAACTTTATTTTGGTCCCCTCTGACCAAAGAACGTGGTCCCACTTTAAGTTCCAGTCATGTCTTGCAAACTGTAGGCGCTTGAGTGGACAGTGGAGGCTTTCTTCTTGCAACCCTTCCAAACAACTTGTGGTTATGTAGGTGGCATCTGATTGTAGTTTGAGAGACGTTCTGACCCCAAGACCTAACTAATGTCTGCAGTTCCCCAGGTGTCGAGCCGTCCTCCTCACTGTGCGTGGGTTCAGTATAGGCATACATCCTCTCCTGATAACTCATGACAGCATATGACTTCTTCCATGCCATGTTTATGGAAATGTACTGTCCCACATCTAGTCCGTACTAATAATAAGTATAAAAAAGGTTATTGGATTGAGATCAGTTCGCAGGTGGTGGTGTGTATGGCCTGCCAGCATGTCAGATTGTGGCTTGTTAGAGCCATCCGTGTGTCACTTTATCCCCCTGAACTCCACAGAGTTTATTAAAGTGTTGTGATTGCCTGTGTCTCACTGCTCGTCCACAATCCAGCACTGCCCATCCAGTCTGCCCCCAGCTAAAGAACCTCCATGACCCCTACCTTCAGCACTGTACAGCTGGATAGATAGATGCGTGTATGAAGAGTAAAAAGTATTTCCAGGATTCTGATCTTTTATGTTTAGATAATTATCTCTGTTCTGTGAATATTATTTAGTGAGGGGACATGCGGACATTTGCCAACTGAGCAGTTTGATTGATTGATGTCTTTTAAGCTGAATAGATCGGTTGATTGGTTGATGTTTTCTAACTAAATTGAATGAACTGAATAGTGACTCCAAGCTACAATTCAGGTCTATAAACATGACTTTGAAATGAATAGAACTTTTTATTAATTTATTTTCTTATTGTTGTCCCCTTAATTTGTCCATCATATTCACATCATAAGGTCTATTAATCAGCAACAACACTTTTAAAAATGGCTGTTTAAGGGTTCTTTAGTAAAGGTAATGGTTTTATATAGAACCATGAACACTCAAAGAACCATTTGAATGCATAAATGGTTAACTGGTTCCTCTGTACAATGACAACCATTTGCATATGGTTCTTCAAAGAACCCCTTTTCAGTATTATATTGAAAACAATGCAAAATAACTGAGCTTTTAAGTTATACATATCTGCAAAGAAAAGAGAGATGTGTATGATGAGCGGTGAAGCCGTTTCTGTGATTTTGTCGATTTCTGCGGATGGTTATATGTTATATGTTCCAGATATACAGTGAATCATGCAGTAAATGTTTCAACAAATGTTTCAACAAGCCTCTTTTTTAAGTAGGGTTAAGTTTAGTTTGTGACTTTTACTTCTTACACACACAGTTTGTGCTGCAAACATGTATTAATAAGACACAGCATTTTTTTCTTCTCCAAGCCAGGTGAGAGATGAGTTCTCATCATTTTGAAGGATAAAAAGTCCTCTGTCTGCTCCTCCTTCTGACGTGCTGCGGTACGGTGTTGAGACTGTTTACAAGCTCAGTAGAGTAGCTTAGTAGAGTAGGCGTGTCACATGATCAGACTAAGACTTAGACTTGTCTAAGAAAGCTGCAACTTGTTTGACTTAATTAATTGTAGTGATGGTATTTCAGAATCTCCACGATTGCATTACTGTGTACAGTTAATATCTCAGTGTACCGAATACCAGCGTGAAGATTTGCAGTTTTGTGATTTTAATCTAATTACATGCTGCATTACACTAAATATAAGGCCTAGTCTCAAAACTAGTATCTAACTGCTTATGGATTTGGCACTTTATACCTACTGCACTTTACCATTAATAAGCTAATTTTAATATCACTGTAATGACCATTTTAAGTGTTTTAAGATTCTTTATGTTTTAATTATATACTTCGTACTTAATAAGCTGTTTCATTATTTTTCTTACGATATGGTCGCTTTATTTTTTATTTTTATTGCTATTCACTCTTACGAACTTTGTCTTTCTTTTTCCTTTTGATGTGTCTTCTGCTTTTATTACGTTAAGCATATTGAATTGCCTTTGTGTATGAAATGCACTACATGAATAAACTTGCCTTGCCTTGCGTTGCCATTAACAGACTGAATAGATTAAACTACATGTATTGGAGTCTTTGCTCAGGTTGATTCTTTTATTATACCAATTGCAGAGGTTTTTCAGAAAATCAGCACTGGCACCATACTCGCACATCTCATACAAATTTGTAACCTGGCATTTGTGAAAACGTATTATGGTGCGCTAACTGGCCAGACAGACAGATCATTCCTCAGTTGAAATTCTAATATTTTCCAGACAGTACAATTCACAGGACCAGTATCACATGAATACCAAACGGCCAGATGACCAATAATTAGAAAAAAGGAAACGAGACTGACTCCTTAACAGCGCTCATTGGTAGGCAGAAGACGAATGGGTCAATATGCCCCCTACTGTTTAATTCATCCTTACTGCTTGACCTATGAAATGAAAGGTCACAGCTGCTGCATTTGGTTCTATCAATGTTGGTCCATCTGAAGACGTCTACAGCACTGACCGTGCGTTGACTCATATATGCTAGTTTGGAGGCGACATTATCACTTTCCCACACTCCTGAGCTGTTACATGCTGGACAAAATCCCGTTCACCTTGTGAATTATTAGAGGCTCACTCAATAACCCACACACGTCTGTGCTAACCAGCCCAAAACGTGGGTTCACAGGCAGTGGCTGATTCTCCAGTCTTCTGTGACTGGTAATTAAGCGGTAAAATTTTGATGTATTCATTACAACGAAGCTCACCAACAGCAGCGGTTTGTAGCGTTTTGTAGGTCGTGACTGGTATCAGGCTGTCAGAAAACTGTTGATGGAGAGAAATTATCATGCATTTAGAGAGCATGATTAAAGGACCACAGACACTCAACAGCAAATGAATGCAGGTTGCATTTTGAGTAGTGTTCTGCTGGGGCCTCGCTCGAACCGCTTTATAATTCAGGAGCGCGACCAGACGTTTCTACAGGACATGATTGATCACGATTTTGTGAGGGAAAAAAAAACGTGTTTCTCATTAAATTACTTATCTAAAGACCATTACAGTGTTCTCCACCATAGTGAAATATGGGAGAGTAAAACAGTATAGACTTGCTCATCAGCGGTGCATCAGCTATTGTGATTGATGTGCACTTCAGTTCCTCACTGTCATGTACTTAAAAATGTGTTAATTAACAAAACAGCATACATTTGTTATACGTTTAGTGACGTGTTAAATGTGGTTAAAGTAGCACAAAATGGGCTTTTTTAATGAACATATATGTGCGTTAAAAACCTTATCCTACATTCTCCCACAATGATGTTTGTGCAGGTTTACATTTAAACTAGGCAGTTTTCAAACCTCTCTAGCCCTTAGAACTGAACAGGCTGTTTTTGTTACTGTGCCTTTAAGACGTACCTATGTAAATGAGCTCTACTCTAATTAGCTGCTCTGTATTGTGCCTCTTTCAAAAAGCAGTCCAGGCTGAAACACTCTATATAACTTCAGTGTGAGGGGCGGAGCTAAACTGCTGTAGGTTGAACAGATGGATGCATGTAAATGTGTTGGTTCTCATGACATCACAAAAACAGTGAATTTAAAATGTATTTTGCAGCATTGTTTCCATATATGGACTGTATAACCTGGAGAGTGAATGGGATGCTTTGAAACAGTGTTTACATATTACGTTGAACTGTTTTATTTTTAAAAGCAATGAAAGTTATAAAAGTTTTCTAAGAGTAACAGAAAATGTTTTGTCCAGTTAAGGACACTACATGTTTTTTTTAACACATCTGTTTTCACAGTGTAACTACATAACTTACAATAAATACCCTAGGGTAAGTGCACTCACACTGCATTTGAATGCTGCTGCTACACCTGTATCAAAATATTGTAACATAATTATGCATGACTCACTGTGCTGAATAGCCAGTTGCCTTGTAATTTCAATATAGCACTTAGTTTGATTCAAGTTATTTTAAATATGCAACTGATTTTTCATTTAAACATTTAAAATGCCAGTTTGGCCCATTTAAAGTGGTAAACTTGTGTTTTTTGTAACAACTTTGGGTAATAGATGCTGGAAATATGCTGTTATGTTTTATGGGTTCATTTGTTCCACACAGCGTGAGCTTCCGAAAAAAATAAAAATCAGTCATCAGGCAGTTTGCCTGCAAATGATTCAGAATCAACCATAAAAAGTCGTGATTGTTGCATCCCTAATGGTTACCACAAAATATCTTACCACTGTTATTTAAATTTTTACTTTACATCAGCTTCCCTTCACACCAATGTACAGCATTATGCAAAAGTCAGAGACCAGAGACCATAAAAAGAAAAATATTTAGTGCGTTCAGACTTTTCCTTTATTGCTTTCAGGTTTTCAAAGAAATCTGCAGGGATATTTTTCCACACCTCCAAAGTTCACTCTTAGAAGTTAGTTGCATTTTTCTGCTTATCACAATCCAAATAATCCCAAACACAGTCAGTGATCAATCTAGCCAGTCTAGCTGATCTCCTTGTAGTGTTTTCTGGAGAATTCATGCAAAGTGTCCACATATTTTTCATGTTTTTTGTGGTCATTCTGATCTATTTATCTTTTGATCTTCAGCCATGAGTTAAATTTGAAAAGAAAAAAAAAACTTCATTCAAAAAATGCTGTCCCACATTTTCATATCTCTAGCAAAACAAAGAGTTTAGGTCCATGGGTGGAGCCTTATTTTAGCCACACCCCTTTATTTGAGGGCAGGTAGTGTGATCCCTGTCCATTAAGGCCACATGGTGAGCAGTTAGATCCCATTGTTTTGAAGTAAGTTTGTCCCAAAGTCTGAAAATCATAGTGGAACATTAAGAATTCTCACTACCAAACACATATTTTATGTAAACTTTTTGTGCTTTAATGAATAACACTATGATTTTGTGTGTATACAACTGTTCAAAGCTGTGTTTGCTGGTCATAAACTGGCTAGCTTTTAAGTTATGCTCCAACATTTGGTAAAGTTTCTAAGGTGTTATCATTGTTTAGTAGTGACAGAATGGAATGTTCGATCATTTGTTTTACAAGAGTAAACATAAGTAAAGAACAGATCATTCAAAGCAAAGAGATTTAAAGCAGTTAAAGATCCGAAATGTGTGTTTAACTCTGACTTTGAACCAGTTCTGTAGACGTAATGGCCATTTTGACTGGAAGTGAAATAACTGATAAGTAGTCTCTGACTTTTGCACAGTACTGCACATTAAAAATAAGAGTATTTTTTTTCTCTTGCAAAGTTATCATTTTGGAGATGTAAGCTTTAGTTACAATAGTGACAATATAGAAATTACTGAATAATACGTTTTCAGATTAATAACTAAAAAATAAGCCTAGGGCCTTAAATTCAACTTTTCATAGAAAACAAAGCTGGCTGAGCTATACTTATAAGTTATAGGAATCAAGAATGACCCGCTGATGGCTCTTGGCCCTTTTTCAGGGGTTAAACATGGAAAGACTGCATGTACTGTTCGAGTTTAGTCTCCATCTGTACAGGCTGACTGAAGGCAAAGGCACCATGCCTGCCAAGGAGCAGCGCTGCTGTTAGTCTGTGACACGTATTGATATAAAGTAAACATGCTGAACAAGGAAACCCTCTGAACTGACATGGGCTGAGCATTACCCCTGGCCCAGCCTGATACTGCCCAGATAGCTCACTCAGAGCCTGGCCAGTAAACAAGATGCACCACCAGCCTGGAAATGAAAGGCTGAGGGGTGATGGGCTGCACGAGATATTGGCTGACACGACAAGACAGGGAGGGAGGGAGGGAGAGAGAGGAAGAACGAGAGGGAGGATAGGAGAGAGTGAGGAAAAGATTGGAGGTCAAGCAGGGTAGTGGAACGAGAGAAAAAGAGGGGGCGAGGGAGCGGAAACGTATTAAAGAGTGTATGGGGAGGAAAAGGGTGAATATGAGGAATTCAGGATGTCGAGACTGTGCGCTGCAGAGGCAGTGAGGGGGAAATGCGGCAACTAACAAGTATTTCTGCAATTGATTAACACATCAACTGTATTTTAATTCATTTATTAATTAATCTGTTATTACTTTTTATAGTTCATCATCTAGGCAAGCGATTTCTTCTTTTATGATGCAGCAAAAAAGTAGTACCCATATCGCCCCCTACGCTTCCCGTATTGTACTGCAGTCAGTCAGAACGACTGGATGTGTCATATGAACATTATTCTATGTTGTGGGAAACTCTTTTTTTAATGTAAGCAGAGCAACAACAATACAAAACCAGTAATTGTTTGGGGTGTTTCAGAGCTGATCAAGACATATTTCAGTTGGGGCTGTCAAAAATAAATTATTAAAATATTTAATCATGATTAATCGCAGCAGCTTGTGAAGTTAACCGTGATTGTCTATTTGTTTAAGTTTGACCCTAATAAAAGATTTTGTCTATTTTAAAAGAAGAACGTTTTTACTATAGCTAAATAGCAAAATAGCTTCATCAGAAAGCTTATATTACTTTCACCTGAAAACAAAATCACTCAAACCAGGGTGATCATCTACGCTGTAGACTGGAATTCAATCCCCTGCCTGGGCAAGCACCCTACACTATAGTAAGTAGTAAGTAAGTAAAGTTTATTTATATAGCGCTTTTTACAACAGGTGTTGTCACAAAGCAGCTTTACAAGGAAATCAGCATTACAAAAAGAAATCCGGGTCCAAGCCCCCATGAGCGTCGCCAGTGGCGACAGTGGCAAGGAAAAACTCCCTAAGAGAAACAGGAAGAAACCTTGAGAGGAACCAAGACTCAGAAGGGTGAGGTTTGCATGGCGTAGTACAGCATGGAGCTTGATGGTGGTCAAGCTGGTCCAGAGGGCTGGCGAGCAGTGGCACCCAATCAAGGCAGAAGAGGCAGCAGCATCAGACACACAGGATGGGCAGCTGTTCAACTCGGCAAAGGAAAGAAAGAAAGGAAAAACACACAGAGTCAGTTCTGTAATGGGTGATTGATTAATTTGATTAGTTTAAATGATTGATTAGTTCAAATGATTAATTTGATTAGTTTATGCAACAGCAGCATCAGTGGGGTCAGGATTGTGAGGGTGAGGTTTGCACGGCGTTGTACAGCAAGAAGCTCAATGGTGGTCAGGCCGGTCCAGAGGGCTGGCGAGCAGTGGCACCCGATCAAGGCGGAGAGGCAGCAGCATCAGAATGAACAGGATGGGCAGCTGAAAAACACACAGAGAACATAGAAAAACACACCAATAAGAGTCCTTGAGCAAGACTAACACTACCTGTGTGAAAAGTGATCAAATTGTAAGTCGCTCTGGATAAGAGTGTCTGCCATATGTCGTAAATGTCTGTCGCACATATGTCTTTGAAGGGGAATCTGAAGCTTTACACTTCAGTTTGCTCTACACTGTTAGAAATAAAGGTACTGTACAGGCACATTTTACGTTCGTCAAGGTACAAACAATGTAAATGTACCCTTAAAGGTATAACAGTGGTTTTAAAGTCCAGACGTGTAACTTAAAGAGGTTTTCCCAAAAAGTACATAATTGTACCTTTCTATAACCTGATGTTTTAAAACAGAATAATAAAATGAAAAGCCTGGAGGCGAGACGGGGTGTGTGGAGTCAATACAACTCAGAAAATATAATTTCAGTGAGTTATAGTACAATTATGTTCCCTGACTAAAGGTGCTGAGATGTACCCTTGAGGGTACCACCCCAGTGAAAAGAGGGGTACTGCCCCAGTGACAGTTTACTACCTTTTTTTCTGAGAGTGTAGTAGAGGTGTCCATAGTTCTCCTGCAAGCGCTGTCCAGCATAGTCTGCAGAAAGTGTCCTCTGGTGCTTTGCTAATATTACTGGAATTACCAACATCAGAGCTGTGTTTTGGCTGTGAATGATACTTTGGAGTCAACACACTACAGTGATAAACATTGGAGTATCAGCAAAGAACTTCTTTTCAATGAAATTTGCCATTTAAAAGCTTTATTTGAAGTTATTATGCTCTACTGAACTCGTAGCAGTTTTCTCTAAAAGTAGCACATTTTCACATTTCACAGTTGAAGTTAACAAGTAGTGTGGAACTAATTTAAAGTGGAAAATGAAAACAACTACATGTAACAACTACTGTGGCAGTGTTTTGACTGCAGTTACACCAGCCATATTTCATTAAAACATGGTTAAACTAGCCACAGGTAAAGTGTGACTATACATGGTACACATAGGTTGTGACACTATGTACATACTAAACATGCAAGTCATGTAGTCTTGTAAGCCAGAATGGTGTCTGTGGACACATAGTCTGATGCGGTCACACCTTAAAGTGGCAAACAAGCGTCTAATTTCACAGGTAACGATGTCTGACATACAAAATAACCACAGACTGTTGTTTTACTGTGACATGTAGCAGTGGGTAACCATTTGCCAAATTTTATTCCCCATCAGACTGATGAAGACTGCATTTGCACACCAGTGCAGATAGCCAATCAGAGTAGAACTGAAAACTGTGGCCAGCCTAACATACAATAGGTATCAGACGCTCCACCCACACTTCCTTAAAGCGTCTGATCTCTATTATGAGAGTGCTGGGGGAAAGGCTGAGGTGAGAGTGAGAGTGAGTAAATCTAGCGCAGACTGGGTGCTGATGGTACTTGACGGCTGGATGGGTGGCTGGAAGACAAACTGTCGCTCACTGTCAACTCTTCAGTGCTGATTGATTGATTGATTTATCTGTTACTAACTTTATTGCACTTGCATTGGCCTTGGAGTGAGAGACTGTTACCACTGTTACACTCTAAGTGTGCTTGTGTTTTTGTGGTTGGGGTCTTCCTGTTTCAAGGCTCACTGCAGAGATAGACAGCTACCGCTGGGTTTTGTGGCAGAAGCAGGATACTGAAGCGTCCTCCAGTATTCGCTTCACAGTAAACATGTGCTTGCACGAGATCCTGTGTTCTTTAGAGATGGCACAGATTCTCAGTATTGGCAAAAAGGAATGAATTTGATTGCATTTTGTAATGAATCTAGCTTGAAATGTCTCAGAATTGCATGCAGTGCAGCATAACGTCAAACAAAGTAATGTAGATAACATGAGCACAAGTAGCTCAATATAGACATTAACGAGTATGATACATTTCTATAGAAATATATAAAAATTATGTTAATAATTCCTTAAACCAACACTAAGTACTGTTTGGATATTAAATTCTATTAGGAATTTGAAATAGACCTGATTTAAAATTTTAAGAATGGTATAAGTTCATTGCTTGTTTATTGCTCTCACTGCTTTCCTTGTTGATAAGACAACAAAAAGATAATGAGGTTCTTTTATTTTAACCCATGTAAACCATATATCAGACAACACTAAGCTAAAACGTTCAGTTTGCTGAAAAGCTTTCAAGTTCTTTAAGGACTAAGAAACTCTGATTAATACTAGCTGTGACAAGAAGAACAAAACTAGACGCCGCTCCTCCGGCACAAGTCTGCTCGCCTCTGCTGTACAACGATATATCAGTTATCACATCTGTGCTGAATGTGGGATAGAAATTTAGTGCATTTTTACATTTGAAAATAGGCAGAGACATTTATTCTGGTTAAAAGATTGAGCGCATAGCACATAAAAACCAGACCATTAGACACAAACATTAATCTTTCAATAACATCCTTATTTCTCCTAATATCTATATCCAGTAAGTGATTGAACTGCTCGGCCTATTTAATAGTAGAGGAAACACTGTTAAATTAAAAGAGAATTCCACTGATATTTCAAAACCTTTCCATAATTCAGTGGACATTATGTAAACATAGTTATTTAGAATGGTTTGATGTGAGAAACTCGTTCTAGAAAATTATTGTGTCAGAATTATTCACAGTGGTGGTGATAGGAACCAGACATCTGAAGAGTTTAATGCCTCTTAAAGCTCCCTCACAGAAGATTATTACATGAAATTGTTATGACTACACTGCGTCATGTCATTTTTTCACCATATAATGTTTTTTTTAAGCAATTTATGATGAAGAGATACATGCAGGGTGTTTTTTTTCAGATTTACCATTGTTTTACCATCATCAATATTACTTTTAAAAACACTGTGTAGGTTCTCTGGGAGTTTTGTATAGTAAATAAAATGGAAATATTTGGTTCCTATCACCAACACTGGAAATAAATCAGAGTAAGTTTCTCTACAAAGAACCATTTCACATCAAATCACTCTGAATGACTGAAGTATGCAGAAATTTTGTACAATATCAACACTGGAAAAGCAAAACTGATACTGTGCCAATATCATATATTCTCTGTCCTAAACAATATGGCAGATGCATGACACAGTATCTGTGGCCAGACTGTGTAGCGCTCTGTGCTAATCAAGCTGTTTTATGGACTACATCGACATTAATTGCCACACACCGACAGACTTGTTGAGAAAACTGACAGCAGCCGAGACCCTGATCTCCATTTTATATTAAAAATCCATACATCAACAACAGCCTCTCCGTTTTCAAAAAGCCGCAATGTTGACTCAGCTCAGTCGGCCATTAAGCTAATGAATTGCTCTAATAGAATCCCAGTGTCCTCCTGCTCTGGACCCCTGCATTTGTTTTTCTGGCCCTGTGGATGAATAAAAGGAAGGGGTGTGGTAGAGTCTTTTATTCTCACATCAGAAAACGGCAAGATGTATTTGTTTGTGTAAGAGCAATATCTTAAGTAGTATGAGCATTAAAGTGCTGGAGTTGTATGAGATGGATAGAAGAGGCTGATAAATTGCATTAGTTAGAAAGCTTTGAGGGGACGATGCCAGATGCAATCGGAGCTGAGAGGGTCATGGAGCAGCATGGTATGATATCATACACTCATGCTGGCCAGACTGTCAACAGTCTACTTCTCCAAGGCTTCGCATTCACCCCTCACGATTCAGAATACTGCATTCACCCCCAGTGCCTTGCTTACGTTTCAGAAACCTTTGGATAGAATGCGTTGATAACATCTTTTTATATTATTCCTTCGAGTAACTTTATGTGCCGTGTAGCCCTATCAAACCAACCGTCTCACCTGCAGTACCTTTAGAGTCTTCTATGATGGCCCCTGTAACTCATTTAACTCCTTAACATCCCAGACTTGTTGCTTTCTAATGCTGTGTGTCCACTTGCCCTTTTTCTTGCCATGCTGGATCCCTCTGCTTGCCGCTGGTGGATGTTTCTTTGTCATTTTTTGTTATGGAAATGGAAACCATGTCAAACATATCTGGGGTACTTTCTCAATTGTTTTAAAGGGGAATTCCACCATTTTCTTCTCAAAATCTCTGCATAATTTAGTTGTTGAGATCTAAACAAAGTCATTCACAGTGGTTTGATGTGAGATGGTACATTTTAGAGAACATTAATAGCTTAGATTCGTTTACAGGGGCGGTACCAAGAACCAGGGGTCACAGTGTCTTAAATGAAAATAGACCTATTTTACTTACCATCCAAAACCACCAGTAAACCTTTATGTGTCTTCTGAGTTTTTATATATGATGTTGATGTTGACAAAATGGTGGTAAATCTAAAGAAAATTTAGTTTTCTTTGTGGGTTATTCTTTGTGGGCATCACTTTGCATGCAAACAATGTGTCAGGCAGCATGTTCATAACCATTCAATGTAATAACTTTGTGTAAAGGGAGCTTTTAGAGGCTTTTAACTCTTCAGACGTCTGGTTCCCATCACCACCATTATGAACAATTCAGACTCTGTAACTTTCACTAGCATGGAGCGTCTCACATTTCACATCGTTTACATCTTCACCACATAATTATGCAGACAATTCGTTGTAATACAGAAGCTTGCACAGAGAATATAATACAGACTTGTGCTTATTATGCTTATATATTTTTCAGAATGCGCATCCACACAAGTTGAAAGGTTAGCTCGCTCAATCTTACCAGCAAGCTAGCTACCTTAGCAAGTATTCCCTGTATGGTTTAAATTTTGCCTTCTCATTGAACAATGTAAAAAATGTCTTTCATTCAAATCTTCACTGTCAGTGGGTATAAAACCACATATTTCCATTATGTTAAACAGTAATGGATACAAAGAAGAGAATGAGGGCTGTTGTTTTTCTACTTTTAGAGAAAGTTATGTTGGTCGTCTGTGACGAAGACCAGCCTGCGCTAGCCTGATTGGTGAAATGCAATGTGGCAGTAATTTACACAGTGTTAAAATCCGCTGAACGTTTTTGCCATGTGATTAGATCTGATCAGATTTCGCAACACTGCAGCCCATCATGCACCACGTGATGTGACAGAGCTCTCCATTGAAATGAAAAGGATGCTGATAGACAAGGTTGCAAGTGGAGACATACCATAAGAAAGAAAACAGTGCTGTCCAGCTGTTCTACGTTGAGTTGAGTCCGTCTGAGTTATAGAAGTTGTAGGATTCATGCAATAGAAGTGGGTCTTGGCAATTTGAAGGAATAGTTTGGCAAAAAATCAAATTTACAAAGATGTGTTTGGTGTCCAGCTTTTGCTTTTTTAGATGCTGGTGCTATAAGGTTAGTGTTGTTTATGAACACTAGAAGTCAATAGACACTCAAATCTTTTCTGTAAAACTTCTCTCAATTTGTACAAACCGCATCCAGCTCTTCGATAAAGCCACACGAACTTGTTAGCGTGGTTATGGATGTGGTATAAATTACTGTGAACTATAGAAGTGAACAAAACTTCACCATGTAGCTTAACACAGTGGTCAGTCATTTTAGACTACAAGTATTGTGCTAAACCTCTCCTTGCATGTACGCATGTAAATGCTGCAAATGACATTTGTGTTTTCTATTATTTTGTGTTATGTGTTTCAAACTGAAGACAAATGTATTAATAGAAACAACAGAAATCATGAACATAATCGAGCATCTACATGCCCCCTAGACGTGTGTGCATGTGAAGGGAGTTGGATTCTGCAGGGTAGTACTGCACTGCAGTGTTCAGCTACACGGTGAATTTTTTTTTTTCTACATTTTTATAGCTCACATATTGTAAGTCATATTGTGTCCTGAACCACGTTGACAAGCCTGCACGACCTTAATGAAGACCTGACTGTGGTTTGTAAGGCAAAACAATATTTTTTTAATCAAATTTACTGCTATTTCACCACCATTAACATCAACATTGCATACAAAAACTCAGACACATATAGGTTCACTGGACATGGTAATTAAAATGACATCACTACCCATGGTACTTATTACCATTATTATTATAGTATTATTAGTATAGTGTAGTAAATAATAGTATTATTTGAGCTGGTAAATTTCTCTAAATTGCATCATTGCACTTCAGACCTCTCTCAAACATTGACTTGTGTAGAGAGTTTGGATAATCAGTGGAATTTTCCTTTGAAGGCTTAATCAAATCGAGTCATTGTGAGGTTAGAGATGTACACCCCTAGTGATGTAATAGCCACGCTCAGGTCTAATGGGATTGCCACCTTCAATTATCCATCATTTTTCATTCCTTAACTGGACTGTTAAAATCATCTTCATCATAATAATCACTGTCATCGTTGTTCATCATGATTTCACCTGTTTTACTCATATGGACATCACTGAGGTCAGTGTGAGGCCTTAGACAACAGACAGGCAATCAGTACTCTTATGCATTATGCTTTGCTTGACAAGAATGAGACAGCTTGATTTTTATTAGCCATCCTTATTTTCCTCATGCCGTAGTGGCCGGGGCAATCAGTGGGAAATTACCGTGATTATTTTCAGCATATGGAGAAATAAGACCCCATTTCCCACCTCAATCTCAGAGATGATTCAGACTGGCCCGTCTCTCTGGACAGGAAAAGGCTGATTGAGGTCCACTATTAGAGGAAGATCATTTTCGAGCAGGTTTGATTTATTTGAGCTGCTAATGCTGAGATGCTTCTTGTGCATCTTCTGAGAATTAGGTAAAGAAATGCAAATTTGAATGTGTTGACTGCATTAGGAACACTGTGATTTCCGCCCTGTGGTCTATGATAAAAGGAGGAAATAATCCAGATAAGAGGGTTCCCCAAATTGAAATAAAGTCATCAAAGCCCAGCTTTTAGATGTCAGCCATAGCCCCAAATCGCATAAGTGTGCGTGGCAGGTATTGATGTTAATGTTTGATTTGTGTTTGCCGTTAATGAAAAGCAAAGCTCTTTATTATGATAATTGCTTTTGTTTCGAAAGGAAGTCCAGTCTGATTCCACTAGTCCCTTATGACATGTTGGGGATTTTGCCAAGGCAAGTATACAATTACATAAACACCGCCAAGGATCTAACACCATCAGTGTGTTTGTACATTGCCATATAGCTTATTAAAGCTGTGAGTCTACCTAATTGGACCTGGTTTTATTTCTTTAGCGTATTTATTGCTCATACTAACTCCTGCTGTTACTGTTGTATGGACCGCTGCTTGGAGAGGGAGCGGAAAAGGCACTATGTTTCTGAACTGTTAAGTGAAGAGGAAATGTTGTTACCTACCCAGAGAGTTTGGATGCATTTTTTAGTCAATAATATCTAATAAATAACACTCAAAATGGATGAGCTTACCTCTGGAATGCTACTAGATGTCTTCCCACTCTGTTCTAGGTTTGGATTTGATTTGGATATGAAGACAGATCTCAGGTCTATTAGACCACACGTGCAACAGCAATAACCATGCGTGTGATGTCAGCACTTTCAACAACATCCATCCACAAAACTAACCAGATAAGATTACAGTTAGGATGTTTCTGTAATATGACTTCTGGCCTACATCTGTTGTTATGGATGCACAATCGGAATCAGCCAAGATCAGCAGACTTTTTTGCTCAAAACACAAACTTGACAATTGGCCAATTTATTGTTCTTATTTTGGCAGATCTGTATTACAATTGTATGATGTAAATAACTTGGGCCAGGTAAGTGCGCTTGTGCTGTATTTAAATGCCGCTGCACCTGTACCAAAATGTCCTGCTTTTGTTATCATATAATTGCCTAGTGTGCTGTTATAGAGATGATCCAATTTATTTGAGTTTGTTGCTTTTACGTAAGCTGGCTGCAGTTGTTTTCCACAATCATTAGACTTCACAATCATATTATACCACGACAGGTGCAAAGTTGAGGCAAATAAATGTAAATAAAAGTAAATCAAAGAAAGCAGTAAAGGCATTCATTGAGAAATCATGGGGCTTGATGCTGTAATGTTTAGAAAGCAGCGCAAGTTATGTTTGTTTGTTAGCTATGTGCAATATTTTAGCTCGCATGCAAGCAGAATTAGTGTTTTTTTTTTGCTTATTTTCACTTAATCCCTTAAAGGGCCATGGGCTGCCGGCGGGCCCAAGGTTTTATTACACACTTCTATACCTTCAGAATAACTGAACTAGTTTGCATTGAAGTCCCTGTATTTACTGTATAATAAGCCTTAGTATGTAATAAGCCTGAGATTTTAAAGTTGCTTTGATCAACTCTTCACGTGATTCCATATAACTGTAGACTTTGGTTTGAGTGAATAGCTAGGAAGTAAAATGGCTAATCAGCTAACTTAGCCACTTTAGACTAGTGCTTTAGTAGCTAAAATTTCATGATCGTGACATTCCTATTCATAACTGTATAGCTGATCACATCTTACTTTCAGTGTAGGGCTTTATTTGGTTCATGTTATATATTAGGCAACTGAATTAAGAGCAAATAATGTTGTTTATATTGCAAGTTTGGTTAATGAAAAGTATTGGGAATGTGCCTCTGTGTTTCATGTGTTCATTTAGCCCACACAGTGAGGCCTCGAGTTAAAATAAAAACCAGCCAAGTATACGGTCATCAGCCAGTTTGGCTGTAAAGAAATCAAAATTGGCCATAAACATTCATGACTGTTGTGTCCCTAGTTGTTACTGTTCTGTTCGTTGCTGTTGTTCTTTTAGTGTTTCAGTGGATGTGTGAGCTCTCCATATCAGAGAACTGTTCCAGAGTAGTGCTTTTCTGAATGTTGTTACATTTCAGTATATTTCACTTTGAATTTTGAGATGCAGCTTAGACATTCATTCTTATTCAGGGCTCTGCCTCAAATTTCTTTAAATTATCAGTAAATTGCCTTAAGTACGGTGATGGCTGAGAGGTTGCACTTAGGTTAACTCTCACATATGTTATAGGCTGCTGTAATTGATTAGCTGTATTAATTTTCCTCATTACAGAAATTGCATTTAAAGAACTGAACATTGTATGCAGTTCATATACCAGCTCATCTTTTCTTCAGACCCAGAGCCCTCTTTACTTGAGACAGACTCAAGGAAGGACTTCAGAAACACTGAGTCAGAAAGTTCAAACCATTCCCAGCGACCACCCTCTTGCTCCCTGACCGTGCTTTTTATTAATGGCCCCCTGATGTTACTGACTGATAGTTTCCGGCTGCACTGCCCCTGAAATACGCTGCACTGTGGTAGCTGCCATTTAATTCTACTGTTATGCCACGCTTTTAAGAGAGGACATAAGCCAAGAGCGGCCGATATCCTTCCCTAGGATGGGTGCACTGTATTGATGAAGTGGATCAGGCTAATGTTTTTAGCCTTCTGGGTGTCCATCTGTGAGCGTTTTTCCAGTGTCATCACCACTCTGTTTAAGTAGCTGCAATGGCTTCTTCGGGCAGAGGGGAGATAATGCCGGCTATTTATCATGCAGGAATTCAATTTCAGGCCCACGATTCTCCTCATAAAAGAGTTACCAATCCATATATCAACCATTTAGTTGTCTGTTTTCATGAGCAGGAAATCATTTGTATGCATTTTATTTATTTATTGCACTGGATGGGGGGGTGTGGGGGGGATGAATGTGCCTGCAGGGTGGGGGAGAAAAATAGCACCGCAGACGATTAGCTAGGGAGGCAGGAGAAAGTGGAGCGAGAGTGGAGAGTCTACTTCCTGCACAGATCTCTCTCTCTCTCTCTCTCTCTCTCTCTCTCTCAGTCACTCTCTCTCTCTCTCTCTCTCTCTCTCTCTCTCTGCTGCAGTCTCGCTAGTGGCCATAGCCTATTAGTATTCTTTTAGTCGCTGGTGGGAATGTCAAGGGCATCTGGATCACCGTTAAAATCTGCTTTAATAACAACCTGTTTGGTTTGTCATTTTAGCCCAAATCGAGCCACTGTGATTTGAAAAAAGAAACCAGCAATCACCGCAAATGATTTATTTACTCCGTATCTCTGCAGCTCCGCAGCTCTCAGCAGCCGTTTAGCTTCTCACAGGCCCTCACGTAGCTGTGTCTGTTTTAACTCCTGTCACTGGCAATAACAAACAAAAATGTGATTTTTTATATCAATTTTATCTCAAGTGTCTCGCACATCGTGAAGAGTCTACACTTTCAATCCGTACCACGTTTGTACTCATAGAAGAGGACATATTTTATTATGATTTGAATTTGATTTTTATTGAAAGGAAAACACATTCTTCACTTTTTTGCCAGTTTTTTGTCATTTTGACATTAAAATTCAACGCTGTTTGAAACATAATAAAAATTGATTGTAAACACAATCTAGTGCATATCTCAGTATGTAGGCCTGTATTAAAATATGTAATTACATTTGAATAGTTTAGCAAAGTAATAACACCCAAATTTAAAATTCAAGTCAGTTTTCAATATTTTTAGGGATGCGCTGATATGGGAATTGTGGGACGATGCCCATATCTGATATTTTTCATCTACATATTTATTTATGCCGATATATAAACATTAATAAAATGTAGGGACCGAATCTTCCCTGATTAGTATTAGGAGAAGCCTAACACTTATTTCTGTATATATCAGTTTGAAATAACTCTAAATATCTATCTGATCACAATAATGTTTTGAGCTATTATGTTTCGATACTTATATGATTTCACTATAATCACACACATTCTCTTAGCTACTTATCCTTCCGGGTCATGCTGGAGCCTATCCCATCGGTCATTGGGCTGAAGGCAGGAAACAACCTGGACAGGTCACCAGTTCATCGCAGGGCAGACACATACAGTCACACACACATTCACACTTAGGGGCAGTTTATCTTAGTTGGCCTGAGTGCATGTCTTTAGACTGTGGGAGGAAACCAGAGCACCTGGAGGAAACACAGGCAGACACGGGGAGAACTTGCAAGCTCCACACAGCTGGGAGTCCCTGCCCGACTGGGGAATTGAACCCAGGCCCTTCTTGCTGTGAGGCAACAGTTCCACCGTGCTGCCGCAATTTCAGTATTATCATATTTTCATATTTTGACCAGTATTACTGAAATGTCACAGTTCTACGTAGCTCTAATTGTATACTACACAGATTGGTTTGGCTTACTTTAACAAATTAAGCCCCAAAAATCTCAGCTCCTAGAATTTATAAGCAACTTCAGACGAAAAGGTCCAAGTGTGAGTGTGGGTGTCTGCGTAGCATGGAGCACTGCCTACTTTACTCTGATATGTGCCCCCAAATGCCTGGTTTTGATCATCGACCAATGAACGACATACAGAAGAAAGAGAGGGGTTCTACAGTTTTAAAATTCAACTGTTTTGAGCGCTTTTTCCATTTTTTCAATGTTGTATTGAAATTGTTCCATCTTTAGTGATTACTGCTAAATCACTGATCCCTATGAGCTGGAGATGTGTGTCTACCATTGCTCATGTCTTCCTTTCCCCCATGTTCCTGGCTCTAACATGTGCTTCTGTTCATAATGAGCCATAGACCAGTTCTGCTGATGAGCCCGACCTCCAGGATTGCACACTTACTGTTGCATGATTAACGAGAGCGCAACTCCAAAAGATCAAATGCAGGTCCAGGCACTGTTCCCCAGGCCCGGGCTTTGATGAAGGTCTGCTGTTATTAATAGCATCCAGCGATTCCTGTGCATTCTCGCGGGTGCGCCGTCTGACTTTTGTGCGGGTGTGTGTTACAGTACACACCCATGTGTGTCTGAGAGACTCCGGCTGTCGGAGCTCAGCATGAGGTCTGGTCAAGGTCGTCCATTTGGAATGTGTTTCATGCGTGTTTGACAGTAATTAATTGTACCGAACTCTGCTCTAGTCCTCCAATCGACTCCTCTTCAACCCCCCTGCTTCATATAGATCCCCTCTGAGCCAGCTGACTTTGACAAAGCCACAGATTTGTTAACATGCCAACCCAGTTAATAGAACTTGATAGAAAACCATGCCAACCTACATCGATGCTGCTCTTTGTCTTGCTTTTTTCTCCTCCAGTGATAGAATGACAGCCGAGATATTTCCTGATGAATTCTAATGCCGCATTTGTCGTAAGAGGTAATTTCCCCTGTCAGCTTCATCTGGTCTACAATGAAAACGATACAGCGGAAGCACTTTGTCTTACCTGCTAATCTTCATTTGGTTGCGAGTGACACGCATCATTCTAGTGTCCACCTTTCAGTGTTTTTGTTTGTGATTTTGAGTAGCAGTCAATAAACAGAAGGGATATTCTCCAGCACATTGTCAGTCTCAGTTTGGTCGATGTATGCCACATCAACTACAGTATCACTAGCTAAATAAAAGCCCATTAGCTGCAGCGCCAGTACATGAATTGCAGATGCACATTGTCAGGTGAAATGGTGAGGTCATGCTAGCCAGCTCTGTTCACTGATTTTCCCCTTTCTCATTAAAAATGAGCAAAATATTCTGAGTACGACTGGAATACATGCAGAGTGTGACTGTGTCTAACCATTAGAAGTGACACTTCTCGCCAGCACTGACAAAACCATGGTGTCATTTTTATAACACGTTATTTAGAGAGTCCACTGGAAAACCTTTGTTGATGCTTAGCTGGTTTTTAATAAAAATGTGGCCATTTCTGCCATTTAATCTGCTCTTCTCTGTTAAAAAATGTGGTTTATCAGTGCTGTTGTTGCAATTATTTGATCTGTATAGGACGAGATCTGACAATGCTGAGAATTAGCAGATTTTTATTTTGTTTTGCCTCGAAAGCTGCCTTTTTAAACAAGCAAACGCATAAATAGGAATATATCACACATGATTTTAGTTTACATATATGGCATTTGGCAGACATTCTTATCCAGAGTGACTTACAATTTAATCATTTTACACAGGTAGGTGAAGGTAGTGTTAGGAGTCTTGCCCAAGGACTCTTATTGGTATAGTGTAGGGTGCTTGCACAGGTGGGGATTGAACCCCAGTCTACAGTGTGGAAGGCAGAGGTGTTACCCACAACACTATACCAACCCAGAGTTTTACTGGTACTTTGACTAAACAAAACAACAATAAATGCTTATATACAGTGGTGCTTGAAAGTTTGTGAACACTTTAGAATTTTTCTGTATTCCTTCATATATTTGACCTGAAACTTCATTAAATTTTCACAAGTCCTAAAAGTAGATAAAGAGAACTAGATTTAACAAATAGGACAAAAATATTAGACTTCGTCATTTGTTTATTGAGGAAAATTATCCAATATTACATAGCTGTGAGTGGCAAAAGTATGTGAACCTTTGTTTTCAATATCTTTTATGACCCTCTTGTGCAGCAATCACTGCAACTAAACGTTTCTGGTAACTGTCGATTAGTCTGGCACATTGGCTTGGTGGAGTTTTATCCCATTTCTACATACAAAACAGCCTGAGATCTGTTATGTTGGTAGGTTTCCTCCCATCAACTGCTTGCTTCAGGTTCTTCCACAGCATTTTATAGGATAAAGGCCTGACTTTGACCTGGCCATTCCAAAATGTTAACTTTATTCTTCTTTAACCATTCTTTGGTAGAACGACTTGTGTGCTAATTCTACAGGATTCATCGCTGTACATAATAAATGATGTGAACTGTACTGTGAATGAGCTTGCGTGCATCATGTGCCTCTTTTATACAGTGACAGAAGGCAGTGGGTCACACAAAGCAGCAGTTCTCATTAGCAAATTCTCAAACCTCTGTTAGCTGGCGTAACAGAACTGGCGCAACAGTATTGGCGCTTTCCTCCGAGTCATTCGGCTGTCCAATGACGTTGCGTGAGTAGCAGCACGAAAAGATGTGGTTGTGCTTCACAGGTCTTGGAAAAAGCCTGTGTTAGCCTTCGTTGCCCTCCTAGCACTGGTGGTATCGTGTGATTGGGGGAGTCCTAACTAATGGGTGGAATTGCATATGCCTAAATTGTGGGAGAAAAATTGGGGGGGAAATCAAAACAATTTTCAAATCATATCAACTTTTTAAGTATTTAACTGCTTGTAATAGATTCTATTACATCCAGTCCTAAGCTTAACCTTAATTTTAAAGCTTTGGTAGATAATCTATAGGGGACTATTGTGTGACTGTTGTTTTATATTAGTCATTTCTCACTCATTTAAGAGGAGAAATTATGTAGAAAGTGCAGATTCTACATTTTTAATCCACACCACATTCATATTCGTACATAGAAGATCTGAATTTAGTCAAGTGATTATGATTGGCATTTCCTGAATAGCTCTTGTTGTGCATACAGTATACAAAAGAACAAAAATCCTTTATATTTTCTTGTTTGTCATTTGTTGACATCAAAACAATCAGACCTGCAGACTTGAACCTGTCGACACAGAATGTGAATAGAGTGTACATGTAGTTCCTTACATAAACATATAATTGTCTAATTAGATTGAAATAGTGTATCAAAATGACAATAATAAAGAGATTAGACTTGTGAGAATTAATGGAACTAAGATTCGTGTCCTTGTTCAAGGCTTCTTGACAGGCTTCTTGAACCCATGACTTGTCCCAGTGAACCTTATTGCGTCTGTGTGACGGGATTGAGAGTTAACAGTAAAGCTTATCTCCTAGCAGGCTTTTCCTTTACTGGCTCGTCTGACACCAGTTCTAATACTGCGAAAAAGGAGATGAAAGTTTTTATCTGATATTCCAGACAGCTGCAGTTTTTTTTCTGCAAAGCTTATATGATCTGTAACAACTTTTAAGGCTCTTTATGTACCTTATATAGGCTAATTCATAAATGTGGAGATTTGTACAAATTGAGGTTTCAGCTGTAGAGACCAGCTTTTTACAGAAGGAGAGGAATTCATAAATATGTCTATGAATGACAGAAATAGGAGCTGGTAAAGAGGAAGCGTTGATGAATGTGTGTAAAAGCAGTGCTTTTATCAGGAGAGCTGCTCACACTGTATTCACAGAGAGTAAGTGTAATATGTTCCCAGGAGCAGATAGGAGCAGGTGGGTAGTGACTAGGCCCTCACAATATGGACCAAATAGTATGTAGAGATGAGCAATACGAAGATCTTTTATTGTGTCATGATAAATTATGTCACAAATGATGCTCTTTTCTGATTGTCCGTACATAAAGAACACTGAAAAATGCATTTTTCATTACAAAGGGAGCATGATTGGTCCTGTTTAACTGGATTGCTGTAGCATAGTATGTAAACTGCTCAATAATCATTGCATTCAAAATCACTGCATTCATAGTTTTGGTAGTTTTGTGTGTACCAGGGGTGCCAGATTGGGACGGATCCCCCACATTAGCATTTTATGCTACTTGCTATGAGAATAATGGAATATCAATGGTTTTTCATGACCTTGTACTGTTGTAGTTACATTTGTTTAAAAAGCATAAATAAAAACAAAAATAAAGCAAAAATAAGTGATGCAACAGTACAAAAAAAACATCTAATAATAATAATAATAATAATAACAAATGAGTAGGTAATTATAATAAAAATAATGAAATATATATAACTATACATCTATATATATCTATATCTATCTCTCTCTCTCTCTCTCTCTCTCTCTCTCTATATATATATATATATATATATATATATATATACACGTATTGCTGCTGTTGGAAAAAAAACCTCATATCTCCATTTTTGTTGGTTTTCAGTTTTTGACATAATTTGAAAATACCTGTTTACCTCCTTGGAAACATATATATATTGTTTATGTGTACAGACTTTAATTGTTGTGTAATACTGGGTTCATCTGGAATTAAACAATGTTTGACGTCAGTGTCTCCCAATTAAATCAACATATAGCTTATTTACCTATGCTGTCAAGAAGTCGATGAAACTCTTGATGGATTGTTACACTTACCGCTATAGTTACCGCTAGCGGTGGCAGAATTTTTTGACATAGCTCCATTGAAAACAATGGAATATCCATTACCATCATCCATCTACCGCCAACATGTAAATGCTGTATCACACTCACCTGGCACTGTGATTGGTCAGGATGCTCAGAGAACACAGTAAAACACACTGTGATTGGTCAATGGCTCATTTGCCTACTGCACCCTTCTGGGATATCAATATTGCAAAGCCAATATTGTGATAACAATGAACACACAATGTATTATGCAGCCCCTCCTTGGAAACAGAGCACTGTCTTTACAAAGAGAGATCCTCTCAGAGCCTTTGCTGAAATTTCATCTCAAAGTGTGCATACAGTGAATTTTTAATCTTATGCTCAGTCATGCTTTGTCTCAGATATAGCCTTCAGTATTTATGCTACAGCACAGTGTTGGCAATCTGCCTCTCAGATCCATTTTAGTTCAAAGATCTGTCGTGCCCTTGGGACACGTGTGATCCTTCACAAAAAAAGAAAAAGATGTTAAAGATGTTATAAGATGTAATGTTATTACTTTTCGGGATTTTTTTATCTCTCTGTTTCAAATCTTATTTGGTGTCTCATTTTTCCTCATCTTCTGGTTCAGGGCTCGTGCTCTGCTAAAGTCTTTGATAAGTGGATAACAGAGTGACAACAAAAGGAATGAAGTATTTTGAAGCGATGGCCGACGACCGAGAGAAAGTTATGCATTTTCTCTGTCTGGCGTAGTTTTGTCACTGATGGCTCAATTCTGTGGTCATTATGCAGCTGCAGAATCTTGGGTGGAAGCCAGAGTAGGTGTGTGTGTGTGTGTGTGTGTGTGTGTGTGTGTGTGTCTTAACACTGCCAGCCTCTTCATCAGACTACACTGATCAGCCTCTGCACTCGTGAAGACTGTCCTGAGGCACATGCTCCTTTCTGCCAGTCCCTCATTTTCTACCTGCTTAGAAAAACATACCAGAATTAATGATGTCCATTAACTTAAGAGCTGCTGTGTTTGCTTTATTAGAACGTTACGCGTCTTCCTGCAATTTCTAACGCCTATAAAATCCCTGATCTTGCAAATCTAAGGCTGGCTGAAACTTTCATGCAACTAGTTACATGTTGGGAGTTGCCTGCAACTAGACAGTTACACAAAGCAATTCAGAAAGAAAGTTGCATGCAACACATTCAATTTCTCTACTAGGTAGCTGAATTAGCAGTTAAAGCAGTTAAAGGCTGTAAAGCCAGCCTGAGAGTTCTACATGTTCATAATGAGAGGGTTAAAAATTATACTTCATGCAATACGCTAGTAACAATACAACACAATGTATCATGTCAATTTGTATCATAGCTTATCATAAACCCGGAAATTTACAGACTAGTTTTCCAGTCATGGAGAACACCTGGAAAATAAGAAATGTCCTGAAAATATTATTTTTACAATAATATTTTTAAGCTTTTGCCATCAAGCCACTGCATATTTTAGCATCATGTTAGCTGTTAAGCAAGTTTGATTCTACATTCATTCAAACTGTAGCTTGGAATGTTAAAGTGTAACAGTACTGCCTGGTAGAGTGAGACTACATTAACACCAGCCACATGACACATAAAATGTGTTGAGGATGTGTGAAAATAAGTGAACACATCCTCAACACATTTTAATACACAGCTGCTGTTTATTTGCTAAGTTTAGCATATTGGGCAAAAAATAAAACATAAAATGTTGCCTGTACAAAAGTTATGGCACATTTTATACTTTAACCTTTATTTTTTTCTAATATATTAAACCAAGCAAATAAATAGAAATTGCAGTTTTCAGAAAACAAAAACTGTGTTGACAGAGAAAATAAAAAAATATATTAAAATCAGTGAGGGGGTGTAGCAGTTGTATTGTTAACTTCAGTATTAAGGATGTTGACACATGCGCTTCATTTTTTCCGCGTGTAAGTCATAGAACCTGTCCTGGAGTATGTCCTGGAAAAGTCCCTGCTAAAGTGTTAAATCAGAACACCATACAGCTTTTGTTTCTAATAGCCACTTAATTTTATTGAAAATATCACTACTGTCAGAACAAAACCTTATATCTCAAAAATGGTGACTTCACAGGAGAAGAAAAAAACTTACTTTACTTTTAATGTAGGTCAGTAGAATCAGACTTATTTCTAAGTCATTTTGGGCCATTTCTTTTGGTCCGTTCTTTATGAAATTTACACACAATGTAAAGGGCAACATGCATTTTCAGATTATGTCAAGAACTGAAAAACTAAAAAAAAATGTAAAAATTGTTAGTTCTCATGTAAAATATTACATAAGGAAGCACAAATATGGGATGTGGGTGATGTCAATATGATATTTTTTTATGTGTGTCTCTGCTGATGCTGATCTGAGCTGATAAACTTTCATAAAATGTACAAATGAGAACTAAATCTACCTGAATTTAGATTACAGAGAAATACACACACACACACACACACACACACACAAACACACACATATATATAGAAACTCCTACAGAAGAATCTCATTAATTTTACATATGAATAAACACATGGTTTTGCACACTTCACATGTTCACAATGTGTTGTCACCTATTAAAATATAAGGGACCACATGTGAAGAGTTCATATGTTAAAAAAATTTTCACATTTCGCACTTGAAAAATATGGGACTGTTCTGTAAGGGAATACACACAGAGGATTTGCCCTGATTAAAAAGATAAAAAACAGCAATATTTAATTATTGTCAGCTCTTGATTGTGTATTTATGTTGGGCACATTTTCAAAAGCAAAGTATGTGAGATGTCAAACAAAAGCCTTTTACTTGATTAGTGGTGTGATTTAGTGAGAATCCAGTTGCTGAAGTCATGCACTTGCACTTAAGCTCATCATTTAATGCATTGTAGTCATTTGCTAATCAGTCTGCCATTAGGGTTGAAACGGCTGACATTGTGACACAGTGGATGAAATCAAAGCTCCAGTGGCTGTTCCAGTCTTTGTGCTGGCACAAAGGAGCAATTATAACTTTTTACATTTATTTCCATGACAGGCGTGTAGTCGCCACCATATCTGGATGCATAATAAGGCAGAGGTGGGTTTTCTTTGCTGTGTTATATCCCTTCATTTCTTCTCAAGGTCTCTTTATACTGTCTTCATATTTAGAAAAAGAAATTAAAAATGCACATAGCCTCTTCGCCAAAGCATGAAAGTCCTTTTTGATGACTCCAGAGAGATGCAAAACAGCTTTTTGACTTGTTCATGTCATTATTATTATATTGATAATAGAACCCATGAAGTGTAAATGTCCTCTGCAGTAGCCTCAGTTTCATTCCCCGAGTGTTAAAGTCAGAATTAGCATTGTGAAGGTCAAGGACTCCAAATAACAGAATGCCTAACGTTGGGTAATCAGCTCCCAAACAATGCCTGTTGAAGCAGAAATGAAACGGAATGTGTTTGCATGCACAATGACTGGGTTGAATTACACATTGATTAGCATTAGAACAGTGAACAGCGTGTTAAGAATACCACTCGGCCATAATTAAGACGCAACAAGAGCCGTTAGTTTGGATTCCTTCCTTTGACCAGCATCACTTTACCCCCAGCACTGCTTTTCATAACCCTCTTCCACCAGTGTTAACTTCCTTCCCTTTATCCTAATGGAACGAGGAAGTTGTTCCGCTGATTGATCTGGGGTCTGTAATCTTCTAAAATTATCCTGGAGGGAAATTACTCTGAATGTGAGAATTAACAGTACAGTTCTGAAGCTTTTTATGCAGTTTTCTCCTGCATTTGAGTTTGGCAGACATATACATATACTTTCACAATACACAATATGCATTGCAGTATTTACTTTTTTTCTGAAGTTTATGAACAAGTTTGCCAGACAAAATGCACCAGCAAAATGGTAGTATAACCTTTTTAAATTCAGCATTTGCACTCTGCACATTTGAATTAAAAAAAATTCAGAGTGGTTTGATATGAAAAGCTCTGTTTATAGATCCGGAATTGTTCACAGTGGTGGTGATAGGAACCATTTAACATCTTTAAAGCTGCCTCACAGAAGGTTATTAGATGAAATGTTTATGAACATGCTGCCTGAGACCCTGTTTTACGATAAATTTGAGAAGGTTTTGGCCTAAAATATTTTTTAAAAACTCGTTCATGGTGGAGAGGTACATGCAGGGTGTTGTAAGGCAAAGTAGTCCCAAAAATGTGTTGTTTCAGATTTACCACAATTTTACCATCATCAATATTCCTTATAAAACTCAGAAGACATGTGTAGGTTCACTGGTCATTTTGGATAGTAAATAAAATGGCTGTTTATGTTCCTCATGAAACACTGAGGCCCACACTCAGCAATGAAATAAACAAGAGATGGGCTCCCGAGTGGCACAACCGTCTAAGCGTTGGCCCTATCATCAGGAGATCGCGAGTTCGATCCCTGGTGATGCTACAGCCATCTGTAGCCGGGAGTCCGAGAGAGCACAATTGGCCTCGCTCTCTCTGGGTCTCTATCTACATATATATGCAAACCTCTAAAAGGAGTATCACAAAAAAAAGAAACTTTTTACTACTATTATCAAAAAGCATGCATGATTAAATGCATCATTCATCCCTGCTGGTACCATGGTACCCAAAGCTTGAATCCACAATTTTAAAAATCTTGTTAAAATATCCCAACCTCTCCTAACAAGTGTAACTTTTTTCCATACCAGTACATCTAAGACACTGCCACTGGTGAATTAAGATCCTTCCTCCTGATAAAGCTCTTATGTTCTGATTTTCTGGTTTGTAGTGGTTTTGGCATCGGTCCAACTCATCTCATTGAGCACTGAGACAATAAAAAGTAAATAACATTTTAACAAATACATGAAATATGACTATTAATTAAATCTGTTACCAGTTCGTGGATGTGTAAAAGAGCTGTTTTTCACCACATTATATCATATTTGTGTTCCTGTCACAACACCAGCAGAGTGTGATATGAACACCTCACACCCAGTCACAATCATTTCCAAACATTCTTTCTTTCATCACACAAAGGAAAACCATTGACAGATTCATGAACCATTCGACAAAACAGTGCAGTGAGAATGGCGATGGCAGTAAAAAGAAAGAGTTATTAGGCTAAAAGATGGAAAGGTGTTGCTAAGGAACGTATAATGTCTGACTCACTCTATCCTGATCATCTGGGGCTGGTGCTGTTTTTATTTCTTTTCTGAAAATGTTTTGGATTAAACTGTGAGAGAACCAAACTCAGCTACAGAATTATTACTTATCTAAATTTTATAGACTCGAAGGCAGGGGTGTCCAATCTTATACGCAAAGGGCTGATGTGGCTGCAGGTTTTATTCCAACAAAGCAGGAGATCACCTGATCGCTTGAGAAGAACTGATTAAACAAGTGAAATCAGGTGAGGTTCAGCTTGTTTTGAGTAAAACCTCCAGCCACACCAGGCCTTTGGACACCCTGCAGTCAGTTGGCAAAACAAGCACATAAGTTAATGGCATAATAAGCTGACATCAAGTACTGGATACTACAGTTACTGTACACTGGTTGTTGTTGTTGTTTACAAACAGTTGTTCAGGTATCTAGAAGAATTGACAATACCGGTGATATACTCAAAAAAGCCTATCTTTATGAAATGTATCACAATAAAGATAACATCATATTGCCCACCCGTACGTTGAAGCTGTAACATCTGATAGAGATTGCGGTGCATTAACCTGTACAGTTGTTAATCAGTGCTTTCTCCAGCCATTGTCTTACTTGCATTGTCTTGTCTTCTTTCTTGTGTGGGATGGGGTCATAGTTGCTGATCACAGTGCTGGCTTAATGCCTCATCTGATCGATGACATGGGCAGGTAATTGATTGATGGGTCGAGCAATCAGCGTCTCTTTCTCCCAGCCTGCAGGACAAACGCTGTCGATCAATTCCCCTCCCACCGGAGCCATACCATTAAGGCTCAGGAAGTTTCAGTAACAGCCTCTGCTGGATCCTCCCGCCTGTCCAGGGACCTGCTATGTATTTGACCTAAGAATGGACTGTTGACTTTGCGAAAGTCAAAACACAGAGACTTTTATCAGCGCCCCAGGGCAGAGGATTACATTCCACAGTCTGCAGGACAAGCTTTCACGCACTTAGAGTATAGGAAATGGTCTCGATTTCAGAGACTTTTGGGTAATTAAAGATGAATGCTGTCCCCCCCCTGCCGTGCACTTAATTATTTGTGAGCCAAAATCCACTCGCTGGATATTTCGAAAAGGTCACAATCGTCAGGAAAATGGTGGTAAATCCTGAGGTTAGGAGTTAAGGGGCTGAGCTAATTCAGTCTCCTCTCTTTTACAGCAAAGGACTTTTTTGGCCCTATACCAGAGATTTTTGGACCTGCACCCAGGAATGTGGGGAGGTGTTTTAAGTTCGGGGAGTTCGGGGAATGTGGGGAGGTGTTTTAAGTTTGAGGTGCTGAAATTCAGCTGGAGAAGTACTAAATACTGTTTTTTCACTTTTTAATTTGAATTATTTGGAGAGAGACGATAAGATGCAGCTGTGCACAGAAAGCTGATACAGCAGCTACAGCTGATGCTGTACACTCTTGCTGGACGAACCTTATGCAAACAAGAGTGTTGACCAGTCAATATGATGTTAATATGATACGGGAAACCACTGGTGCCATGCTTATAGTCATATTTCACGCACACGTCTAGTGGGTGATTATTAGAATGGTTGAAAAAAATGGATGAAAGTGGGATACAGTTACACTGGCTGAATGTTTTTTTTACGTTTTTAAACCAATAGAAGGCCATTTCAGGGCACAGAACTAGTCTACAAATCCTGCTTGCATTGTTGCAGCACGCCCCCAAAGCGGCCAGCGGTTGGCAGGGGAAGAAATTTGCTTGCTCTAAAATGCAGCATTAACTTACACAGTACATTTCTACTGCATATTTTCAACATATGCAAATGAAATGAAACTCCATCCTTCAAAAAGAGGATTTTTTGTTTCTTTCAGCAGTTGCAGTAAAACAATCCTGAAATTTGGGGTTGCTGCACCCCCATCAGCGCTCATACCGCCCATGTCCCTACTTGTACCTGTTTGTGACCTTCCATGCTTAAGCTAATACATTCATCCTTTTCAATTTTAAGCGTTTAACTACCCGCATTTGGTCGAGCACTGCATATTTGTCAATTGTTCCAAAATATGAATCACTGAAAAAAGTGGCTGTATAGGTGTTGAGGCTTTGATTGGCGTTCAGTCATGAATGAACTCCCTCTCTTTCTCCTCATGGTCCCCAGTATCTCTCCTTTTCAGACCTAAACAGATGTGAAGCACAGCTCTGGTTTATCTCCCTTCAGAAACAGCTCTATAATGGGGAGGCGTGCAGCATTTGGATTGATGCTAAAGTGATGATTTGGAAGTTAACTCTTTTTCATATGTCAATCATCCATTTCCTTTGTATACGGAGATGGAATGACTCATCTCTACATTTCCTCCACCTTAAGTGAACCTCAGGAACAACTGTAGAAGATAATAGGTGTAGAATTAAAGATAGGCTCTGTGCTCTGAGCAGACAGTTGAGATCTTCATTGAGCATTATGGAAATAGGCTAAGCACTGGTTTTGATCCATCCTATATGCATCTCAGGCCTCATGCTTGTATGAAGCTGGCTCTACATCATGACACTTTCATGCAACTTTAGCCTGCTAGCACCAGTGCACCAGATCGCTCTGTGTATTATGAGTCAGAACTACAATCCAATTTGTTTCCCCCTTTTTCTTCTTCCTCACAGTTAAACAGACATCCATTAACTATTATGGATACTAGAGTTTCAGAATTAGCCAGAATACACATCTCTTTTTGTCACTGAAAAAAAGTGGTTTAGAAACCCACAAGCCATCCTTACTTACCACAGCAGCTGCAAATTGTAGTGTTAGTGTTAGCTCATTAGCTCATCTGAAGGCAGCCTCTGTTCCTTAGGCTTTATCTGACAGCAAGCCCTACTGTCTTTAGCCCACAGTGGCCAAAAGATATTCCTTGTTAGTTTTGAGTAACAGAACATATTTTCTTATGTACACCATTGTGTGCTGCTATTTTGTTCTTCATGAAGAACTATATGTTAACATCAGCCAAAACCTTTTTTTCCCTTGGCAATTAACTGACTATGCATTCATAAATAGGCCAACACCGTGGAAAAACAAATTTCTCCTGTTTTTTTGGAAATGAAGGAGTTTGGATTAAGATGTAAACACTGTTTAAGTTTTAAAACATATCATTCACTCTCCAGTCCATATACTCCGAACATGGAAACTAAGCTGAAAAAACAGCCTGTTTAGAATGAATTGTTTCTGTGATGTCACGAAAACGAATTTACATATATCCACCTATTCAGCCTGCAGTAGCTGAGCCCCGCCCATTTGTGCAGAAGTTATAAGGAGTGTTTCAACTCTGAGTGCTTTTTGAGTGAGGCACATTACAGGGTAGCCAACCAAAACTGAGCTCATTTATGTATATCAGTCTTAAAGGCACAATAACAAAACCAGCTTGTTTGATTCCAGAGGTTGAAAAATTGTCATGTAAAAATAAATTATGACCGTTTTTGGTACATAAATGTACACGTTTTAAGTGGACCTCATAGGAAAGACTAAAACACAAGAAAAATGAAGGATGTTGGCCTTTATAACGAATTTAATAAAATATTTTTTTTGTGTAAAATATTTCCATAAATGGCTTAAATTATGCTTTTCTCTGCAGTTCTACATTAAACATGCTTAGTCAGAAATGTATGTAGTTTATTTTTATCCCTAACTGCAGATGCCTCACTCGAATCCCAGATTAAGTGAAAGAATACTAAGATAAGTTTCAATATCCATGTATTCGAATAACTACCCCCACCCTAAACAAGCACGCACATGGAATCTCATCCACGTTGAATGGATCAGGCCTTCTCGATCAACATATGTTCTTCCCCAGAGGGGGCCTGTCACTGGGGAGCTTGTGTGCTTGTGGCAGCTTGACCTCAGTAATACTCTGGCTGTTGAACATGCCTGAGTTGTGCAGGGAGATTTACATAAGAAGTATGGAGCCATCTCATGCATATTCACGCCGTTTGGCCCACTGCACTCATCTCCTTGACCCGAAAGATATTCAGCGCTAGAGTTACACTCAAAGGAATAACACGTCATTGTGTAAGCAGAGGCTGATGTCACATTTATGCATTATTGTGTTCCTTCCTGGACTAAGCCCAGTGGTCTCTGAAGTGGGCTGACAGATAGACAATTGGAACATGAGTGTGGAAATGCAGTTGACCTGCCTTTGCTGAGATCAGGACAGAACCTTCCGTTCCCAACAATTATGGCCATTTTACTAATAAGATTGAAGCACCATTGAAAGTTAGCCTTTTGCCTGAAGTGGAAGCAGCACTGAGTGATATTGATAAAATTCAATAGTTTCCAAATGTATCACAGTATTAGATGATATTAAAGTTAGCATTAATAAAGTTAAAGGGGACGTCCACCAATTTTTCTGCATTTCTGCATAATTCAGTCATTGAGATGTAAACAAAGCCATTCAGAGTGGTTTGATGTGAAATGGGAAATGGGAAATGTTTGAGGCCAGAACATTCTCAAAACTATCATAAAAGAATGTTTTAGACATCAGGCAATGTATTCATAACCATGTCATGTAATAACTTTAGCTCTGAGAGGCGTTAAACGTTTTGGACGTCTGGTTCCTATCACCACCACTGTTAATTCTGACTCTTAAGCTTCTTCAGCATGGAGCATTTCATATCAAACCACTTTGAATGATGAGTGGCTTTATTTTATATATACAGAGTTTGACTGTTTTGAACCGTCCTTCATGTCTTAAGTGCATAACGAATATAAAACAATAGGGATGTGCCATTTTGTAGAATAGATGTAATTATTGTTATCTATCAGTACTACAACTAAGAACCAACATGACAGTTTGATAACGATATCACTGTACAGAGATTGACGACACGTCGCCCGTCTCTAAATGTAAAAACATGTGCAAGCAGTGTTTGTAGTTTTTCTGCATTATTTAAATTAGCAAATTATTTTTTTCATAGTATGTTTTCCCTGTGAGCTTCCTGCTACATTTTCTTTGAAATGCAGTGTTATGAAAACACTTTAGAGTCATTACCACAACATATGCAGTATTCATTTCATTGTGTGAGTTTCTGCCTCACCAATGCAACTTGTTTTGCACCACCATATGTGCAGTTTGAAAGAATAGTTCATGGAAAAATGCTCTAAGCCTTCACTTCCATGAAGAAGAGGGAAAAAACGTGTTGAAGAGCAGATGCATGGTAGATTGAATATACATGCTGGAACTGGTGGAAGTAAACCGATTACAGTCAGGCTCATTATGGCGGAAAGCATGAAGCAGATTCACCTGCTACGTCTGTCTTACACCAGCAGCCTTATGCATGTATTGAAAGTGAAGGCCAAGAAAGTAGGAGGTGACTGCTTTCACTTTGGGACTTGAATATATTTTCCCCAGTGACAGTGTTTTTTCACATATTCATATAATTAAATCATAGTTTTGCTTTACTATTTTTACTGTTTTGATCTTTTTTAAAACTAAGTTTCTTCCCAATTTAGCCATGTCCAGTTCTCCCAGCTAGTTAGGTCTCCCTCTATCAGACGATTCTACCAAGATGGGAGGCTAAAGGTTAGCACACGCTCCCTTTGGCAAAAGGGAATTAGCACCACATCTTTTTAAACTTCCACCAATCCGACATCATTGGACAGCTTAACGTGCTTGGAGGAGAATGTTAACTGATAATTCTGTTACATCAGAACTGTTAATAAACCCATGGGTTAATATGCCCATGTTGGCTAGCCTCACGCTGAGTGATGGGGGACAGGATGACCATCAGAGACAGAGATAGGACAGTTATGCTCTCTTGGACTCCTGGCTACGCATGGCTGTGGCATCACCGGGGATCGAACGCCCCGACCATAGGTTGCACCACTCTGGAGCCCAGTAGTTTCACTATTTAATAACCATTACAGAGCTAAAAAAAAGGACAAAAGAAATCTGACCTTTCAACATGAGGAAACAATTAGCTGGCTGGCTAAATTACCTGTGCTAAATAGCTATGGTTTCTTCATTTCATTTTTTCGAACAAAAGAATGTTAGCTCTTTATTAAAGCTAAAGCTATTGCTTTTATGTTCTTGTGAGTGTCTGTCAATTAGCTAACTTATCTGATGTAAGCTAATATTCAAGCTAAGCTAAAGGCTTAGTTTATGTAGCCAGTCAGGGAATGAAATCTTGAATGTTGGACCTTTTTTCTGCAAGGCAAATATTATCTTTACTCAACTCAGAATAATTATTTGAAAAATTGACCTGTAAACAACTTATTTACTTTCACTTGAGTATTTTTTTGTTAATCCTTTTACTTTTTTACTAATAATTAGCTATCTGGCTAACTTCTCGGCTACCAGTGGCATCGCCAGGGATTGAACTTGCAATATCCTGAGAGTACAGCTTAGACGGTTGATTACAGAGCTAAAGATAAAAAAAAAGAAAATAGATAGAAAATTCAGTTTTCTTAGTGAAGACGCAGTTAGCTGGTTGGCTAATCTAAGCTAAATAGCCACTATGTTTTTTTGCTATTTCATTTGTCATTTTAGAACAAGCAACATGCCAATTATTTCTTAAACCTACAGCTATTGCTTATATCGCCGCTGTTGGAAGAAAACCTTGTATCTCCAAAATGGAGATACAAGGTTTTCTTCCGACAACAGTGATATATTCTGTTGTGAGTGTCTCTATTTAGCTAATGCAAGCTAATGTTCAAGCTAAGCTAATAGCTTAGCTTAGGTAGCCTGTATAGCAGTTATTAACTTAAAGAAGCGTAAAACGATTATTTGAATATTTTGCTCTGTAGACACTTTATTTACTCTTACTTTAATGCATTTCTTTGTTGCTACTTTTAGAGCTTTTTCTAGCTCTCTTTTCACTTGTTATCAATAGGACAGTACGACTGGGTATATTAACAGTGTAGTTGATTTCTTAGGCTACATCCAATAGTCTATGATAAGAAACAGCCATGTTCCCTTATTGTGTTATGAATGCTGGGATTTACGAATCCATATTTTGCTATGCTCCGTAGACCACTGATTTGGATCTACCAGAGTATCTGTGATGTTTCTGCTTTCAGTGATCTGATGCCTCAGATTAGCGAGGGACATGATGCTCTCTGCTGTGTGAGAGCACCTGTGCAGTATTTCATGCTTGGCCTCCTTTATTCATAATCAATAGTTTATTTTCAGAAATTTCCAGACGTCTCCCAGAGTGCTGAAGAAGCCGAAGCCAGAGACATAGAGAAAAGAAGCAGAGAGAGAGAGAGAGAGAGAGAATTCCATCCAGTCACACAGTCAGAGCCGTGAAGGAGCGTATTTGGGTGATAATTCTGTGCTGAACATTTTCGGCTGCCTTTATGCATCATTCTTGCCTCTTAAAGAGCAGCAAGAGAGTCGCCTGGTTTTTTGCAGCACTGGGACCTTATAGAGGCTGAAGGCCTGTTGAACGTTGCCTCTGGCCTGTAATGTCTCCCGTCTGAGCTCTTTCAACGAGCGGTATCATTGTTGTTTCAACAAAAAGGTTTAAAGTGTCACATGAATACTGTGAAATGAAAATATAACAAGCAATAATGAATCTGAAAATTAAGATCAAAGTTTATGGTCACCCAATTAGCAGCTACTCAATTGATATCCAGAGCTCAAGTGCTCTCTGACTTGTGTTTGATTATGGTGTCAAGGGCAGGTAGCTTCAAGGCTTCAAGGCTTTTTACATATCCACCTCACTAAGAAGTGACCAAACGCCTTTGCATCATTTGCTATTTGCTGGCCACTTTAGTAAGTACACTTACCCTTTATCTACACTCATTGTCCACTTTATCAGTCCATTATATACAGTCCTGTGCAGAAATCATAGACCCTTCATTTATTTCATTTGTAATCAAAATAGCCATTAAGTTATTCATTTTTCAGGAGATATTTCTAAGAAGATTAGATGTAAGATACTCCGCTTGCATAAGGACGGAGAAAGTTGAAGGAAGATAAGAAAATACAGAAGTTTCTAAAACCGGAGTTCAGAAAATGATGAAAAGATGGTAAAAATGGGACGCCTAACAATCGTGCAAGACCTGGTAGACCACCAAAACTGTCCCCATCAGATAAACAGCACCTAAAGCTTTCATCTTTGAGAGAGCAGAAAAAAATCAAGGTCCGCTCTTCCCTCAGATCTGAAAAAATTCGCAGATGTTTCTAGCCATCCTTCCACTGTGAGAAGACAACTCAACATTATGGGTCTGAAAGGATGTGTTGCTGTTCAAGAAGCCCTTACTGAAAAAAGGAGACAGACACATCAAACAAAGAAGCTGAACAGTGGACTGACCACCCCAGAGTCCAGACCTCAGCATCACTGAATGTTTCTTATTATATGGATTGTGAGAAGCAGAAAATGCTAAACCAACTTCTCAGAATGAACTTTAGAGGTGTGGAAAAATATCCCTGCAGATTTCTTGGGGACCTGTAAGTGAGTCTCCTCAAAAAGAAGGCTGTAATAAAGGTAAAGAGTGGAAACATTAAATACTGAAAATGTTCTTGTGTTTAATTGTTGAGGCTTCTGTGTAATTTGCTTGAGTAACTTGCATTTAATGGCTGATTTGAGTGGAAATTAAATGAAGGGTGGTCTCTTTCTCTGACTTTTGCACAGGCCTGTAGATGTAAATGTAAAAGCATAGCTTATCTGTCGCTGCACTGTTTGTGTTCATCATCCTCTAGTCCTTCATTAGTGGTCAGTTTCTGGTCACTGGACACTATTAGCTGGATGTTTTGGTTGGTGTACTATTCTCAGGCCAGCAGTAGTAAGTGGATGGTGTCGCACCTACTAAATTGGCCAGTGCGTGTATTTCTTCTTAGAGGCTGCATAAGGAAACACAGTAGAGCCCACATGTTGAGTTTACTGATACTTAAGGAGCTCTCAGAATTATTTTATGAATCATTCTTTGTGTTTAAATAGACCCAGTGCTAACTAAGTGCTAATTAAGGCATTAAATGAACATTTATTTTTTAATAATTTACCCAGATAATGCATATAATATTTACTATAAGCACTATAAAGAAGAATATATCCTCAGAAAGAAGAAAATTCATGATGCACCCCATAAGCCAAATTAAATGAAGGCACAGCTCCTCCATTATGTTCTTTAGCCCCACCATATCCATGTCGGAGAATGTTCCCCAGTGCTGCTCCTGCAGGTATCTTATGGCTTGAGGAAATAGAGTAAATGCCCACGCATGCATTGCTCATTCCCTCAGTTAGAAGCATAAGTGCTTGTCCTACAGAGGCAAAGACCACGATCAGATGAAAGGAAAGAAACTTTTACGCTGAGAAACCAGCGTCGATATGCAGGCTGGACAGAAGTGAGGAAGCAGAGAGAGGTTACTGATCATGGAAAAACGGCTAAGCTAATGATGAGTATAGCATCGACTCGCTAGTCCCCAGCAGCGTTGTTCTTATTCTAGTTCAAAGCTTTGTTTTTTCTGTTAACACTAAGATCACTTGTGTTAACACTTGCATGGTATGTATTGGGGGTGTGCATTTTGGTCATTTGGACAGCTTGAGTGCTCTTCAGAAGAAAACAAGCAAGCACTCAGATTCTTGTGGGCTGGGGTCACTCTCAGTGTGCTTATTATACACTAATAATTCTGCTGAACTTCGGCCCTTGAAGAAACTTTTCAGCAGCAAGACTTGGCTAACATTTTGGCTGTTAGCTGCATTGTTTTTTCAACGCTGCCAGCATTGTGCACATACTTAACAGTGAAAAAAGAATTCGATCCAAACGATTTCGCAATCACTGGACTGTTTTAAAGGCATTTTTAGTGGCTCCGGTCTTTACAACAGTTGTCGGTAACCAGCGGGGCTTCTGTGAAGTATTATTTATGTATATGGTTTATGGATTGTTCTACTTTATTTAGGCTATTCATTAATTTCCGAGATTTATCTTCATGCTTCGGCCTGCTCCCGCCTGCAGTGGGCTGGTTTCCCACCCACTCCCACGCGCAACACTGAACATTAGTCCGCATTAGTTCGCAAGATATTGTGGCGGGTCCCATAGGACTCAGCAGGAGTGCAGACCTCTACTGTAAAGTGTCTGTTCCTGGCCAGACCCTAACGCACTGTAACCAATGAGAAAAAATTGTAACTTTAAGAATGTAAATACATTTCTAGAAAGATTTTTTTTTGTTCTTTTGTGATATTTATTTGATGAGGTTATATTATTGGAAAAAATCAGGGTGGCAAATCCTTGAGTAATTGTACTGTAGTATTGTACTTAAGTTTAGACCTCTGATGTTGTGCGTTATTCTGTGTTAGACGTCAGGCCCACATTAGACACTGATAGTCTAAGCAGATTTCTCTATCGAAAAAATGAATGGCATTTCGGAGAATTACCACTGTTGCACCCTGTGGTAAACAAAACAACTCCAAAACTGATGCATTTTGTCTTATGTACATTTTCCCAAAGAATGTCACTGGATCCTTTGAATCATAAAAAAAAGTTCTCTTAGCCTCTAATATGGTCAACTACAAAATTATACCATGATTTGAAGACATAATGACCTATTATTTTGGAAGCTTTGTAGTTTACTGAAGTATTATTGAAAAAAATTATGATTGTATATAAAATTATAATTGTTATAATAGAGTTTTAGACCCTTAGTTTAAGTTTTAGCACATATGTTTTTGACAGTTGTATTAGCATACATACCTATGCAAGAGGCCATGTATATTGTTTTCTTGTCTTGCCAAAAACTTGCCTTAACATTTCCACAGATAGACAACATTAAATGTTTTTTTGTTTACTTTGTAGTTTTTTGCATCACTTTGTAGTCGTAATGCATCATTTGTATGTTCTTAAAGAATACAAAGTATTTGACGTGCTTCTTCATACCAGCAATGCTTTTGCTGTGTTCGCTGCTGAACCCCATTTCATCATGCAGAGAAATTGCTTGGTTGTTGTCTATGGAAAAATGATTAGAGGTTTTCATAGCGTTCCTGATGATGTTTGGCTTCATCAGCTGCTCTTACTCCCCAATTTGCATGTAGATATGGTTTATTAAACCACAGATTTGTTTTCTGTGAAGTTCCTATCTGCTGCAATATCAGCGTAAATGCAACATGACTCAATTTTCCCTAAATCAGAAAACATGCATTAATTCTTGTGGTGTCCACAAGAAGTCTGTGTGAGTTTGTGATCATCTGGTCCAAAATGCAGATTACAAAGAAGGATGCTTTTGAATTTACCCACAAACGCAGGATATCCGTCAGAGGCGTCACTCTACAGCAGCGAGAGAATAACAGTAGCCAGAAATATCTCTGACAGGCAACTGATGGAATATTACTCTGTCCATCTTACCTTTCTTATAATCCTAGAACACCCAGGAACTGAGCACCATGGCCAGCAAAGGCTGATATTTTACATGATTTGAATGGCGTTTTTCATGGTTTTACATAAAGTTTTAGTCATGTGTCGATAAAGTAGTCATCAATGTTAATAATTAGCGCTGTTACTTATGAAGAATCACTTGCTCATGCCCATCCACCGATATATTGGTCGGCTGATAATATCAGCCGATATTGTCAACCCGTGGATTTATCAGTATTGGTAGAAATGACACAGATAATGTGACACCTTATAACACACAAAAATGCATGTGAAGAGAACTAATGACAAATTAGAGATAATTGACAGACACCAAATAACCCATAATTCTTGCTGCAATATTTTTGGTACGGTATCTATATAATAACATTGATGGACTATATTCTGGTGGTATGATGTGTATGATTTAAAAAACCAGAAGCAAACTAGATTTTTGTCTATGGAGGGGAGCAAGTCAACATTTACAAACGTGATTTTTTTTGTGTTTTAATAATATTTTTAATATGGATGTTGTGGATTGTTTGATACAAAGAATAGATGAAACAGACAGCAGTTGTCTGTTTCATCTCGACATGGCCATCTTTGTGGAGAGGTGTGAATAGTTTTGACAGTGGGGGGTTCTCACCCCCCCCGCTTCATTCCTCATTGCTCGCTAGCAGCTCAACACAGATTTAACATTTCACATACAGACAGACAACACTGTTCTAGTTAGTCTGATAACAGAGTTACAGGGAAAATGTTGTATCTGATTATATTAATTAAAAACATGAGTCAATTTCCATTCCTCCAGCAAAATGTCTACTAGGAGGCCTGGGGTAAGAGGCTACACAGAACTGGCCTTCACCAATATATGTTGTAAAGGAGCTATATTGCAAGTGGTGATTTTACTTTAATATGGATAATTAGAGATGTCATTAGTCCGATACCCAGCACTGTTTCTCCTCCTTCTCCCCTTTTATGTATTTTAGTATTTTATACTAATGGTAAGACCTTATTCTCTGTTCATATTGCTCTTGTTACTGTCTGCTGTCCGGTGTCAACCAGAGGTGGATGTGTTCCCCTTTTGGGGGAGTTTTTACTTGCTGATGTCACCATTGGCGATGCTCATGGGGGCTTTTACACTTTTTTCTGTAAAGCTGCTTTGTGACAATGTCTGTTGTAAAAAGCACTATATAAATAAACGTTGACTTGACTTCACTACTGGGCTGATGTGAGGAGAAAATGTTGGATATCGGAAGAAAATCTGCAAATCTGGTCTGATTCTGTAACAAATCTAGCCTGAAATATCACAGAATTGCTTGTAGTGCAACATAAAGCAAAGTAAAATAGGTTGTAATAACAGGAGCATATATTATACTAGAGCATATATTATACTAGAATTACAGTCCATTATTTTAGGCAGTCCAGTATTACATTGCCCTTGCAAGTAAAGTTCTTAAAGTAAAACTAACCTTTAAACTTTTTAAAGGGAAAAAAGTAAATATTAGTAAAAAATGAAAATATCAGTATATCAGATTCACTTCATACCAACAGCTGGCCTGGCTGCATTTCCACTCTGGTGGGATGAATGTTCAGTGCATTTACAGTAGAGTGGATACTGTACAGTCTTTTGTGGTCTGAAGTCTTGTTAACCTCCCCAGGGACTGCCTGATACTGATTCATTAGTAAAATGATTGTGGCACTTCTCGAAGTGGGCACCCTCCACATGTTGGCAGCTTCCATCCCTCTCAGTCAAGTGACATTTGAGTTTAGTGCTGGTTCTATTCCCAGATTAGGCCTGATCATCATTTTGGCCCCCAGGCTGCCACATTCTTTTCTGCCTCATTGAAATGCAAACGAATATTGAAAATGAATTATCTTCATTAACACAAAGACATATCTTGATGAGTTTTATTCAGTCGGGTCCCTCCCTGTCTCGGAGCCATCAGCAATATCGACATTTGGTTCCACCAGAACCTCTGTGTGGCAAACGAGTCTTTTGGCCTCAGGGGATTCTCTTTGGGTTATATTATTAATGAGGCTCCAATTTGGGTTCAGAGCAAAATCTTTTCCCCTCAGTTCCCCTCAAAGCTGTGTATTTGCTACAACTGTTTTTAACATTTTACAGATTACGGTATGCCGTACAGGGTCTGTTTGAGAGTATTTTACGGGCCCATATCCTACATTTTTACTGTTTTTTTCCTGCTTACAGTGCTTGTGTGGTTTTCTATAATATAAACAGTCATAATTTTCTTTTAGATGACTGTTTCCAACTTTCTTCATCCCTTAGAATCAAACAGGTTTTTGTTACTCTGCCTTTAAGACTGATGTATGTAAATGCGCTGTGTTCTGATTGGCTGCCATGTACTGCGACTTATTATCATTGCTTATCACTGAGAATGGATGGGTCTAAACTGCTTTGGACTGAACAGATCGGTAACTGTGTTGGTTTTTGTGACACAAAAAGGATGAATTTAAAATGCTAATGCTAAGCTTTCATTGCTCAGCTACATTATATAGCCAAAAGTATGTAAACATTCTGTTCTAATTATTGAGTTCAGGTGTTGTAGCCGTACTCATTGCTAACAACTGTATAAAATCAGGAATATGGCCATGCAATCTCCATAGACGAACACTGGCAGTAGTATGTGTCGTACTTTAAATGTGGCACTGTCAAAGGATGCCACCCTTACTACAAGTCAGTTTGTGAAATTTCTGCCCTGCTAGATCTGCCCTGGTCAACTGTAAGTGCTAATACTGTGAAATAGAAGCGTCTAGGTGCAGCAACAGCTCAGCCACGAAGCAGTAGAAAACTGAAACTCTGCCAAGCAGCTCCATATTAATACCTAAAGGTTTTGGAATAGGATGACCAGTAAGCTCATTGAGTTGTGATGGTTAGGTGTCCACATTATTTTGGACATATAGTGTACATTAGCTTCATAGCTCCAGTGCAAACTAAAGAAGCAAACTTCAGACACCAATCATGTTGTAGATGACTGACTACTTTGGGAGATTATTGTGTAAAGTGTGCTATCTTTAAATCACCAGCCGAGACCTAAAGCTTTGGTAAATTCGTTAGATCCTGTTTATCTGAATGCATTCAGTGGAATGTGTAAGCCAGGCAAACATCATTTTCATTCCGAGGAGCTACTTTCATTTTCTCAGAGAGATAAAGAGCACATCCTTTATTCCATTCTTCTCGAATTACGTTGACACCAACGTATGGTACATGTTTTATTTCAACTCCGTGGCTAGTATTTGTGCTGTATGGTGCACGTTAACGTGAGCAAATGCTTTTCCCATTGGTTTGCCGAAGCCTTGCTCTGGAAACAGGTCAAAGAGCAGGCGGGCGGAGGAACAAAAAGGCCCGGTGCGCCCAGTAGATAATGAACAGCATTTTTCATGCTTAGCTGTATGTTCTGACAGCAGCTGCATAGTCTCTCCGCGGAATAAAAAACCGTGTGCTTAAACACATCATTGTCTCCATCACATCACTTTGGGCGACGCTGGAAATCATCAGCGTGCCGCGTGACAAATAGTGCATTCAGTTCGGGATGTCCAACATGTGTCATCCGCCGTGGAGAGCGGAGGCCTGTCAGCCGTTACGCCGCGGCGCGAGCGGCCATGAAATCGCTGCGACAACGTTGGAGATGTAAATGACCTCATGCATTTTCAATAGGCCCTTATTAGCCACATGGAAACGCCGTTGCTTCCTTTCTCTGCTTTAGCGGCTTATTGTACGCAGTACAGTACAGCATCTACTTTTCTTAAGCTGTCTGCTTGAGGCCTGGCCTTCAAACGAGTGCGTGGAATTTGTCACTTTCGCTTAAAAGGTGTCCTTGGCGGAACACGGCAACGAGGCTGACATCAAAAGAGCGCATAATATTTGCTCGGTATGTTTAAAGAGTTCTGAATGATTTCTTTCTTTCTGGTTAAACACAAAAGATTACTGTCAGAACGTGTTTAGGATTTTCAAGAAGAAGTGCTTCTTATTCCTCACAGTGGTGAGCATAAGAAAAAGGATCAGACTTTGTGCTTCACCACAGAGAAGAGCATGAAAAGGCCTGCGAGTTTTGGACTGTTGTTAGTGGACTGAAGGAAACTGAATTGTAGGAAAAGTACAGAGGGTAGATCATGTGATACTAATGCACTGATATTACAAAGTGCACACCTTAAAGGGTCGATATGATGATAAAAACAATTTTCCTTGCTTTTTTTTCCAAAATAAGTGAGTTTTAAGAGGAAACTAAGCTAAAAACTAAAAAAAAAAAGCTGCTTTTGAATTTCCTGTGTTTGGGATGTCACAGCCATTATGCATAAACATATCGTAGTATACATCAGTTTGAACACTCAGGTTAAATTACATGTTTGGTTAGCTTTCTGAGTGAAAATAAGCTAAACACATTCTCTACAGGGAAATTATATTCAATTTTTTGTGCACAATTTCTATTTATTTACTTATATTAAATATGAAATATAAAATATAAAACATGCCAGAACTTTTATACAAGCTACATTTTATGTTTTGTTTTGTTCCTAATATGTTAAGTTCAGCAAGTAAACAGTGATTCTGCATTAAAATGGGCAGAAGTGTGTTCTTTTTAGAGGACATGTACTTTTCTTCGTTTTTACACTGGGCATCCAAAGTTTTGCATGTAACTGTACAGTCAGTCTTTCAACCTGGAGTAGTTCAGCTGCACCCATTCATGTTGAAGTGATGTGTAGTTTTGTTCTTGCAGACAGTCTGTTGCAGAGTTATTGTAGTGGAAGAGAAGATGAGTAAACTATGTGCTGTTCATGGCTGTCGGGAAGCAAATAGACTACAGCAGCCTTCCAAAGGCAGCACACATCTGAAAGTTGTGGCTTTCCTCTAAGGAACCTGTATATTTGAGTCTGAATTGAAAAGTTTGCTCTGTAGATTTCATCACGGACTGCTTTTTTTTGGCCATCCAGTCAGAACAGAAGTCATTTACATGTATCAGCCTAAAGGCACAGTAACAAAAACATCCTGTTTAATTCTAGGGGATAAAGAGGGGTTGGAAAATGGCCACATAAAGTTTTATTTTGTCTGGTTTTGGTTCATAAAACTACATAAGCATTGTAAATGGACTTCAGGAGGACAAACTGAACTATAAGGAAAGTCTCGAAAATGGTTCCTTTACTTGCTGCAGTGACAAAATTGTAGTGATTTAGGAGGTAAGCAGTTCTGCCTTTTTAGAAATACCCATTTCTTTCAGTCTAATGTTTTCTTGCATTTGAAAAGTTTTATATCTGATATAATGTCCCATAATTAGAGTATTTGTGAGGCATGTTTACTGGGTCGAGCTGAAAGCTGAAGTGACAAATGAGGCTTGTTACGTGGGCTTGAGGCTCAAAAAATAGACAGATGTGTGAAAACCTCTCCATCGAGTGCAACACTTGTATTTCACATGTACACCAGTGCTTTAATGGCTTCAGCAAGGTGTGTATGACACTTCTGAAAGACCCTGAAAAATCATCAGAGGAAGATTGATCGATGCTTAAGTGCATTCCTCTCAGACTGGGTCCTGTTTGGGCTGCTAGCGGAACCATGCTAGCTTCCTCCGGCCTTGTTTTCTGCTGGAAAGGAATGTTGCATCTTCAGCTAGCAAGGAACAAAGGAACTGTATTATTATGTGCATATCTTAAGGCCCTGGATGCCTGTCATGGCAGTCAGCGGTGAAGGATCCCAGTGGATCTAAACTGCCTACACCTTTCTACTCTTTCATCGTCCTGGCTAGATTTCTTCTCTTTCAACCTGCTTGCAAGATTCTTCCAAGGCTTTTGTACAGAATCTTTCCCTGTGATTTTCCGTGTCTGTTCAACTGCTTTTACTTCTGGATTCCCCTCTTTTCTTCTTTTTTTTTTTCACGGTCCCCTCTTATATCTGTTTTCTGTGTTTTAGTATTCACATCTTGTAAATATTACATTAAAGCGTGGGCCTGTGTTGAGGCATTCTCACTAACACAGCTCAGACAGGATACCAGACCAATGCACAGTTTAGTTCCTCATAAAATGGTCGACGAGCTAAAGATAGCTGTGCCTTTGAGTGTTTGAATGCGTTTCATTATTTACTGGTGCGGTTGTAGCTGCGAATTGGCTCGTGAGCAGCCCTCAGATTGTTTATTCACAAAGTAGAGTGTCTCCAAGAAATCTACATATTCATATTGACGCATAAATTTTGCATGAACGTTTCTTTGCCTTTTAGTGTTGTGGCGGCGGAAACGAGCGCTCGCAGAAACATGGCCGCGTTCTGCGCTCCACCTCGTTCTTGCTTAATCTAAATTGGGTTATTGCCTCATTTTTTTCCCACGCTAGATGGGAAACAATGCAACTCGTAGAAAAACAGTCCTTGCTGTGGTTATTGCCTGCCATCAAGGTCTCTCAGAAACAGCCTGCGTAAAACAATGTTGTGTAGGGAGCGACTGGCTTCTTTAGAGCTTCCATGAGTGTTTGAAGGAAAGAGACACAATAGTCAAAGGACATTCAGTACAAGCCAGACAAACAAAGCCTTTGTGCTTGAGATGTTTTGTGTGGTGGCTTGCAGACTGCCAAGAGTTAGCCACAACACAGGCCCACTGAGGAGAGCCAGCAAAGCAGTAGCGGGAAATTTGGGATTTTCATAAACTCTCTGGTAGAGATGGCACGATCCCCTTTTCTCTTTTTCAGTATTGGTACTGAGACTGATACATTTGCTGAAACAGATACACATCTAACATTTTTTCTTTTATGTTCTTTTGCCCTCTAATTTGATCAAAGTACCTGAACGTTAAGTAGCCTATCAGTTAATCTGACATTTTTGTTTTCATAGGTCTGGGCTGCCCAACATGTGGCCCACAGGCTGCCCAGTGAAGAGTTTGATTTGGCCAACAAGATAGTTATTCTAACCCCACAGCAGAGTTTATTCTATTTTAAATAAAAAAAAACTTGATTCAAAAAATACTGTCCCTCATTTTCATATCACTACCAACACAGAAAGAGTTTTAGTGCCTAGGTGGAGCCTTATTTTAGCCACACCCCTGGAAGTGAGACTGCATCCCTGTCCCTCATGGTCACATGATAAGCAGTTAGATGCCATTGTTTTAAAGTGTCTGAAAATCAGTTTGTTACATTAAGAACTGTCACCACCAAAACACATTTTTTGTAATTACTTTCGTAATTACATAGTAATTTTGTAGTTGTATTGCCCACCCCTGAATGAAATGCCCGGATTGCAGCTTTGAAAGTTTTCATATTCCACTTTAATAATAGTTCCACACTGCAGATAGACCACTTTGTTAACCTTTGAAAATGCTCATCATTGCTGCAGGTTATGTAAAAAAAACAGTGTTAACAGATATACTTTGCGATAATGAGAATTTGGTCAATTACATTGGAAAATATTACTAAAAATGAATTTAAAGTCAGTTAATTCAGCACCAAATAAATCAACCTTAATTTTGAATTATTTAACCAGACATCATTGCTTGTATAAATAGACTAAATATTGCACAGTGTATTTTTTCAGGCTGGCTCCCAGTATTTGTTATGCTTGTGAGAATAATCCAATCGGAGCTGATTGTTTCTTTTTTATCTCAGATATCCGATCCATCAGCCTGGTGGGTATCGGATCGATGCCATATCTCTGGCACAGCAGCGCGCACTTACTTTCGTAAACGACCCCATGACAAAGATCTCCGTGCTCTGTATTATTACTCAGGATAAAGCAGGATGATGCATTTTAATTGCATTGACCATTTAGTGCCTTTTGGATTTTGTTTGCTGTTGCACTCTCGTCTTTGTGGAGCACCATTTAGATGGCTGGCAGGAGCAGAGTGGAGTTGGATTACTGATGGACAGTGGAAACAGGCCAAGATGCGTCCCTTTCTCTGTGTCGCTCTCCTGCTCTCTCTCTCTCTCTCTCTACTCTCTCTCTCTCTCTCTCTCTTTCACCCATTCTCCTCCCTCATTAGGCTGTGTTCATTCTGTAGCTAATGCTGTGTTGCTGTGCGGTGGCAGAGCCGGGTACACTATTGCTAGCTCGGCCTCGTTTGAATGCAGCATGGAGCATGCTCTCTATTCAGCCTGCCACGGCTGATTGATTGGCTTTTGTCTCACTGATTAGAGGCAGCTCGTGTCTCCACACACCAAAATAAATATAGGAATGGAGAGAGAGGGAGAGGGACCCTTAGCTTTATCACACAGAGAATAAACTTTCATCTCAATCAGGGACCGAAAGCTGGAGTGCGCACTTCACTGAAATCAACTCCGATACCATGCACTGCATCTTCAGTAATGAGATGCTGAGCTCCCTCAGCCAAGCAATAATCAGCACAGCATAAGAAAATGGAAAATATGATGACTGAACTGCTTTGTTTACACAGGCCGTGTATGTAATTGTTTTAGAATATTTAATAGTTGCTGCATAGTCAAGCTGGCTTTCTTTCCATAGCTGACCGTTCGCCTTAGGCTGGCTTTGCACGGTGAAACCTAGTTGCCACTAGTTGCATGGTGTGAGTTGCCTCCAATGTAATTTGTGTGCAAATTGAGTTATACCAAGCAATTCAAAAACAGAGTAAAACAGAGTGCAACACATTTGGATTCATACACTCGTTAGCTAAATTAGCAGCTCCTGTTTTTGATGCCTTGTGCTGTTCTCACTATAAAGTCATCTGTGAATATTATATATTGTTATTTACATATTTTCAGTATTTTTATGTCTTTGTATATAAACAGTTTTAACCAAGTAGTTGTAATTGCAGTCTAACAGTAAAACATTCAAGCGTTCAGATGTTTGCAAGGCTTGTGTTATGATCTGTTAAGGTTTTAATAGAAATAGTAATAAGCTAAAGATATATGAAACTATTATTTATAAGGCACTTTCTATGGGGAGGTGGCTGTCCCAAACACTAGCCCTTACATTCACAATTAACATTTTTATTGTTTTTTTTATTGTTTCTTTTAAAGTGAAGTTTGGCAGATGTTTCGTATCGCTTTCACACATAAAGAAATACTCAGTCTCCCTGTCTCTCCTGGCACATCAGCACCAGATTGTTATTAGTACAAAACCGCTGAAAAGGCTGTGCAAGAAACTGTGTTTATTTAGAAGAAAGAACCAGACAGACTTGGAGGAAACTGTCTGTTTTGTTGAAGAAGAGCTCCAGGCAGTGCTCGTCTACATGGCTATCGGTGGCTAAATCTCTGTGCCATTCAAAGAGGGTATGTAGCTTCACAGAAGACAATGAGATGATAATCAAAATGATCGATCCCGAAGGAGTGAGTGAAACTCCAGCGCACTGGGTGTCTTCATCGTCGCCACTACAGCAACTGAGGCCCCAATGCTTTATGGCAGCCCCCCTACAGTTAGCCTACTTTATCCTCGAAATATCGCAAGTTTATTCTTGTCACTTACGACTTTATCATAGAAATATTATGACTTTATTGTAGAAATAGTACGACTTTATTCTCAAAGTCTATTTTATTTTAAACAGTGACCCTAAAATGCTTTTGTAAGGTTTATCATGTTTATCATATTAAATAAAAAAAGCTAAATGCTGTCCTATGTTTTCATGTCACTACTAAAACATGGAGTTCCAGTCTGCAGGCGGAGCCTTATTCTAGCCACACCTCTGCATTTTAGAGCAAGAAGTGTGACTGTGCATCTCTGTCCCTCATGGTTACATGGTAAGCAGTTAGATCCCATTGTTTTGAAGTAAACGTGTCCCAAAGTCTGAAAAAATCAGTGTGTAACATTAAGAATTGTTGCATATTTTCTGGCTTGCTAGTCCTCTATTGGATAGCATTTTAAGTTATGCTCAAAATTAGCTAAAATTGTCGCTACTGAAACAGTTAGTACCAAAACACTCACCGCTGAAATGTTTGGTAAAGTTTCTGTAACGCTGTGATTGTTTAACTAGTGATACAGTGGAATGTTCACGTATCTAAGTTCCTTTGCTATATATTTGGCTTTTAACCTGCTCTGTGTTTGTTAAGCCTTTGAAAATGAATATTTAAGAAGCTGTTACGGTTATAGCCTTATACCTCTTCCCTTCTGTAATCATTTTCACCCTTTGAATCTCAAATGAGTCTGAGCTCTGTGGAAAAAAATCAGGGTCATCAAGAGGAGGAAGTCTAGCTATGGCAATCATGCTAACAGCAGGCCAATGAATTTAAAACAGCTGTTAGTGTTAGCTGGCTAGTTAACGCAGCTGGTTACTGAAACGTTAACTTTGAGAGACTCAGCATTTTTGTCATGGCTCAGATAACATTACCTGACAAAATGAAAAACTACCAACTTTGAGTCAGTAGAGGTCGGGGGAGGCGGGGGTCTCCTTTTCAACCGCCAACTAAACCATCTTCTGTGTTATGTTTCTCTCTACTAATCCAGTGAAATGAGTCATTTGGAATGTGTCAGTCGACATGATCATGTGATGCGTCATTGGTTATTTTATGAAACTTGTCTTGCAAAGTTGAGTTGCTTGAGTTTCAGATGAGTGGCATAATGCTTTTCTGTATGCAACTCAGGTGCAGTTTAGTTTATGTAAGTTTCAAGCAATTAAAGTTGCATGGAAGTTTCACTGTGTAAAAGCCAGCCTTATGAACAGTACTCTGCAGCTTTCCAGTGACGTCGCCTTGGCGGCAGTTTGAAAAGATGCGGTTCACAGGTCCCTGAGGAAGCCTGTACTAGCTTTCGCCCTTCTAGCACTGGTGGTATTGTGTGATTGGGGGAGTCCTAACTAGTGAGTAGAATTGGATATGACTAAATTGGAGAGAATAAAATTGGGAAAAATGAAAAAAAGAACTCAAACTATGCTTTATTTATGTTTTCATGACCACTATATTTTAAATATAGGGTGTCAAACAATGCCATACCAGGCTCATATGACTAAAACCAAAAATATGTCCGAGATGTTGTTTTTCATTGCAAGCGCTAAGTTGTATAGCAAAAGGATTGTATTTTAAAACTTTAAATTTTAGTACATTATAGCTTGCTCTGTCCCTTTTTCCATGAGAATCATAGCTCACTATATTCAAACACACTGAGATACTTCAAAATTAATTTGAAAAGGGGTATTCCACCAACTTCTCAAAATGTCAAATTAATTTAGTTGGTTGAGATGTAAGCAAAGTCATTTAGGAGTGGTTTGATGTGAGATGGTTCATTGCTCTAGAAACCTACCAACTCAGATTTCTTCACAGTGGTGGTGATAGGAACCAGGGGTCACAATGTCTACAACACAAATATAAATTCACAGTGAGCCTACATGTGTGTTCTGAGCTTTGATTTGTGAAGTTGATGATAGTAAAATAGTTATAAACCTGAATCAGTAAGTTTTCTTTGGGGACTATTTAGCCTTACAGCACCCTGCATATTCCCCCTCCACCACAAACTGAAAAAGGCCAAAAGCTTATCTCAGAACTATGATAGAACAACATCTCGGGCATCAGACAGCGTATTCATAATTATTTCATTTTTTAACTTTCTGTGAGGGAGCGTTTAGAGACGTAAACTCTTCAGACGTCTTGACGTCACAGACAATTGTGACTTGGTAAGTTTCTCTAGAATGGAACATTTCACACCACTCTGGATGGCTTTGTTTATATCTCTATGATTTAACTTTTTTGGTGATAAATATACAATATACATCACAATATTTAGTTTTTCTTAGAGTTAGTAAGTTGGAACAGATAAGATAGAACATGTAGTGCCACATTTAAAAAAAATACTATAATATTAAACCAAAAAAACAACTACAATGATATTTGTACTAAATCCAATTAAACAGGCCTAGTTATGCTCACTTTGTAATGAAATGTGTAATTACTCAATGTTCTTTAACTACTGACGATATTCATCACATGCTCAGAAAAGCGTATTGTGACAATGTATCATGATGATGATAAATTATCATCGTATTGCCCACTCTTAGATGGGATTCCCGTTTATACTGACAGTTTAAAATTGTGGTTCCAGTGACTTTAGTCCTCCACTGCATCACTAACACAGCATTTTGAATAAAATCTTCATCAGTACTCTGAGGGTTTGGTTGCGCATTTCTAGGCTTTCATTGTTTGCAATTAGTTTTTGTATTTTTTTCAGATCAAACTGTCACCTCTGTTCTGCCCAGTAACAAATTTGGCTCTCATATTTATTCATCTAATTACTCATGTATACATAATTACCTGATAAATCTGTCACTTTCTGTGCAGCTGCACCACAAAGCTGTTATAGCAATGTAGATAAAAAGGGCCTCAGGGGTCACATTAGTGAGGGGAGGGAGGCGCATCTCGCCTCCAGCTAAAACCTACAGTCTTTATCAGAAAAGCCTTGTAGCTTTTTACCCTTTACCTGCACTGTACTGCTCTATTAAAGGGCCCATAACATGGAAAAAACAAATGTTCCTTAATTTTTTTTGGATAAGTTTAATTTAGCATATAAACACTGTTAAAGCTGCAAAACGTACCATTCACTCCCCAGTTCTTACAGTCCATATATGAAAACTAAGCTGCAAAAACAGCCCATTTAAAATTCACTGTTTCTGTGATGTCACAAAATCCAACACATTTACATGTGCCCAATTATTCAGCCTACAGCAGTTCATTCTTTATGCGAGCCAATTATTTCATATCTAACATCCTCTGAAATTGACTCTGTGGACATTAACTAGATGAAAGGAGGTCTCTGATGTTTGCACAGTACTGTATGTCCAAAAGTATCCAGACAGCCCTTCTAATTAGTGAATCCAGCTATTTTAAGGTGGACCCATTGCCGTACAGGTGTTTTGTTGCACACACTGCTTGTATAACCTTCATAAAAAAGCGTTGTCTATTAGAATGCTTTGGTTTGCACATAAGCCTAAGGTCACCATTCCCAGTGCCGAACGTCAGCTAGAAGGGTATAAAGACCCCCAGCTTTGGGCTGGTCAGTACCTGACCTCACTAATGCTCTTCTGATTGAATGCAATCAAATCCTCATGGCAATGTTCCAACATTCTTTCAGAAGAAACACTGGATGATGAGGTGAAGTTTAGGACACAGTGCTTGTATGGATTATTTTTATTTTTATTCGTTTTACATATTTGTTGCAAGGAATGCAGAATGTAGTAGTATGAGGCTCTTCTAATGAAGAGAAATATTTGTATTAGTATTTTTTTCTTTAATTGGTATATTTTTAGTCCGTCTGAATTTGCAGATCTGGTTTTAGTTAGGTTTTTTTTTTAAGCATGCTTCTCCAAATGCAGTGAAAAAGCTGATGTGGGCTAATTATCGTGTTTTATTTTTCTTTTGTGCTGCGCTACAAAAACACCTAACAATGCCTCTGAGAGGACAGTCTTAAGGCATGTGTCACACCAGGCAGGAAAATCTTTTGCTAATAAAGGTTTCTCGGCGTTGTGAAGTGTCTGGCTCCGTCAGTGCTCCTGGGCCTCTGCTTCTCGGGCTGAGCTGATTTTTGTTGATAACGGGAGGAATCTGTTACGGAAACAGATGGTAAAACATCAGTCATCTTTTAAGCCTTCTGCTTTATGAAATGATTAGTGAGAGAGCATGGAAAGGAGCCAAGTCGAAGAGAAGAAAAAGCAGGATTCAGGTGAGCAGAGAGGCAAAACGAAGAAGAGAAAGTGCTCCGTAAACACAGTGAAAAAGTCGAGCCAGAGCCAGAGGCTTTTTCAGAGGTGCCACCGAATGCTGCAAGGTTAGGCAAAACATTGCACCGTATCGGAAAAGGAGGAGAAACTACGCTGCCGAATAACTTGTCGTCTAGACTGCGCAGCGAGAGTGAGAAAATGTCTTAATTAGCGATATTCTTCTTAATCACTTTGCCTGTGTGAGGCATGCCGGTGGTGCACTGTGTCAGCAGAGCGGTGTTTATTATGATGGAGGACACGGAGTATGTGAGTGTGGGACACAAACGCTTGCCAGATGTACGCTAGCAGTGGCACAAAGGAGACGTCCAGACAACAGAAGACATGTCCCAGTGGGGAGGTCAGCAGCTGGTCAGCACCTGACCCCAGACAGGACACGCTGATTAATAGAACCTACAGCACAGGCTGATGATGACAAATTTCTGGCATGAAGTATTGTTTGCTAACCTAGAGGTTATCTGTAGACTTGTTTTTCTCACTGGGTGAGCAGTAAGTGCGGCTATATTAACGTCTCAATGTGACTCACCGCGTTTGACATTGAAGCTGCAGCACAGCTATTCCAAGCACTGTGGGGGGAAAGTAAACAGGAGTGAATGTTAAGATACTTGCAAATATAGTACAGTATTCATGCGTTCATGTAACATTAGGGCTGCACAATATATCATTAATTAATCATTAACTATGCCTCACTATTGATTCACCATGTTTTACCTTGTTTATGTAATTATTTTGGGTAATGATGGAAGTTCCAAGACAGTCTAAACTACACTGAACTTGTCCAGTGGTAGCTATTAACAGGGTATGTATGTGATTTGCAATTATTTTGGGTAAAATAGGGGCCAGTACAAAAACAGTATAACTAAACTACACTGAAATACTGTTCTAGAAATTAAGATGAAAGGATCAAGTAAAATATCTCACAATTGGATGTTTATTTGCAGTAAAAGGTGGTGAGTACGAACATACAGTACTGTGCAAAAGTGAAGTAAAAGCAGCCATTAAGTTAAAGGTATTCATTTTTCTGCATCAACACAAAATCTGAAAACAAATTTAAGAGAAAATTACATAAAAACCTCAATAACTAAATATAATATCATTTTCAGTATTTAGTACTTTTATTACAGCTTCCCTTCTTTTCAGGAGACTCACTTTCAGTTTTCCAAAAGAATCTGCAGGAATATTTTTCCAAACCTCCAAAGTTCGGTCCTAGAAGTTGGTTGCATCTTCAGCTTCTCACGATCCGAGCAGAGATGCCAGATAGCGTTTTAAAGTGAGGGTGCTAAAGTTTTAGGCAGCATTATACATGACGTGAATGGTGATGTGAAATGATTTGCTTTTTTGCTTTTTTAAATTATGTACATCAAACAGAACGTGTCGTGCTGTAATGTGACGCAAGACCACACTATCTACACACAACTGACATGTCAGACCTCTGATACACACACTGCTTTCTGATCTCACTCTTTCTGAACGAACTTTATGCAAAGGTGTTGAGCGACTTCCAGGCAGATTGTTGATGCGTGGTGCAGTAACCAACTGTATCACTCCCACAGTTACGCAGTGAGATTTAACACTGAAACGCACACAGAGTGAGAGAAATAATGGTTGATAAAAACAAATACATGTATTTAAAGAGCTGGACATTATGTTTTTAAGTTAAAAAAACTATTAGGCTGCTTTGGGGCTGAGAAATGGCCTACAGCTCTGCACACTTTCTCTCTTTGCACCTCAGCCTGCTTTGTGTTTTATCTCCCAAAGCGGCTAACAGTTCCTGAGCAAATTGGCCGGCTGTAATAAAAATACAGCGTTAATTCAAACAGTGCAAGGCTGCTGTACATCTTGAAAATGTATAAATTAAACAACTCCACAAATCCAAACTCCACTCTACAACAGGCACACATGCTCACATACGTCTTTATTACGTTCAAATTAGTTTAAAGTTTAGATTTTTAGATCTTTCAGCAGTTGACAGGTAAAAATCCTGAAATCTGGGAGGTAAAGGGGACTTTTTAAATGGATTTTTTTACATATTTTCCTTAAATTTTTCTGTTCCTCAGGCAAGTGGTTCATCGTCAGTCACCTCAGAAAAATGAACAACTGGGAATTAAGTACATAAAACGTGGTCTCAGTCTTCACACTAAATCTCACTGTTTCACTGTCAGAAGTTTAAGCAGGAAATAAAGACAAAGTAAAAGTCTCTGAAAGTAAAGCGTGTGGATCCAGTAAAACCACATTAAGAATGCTTTCTTTTACAGTCCATATTTAGCTTCTGGGTAGCAGGCAAGACACTACATAAGAGTCCTGTGTCTTCAGGAGTCTTTGTATTAACTTTTTTACACCAAAGTTACCTAGAGATATTTGCAATTTGCTTTCCTGCACAAATATGTAATATTACAATTTACAGTACATACATTTAGTGTATCTTTGTACCTACCACCTTTTTACACTTAATGATTATGCATTTAGGAGATACTTTCCTAGATCCCTTATGGGCATATTATCTAGAACCTGGTAAACATTTCAGTGTAAATAAGACTGTCTGGCTACTTGCTATCATTTTACCAAAAGCAATTACATGGTACTTTGGAGATTGTGTCACACACCAGTTAATTTCTAGAATTTGTTTGAGATTACAATGTAATTTAACTATGATATTGTCTAGATATGAATTGCCTAGTACTTGGAGTTTGTACCTCACACTTACCTGATCAATACATAGAACCTATGGGACTATAAAAGTAAGTGTTACTGTAGTAAACAGCAATATACTGACAATATGAGTGTTTTGTTCGTACAGCATCACCCTAGTTAACCTCTAGCCAGTATTTATATGTAGTGCTCACTAGCACTACCCTTCATCTACAGCCGACTCAAAGGAAAGTGATTAAACTTCCCGGTGTGGTCAACAGTCCAGCTCCACTAAATTTGCTATTTCATTTTCACAAAGAGCTTTGAGATCCAGGATCAATTCAAGTGCTAGCAGGCCCGAGGAACGCAGGTGGGGCCTTGGGAGCCATTAGCATTAGCTGCATGAGGCCAGGTCGGTACAGCTCCATTGGGAATAAAGCCTGATCCCTTCCTCTTCCCCAGCCTTTGAAGTGCCATTGCTTGTTGTATCAGCGCTGGCGTCATACCCAATCAGCCGCTGCTCCGACTGTGGCGTGCGGAGCAGGGAAACTGGCCTTGCCAGCTTTAATTTCCCAACTGTCTGTGCTCTTGTGGGAGGGAGGCGGGATTGACTCCAGAGATCCCGGCCCAATTAAGCAGGTGTACGATGGGGGTAGACTGCAGAGTGCAGAGCAAAAGCCATGCGTGTGGCCCGCAGACACGGCGCCTCAGCGTGCCTTCTAGCACACAACGGAAAATTCATCAGCTCACAACTCTCTGAGGGCGGCTCCTTAGACTAATCTAAAAGCAAATGCGATGTGACTGCAGCTATACATGTGCTTCATTCCAATAAAAAAGCCTGAGGGCTATGGTGTGGCTTCCTCTGTATAGGTTTTGTATCTGTGTTTTCTTCATCTTTGCCGGTTGGTTAATTCACTTGTGTTTAATCTCTTCTGTTTCTGTTACAGATTAGCATCTTGGAACGGCAAATATTTGATTTCCTTGGTTACCAGTGGGCACCGATTCTTACAAACTTCATCCACATCATCACAGTGATCCTGGGGCTCTTTGGGACGGTGCAGTTCAGGCCACGATATGTAACCGGGGTGAGTTTTGCATAATATTAATAATTCCATATTCCTGCTCCACATGTACTCTCTGTAGTCTATGCCACTTTATTTTGCTCTTTTCTTGTGCTTAGACCACTGATAGCAAATCAAGTCGTCAAGAATCTTAAGAAAATGAACAACGTCAGGCTTTTGTGTAGGCATCAGTGTGTCCTGCGTGCTTTTGTTCATCCTGATCATTGATATGGTGACTGTATCCAATGCCGTGTCAGTGAAGAAAATATTATTTTTCATCACAGGATAAGAATCAGAGTCCAAGTAATATACAATGCTGGACATCTCTGTGAAATTGAGCCCTGTGTTATGACAGTTTTTCACTCAATTGAGGTATTGCAGTCATTTAAAACCTCAGCTTTCTCTACGCTGAGAATCCTTACATCAATGTTACGGTGTACTGGGTCATCACTTTCAACTTGCACAGGCTCTCTCAGATTGCTGACATAAAGCAGCTCACGTTTTCTGTACTCTGTGGTTTGGAATAAGGGAACACTACAGCTTAGATCAGTAGCAAGCATAATGTCGTATTTCATAGCCATTTGTTAGAAAATGTATTATACATTTCTGCAGAGTGGAAGATGCCCCAATAGGCCTAAACAGTTTGTGATATTCACACCAAAGTTTTTCTGTTCATGTCAAGTGTAACAACGTTTCTACATTATTTTCTTTTATCCAAATGGACGTAGTAGCGGCAGCAGACTTGATAGGATGGCTTCAAAGCAGGGCCAGCATCATTTAGGGGACAGTGCTCCACAAAACAGTCTCTAAGCCCAACTAAACCCACTACATTTTATATACACTTTTATAGCAACACATGGCCAAAAACAAGTGAAAGTAAACTTGGCACATGCTGCTACTACATAAAAAACCTACAGTGATTAAAACAGGAGTATTTGCATGAGTCACTCTGTACTGGCTGCATTTTAGGGATGCACTGTATATTGTGGGAAGATAAATGAGCTAATAGATTTCCTTACTGGGGAGACCTTTGGTGGTTTGTTGCTCCTTTTGGATAGATCTACTGTGCATTTATCGTCCCTTATTCATCCTTATATTTTAATGTTGTTTATCCAAGTTAAAACTCATAAATACCTACACTATATGGCCAAAAGTATGTAGACACCTTTCCTAATTATTACGTTTCAGCCACACCCATTGCTAAAAGGTTTATAAAATCTAGCATTTAGCCTTGCAATCTCTAAAGGCAAACACTGGCAGTAGACTGGGTCATACAGAAGAGCTCAGTGATTCTAAATGTGGGACTATCATAGGATGCCGTCTTTACCACAAGTTACTTTGTGAGATTTCTGCCCTGCTAGATCTGCCCTAGTCAACTGTAAGTGCTATTATTGTTGTGTAATGGAAGTGTCTAGGAGCAACAACAAAGTGGTAGACCATGCAAACTCATAGAGCGGTGCTGCCGAGTGCTGAAGCACGTACTTCGTAAAAATGGCCTCTTTTGTGTTGCATCAGTCACTATATAGAGTTCCAAACTGCCTCTGGAAGCAGCTTCAGCACAAGAACTGTGCATCAGGAGCTTCATTAAATGCAGTTCCGTACCTGAGCAGCTGCACACAAGATGTCCAACATGCTCATAAGTATGATGGTCAGATGTCCTCATACGTTTGGTCATACAGTGTATCTCATGTGTTTTACACACATTCAATGTTTTTTGAACCCTTATATCTTCCTCTTTTCATGTGTTCGAGTACTGAATCTTCAGCATCTAGCTTGACTAGGGGCATGATGCAATCCTTCACCATGCCACCCACAATCATATGCAAAAGTCTGAGCACCCCTGGTCAATTGACATGTTGTTGTAACTTGTTGGAAAAAAATGTAATGAAATAAAAAGAAAATGTGGCTCATGCAAAATTCATGGCACATTTTACATTTTATGTTTAATTTTTTTCCACTTTGTTAACCCCCTTTCACAGTAGACATAAAAGGCATTTTAAGCCTGTTATGGTGGTCCAACAGTTCAACCTTGAATTTGAACTATTTTTAATAGAAAAAGTTGAAAGATGTTAAAATATGTTAATTCAATTTTAATTACATTTTGAATTAAACTATGTTAGGTGATTATGTTAATAACAATATCGGAAGAGTCTATTTCCATTCTACCAGTGGAGCAGCCACTAGGGGGCCTGCTGAAAGAGGTTAAACTCAACAAATAAATCAAACATTGTGCAGTAAAATCTGTATAAATTAGCCATTATTATTTAACATTCAAACTATAGATGCAGCTTGATATTGGAATCATATCAGCATTAACAGATTTGTGCTTAAAAAAGTATCAATACCAGATGTTCAGAATTGACCAATAATTCAAACTGATATTTTTTCATGAATTTTTATTCTAACTCAGCTTAAAGGATTCCAGTGACTGGCAGAGAGCCTGTGAGGTTCTACCACAATCACATCTCGTCTATCTAACATGCTGGCAACTTCTCAAATTTCCAGAGGGTAGAAATGGTTCTCTGCACTGCCTGCACCCCTCCGTCAGTCTGGATGGTCTAATGATCTCAGTCACTGACGAGGCTGCTATAGAGGCCAAACCAAAACAGGCTGCCTGAAAAAGCAAGCAGAACCTCCTCCTTCTGGAGCTCCTGAGTGTGAATATGGGAGATATCATGCTGGATTATAGGCCTAATTGAAGTCAATGGCTCAGCCTAGCTCTCCTCCCACCTGGAGACATGTGGGAGGCTCTTTATTATACGGCCGTGCACTGGAACCGCAGCTACAGTATGTCAACTGCACTCTAGTTGGGAGAGAAGCATAGCGCATTGACCCATGACCCAGCCTCAGGCACTCAGCAGCCTCCATATATTAGACACCCAGTGTGATCTGTAAATGAACAAATGCCGTCCTCCACCTGAGACTGCCGCTGCCTGCCTAAATCCCTATTCAAGGCCATCCTCTTTAAACTCCCAGCTTACTCAGACCTATTATAGTGCTATAAAGCCACATAGCATCCGTCTTAGTCACAGCAGAGATACTCTCTCGCTTTGCTGGATCTGATTTACTGTTATGGGGTTTTGTTGGAAGTAAGACGTACAGCGCTGTTGTGCATTCATGAATTTCTGATTCCTGTTACAAAACAGCACCAAATTGGTCTCTCTGTTCTCCTGAGGACACTGAGCTTTGGTTTAACTTCACAAGAAACAACACAGCACTACAGGCTAAGTCAACACAGCCTTTTCTTCTGTCCCTGTTTTATAACTGTCGTTCACAATTACTCTCTTACACTACTGAAACCTTAGCAAATTGCTTGTCATGTAAGCTATTAAGTCAACATTTAATGTTTCTGCAGATGTAATAAGTTTATAGTAACTAGTAAGAGTGTAATGATTTCAGTGCAGTGTGGAAAAAGTGAAACAACAGAAGTTTAAATGGGAATTTAAAACACCCCTCAATCTCTTACAACCACTGTCTCATTTAGCCTCTTTCTCTTTTCTCTGTCTGTCTTTTTTTTAGCCCTTTTCTGATCAAACCTAGATATTTGGTGCAACCTGTATGAGTAAAGTGGGTGGAGAAGGGGAGGGGTTTATGCTACACCCCCACATTCAAATGAATGAGCTTTTTTTCTTAATAACATCTAAATTCTAAGGATTGTGACTTTTGCAGCTAGATTTAAGCTCTTTAGAATCAATAGCTCTTTAGAATCAAGGCATTATAAACTAAAATATAGAAAATCAAATATTTGACCTCAGGAATATAAGTCATATAAAACCTGAAAATATGTGAATTGTTACACTGCAAGCCAGGTAAATGCATTTAGAGTAACTAGACAAATATATTTACACTACTTGGGCACAATAAATTAACATTATGTGTACAAGTACAGTAAACAGTCTGGTTATATACTATCAGTAAAAACAATATAAATTGAATATCTAAAATGTATAGCTTTGGGATTTTTAATAAGCGATCCCTGTTTCTTGGAAAAAATCTTAATTTGTCTCTTGTTCTGTTCTGAAACTTAAGCAAATTGCTTGTCATGTAAACTATTAAGTCTACACACATAATACATGTACAGTGGCTAGTCATTTACCAGTACAGTATTGCAAAATGAATGAAAAAATGAATGTTTAAAAACAGTATATGGAAATACTCCTTCTCTTCTAAGAGTCTCTCATTTGCCATATTTTGTGGAAACCATCACAGATCAAAACTTAGATCTGTTGCATCCAAATAGAGTAAAGTTGCCAGAGAGGGTGGTGGAGCTTATGCTTCTCGTTCATCAGCTTCTTGTTTGAATCTTTCCGTTCCACCTTAAATGGTACAGCAGTTACATTCTGGCACCTCATGCACCATTTAAGGTAGAACGGAAAAATTAGAAGAAGAAGAAGCTGGCGAATGATCTTCCTCGTAAAAAATCAAACATTGCGAGACATTTTACAAGAAACTGTTCCACTTTTGTAGAAAAGTTTCCTGCTAGAGAAGCGAGAAAAGCGGCTATAGCTGAGCCAAAGCTTAAAGCAGAGCAAAGCAAGTCTACATTTTTGTTTATTTTATATTTGTCCATACTAGCACATTAGCACATACTGAGACATACTAACAGCCAAGATGGTAAAATGAACATAAAGGTTGTGGCTCCCAATGAGGTTTTTATTTTGTTGAAAGGACAGAATGGCTCTTCTTAACATTTGGGTTGCCGACCCCTGTTTTAGACAAATCAAGTTGTGTTGAAAAGACCACCTCAATTTGTCTCTTATTCCATTTTGCCTGAACTGAATAAGCCCTGATAGGTTCTTGCTTGTCGTGCGCTAAATGATTGCAGATTTTGGCTCAGGTCTTCTCAGGTAATACAAATTGATTTTTCATTTCCTTCTCCTCATTTGTTTGCTTTGTTTGTCACATCAACTATGATTCTATCCGACGACCACTCCCAGCCTAACACATCTCCTGCTTCTTACAGTCAGCTTCAGTTTTCCTTTTAAGCCGCAGTAAAACGTGCGGAATGACTGTAGAATATGCCCACTAGTCTTAGACGCATTTATTCTGTATTTTCATACTTTAGGTTTGTATCTCAAGGACAGTAGTAGCGTTGCTTAACACAGTATCTGTGCTCTGCTGATGATTTCGCACGGATGTTTGACCCATTGTTGTTGATTCATATCGTACCGTTTGTGATAAGCTTTCTTGCATGCGCCAGTGTGAAAGCCGCCCTCACAAACTCCCACACAGCCTCTTCGGTGGAAAAACGGCAGCCGTCTCCTGGCACATCTCAGACCTGTGAAGGAGGGTTTAAGGCATGCATTATCAAATAATTAATTACAGAGAAAGCTTCCCACTTATGCTTTTGCAAACCAATTAATCATGCATATGCAAGAGTAGGTTTAGTTGGCTCGTAATTTCTTGCGCTTGATTTTAATCAGGGTTGTGTTTCTCTTTCCTAGTATGCGGTCTGGCTGGTGCTCTGGGTCACCTGGAACGTCTTCATCATCTGCTTCTACCTGGAAGTGGGTGACCTTTCCAAGGTAATGGATGATTTTTTATTTTTTGTACTTCAGTGCTGCAGGAAGGAACCCTGTACCAGATGTAGATGCGTGTTATCTGGATGCCACAGGATGATCTTAGCTATTCTATCTTAGTTGCAGGTGTCTATCTCTGCACTTTTTTGCCCTTTACTACTACTAAGTTGTCAATTGCATTTGAAGCATTTAAAGTGAGGAAGATGTTCTCAGTCTTGATGTCAGCACTCAAGGTCAATACTGAGAGTGAAATTCTATCTCTTGATGGCAACTGTACTCAAGCACTCAGTCGTGGGCTATTGTTAGCTCATGAGTCCTGGCCTATTGTTAGCTTGCCATGCTACCATCGCATCTTCCTCTTTTGCACTACTTCCCATCTCCCCCTCTTTCATTTCAAAGGATAAATTATTCCATAATCCCTCATGCTCATGTAAGTAGGGAAAAAAATGTGCAAAGAAATAATTAAAATGTCAAAATGTCAGATATTGTTTCCAATTAAATGGCAAACCAACCATGTAAGTTGATTATCAGATCCATCAAGCACCCTGTATGTATTACATTTTCATTTTGGAAATAGTGATGGTTCTTTTTGAGCAAATGAGGCACCTTAGAATCAGATTCTGATTCCTGGTTAATGCTCACTCCTTGTCATTGATGCAAACGACAGCCTGTGAGCAAAGTCCTTCAATCTCCTGGGCCTGTAAGGGCACTCCTACATGTTCATCCTTACACAGAGCTGATATTAATGCTGCCATTGTCATTGGTACTAAGGTCATAAGTGTTACACACAGCATGTAAAATAGCATACAGTCTTGGTCAGCAGTTTGGTATGGTCAGTGACTAAAGATGAAAATTAAGGATGCACCAGTCATAAATTGTAATGGCTGAGTCTAATTTCTTTATGAATTGACTGATGACCTTTTTATTAAATCCAGACTTTGTGGTCTAAATGAACATGTGAAACATACTAGCACATTTTTAGTACTTTCTATTAGTCAAACAGTTTAAATTCTTAAACAAAAAAATCAACTTAACCCGCATCTTACCTCATTGTGCTACCATGTTTTCTGTCACTATGTAAAAATGCATATGCCTCCACCAATATTGGCACCCTAGTAATCAAGGATAAAATGAGCTGTAAAAAAATATTCTTAATTAGTTATCCTTTTGATCTTTCATTCAAAATATTAACAAAAGTCAAAAAATCCTTTATTTGAGGTATAATGATTTACAAAATAATAAATAAATCTTGTCACGAAGTAATTATTTTTCTTAAGTATGTGTGCCACAATTGTTGGCACCCCTAGAAATTCTTAAGCATGAAATGTAACTGAAGTACATTTCTATTCATATTTTATGTTTTGACGTTCACCTGAGCGATTTGGAACATTTAAATGTTCAGCCATGACTTCCTGATTCAGTGGGTGATATATGTGAGATATGTGAAACACAGGCCAAATTCCCTCAGTCATCCCTCACTATGAGAAAGACCAGAGAATACAGCAATGATGGATGACAAAAGGTTGTTGAGCTGCATAAGTCAGGAAATTGCTACAAGAAAACAGCTAAACCGTTGAAAATGTACATTTCCACTCTCAGGGCACTAATTAAGAAGTTTAAAACAACCAGAGATGTTACAAATCTGCAGGGAAGAGGACAACTGTCAATACTGACCTCATGCACAGTGAGGAGGATGGTAAGAGTGGACAAAGAATCTCCAAGGATCACAGCTAGGGGACTTGCAGAAATTAGTTAGGTCTTGGGGTTAGAAACCACAATCAGACACCACCTATTTAACCACGAGTTGTTTAGGGGGCTCCAAAAGGAGGCCTCTGCTGTCAAGGACCAACAAACTCAAGCTCCTATAGTTTGAATGATCTTCTCAGAAATATCTCCTGAAAAATGAATAACTTACTTGAATAGTACTTAAAGATGCTACAGAATATAAAACTGTATTTACACTGGCACAGTTGAATAAGGCAAGTTCTGTTCATGGAACTGACAAACTGCGAACCTCAAACACTGTTGTCTCCTCCTCCAAATGAAAATCTCATATTTGCAAAAGAGGTAAAACGGCCGGTTCCAAAATCCGAAACTGTTACATAACAGTCTTGACTCATTAATATTCACGCTCTCAGAATTTACATACACCAGCCCACTTTCTTCAGCAGGTATTGTGAAGAACAAAATGACATCGGAGCAACAGTGATGAAAATGGCAGATTACACGCAGAAATATACCATTCCAGGCTGTGAAGGCTGTGTTGGCGCTTTTGCACCCTTCCCAAAGAACCGAACTGTCAAGGGGCATGGCTGATGTTCAACTTTAAATGAGAAAAAAGTTGGCTTCCTATTCGCCACCTTCTTAGTATCGTGTTCAGTTCCACCTTAAATGTTACAGCTTGTACAGATGCCAGAACGTAATGTAACACTATTTAAGGTGAAACAGAAAATTCAGCTCATCATCAGCTCCCACATCTTTAACAGGATCCTGGACACCTTTAATTCAAAGCTGTTAGTTTGCTCTGCACATTTCACTCTAGGCAGTTTCTCAAACCTTGGACAATAACAAGCAGCTTCACTCAGCGTTTCACTTCGAAGAGACTGAAGAGAGGACAGTTCCAACTTTATTAGCATCACAATGCCAACAGCAACCTGTAGTTAAGTAGTCAGCCATGCTGGGTGATCGTATCTACTTTTTGAAGCCAGATCATCTTAAACTGAAAGTTTCATAGTGAGCTAACAACTTTAATTTACTTTGTGTTGGTGTGTAGTAATTAGCTAGTATAGGTAACCTTAACCACTAGCAAGCTCCAATTAACTAGCATCGTTAGCTAAATAGTATGACGACCTAGATTATTTACACAGAGGTTCATTTTATTTTCTTCTCTGTGTCTATTTCATCATGTTGCTTCTGTGTGAGCCATCGCAGTGCCTCGCCGTAAACCAGCAAATCGGAGCAGAGCTCATCAGATTATTCATGAGCCACCAATAAAATGAAGACAGCTTGTTTTATTCTAGGGCCAAATCACAGAGTTGAAAATGGACGTCTAAAAGCGCATCATAGACATCAGAGAGTAATTTAAAATACTGAATAAATGTATTTTACCACATCTTTATTGACAGTTTTGACTGGAAATTAAATAAATGAGTGGTGGTCTCCGACTTTTGCACAGTACTGTAAAGTGCTACAGTAAAGTAACAGAAAATAACAGAATACTGGCTATTTAGCACAAAGCAGCATTCAAATACAGTCCACTTACCTTGCAGCACAGATTGGCCAAAATAAAAATATGAAATTGGCTTATTGCGAATCACATGTTTGGAGCAACACTGTGCCAATTCCAATCATGTACCCCTAACAAAAATAGTGTGAAGAAAGTGTTAAAAAATTGTATTAAAAATGGGAAACATAAGCAAGATGCTCTCTCACTTTCAGATTTTTGTTTGTTATACAGTACACAAGGAAAATCGAAGGAGGCGAAGGAGAGTAATTGTCAGGAGTGAATGATAATGCAGGGCTGGTATTGCTGGGTTATGCAGTAGCTCTGGACTGTATTCTTAATGATGAAAAATGGGCGCATGGCAGCAGCAAAGGGGTTGTGTTTTTGGCCTCAGCCACAGACCTGCATTGGAGATAGATTACTTGATCATTAAATCACCCTGTTGTTTGCCTAGTCAATCCGGATCACCTTGCTGATCTGTCACTACTGTACAATCTTATCAAGCATCTCAGACAACAGATGGAACCTTCACTTTATATCAGTCTCTGCTTTCCCGCACTGCCGTGTCAAAATGTCTAACTTACGGATTGCCTTTTCAGGCTCGCTGATCTGTCTTGCGAGATAGCCTCAAAAGCCTTCGGGTGCTGGGATCCGTTTTAGAGCTGTAGCTGTTCTCATTAGTATAGCAGAAGGCAAACAGAATGAGAGAACCAGGCGGCAGTTCAGGTTAAGGCTGTGGACAGATAAAATGCGACGTGAGAGGAGTGTTCCATCTTTCCCAAAAGTCGTATCAGAGATGTTGCTTGCTCAGATTTTCCAATCTGCTGGTAGCCCTTCCAGCACACATCCTTGAGAAACACGATGAACAGTCTCTTGGCAATAATGTATACTCTCGTCTTACCCATGTAGCCACACTCTCTTGCAGAAGTGAGGCTGAGTGGATGCGGTTCTGTCCCTGAGGATTACACTGGCCGCTCGCTATAGGCCTGTTGGATCGTCACTGGTGGCGGCCCCTTTGAAGCTTTGTCTCCGGAGAGCCTGGCAGGCTGTCACTGCCGCAGCTCAGAAGAACGATAAAAAAACAAGAGCCTCTGTCCCTGCGCTGATCGAGCTCCTCTATGGCCCTGTACCGCTGCTTTTAGAGAAGCCCCACAGCTTCTTTCTCATCCCACAAGTGATCTTGTCAGTCACTCTCCACCGAGAATAGAAAGTCAACCCGGGACCCTCATCTCTTCATCTAGCTGGAGAAGGGGGAATGTCGCTCGTGATGGTTTTGCCATGCTCCCACTTTCGATAGTACTTCCCCTACTTTAATTAGTCAGCGAAGTAATAGCGTAATGGTTAGCGTGATTTATTTCCTCGTGTCGGGCACGGCTCATAATTTATTAATGTGGGTGTAATGTGTTTAACCAGGAAAGAATCCATCGAGACCCGCAGAGGCGAATGCAATTAGATTTAGATCGCACACATAAACAAATGAAGATAAATAAATGACAAGCCCCGCTCTCTCTCTCTTCCTCATTTGGTGATGCGGGCCCTCCCTGCAAGTCCAGGCACGTCCCGTCTCTCGTATGTTGAAGGCTGCGTACCACCTTGTTGCGCCATAGGCGGAAAGCAGAAAGAGTGACAGAATTGATTGACACAAATACAATTTCACTCCTTGGGAAAAATCCAATTCGTGTTGTTTGCCTTCCGAGGTGTTTGCCGTTCTAGGTCAATCTAATTTGCACTTGGAGAGGAAGGTAATATGGGCTGTCTCCTTCACAACAGGGACAATGGCCTCCATCCACGGTTTGCTGATACGCTGGCGCTCAAATACGCTGCGCTCAAATAAACCATTCTGGACCATGTCTTCCCTTCGTATCTTTTGTGTTTGCATACTCAGTACCTGGCCATGTGCTGAATCTCCATGCGCCTGGACTGCAGGACATTTGGAACGGGTTATGAGAGCAGTTCCTGAGGCTCAGGGCGGAAGTGACAGAAGAAACAGGGGAGAGAAAGCCTGGAGAGGAGGAGTAAATAACACAGCAGCCTCTTCCAAGCAAATACAGACAGCTTGGCAGGGAGAGGAGCTGCTCACAGCATGTACTATGCGCTTAGCTGGTTTGAAGAACCTCACAATTACTCTACCTTCAGCAATCTTAAAGAGGTCTGTAGAATACATATGATAACATGAGAACCTGAGAAATATCTATTAATAAACCATTTTAAACCACTCATAAACCTTTTAGAAATGTACTCTTATTGTAAAGTGGAATCCTTCCTTATGCGAGGGGATTAGCGTATTTCTCAGAGACATCCTTTTTAATTTCATTTCCAGCCATTAAGTGCAAATTTTACAGAAGATTTCTGAGAAATATAATGGAAGATAATCCACTTGCATAAGGAAGGGTACCACTTTACAGTAAGACTACACTTTTAAAGAGTTTGTAAATGGTTCAAAATAGTTTAATAATGGTTATTAAGAAGGCGATGAACACTTCAAAAATGATAAATAAGCAGTTATAACATAAAAAGGGAAACAGACCTGTTATATCAGAAGAATATGAATACCTGATGAAGCGGACAGGTTTAATGTTGACTGCTGAAGAAGACAAAGTAAGATAAGTAACCAACAAAATCTGAGGGCTAACAGTGTAAATGAATGTGGGTTCACTGTTTGTCAAGCAACAGGTCATCATTAATGATTTAAGGTGTTTAGGACCTGATTAGTAACAATTAATAAGGTGATTTTAAGCTATTTATAAACGCTTTGTAAGGGTAGTCTTATTATGAAGTGGTACCAAGAGAAAGTCAAAGGAAAATAAGTGAAAAAAGTAAAAAAAATAATCAAAAGTTACAGAGAAAATGGAACTCCCATGTAAAACCAACCATGTAAAACCTGGTATCCATCAGATAAACAGCACTTAAAGCTTTCATCTTTGAGACAGAGGAGAAAATCAAGCTTCACTATTGCTTCAGATCTGAAAAAATCTAGGATTACTTGCATGGTGAGATGCAGAAAATGCAACCAACTACTAAGAATGAGCTTATCCCAGATTTCTTTGAAAATTAGAAAGAAAGTTTCTTGAGACTTCTTGCACTGGTAGAGAGTGGAAACACAAAATTGTTTTTTTATTAAAAATAGTTATATTTAGTTTTAGTTTTTGGGGCTTCTGTGCATTTTTGTTATATGTATCCTGCTTTTTTTCTGAAGCTAAAAAAATGGATAACTTATTAAATAAATGAAGGATGGTCTCTGACTTTCGCTGTACTCTATGCACATAAATACACACTTGTCTGTAGTCTGCATTGAGCACAGAACTGCAGAATAGAGTCATGCTAATAGAGTGTTGTTTGTGCTGACGACAGTAGCTCAGAAATCTTGAAAATCTGCCATGCAACTCCGTCAAGGTGCTGCAGCAAATCATGATAACCTTTGTGGTAACCTTTCTTCTCTTCAGAACTCTGCTTTTCGTTGAAACACAGTGCATTTAACTGGAATGGGACATTGACAGCCTTTATTTAATTATTTGTTTTAGGTCAAAGTCTGTCAAAGTTAACACGTTAACAACTTGGTAAATTAACATGGTAGGTTATTAATGCTACTTTTTTAAAGCTTTTTCCCAGTTTCATTTTTGAACCCATCCATATTAGTGCATGCTGAAGCCCAGCTGCAGCGCACTGTATGTTGCTGTGATAGAATCTGCAATTGTAGCCCTCTGGTTCAAATACAGACTTAAAAAGGCTTTTGCAGAGATTCCTTCATCGCCTGCAGCAGACTACGCTGGGGAGTCCTCGCAGGCAACCTGTGGATAAGTCAACTACATATAAAGCTGTGGTTCCCCTCAAGAGCCTCCACAAGCTGTATGAGGCTGCTATCACAGAGGAGTTGAACAACTGAATACATATGTGATAAAAATGTTGTGCACACTGATTTGTTGCTGTTGCTCTCACTGGACGTCAGTAGAGAAAATTGGAAACTATTCTCACTCTGTGGAAATCACATGATGTTCTGTTTCATGTTAACACTGTGTTCATACAATAAAAAACAATGTTATTGAATTATTAAAAGTAGTAAATACATTCAGATAAAGCTTATCTTGTCCACTCATATAGCTATAACAAAAGGCACTGCTTTTAAATGGACAAAATCTTTCTTTAGGGTCAAATCTGAGCAAATATTACAAATAATGCCATTAACCTAACCCTTCAAAGGAATAAGGCCCATGGGTGCCAAAGATATCATCCAAAATAAAGATACTGTTACCAGACCAGGTGGAAAAACAAATGGTTTGGATTTTCCATTAATTTATTTTTGTGAGGGTGAGGTGGGGGCTCTGAAATGTTTCGGTGAAGTGCTGATTACTCACAGCAACCCTATTTATACGACTCGTTTAGTGATAAACCTCAACTCCCCTTCGCTTGCGTGGAAAATGAACGGACACTTAATTTGCTCCATTCGGCGTAGCTTTTGTGTACTGAACCTCTTGCATTAGAGTAAATAGTTTGATGGATTAGATTTTGTTGAGTTGATTTTCTCTGCAGAGTTACTGTAATCACTGTGAATACAACGTGCCCTATTATTCCTTGCTTGCGACAGACTTTTTAGCCTAATAAGGCTGCGCTTTGACATTAATGCTGAACCAACAGCAGAGAAAATCCATATAGCGCCCAAGAATGAAGTACCACAACTTATTGTTAATGGTGTTTTCCACTTGTGCAAATCCATCTAAATAGTCTTATAGTGAGCTTATGCTTAAACAAAGTCTTTTGCCCTGTCCATTCCATGCTTTAAGCAGAGCGGTTACAATTAGAAAGCGTCAATGAGCAGCTTCTTTGGCTGGAATAGCAAAATGTTTGTATAGGCTTGAAACAAAGAACTAGTGTCATATTGATGGCACAGATTTATTTTAGTACTGAACATAAGGAGTTAGAGCGTTTTGGCAAAGTTTCTCTTTGAGAGGAAGCTTTCTGGAGAAACAAGCTGACCTACAGTGCTGTGTTTGTACTCAACTCTCGTATTCATTGAAAGCATTTGAGGTGTGGTCTTGCGCAAAAGTCAGAGACCACCCTTCATTTATTTTACTTACATTTAAATTATACATTTATAAATTATACATTATTTTTCACTATTCAGCAACAATAAAAAGCAGATATTACACAGAAGCTTCAACAGTTCGATTTTTTCGGTATTTGGTGCATTACAGCTTTCATTCTTTTCAGGAGTCTTCAGTTTTTCAAGGAATCTGAGGGATATTTTTCCACACCTCCAAAGTTCAGTCTTAGAAGTTGGTTGCATTTTTAATTCCAAGTAATCCCAAACACATTCAGGGACTATAGGGTGGGCAGTCCTTGTTCTGAGAACATCACCATGAAAACATTCAGCGCTGTTTATGTGATGGGGACAGTTTTGGTGGTCTACCAGGTCTTGCATGGTTGACAGGACTTGCGTTTTCTCTGTATCTTTTCAGTTAAAACTCCATTTTTAAAAACTCCTGTTCATTCCATTACTTACCTTTGACGTTCCCTTTCTTTGTGCAAGTGGAATATCTTATATCTAATCATATCAGAAATCTCCTGAAAAATGAATAACTCATATTTAATGGCTGTTTTGACTGGAAACTAAATAAATGAAGGATGCTCTCTGTACTTCAGTAGCCGCAAAGGTTCCCGACACCCACATCTCTCTGAAGCTGTGATACTGAGACTAGTGGCCTTTCTACTGCTCGGGAGATAAATTTTATTCATTGAACCTCTTGTGCATTCATCCTCAAAACTTTTTTAACATGTTTGTTTGTTCTTATGAGTTGCCATTTTTCATATTGATATTTCTCTCTTGCTGTGGAAAGTGATATTACTGTTGAAGCCAGTGACTCAATCTATAAAACTCCGGTTGCTCTGGTTTTATCTTTGCCCTTTACTATGAAGGCAGCTTAAAATGCATCTCGCCCAGGCTCTGTCAGCACACTCCGAGTCCTCATATACAGTAAAATGGAGGATTTCTGATAAACTGTCAAGGGGCTAAAAGTGATAAGGTGATTTATAGTCAATTTCAGTGGAAAGTGGTGGAAAAAAGGCTGAGCCTGTCAGCTCCAGGCCCCTCTGAACAAATGAGTTACAGTCCATGTGCTGGCTCAATAAGGCCATCATTTCCCATCAGCACCCATCACCGCCACTGGGCCATGGAGAGCAGAGTGAAGCCTGGGGTTTGTAGTTGTGCAGGAAATGAGTGTCGGCCAGTCTTGTCTGTGTCGGTCTGTCTAGTCTGGCGTACCATTTTCGAGTCTTCGTTAGACAGAAGATGCGTTTTGCCTGTCTGTCAAGTAGTGTTGCGGTGTCTTTGACTAATAACGTAACCTTCAGATGCTTTCAAAGCACTTGAGCTCAGTCTTGACTAAACTGTAGGCAGGAATTCTGGAACATCTGCCTCTTTGAATGAACGTGGACGCACTATATTAGCTGCCTGATTAATGGCAGGGCTTGTTTGTATGATTCTGCTTATCCTTGAATATATATATGCTTCACAAAGGATAAAAATATTTGGTACTATTTTATTTGAAGGCCATTGCACTTAATTCAGTGAACATGATTCGGTTATGCCACACAGTGTTCAATTGTTGATGAAAGAAAACTAAAACATTTCAGTGCAATTGATTTGGGTTTCGTTGGAATGAAGTTCTCTTAGGATCAATGTAAACAGTTCTCATTCGTTGAAATGTGCTTTTATTCATTTTTGTCCATTTTAAGTAAACCGGTTACATAAAGACGGCTCCATTTATTTATTTAATGTCGACATAGTTTTAGTTTGTAAGTCAGACAAACCCATTGGTTCATTTTTTAATATACATAGGATTTTTTTAAATGTACATAGGAATTCACAACATACAGCGTGAGATCTGGTGATGCTGGTGACCTTTTTCTTGGAACTGTTGGTACCAATGACGAATGCTCTGAGCTGTTGGAGGTTCACTGCCATACTGACACTCATAAACTCTTTGACCCCCTCCTTCATTTGGTAGGTGATTCCTATGCACCTCACGGTTGTAAAAATATGGTGCTTTGAAATCGATGAATCTTTTTGAATCACCCTGTATTTTAAATGATGAAGAATCAGTCTATGCTGATACCTGCTAGCCTTTCTAGTTGATATTATCTAGAATCAATGCTATCACCCTGCCCTTTAGTAGAGCATTTAGCTTGTGTAACATGACATAAAATAGTCTATTGGGGCAAAAGCATAGTACAAACTTTAAAATGATGAGTTTATCTGCATCAGATGTAACCTGATCTCTATCTAAAACATTATAATAAATTATTATTATTCAGTCTTATTCACTGCATAGCAAACACATTTTACATAACTATATCTTTATTGAACAAACATATCACAAACCCAAGTGTATGCAGTGGGTTTTTCATAAATGATGGTATTGCTTAAAATAAAGATATCACTCTAGTAGTTCTCCTCACCGTGGTGTAATTAGTATCTATTTCAGGCTCACTGCCTGGAGTCTTACAGCCTTTTAGGGAGAAATCTATATATCTGATTTCCTATTATTCAAATTGATCTGACCCTATGCTGAATAAGCCACTAAATCTACCTGATGCCTGCTTTTATTGAGCTATTTCTGCCCTCAGGAGACCTGTTGCAGATAGCAAATGGAAAAGCAAACTTAAACGACTGTCAAATCACACAGTCCAGATGGTCTGTTTCAGTCAAAATATAAAGTAGCACCTTTGGTAATATAAATTTAGTCTGCTTTCTCCATTCCTTCAATTTACTGAGCTTTGAACGTGTTATTGCATAATGCAGTAGCATTATTACATGCACTGCAGGGTTCTTAAAGGAGCCTCAGCGGGTTGTGAATGTCGGAAATGCAGCCATTTAGAGACAGAGAACATTTTTGTCTTTTGAATTGTTCCTGAGGGGTCTTTGCTGTAGTTGTTTGCAAGAACTACACAGCTTAGCATTTTGACAGCACTTGATGACTTGATAACTGAGTTTTGAACTGGGGCAGAGAGGATGGGGTATGCCTCGGATACCTCAGAACCACAACATGGAAGAGCCCATGAAATGAATGTCCTTATTGTGGATTAGGTTTTTGCAAAATCCTTTATTGGAATGAGAAAGTTTACAGGAGGTTTGTACTTCTTGTTAGACATGGGCAACATGACATCATTATCACCGCAAATTACATCTCTACTTCTAGAACAATGAACAATGCATTTGTTCTAAAAAGAAACATTAATGCTGTGTTTACATTTTGACTGTAGACAGATGATGGCAAATCAGATATTCAGTTGTTTTCAGTGGAGCAGTGACGGAAAATTCAGCCAGTGGCAGTGGCATTGTAGCACAGCGGATTTTTGGGAGCCATGGATGCTGAACGTCTCATTATCTGATTCCATGCACGTGTTATACAACACAAAGTTAGTACAGGGCATCTTACTGACTTTCTCCACCTTAAATGAACAATAATGACTGGGAATCAGTCCTCTGGTAATCACTTTTGCTGGTGATGCTGTCACCATGGCAACATTTATATGGCTGCATGCCACCATTGTTGCGTACCACTGTGAGGCATGGAACAGTTTTTTTTTAATTTTCTCAGCACCTTGTAAACACAGCATCAGAGCAATTATAGAGAGCCTGTAAACAACAACAACAACCAGTGTATAATAACATGAACTGCACAGCAACAAGTAGTTGATTGGATGTCAGCCCATTATGCCATTGTCTTCTTTGCCCTGTTCATTCTGAATAGGTTTGTTTTGCAGACATTAAAGATAGCCTTTTTTAAATATTGTAACACTAATATTTTGTTGTGCATTTTGTCCACTCCAGCTTGTTCACGACTTTAGAAAAACTAGCCTAAACCCCTACTCAAATAAATGTATCACTGCCTCAGTGCAATAATGACTGGAAGCAAAAGTATCTTTCCAAGAGGCGGCTTGACTACCAGGTCAAAAACTAGTTACGTATTAAGTAACTTATAGAACTGCAGTGGAATGTTTTAGTGCATCCAGCATTTCTCAGCAAGTTTCTTGTGAGGTTCTAATCTTCTCTTTTTGATGCCCTCGTGGACTAAAATAGAATGATAAACCTCAGAAGTCAGAAGCTTAAATAAAAAAAGGAAAAAACACAAAAATTGTGTCCGTTTTCTACGGAGCCCTGCTGGTGACATCCCATATAAATAAAAGTAATGCTTGGCCATGACTTAGAAAGATGTGGGAACGATATAATTAAGTTATGACCATAAGGCGTGGTGACAAGATCCTAATGCGTGGCCATGACTTAGTAAGGCATGGGAATGAGATGATTTGGCCTTGATCACAGCTTAATAATGCGTAAGAACGAGATCCTAAGTTGTGGCTGACGTGTGTGGCCATGACTTAGTAAGGCGTGGGAACGATATAATTAAGTCATGGCCACACAATCTTTTTTATTTATATGAGATTTCACCAGCAGGGCTCTGTACTTTTTAACAGTTTAACTTTTTTTTGTTTTCCTTCAGTAACATTGATTAATATATTTGATTGAAATTGAAAATGTAATTTTACAAAGCTGGAACTGAACATGGATTTTCATCTTTATAAGTGAGCAAACATCAGCCAAACAAGTTAACCCTGTAAAATCTCAGGCTTATTACATACTAAGGCTTATTATTCAGTAACTAAAGGGACTTCAATGCAAACTGGCTGAGCTGTTCTTAGGTTATAGAAGTGTGTAATAAAACTTTGGGCCTGGCGGTGAATCCTGGCCATTTAAGGAGTTAATTGTGGTATATGATATTCTGATCAAGAAGGTTGCAGTCACGCTGTCTGTTCTATCTTGGTACAGCTGTCTTTCTGGAAAAGTATGATTTTTTTTTCACAGTTCTCACCCCTCCCCTTTTACCCCTCATTGCTCACTGGCAACTCAATTCCATTCCTATTCCTTTCCATTTCCATTCCGCTGCCAGAATGGTCATTAAAGGGCCCAAAAAAGGAGGTAAAGTGATAAAACTAGATTACTTTTCCCACAAACATACAAAAAAATGTAAAATACTCAGAAAAGCTCTGAAAAATAAAGGAAAAATCTATCAAAAGTTTGTTTAAGCATGTCAAAGTCACTACCCACTGATCATGCATAGGCAGGAACCTGCCAAACCTCCAAATAGTTTTTTTTACTGGGGGGGCACAGCTGATAGAAGACTGCAGTCGCATGTGCTGCATTTGGCAGTGCGTTAAACTGCAGGATGCAGAGATCTCAGTTGGCAGTTCATCTCTGAAGAATATGAGGCTGTGTAGAGGGCTTTCAGTGTCATTAGAGATGACAATGAGAGTTCCTGTTCCAGTGCACCATTAAGATTAGAGTGACACTAATGCGCTGCCTAGACACACAGTGAGCTTGTAGGGGTCTTACCTCTGTCTGCATGGGGGAGCACTCCATTTTCCACGCTGACACTTCTTCTGCTCACGTCATATTCCAAGAAGGCTGTGCCTCAACGTGTGGAGCGATGTTCCTGTGACATACTGTTTATCCTAATTAACTTTATTAATCCGGATGCATTTGAGGCCGTCCAAGTTCACATTGTTTAGCAAACAATGTGGAGTTTGTCATTTTGTCAACTTGTTGTTTTGGAGGGGGATCTTGAGGGAGCGTCTGTTCATTACAGATTCCTTTCAACAGCCTGGAAGCGACTACTATCAATCATGCCACACCAGGGGGGCCTCCATTTTGGTCCCACCGCTTGCTTTGTGAGGGAACGTGTCATCCTCAATGTCACTCTAAAAAAAAACAAAAAACGCAAAACAAACAAGCAAACAGAATGACACTCCCCGCCACACACACAGGCGTTCTCAAAAACCCACAGATCTGCAGGAATATTATCTAGAGAATGCGTTCCCATTATTTAATCATTCAAAACCTGGAATCACACATCAGAACAGCTGCCTTTCAATACGGTTGACTCACAGTGTACCTACTCAGGGTAGGATACACAACGGACTAACTCATTGCCTCAGGAAATAAATATGAAATGCTAGCAAAGTCACAGGCTAAACTGAGGCCCAGTAATTCTAGGCTTGTATATGTTAAGTAGTGACTGCCCGCTTGAGTGATGAGCGTGTGATCTTACAGGCAGGCTGGAGCGAAATCTGACAGCGGGGCCACTCATCAGAAACCTAAAGCATGGTGATTTGTCCAAGGTCCTGTGATTGGCAGGGCTTGACCAGTCAGTCATCTGGAGAGAAACTTGTCATTTTCAGCATGGCCTCCACAGCTGAGAGCTATGTGTGTCAACAGAGAGAGTAAAACAGACCCGACTGCAGTGCTTATTCTCACAGGGGCTGGAGAGCAATCAGAAGCATGGCAGAAAAAAGACTGCACAGTCTTGTACGTAAACTTTCTGAGGAGGTAGCACTGGTGCTAGAAAAGTAGTCAGTATTGTACCAAACATTGTACCATACATTCACTTTAGCGCTGAGAAAAAAACTATAAAAGCACTATAAGCATACAGTCAGCTTTCATGTGCATCATTGAAAGAGAGGAAACCCACACCAGCAGGAGCTCATGAATGTGTGTATGTTTGCAGTCACAAATATCAAAACAGGAAGCAAAATAGTTTATTATATGATAGTTTAAGGTAAGGCTTAGTGTAATTTAATATGTCATTTTTAATGTAAGCAGTTGATTCTAAAAAGGATGTGGGCTAAAGATGGCAGTATGAAAAGCTTCCGATTTCAAAGACGTCCTTTTTTTTCACCAAGGAAATGGTAAAATCCTAAATCTATGTAAATGGCTTTACATATAGCATTATAGCTCAAGCAAATAAATTCTGGTCATTTTTATGTAGTTAACCCCTCTGTTTACAAACATTTGAACTTGTTCTAATGTGTTTAAACAACCTTATAGAATACAACTACCATAAGCACCAGAAAGTAAGATTGCGCTTACTTTGTCGAGGGCATAGCTTGGGCAGTTGGAATATGTTGTTTGATATTGCACTCAAAATAAAAAGAGAATTGTTCACAGATTACAGAATTGAGTACAACTACCACAAAATGGCACTGAGAAGTCTCTTTTTATTGCTTTCTGGGGAGACCAAGGCTTCTGTCAGCGAGTGGCTGGATAGCATAGTGAATAACACATCTCCCTGTACATGGAACATCAACTGTTCGATTCCCTATCCAGGCTGGAACGTCACTGCTATACCGAAAAGAGTCCTTGGGCTAGACTCCTAACACTGCATTCACTTACCATTGTAAATTTCTCTGAACAAGTGCATCTGATGTGTATAAACACAGGAGAAAATTGAGTGTATGTTGTTTTGTCTGCTTCACAATTCCATTTTACTTCAGTAAGATTGAAGTGAATTGAACAGTGTATGAACTTTGGTAGGTAAAAAAGTGCTTTTTTTGGCAGCATAATTTGCAGTTAAAGGTAATAAACTGTAATGTACTACAATATGTCAGTGCAATGCTTGGCTAAAGTCATTAAAAATCACAGTGGAGTTTTATCATGGCTAAGTATGACAATACTGTATCATGGGGTCATTGTGCATTTGCATTAAAATTGTGTGAAATGACAGTAGTGATTCCTACCTCTATTGGAGTGCCATGCAAAGAAGATGGTCCCAGTTAGAGAGGCTATCTCTCTCTGCAGTTAAGTTAGCAACCTTTGACCTGTGTGGCTATTACAAATTTAGCAATAACAACACGTTCAAAGCCGAGATAAGAAGCAGGCCACTTTGCTTATGTTGAAGCAACTGGACAGTAACGTAATATCTGGATCAGCAGATATTAAGTGACCTGAGACTGGGGACAAAAAACAACTTGATATGGACATGCATTGTATTATGAAATACTAGTTGTGCTGCTAGGTTCTCCAGCCCACGCTTTTGGAGGTCACGTTGCTGTGCCTGAAACCTCTGTGCGAACACCATAATGGGATTTAAAACCAATGTAGTGCTTAAGTGCTGGATATTGCAGTGCAAGAGGGAGACAAGTGATTCACCTCAGGATCATTGCATGCAGGTGTTTAATCTTAGAACAGAGTAGGCACAGTTTAACCCTTTAATAGTGGCACAAAACACTAAAGACTGTTTTACTGATTATGACTCCTGGGAGTAATAATACCTGAGTATACTTTCTCCATAACATTTTAGTTTGCATCAGGGAGCTCGTAAAAAAGCTTTTAGCTGATTTGTTTGTTTGTTTGTTTTGAAATGTGACAGATAATAACAGCAAACAAGCACTCAGATGTAGTATTGCATCTCTTTGCAAAGCGTTTAAGATGTCAAGACCAGAAACATCAAATCTGTGTTGTAAACACGTAATATTTCATAGAGATGCTCAGTGATATCAGAATCATGTCCATATTAGCAAATAGTTGCATAAAATTGTTTAAACTTGCAGATATTATAAAACCGATTGTTAATGAGTTGATGAGATATTTAAGAGTAACTGTATTAACGATCTACATTGTATCCATTGCATCTGCAACTGTTCACAAATAAATGCTATACTTGTAATGCCAATCCAGGTTGATCTAGTCCAGATTTCTTCATTTTGTAAATGTTTATATATCGACGTTGACATCAGCAGATATATACAAGAAAAACTGGTTATTGTCTTCAGCCCACAGTTCCCATATCAGTGTATCTTGACTATTTTACACATCTTACATTTTGCAAGACATTAAAACGCAATATCTTGCAGCAGATCACAGCAACAGCAACAACAGCAACAAAAACAACATTGGTATTACTACCTGAAACTTCCAGCATTCTAGCAATTGTATAATTCTGGTTATTCTGTTAACCCTAAGTATTTAGTTTCTCTTCATTCATTTTTGGGTAGTTTAACAATGTTTTAAATAAAATTGGCTGTCTTAAATCCCCAGGGAAAGTAAGTTAATCTTGCTATTATATGCACACAAATGTACAAGTATGTTTTGTGCATGTCTTTCAAGTGTCACTAAATGGACAGTGTATTTTGCCTAAATTCTCCTCTTTTGATTAAACTGGGTGCTCCTAATCTTGGGTGGCACATACATAAGCAGTACCCTCACCAATCACACGGCTAATTTGGTTTGTCCTACAAACAGCTTTAATAAAACTTTTAATAAAGCTTTAATGTTTTCTTTACGGTCTCCCAGTGTTCAAGAGGAACCTGCACAGAGGAAGCTAACAACCTAGCATGGATAATTGAGCTATCAAACTAGTTCATTTGTCTGCCTGTTGTCTGTCTTTTCATTCATTTGACCATTTGTTCAGTTGGCCACACCGGCATTCCCTGGATTCATGTCCAGCAGTAAAGTGACATACAAAGCTGCTAATGTTTTAGAGAGCCATGAACATAGTGGGGTTCTGCAATACTCTCTGTATATCTAGAGCCCTTTTTACTCTTTTCTCCTCACTTGTACTGTAGTGTTTAGCCCTGCAGTAGTGCCATAGCACACTGAGAGTGTTGGACTAAGACATGTCAATCATATGCGCTCATTGGAATTTTTGACCATGCCCAGACAGTTCTTACATAGGTCTAATAAGTGTTTTTATTATATTTCTATCTTGTGTTTTTTTTTTCCATGCAAACTTTGCTGCATGGTTGGTGTCATGCAAACACTTCTAATATTTTACACTGTGCTCCCAGGGACTGTAACCGCAGTATTGTTGTGGAGGTGGAACATCAGTGCAATGCAACACATCAAAAACAGAAACGGGGCATCTGTCAAAAGTGCCTCTGGCTCTTACGGCTGCCCTTGACAACTTTGTAGATTGTAAAGAAAACATTTTGTTGTCGTTGTTCACTCACATCACATGCTATCTGCATAACTCATTGTGTCCAGACCCTGTTTTACCTCCCAACAATACATCCCCATTTCCAAAAAAGTTGGGACGCTGTGCAAAATTTAAATAAAAACAGAATGCAATGTTTAAATCATGTAAACCCTATATTTAATTGGAAATAGTACAAAGAAAACCATGTTAAATGTTGAAACTGAGAAATGTTATTGTTTTTTGAAAAATACTGTCTCATTTTTTATTTGATCCAATACATTTAAAAAAAGTTGGGAGAGGGGCAACAGAAGGCTGGTGAAGTTGAACAATGCTAAAAACAACACCTGGTGGAACATCTCACAACTAATTAGGTTGGTTGGCAACAGGTCAGTAACATGATAGGGTACAAAAAGTTTCGGAAGTAAAAATGTGTAGGGGTTCACCACTATTACTACACCACTATACACACAGGCAACTAGTGCAGAAATTCAAGAATAATGTAAAATAGCACTCTACAAATCTACTGTACATAATACCATTAAAAGATTCAGAGAATTCAGTTTTGGAGCAACATACGCTGCCATCAAGATGACGTCATTTTCAGCCGGACGATGCCAAACCACATTCTGCATGTATTACAACAGCATATCTCTGTAGTAAAAGATTCTGGATGCTAAACAGGCCTGCCTGCAGTCTAGACCTGTCACCACTGAAAACATTTGCTGCATTATGAACCAAAAAAGTGATAAAGGAGACCTCGAACTGTTGAGCGACTGAAATCCTATATAAAGCAAGAATCGGGAAGCATTTCACTTTCAAACAGTACAGCAGTTGGTCTCTTCACTTCTCACACACTTACAGAAGAAAAGAGGTGAGGAAATACAGTGGTAAATATGCTTCTGTCCCAACTCTTTTGAAACCTGTTACTGGCATCAAATTCAAAATTGCCACATATTTTTAAAAAAACAATAAAATGTCTCAGTTTCAACATCTGATATATTGTCTTTGTACAATTTTCAATAAAATATAGCGTTTAAATGATTTGCACATCACTGTATTTTGTTTTTATTTACATTTTGCGAAACAAGGTTGTAAGAGTTTAATTGATATTTGGTCAGCTGAGCAGGAGTTAGAGCAGCAGTCCTGAACTGGTCAAGCCTGTGATATGCAACTGCTATCCATCCACACCGCAAAACGTTTAAATTCAAATTTGAATCCCCCAACCCTTTGAACTCTTAAAAGGGAATTGTAACTTGAAGTGCTTTTTGAGTATCACTTCAGCATGAGTATTCTAAACTGAGCTTTTGGAATGATTCTTGACCCGTCCTCCATGTCGCACGATGTGCATAGTAAAGTAGCCTGAAATTTAGAAAGATACAGGTACACAAATATCCAGTAAAGCTCACAGTCTAGACTAGAATGTGTTTGCTAAAGGTTTAAACACACCATTATCAAAGCATTTTAAACTTGCATCTCTAGCAGCACCTGTACATTTGCATTTGAGTTGTTTTAAGTGGCAGTACGTAGGTATAAGCCCATGATTGAATATGTTCTATATACACTGTTTGCAGTTTGTCTGCTTTTATAACGGTGTCTTTATATGTAAATGTAAAAATGTTCATTTTGATCTCTCTCTCTCTCTCTCTCTCTCTCTCTCTGTCTCTCTCTCTGTCTCTCTCTCTCTCTCTCTCTCTCTCTCTCTCTCTGCCCCTCTGCACTCATAAAGTGGTTAGTTCACTGGCTGTTCCAGTGAAACACCCTGGCTCGCTCTAAAGGTCAAGCTTTATTGCTAATTGCTTGGAGGAAAATGGCTGTTTTTTCAGACGCCATCAAATATTAAAATGACCTTAATTAAAGTGAAAATTCCTTTCCTGTCGATTGCATAATTTTTTTTTTTAGCCCCACTTGGATCACCTTAAACAGTGCAATAAACATGGACAGAGCTTTTTATTTGTTTGCAGCAGCATGCAGACTTACTTGTACAGAAACAGGAAGACAGAAATATATTGTATATATTATATTATACACCATTCGGTTATAACATTATGACCACCTCCTTGTTTCTACTCTCATTGTGCATTTTATCAGCTCCACTTACTGTATAGAAGCACTTTGTAGTTCTACAATCATACAATGTAGTTCATCTGTTTCTCTGCATACTTCGTTAGCCCCCTTTTACCCTGTTCTTCAGTGGTCAGGACCCCCATGGACCCTCACAGAGCAGGTACTATTTGGGTGGTGGATCACTCTCAGCACTGCAGTAACACTGATGTGGTGGTGGTGTTAGTGTGTGTTGCGCTGGTCTGAGTGGATCAGACACAGTAGTGCTGCTGGAGTTTTTAAACACTGTGTCCACTCACTGTCCAATCTATTAGACACTCCTACCTTTACAGTCCACCTTGTAGATGTAAAGTCAGAGACGATGGCTCATCTGCTGCTGCACAGTTTGTGTTGGTCATCCTCTAGTTCTTCATCAGTGGTCACAGGACGCTGCCCACAGGACGCTGTTGGCTGGATAGTTTTGGGTGGTGGACTATTCTCAGTCCAGCAGTGACACTGGTGGTTTAAAAACTCCAGCAGCACTGCTGTGTCTGATCCACTCAGACCAGCACAACACACACTAACACACCACCACCACATCAGTGTTACTGCAGTGCTGAGAATGATCCACCACCCAAATAGTACCTGCTCTGTGAGGGTCCATGGGGGGCCTGACCACTGAAGAACAGGGTGAAAGGGGGCAAACAAAGTATGCAGAGAAACAGATGGATTACAGTCTGTAACTGTAGAACTACAAAGTGCACCTATATAGTAAGTGGAGCTGATAAAATGGACAATGAGTGTAGAAACAAGGAGGTGGTCATAATGTTATGTCTGATTGGTGTATACAACATAAACATATAAAATATGTATTTTTTTAGAAATACATTACTGTGCCCCAAATATGAAATTGGAAAGATCTTAAGGGCTGTGTCATTATTAGCTCGAGTGAAGGGTGTTAGATGAGCCCTCAACACCACTGTCGACTTCGTCCCAGAACTCATTTCCCTTTTCAAACACGAAAATAATGGCAAACAAAGTTGTTTGTAATTTATAGCAATAAATTACTTCAAAATGCTTAACATTTCAAAGCCATAACATTTGATTTGCTGGGTTTTAAGTTACAAAGTACTCCATTTGTTATACATGACTGCTAACACAACTGCTATCACCTCTGCTAGCTGGCTCATTAGCATGCTAAATGCTACACAGCTATCAAGAACAAAAAGAAAGGCTTTTCACTACTGCTCTACTCTGAATTTATGGCCAGATAAAGCTATTACTCACACACATTGTGTACCTTATGCCCAAATGTCTTAAAAACTGCTTTTATAAGTTTACATGGCTAGCCGATTAGCTGGCTGAGGCTAACCTGCTGAGGGCGAGTGCGTTCCATTTGATTAATATATCGCTCCTCTAATATATGTTCCCTGCTGCTTTCATGGCCACTTGTATAATGTAGGTGTGACGCACATCTGAGTGTGACGCACATCTGAGTGGTGAGTCAAAGTTGGTGGGGGCAAGTTAAAAAAAACAAATTGAAACTGGACCCAGGTTAAAAGTAATACTCTACTCATGGGACTGTGGTGCGCATGCATGTTACAAATCTGGACATAGATTTGGTAGCAACATGGTGCGGCAGTAGATTGCGATGACTTTTGGGCTTTTTAAATTAGTTTTTCGCTTCTCAGTGGATGACGTGCCAACATGTCAGTTTTTCAAGGTAACACTAAAACCAGAAATATCTTTTCATTGTTTTGGCTCTGGCTAACACCAGCTAGAGCAGTTAGCCTAGTTCAGCCACACTTTCTGCCTTCTCAGTCATGTTCTTAACAACTCGTCCTTTGCAACATGCTTGTGTTAAACAAGGTATTATGGTGTTGGCATAGAATAAGAAATGGGAAACATTGCATTTTAACCCCTTAAATGGCTAGGGCCTGCCGGTGGGCTTAAAGTTTTATTACACTCTTCTATAACCTAAGAATAGTCAGCCAGTTTGCATTGAAGTCCCTGTAGTTACTGAATAATAAGCCTTAGTATGTAATAAGCCTGGGATTTTAAAGGGGTTTAAGGCAAATACTTTTTTATTGAACTGGCAGCAAGGGAGAACTGCTGCTGAGCGCTAGCTGATATAGCTGGGAAGCAGGCAGGTCACTTCTAGCCACACATCTTCACTTCATGGTAGGCACTAACACTGACACTGCTACCCCACAGCCCAGCACTGTAACGCATGAGCAACACATCAGCACCTCATTAAGCTAACAACAACTTATTTACAAAGAAAGTCTCTCCTGTGAGCTCGGCACCTCCCGAGAGACTCTACGTGTGGCCGCTTTGCATGGCCTTGCATCACGTGTTACCCTGAGAGCATGAGCCAGCGGCGGGATATAGTATAATATAATATACGTAATATGCTTAATATACTTAATCTTAAATCCGAGCAAAGCTGTTATTCTCTGCAGACCTGGTGAAGCATAACAGCACTCATTGAATGGTTAGCCTGTATATTTTCTCCCTGACTTTCTCTGAAGCAATGTAACGAATACAAATAGCAATTTCAGTATTTGAATACTGGCACCTGCAATGATTATCCAAAAACTGGAGTACCCATGCACATCCCTAATCACTGTTTTTTATCACTTCCTAGTTAATTTTGACAAAATAAAAACCCAAAGAGCACCGCTTAGCACACTTCTACCTTTGCTGAAAACGACTGCTTGGGAGTGCACAGAGAAAGAAAAGCAGGCAGCCAAACGACAGAAAATAAATTAAACCTTCAACAGCTGTTCACATTTCTGCCATAAATCTGTTGCACAGTCTCTGCCACTCAGTTCCAACTGCTGAATACAAGAGAGAGTGAGAATGAGAGAGAGAGAGAGAGAGAACAAAGCTATTTTACAGCAATTTTAAAAGTGCACTTTCTGCTTACCTATCTCCATTTAAATTGGCCTGGACGTTCAAAATCTTGGTCAGCTAGAGATACTGTAGAGCACTTAGGAGGGGCGATTGATCTGTAAGACTTTTTTGTTTCAGTAATATGAGTCACTGCTCTGCATGTTCTGTCTTTTGATGAATGTGAATCATTTGCTAAGTCATGTATTATCCGATCCCATTAATTATTTATTTTTTAGACATAGCGTGCAATATGGCTCACTCTACAGCAAACCTTTTAGGAAGAGAATGGATCTGAGCTCTGCAGCGTACTTTGTGGAATCCTATACTTTGGGGTATTGCAGATATGTTGAAAATCACGTAAACCAGCACCATGTGCCACTGAGATATTAGCTGCGTTCCAAAGCCTAGGAGGTAGGGGGGGCCTCGGAAGTACTGTCCTATGAAGACTCCTGCGTGGTCAGGTCACCAGAAAGGTCCCTACCTTGCAATTGCGGCGTGAAACTTGTGAGGGAATTGGTGAGAGAAAATGGAGCCGCATTGTGTTTGTTGCTTTTTCATTTCATTTCTTCACGGAAATGGAGGAGATGTTCTTATTTAGTACAATAAACTACATATAAATAAACTATATATATATATATATATATATATATATATATATATATACACAAATATGATATATGGACAATATACAATACGTGGACAAATGCTTTAATTAATCAATCAATCAATTTACACTTTATAGGGTAACGAAGACAAATTCAAGGATGTGAACAACTTACATTTTAAAACAAACTCTGCTCCAAACTCCATGTTTTTCATCATTTTCGTGGTGCTGTTTTTTTTTTCCTTCACATCGTCCGTGCACAGAGAACTATGGGTAACCAACAGCCTGGAAGGATACAGCTGATGCATCCTCAGAATCACCCAGAACGTAGGCTGCATTTCTAGGCTGTATACGAAGGGTCCTTCACTTTGGAACAGCCTTCTGTGACGTAGCGGCCAGGAAATGCAGCCTATTTCGGCTGCAGCACAAGCTATGGAGCGCAGCTACTGTTATGGCAAATTCCTTTAGGGATATTTATCATTAACAAAATCCACTCTCACTCATTTCAGCCTGAAGGTAAGTGCTGTACTTTATATAGAAACATAACATCAGATTGTAAATGAACTTGTAATGCTCAGTTCATTTAATATTGAGATGTAGCCTTACAGTTTACATTTTTGTTTACTTTATATAGATTCTGCACTTTTTTTTTTGTTCTTTTTTTATTTATTTTATGCCATCAACAAGCATAGTTGTCTTTTAGGAACATTGGAATTCTCAAAAAAAAAGTTTTAGGAATTACTAAAAATTAACAAATAAAATTAAAATAAATGTTAAGTTAGCATTTCTTTTCTAAATTCATTCATCAATTCATCATGAAGCAAAAACAATATGTATCATATCTTGAAAGTGTATCTTGTATCATTGCACCCATAACCACTACACTCCTTCTAAGAAACTTCTGTCTGTCAGCCACATTGATGTATGTTTCATGGATGCATGGCTTTAACAGAGGGCTTTTTTCCCAACTAGCAGAAAGCAGTTCTTCCGTTTAATTCTTATGTAAGCTTATGTGTCTGCTGATATTTCTCTCCTATTTGATCGGAAATCTAGAAAGTAGGTCATGCGGAAGCAGACGGTGGCAGGCGGGTGTCTGTATTCTGCTGTATCTGGCTTATATCTTTGGTGTTTAATAACAAAGTGAAAGTGAGTAGTTTTGGTCTAACTTGGTCTTGATTCCAGATGTCATAAATTCTTCAGTGACACCTGGATCCAATGCTTCCTTTTTGGGGGCGAAGTGGTGTCTAATTGTGGGTAGCTTGCATAGGAGGAAGAGTACTCGACTGACAGCACTACCATGCAATATCAGTGTTTTTATTATTAATCGTGCCTATGTGGTGCATGATTCATCAGTACGAAATGCAAAAACTTCTCTCCATGCCAAGTGTGAACTTGCTGGCGTGCGGAGTTCAGTTAGCACTACTGTCTCCTGGAAACTGATTTAAATAAGTTTAAAAGGGTTCCTGAAGAGCGCTATGGAAGTTATAGCCGAACACCATGCGTCAGAAGATGCAGAAGAACAATAATCCCAGACCGCTTCTATCTCCCTTTATGATTAGTCTTCATTAAAAGTTGGGCTGGTGTGAGTCATTCCTTGTAGCTCTCTGGTTTTGTAATGAGATATGATCATTACAATCACCGAAGCTGCCATATTCCCTCGTAATCTTTCCCACTTTGGAGGACTCTACACAAAGGCTCTTTTGTTTGTTGCAGTTGGGTATTGTGCTCGTTCTTCATCTGGCTCGGCTTTGTGTCTCACCAGCTTTAATGAAAGACTAAAGACTTAATGACACTGAGCTATCCCCTGGTGAGGAGAGTGGCTTAAAGCCCCCCCACTGCCCCCGATTCCCTACTCTTGGCATATGTTTATAATTAGGTTATAATGGGGACGTTAAACTGAAAGGGCTCAGCGTTTATTTGCTGCAGCTGTTGCGGTGCCTCGTGTTGCTGAAGGTCAAGGCTGTGGGTGCCTTCAGGTTTCTCCACACCTTCTGGCACGTCAGGCTTCATCAGAGCGACACGGCCACTGCGTTTCACGGGTTGATGGGGGTCATCTTTCAGAGACTGCCGTCTCATCACATGAGTCCGGCAGGGCCTTTGTTTAGGTAATCCATGCAATACATACTCAGCTGGGGCTCCCTCTTAGTTACGGGGTCTTTTCTTTTGTCTGGTAGGGATAGTGCTGGGCGATATGAATAAAAATTCAATATCACAATCTGATAAAAAAAAATTCTGAATATATCATGGTATCAGATGATCTTTGAGTCGCGCATTGATAGAGTTGTGCTTCCTGATATACAACAATCAGCCATAAGATTAAACCTCCTTGTTTCTACACTCACTGTCCAATTTTATCAGCTCCACTTACCACATAGGTGCACTTTGTAGTGCTACAATTACAGACTGTAGCGCACCTGTTTCTCTGCATTGTTAGTGTGTGTTGTGCTGGTACGAGTGGATCAGACACAGCAGTGCTGCTGGAGTTTTTAAACACCTCATTGTCACTGCAGGACTGAGAATAGTCCACCAACCAAAAATATCCAGCCAACAGCATCCTGTGGGCAGCGTCCTGTGACCACTGACAAAGGACTAGAGGATGGCCAACGCAAACAGTGCAGCAACAGATGAGCTGCCGTCTCTGACTTTACATCTACAAGGTGGACCAACAAGATAGTAGTGTCTAATAGAGTGGACAGTGAGTGGACACAGTGTTTGAAAACTCCAGCAACACTGCTGTGTCTGATCCACACGTACCAGCATAGCACACACCAACACACCACCACCAGGTCCTCTAGGGGTCCTGACCATTGAAGAACAGAGTAAAAGGGGGCTAATAAAGTATACAGATGGACTACAGTCTGTAATTGTAAAACTATGAAGTGCACTATGTGGTAAGTGGAGCTGGTAAAATGGACAGTGAGTGTAGAAACAAGGAGGTTTAGTGTTATGGTTGATTGATGTAGCTTGTTAAGGTTGGACTGCTTTGCTCTGTTTTTTTTTCTTCAAATATACTAAGGGGAACAGAGCCTAAGAGAAAAGTGCACAAAATAGAAAAGATAGATAAATAAATAGATAAATAAATAAATACTGCTCGGCAACAGGGACAGGGATATACTGCTCATTTTCTGTCAAATATATTGCTGGAAATATTGCTAAACCTGAAAAGCAATATCACAGTATGACAACATCACAGTAGATGATATATCACCAGCATTAGTTAGGGATCAGCATTTTAACCATTTGTGCTACCTGGATATCCACATTTGTAAATGATTACTACTCAGATATTCCAGTAAGAAAATATGTATATATTTAATATGCTGCAATGGATTCAAAAAAGCTGGATATAATATGTAGCCAGCAGAAGAGATAATCCATACCTAAAAGTTTGGTTGATTTTAGGGATGTGCACACCACTGGTAGAGTAGTTAGCTTAGCTGAGTTCTGAATCACATATCTAAAGAAATATTTCTTCAAGAAAAAAACATGTACACAGTTTTCCACTTAACCCAGATGTTGTCGATCTGTCAAGACATGTTTACTGTCTAACTTTTGCTTCTTTAATTTGATGCCATAGCTATGAGGCTTTGTTTTTTATTATTATTAGTTATATTATAAATATTAATCTGGACATTTTGAACTGAAGGTATATGTTAACAGAAAGAACATAAATCGCAAATGTAACCCAGCATCCAAATGTCTGTGTGATGCACATGCATGAGAAGGGTTCTGTGAGTTGGATTCTGTGGGGGAGTCAGAATTAAGCACAGCACCTGTTGTGTGAAGCATCTGCAGTAGCTGCAGTATCACAGTTTATGGTAAGACCTTTGTCCTAAACCACATTAACAAGTATGTGCAACCTTAATAAAGACCTGGTTGTGGTTTGAGTGGGTTGAGAGAAGCTTTGTGGATGTATTTACAGCTGGGGTGCCCAGTCCTGGTCCCAGAGATCTGCTACCCTGCAGAGTTTAGCTCCAACCCTAATAACACCTGATCCAGGTAGTGAAGATCTTCAGGTGCATCTAAAGCATTCTGGAGCCAGGTGTGTTGGATCTAACCACTAAAGGGCGGTAGTCCTGACTTCTTATGGAGCCCTGCTGGTGACACCTCATATAAATAAAAACAATGTGTTGCCACGACTTAGTAAGGCATAGGGACGAGATCCTAATGCATGGCCACAACTTAGTAAGGCATGGCAATGAGATGATTAAACCTTGACCACAGCTTAATAAGACATGATCTCAGTCCTACGCCTTACTAAGTCATGGCCACAGGTTAATTTCTCGTTTCCATGCCTTACTAAGTCATGGCCACGCATTAGAATCTCGTTCCCCTGCGTTAATACAGCGTGGCCATGTATTGTTTTTTTATACGGGATATCACCAGCAGGGTTCCATAACTTCTAGTGCTTGTTAGCAACATTAGCTTCATAGCTCCAGTTTAAAACTAAATAAGCAACATTCGGACACCAAACATGAATACAACTATATCTAGGGTAAGAAGAAAATTGTGTAAATTAGATTTTTTCGTGAAGCAGTTCTGTGTACGGTGCATTTTTGGTAACATGCTCATGCTATGGTACTCATTTCAGAGTAGCACTGTGTAATATAATATACATACCTACCAATATAAGCAGTCACGTTTTACAGACCTGTTAAAACAGTCATTAATTCACCAAGTTATTAGCATGTATATATTTTTATCTTCCCATAGTGAAATATACAGGTAGAGATTTCACTATTTAAATACTGGTATCTCAACGCTTAACTAGGTTCTTAAACACTTGTACACATCCCTATGTGACTTAGTGATTCATCTCTGCTTTTTTTTAGTTATATGTGAATAAATACATGACCAGGTGACCTTCAGAGTCATAAATCGCACAACGTACATTGTACAAATGAGTCTTCTGTTACTAAAAATGTCTATATCGAACTCAGCTTGGGGCCATTTTTGCTTAACGAGGCGCAATATAAGCTGCATGTGTCAGTACATTCTTTGAGGTCCTTTGTTGCACACCCAGAAAAAAGCTGTATTAATATTACAATATGCTACATGATTTATTGATGATCAATTATATGCCAAAATAGCCCTTAATCAAACATCTAACCATCTTGTCCCTACTCTGTCTTTCATTTTCTGTCTTTTATTTTGCGGTTTCTGCTCAGCACAGCATGAGCGTTTGTGCTCTGTTCTCACGGCCTCTTTGGATGAAGACTCCTTACCCAAAGCTCTCTGCTCTTTTCTTACTCTTTCATTCCTCAGATGATGCAATCAGACCAGAATAGTACAGTCTTTTTTCGTGTCACCGTCCTTTCCCTTCCTCTAATTTCACCGAAGTTCAAAGGATAGACACGTATAGCTGTCTTTTCCTCTCCTCTTTCTCTCTCTCACTCATTCCTCTTGTGGGCGACGCCTGTGGCCCTGGAGCAGTGGGTATTCATCGTGGCTTTGGATGACCCAGAATAGAAGGTGTATTTCTGGGTGCTTTGTCTCCCTGAGGGCACCTGAGCAGGTGAAGTCATGGAGCTGACAGCAGTTAAAGATCAGCCATGTGGGAGCTAGCAGCTGAGGCTGTGGTTTCTCGTGCATTTCCACGATGAACCCAACACCTCTGGCTAAGCCTCCACCAGCCCCCTGTGACAGGATCCTCTCTGAGGAACAGACTAAGGCAGCCAGTGGGCTGAAACATGACAGACTTTTCTTTGTCCTCTAGCTGTATGTAAGTGCCTTTTGCGAAAGGTCCTCAAGAAGGCAGTGGTCACTCTCAAAAATTTAAGTAAACTTTGAGGCTCATAGGTAGAAGAGTTAAGCTGATATTAGCCCAAACTGGAGATCTTGAGCCACTGTGGGTCAAATTAAGATGCAGATATGAAGCAGATGAGTTTAATACGACTGAATGTCTTGATTAGCAGGAACTAGCGTGAAATGATCATTTGGCAAAAGAAAAGCTTAAAACAGTAGTAGCAGCTCTCTTGAAACCTGAATTTTGTATGTACTTTTGTTCAGTTTTATAAAGAACTGTATGTCAGGCAGTGTCAGAAACAACATAAGGAAGGTAACTTAACATCAAAAGTTTCTGTTAGCTGGTAAATACCAGCATCTGAAAGGAAAACTATGTAAGAATTAGCTTATTTTATTGCCTTGTTATTTACCAATAACAATACAATGGCAAGTTCAATTAACACTACTTGTCTTTTGTAATAAATGGACAAGTATATACTAAAGAAAATAATGTCATTGTTTAGGCTAGGCTACAGTGATAGCCAGGGCAAATTAGCTTTTAAACTCTCGTTCAAGCAGTTAAATGATATGAACGATGCTGTGATGTTGTCTACATAAGTTTTTTTGATCATTTATGAGTGGCTAAGCATATTTATACTGATCTAAAGGTCAGCAAAGACATTTGCTTATCCGTTGTGAGAAAACAGAAATGTGGACTAGTAATGTTCTCTGTTTCTCATCACGGTGCTGTCGGGGAGCAGGTCAGGTTTGCCGTTCATGCCGCATTGTTCCAGTTAAGAACTTGAGCACACAGTTAAAAGCTTGAGCACATCTCAGGATGCCAAGCTGACCTGAAGTTGTGCCGTCAAGGGAGGGCTGGCGGGGGCTGTGGCTGCCCTTAACCAATCACTGGTCCCCCCATTGGTCTCCCCGGCACACCAAGCACCTGGTCGCACTTTCACTTCCACATTTGCCTTTAAGTGGAGATCAGTTTAGCTATCATTGGTCGGCAGGACAACTGGCACCACCGGTCAACACTTAATGTCTAACATGGCTGCCCGCTGCATTCAGCTATGTGGTGAGGTTTTGTTCATTTTTAGAGTTTACAGTAAGTTACTGTCATAAACATCATTGACAAGTTTGCACAACTGGATGTGGTTTTCCTGCTCGCAAGAAAACAGCATAGACCAACATAGCTGATCACCAGCAAAACCAGCATATGTTGTGTTTTGGACACTTGTATGCTTGTCAATTGTAACATAACTATGCCGAATGATCAGTTAAACCAGTATCAGACCAGCATAAACCAGCATAGACCTACATGGAATTCTTACTGTTCTAAAGTGTTTTTTTTGTATATTGTTTTAGGCTGTTTGAGAATATGCAGTAGGTACATCTGGACTAGCTTAATGTTTTTCAACCCTGGGTCTGGAGGCCCACTGCCCTGCACATTTGCACTGACACAGCATTTTGTAACTTAATAATGGGCTGTTAATGAGCTGATTAGTTGGATCAGGTGTGTTGGGAGCGAGGAAAACACTAAAACGTGCAAGACAGTGGGCCTCCAGGAGCAGGGTTGAAGAACACTGGACTAGCCTATCATGTCAGGTAATAATAAGTTTTTGAGCAACAACAAACATAATTATACTCATGTGTCCAGTAAACCAAATCATATCTGGACATCATGACCACCACCATGCCTAGAGCAAACTTTGTTAACACAGTTTGGAGCAAGTGTGCAATGATTTAGACATTACTTTAGCTACGTCAGCCCTAGCAATAAAAATGAAAGAAGCACACTTCAGACCCCAATCATGTCATTTAGCATAAGGGGGAAAAGTGTGCAAATTACTTTTTTTTTGCCAAACTTAAGGTAGTCTGAGCTTAATTGTGTCATTCAGCTCACTAGGTGCTCCTTAGAGTTAATTGTCTAACCCCAAAAAATCGGCCTTGTTGTACACCTGCGGAGTCTAGATATCTGTTGATTTTTCATTGTGTTAGTGTTTGTGTTATGTAGTCAGAGCCGAGACTCTGTCCTAGTTATTTCCTGCTTCTGTGCATTATATTTATGCGCAAATGAGAGCACCGCAGATGGGGGGGGAATGAACGTGGCACCCATTAGCATAGCGTCCTCATTGTGTGTGCGCGTGCAGCCCTGCCGCCTCGTTTGTGCTTCTCGTATGCCGGTACCAAGGATAGAAAATAATAATAATTCCCAAGGAGTTTAATAATGCGGCTTTGCCAATGAGGCGGCTAATGAAGAGAAAGTGTAATTGTGGAGCAGGCTGCGTATCATGTGGAAATGATCAGAGGCAGTCCAGCTCGCTGCAAGACTTAAAGTACCACATGCATATTTACAGCTTTCAGCAGGAAATGGATATACCCCCATTATAAAAAATGTTCAGTTACCTGTAATGGTTGATAAAGTTAGTGGGGTAGAAGTCCAGTCTGTGCTGTTTGTAATTTACTGCTAGCTCAGGCTGCAGCCTGGCAGATCTGGTGTGCTTTTTGGAACACTCTGCAGTTGTTTTGTTGCATAGCAATCATCCATTCTCTGTATTCAGGCGCATTTGTGCTGAAAATCAGACCGGAGCTTGGTGTTCTTCAGCGTGGGTATCCGCCGAGCACCTAGCTTTCTCTCCAAGCCTCACTCATCCTTAGAGGTGTTATTAGAGGCATTTATGACCGATGGTGGTGTTTTAGTAATTACTTACAGCAGGCTTATTAGAGATGGAAATGAGGTTGCCATTTTAGGGGTCAAGCCTTGAATTCCCAGCGCAGGAATAGTGATTAGTTAATACCCCCCAGACATAAACTTTAGAGTCACAACATTAAAACAAAGTGTGGAACGTTTGCTCTCATTAGCTCAGTTTGTGATAATGCACATAGCAACCATAACGTTCCACTGCGCCCCTAGCTTGTAAGTTTTTAATATGTAGAACAGTGGTATTTTTCTCCCTGGGACTGAAAACAAAAGATAAATATGCTAACACTTTATGATAGCTGGCGCTAATAAACAGCAGTTAATAATTATCCAATAGTTATGTTATTGGCTGTTATGTAATATGCATTCATAAATGGTACCATTTGAATTCTTAACAATTTACTTTGTGATAACTTTGTACAAAATAATCAAGAATTATTTTGAATTGTAGAGACCTAATCATTAATTATAGTTTGTTAATAATGTTTTAGCTATTTGATACTCACAACTCATAGATGATAAACTTTGAAACATTAAGCAGGTGAAGCTACGTCACAATAATTATGAATTAATTATCCACATCCTGTTATAAATAATAATGTAGTTGCTTATTATCTTGCTACTTTGTGATGCATAAACATTTACCTTGTAAACATTTTAATAATCATTATTACCAATTTATGGTTTTATAATGTGTGTATAAAGATATATAATATTGCCTAATACACTTAAACGTACTACGTTTGTATAAAACAAATATCATTTAGAATGTCTTATTGTTTGTCACTCAATAAATGGCAAACAAAATTATTAGTTGAGACACTGGGCTGAAAGCCAAAAAAGCTGACAATAAATAATTAATTTACATAAAATAAACTTTCTAAAATGATTATAGAATGTACAGTGTATGCCTATGGAATACCATTAATTTGTAGACATACTTTGCACTGTGGCACTGTCATTTGAATTTTTCTTGTCATCGCAAACTCTGGCTACAGAAGGTATCAGCGTTCCTTCCTGCTTCTGTTGTTTTGCGGTCTTCTGCTTATCAAGCAGGATTTTGTATTTTTAAGTGGTATCAAACCTGTATGGGAGAAGTTCCTCATCATGGTACTAGGGGTTGCACAGACTAGTCAACCTGTCCACTTTACTGCTCCGCGATGGTGCTTTAAGCTTGATGTTGATTAGTCGCTGATCTCATGAGGGGCCTGGGGATTTCAGGGTCATCACGCTTCACTGACCTGTGGAGATTGGCTTTTTCACAGATTTTTAAAGTTGCTTGTTGCAAAACATTCCCTTCTCCTGTGGATTTAGTCATGACATCATCAGCGATTTGTATTTGTATGTTAGTAATTTTGAGGAAATAAGTGTTTACTGACCAAATAAATAGCTTTACATCTCGTTTTCCCAGCTACCCTAAAACAGTGGTCATCAACCCTCCTGGAGATCTACTTTTGTCCAGACCTGCATTTATCATGCTGCCCGGTTACCTAATGTTAATGCGTCTGATCCAGCCAAATTCATTAGCTGGAGCAGATAAGGCAGAATGCGACAGCACCTAGACTCTGCCAGAAAGTAGATTTCCAGGCCCACATTGGTGAGCACTGGCCTTAGACTTTTGCATAGTACTGCATGAATAGACACAGTAGAGGTAAATGCAGGATGAACAGCAGTGAACTAGCAGGACTTTGGTAAATATACTTTTTCAAACTTTTAAACTTTATTTATTTGTCCTCTTAATTGTTTGCTCACACATCTATCAGTTCGTCCACTCATTCATCTCTGTATTTTACCAAATTGCTTTTTCTTCTTTTTCTTCTTTTGTCGGTCCCCTGCTGTACATGGTGGGAGGTCCACTGTCCTCATCTTTCAGCAGAGCAGTCAGTGAAGTGTGGTGATCCTCTGTTGTACCCCTTTCCCTTGCCCACCCCCCATGCAAGCCCCCTTTCCAGTATCCCTCCTCCCCGGGCTGGAGCATGTGTTCTACACCGCTCATTTGTTATCTCTGGACACTTCCCCCGGTCTGCAGCAGACTGCCAATAGTACAAAGCAGTGATTGATTACCTTTGTCATAACAATGTGTGGATTTGGATGGTCTGCTTGTTCGCTGAGTGTAGATATGTTGCTCTTTGCTCTGAACATACATCATTAACTGAGTTTGTGGTGATGCACATTAAAACATCAAAGTCACAGTACACACACATATTCCACACACAAATGCATACTGTTAATGCCGGACAGTATTGATCATATTCAATTTTAGGATATTCTCCAAATATATCACAGTATGATGTTAATAACATTAATAAAGTTAAAGAGTTGTGTAAAAAGTTAATGAGGGCTGAAAAAATGTTTGATTATTCATGTAAATCAATCGAGTTTTGCTATCTGCTCACTTCAGGTTTATGTCATTAACTCACTCGTCACTTTTGAAAACTTTAATGAAAAATCCACAAAGGAAATACAAAACTGCCAAAACTCTTGGTAACTGTGCCCCCAGTGCTACAAAATGTATATTATTTCAGACTATTTCTGCTGCTTATTTGAGTTTAAGGACTGAGACAAATGTATCAGTCAGTAAAGCCAAGTTAACCAAAACTGTTAGAGCTTAAAATGAAAGTTTTACATATAAATATATAATCATCTCGGCTGATATCATTAATCATTGTGTTTTTAGCCCATTAAAGATGGGATTCAGATCGGCCACAAAACGTTCATATCAGTCGGGCCCTAACACAAAGTAAGTTTTGCAGAAACCAATAAAGCTCTTGGCAGCCGTCCAGCTAGCATGAGGACAGCATTAAAACTAAAGTATCGTCTTCCTAAATTGGCCGTGGGCATTAACCCCTTGAAATCCCAGGCTGATTACATACTAAGGCCTATTATTCAGTAACTACAGGGGCTTCAGTGCAAACTGACTGAGCTGCTCTTGGGCTAAAGAAGTATGCTATAAAACTTAGGGCCCGCCAGTGGTCCCTGGCCATTTAAGGGGTTAACTGAATTCACTGTATTGCTTACAGAAGCCTTAATGCTTGACTTATAGCTGACAGGTTTTTTGACTCGGTCATAACAGGCTAAAGGCAATGGAAAACACTTGTGCCTTAATGGGTGAGTTTAAGGCTCCACAGAGACTCAAAGACTGTGTCCCAAAGTTCCCAGGCTCACTGTTTCTGTCAAAAATGAACATCTACTTAGGATCAGCCACATTTTCTTCTGCTTTCATTTGTGTAGTAGTGAGTTGAATGTGTCACTGTTTTTCTCTTGGGTACCTTTTGCCTAGACTTTTGTCTGCCATTTCCCTCATCAGTCTCGAGGTGGCAGGAGCAAAAACAAACACGGCAGACGGACAGTGATGGCAGAAATTCATATTCTCTTTTCATTCCTGTCTTGATCCTGCTGTAATGACATTTTCTAGTGGATTCAGTGGGCTAAGCCTGTGCAGGAGAACAGTAGGAGAGGCACTGGAGGATTGGCAGGATGGATTTGGTTTTCCAATTAAATGTAAATGACCTCGGCGTGGGCCGTGGCGAGCCTCCGATCAGCCGGAGTGATGAACTTTGCGTTCCCCCAGAAAAAGATGGCCTTTTCCCTGTGGAGGAGCCGAACTGCCCTCAGTCCAGCGGCACCTGCCATTATTTCTTTCTCCGTAAGTGGCTTTTGTCACTTTAAAGCGAGGCTCCTCGAGGTGCTGCAGAAGCGGGGCTCAGAGGCACAGGGAAAATTAAAAGGAGCAGAGCGAGACGCTCCGAGACTGATGATCCGGGCCGCGGCTCGACACACCTCCGGCTAAACCCACAACACACACTCTCACAGCAATACGGATTTAGCAGATGTTTATCTTCCTCTAATGTTCACAAAGCTGTTCATTAAGCAGACAAGCATTTGCAAATAATTGCAGATGAATGTTTGGTTTGATTTGAAGGTTCGAAAGTAGTCCAAGTTGATTTGGAATGTGGAAAGCGACTCACATTAATTTGCACACTGCTTTTGAATGTATTTAACATACATACATTTAACAGACATTCATATCAGAAAGCAATTAGCTCTAACCAAACATCATATATCCTTTTAAATCTGCCGCCAAAGGAGTTACTGTTCATGCGCATGCTGGCCACAGAGATATGGATCAACATTGAGCTTTCTGTGCTACCCTGTTTTCTATCACTGTGTAAAAGAAGCATGAGGGCATTTTCCAAGGAAGACTCAGAGCTCAGTGCTTATTGATCTGATTAATCAGAAGAAAAAGATGACTGAAGTGTGACTTATACTGGCCCCAAAAAGTATTTGGACACTTTAACCATAGTTAAGCTTTATTGAAGTTCAGAATGACATTTGTTGTGGAGAAAAACATTTTAGCGCAACATTAGACTGATGGTGGAGAAAGTCTGGAGAATTCCTGTCAGACTGCACTAGGGCTACTGTAAAGCACAGAGGTGGAAACCTCAAAGTCTGGAGCTGTTTTTCTTACAGTGGTGTTGCTGAGCCTGTGTGCATTATGGGATCATGAACTCAGAAGACATTTTTGGTGCAAAACTGCAAAGAAACTTCTCAAACGATAACGCTCTGAAACTCATCAGCTGCCTTTTAGAAGAATACTTCGACGAAAAGGAAAAGACAGTCTTGGAATGGTCTGTTTAAAATAAATGCCACTTGGTGTTCACAATTTGGTTGTTCATGTAAAAATCTGAGTTCTTTATGCATACAGAAAATCATTATAATGTTATTAAAGGAGTAAAGCAGATAAAATGGGGCTATTTGTTTATCATGTCATCTCTGTGAAATAGTACCTTTATAGGGGAAAAGAAACCCATTTGTATTTTGGAGTTAGGATTTATTCAGAATCTGACTTTGGATAATGATCCTCAGGTCACAGATGTTTAGAATCATTGAGACATTTTTAATGTTTGCAGTCAAGGTGACGCCACATTTACAAGAACTGAGTGCAGTACCTTCTGGCGCCACTGCACTTGGGTTTGATGAAAAAGTAAAGCCAAATTCAACTGTAAACATACAGTCAACTCCCAAATTGCCAAGCACACGGAAACAACCCAGTCAGTCATACTTCAGACAGAGTTTTGCATACTTGGCTGAGGAACACAGCTACAGACATGTGCAAGTTAACAGTGTGATGTCTGTGTTTTCAAAAAGCTGCGGTTTGCCTGTCCAAAGGAGAATGCTCAAAACAAAGTTTTCAAAAATCTCCACCTGTAACGGGACATAACAAGTCAGACGCTCACAGTTAAAAACAAGCTTTGAGGCTTTAATGTAAAAAAGGGCAGCCCAAACTGTTAGTGAAAAAACAGGCCAAGGTCAATACCAAAACCAAGCGATCAGGAATAAGCAGGGACGTCTAGAGAGTAGTCCAAACAGCCAGAGTAAAAAACCAGACATCATAAAAATAGCAGACTGAGGAAAAAAGAGCTAAAGCAAAAATCAGGGTCAAGAAATACAGAACAGGTAAAAGAGATAAACGCTCAGTATACTCAGGTAAACTGGGGCAATACTTTGCAAAGAACATGTGAAAAACAAACAGTTTTAATAGTAATCAATACAGGTGCAAATTATTCAAATTCCAGTAAGGCAGACCAGTGATGGGCTGATGTCTGAGGGTTCAAAGCTGCATGATCTCCCATGGGATTCTGGGAGTTGAAGTTTTGGAGAAGAGGAGTGTCAGCGAGCCGGAGGGAGGTGTGCGCCACCCTGGAGAGCATTTTCAAAAATCTCAGTTTTAAGTCAACACTGCACAGCCTGTATAGACCCCACCTACTCTGCTACAGCGCCATACCAGCTTGATTGTAAATATTTAAATATCATGCAGGGAAGTGAGATCCGATCAATATCAGGACACAGATGCTACACTTGAAAGGGGCAAGGGTAAACGTGACGTGTCTTAATCGCATGTTAATGCCAAACGTAAACAGGCCTTTAGAAAATCATGTCATTTGACAAGAGTGTCTAACATTTGGCATACGACTGTACATAAGCCTTATATGACAGCTGACATACACCTACTTAAACTTTTACAAAGGCTTATTCTCACAAGCATCAGTTATCATAAAGGGTGCGTTTGTCCATTTTGATGTCATTAGCAAATTATGAAAACTGACGCTTGTTGCAATAAGCCTTTATAAAAGTCCGTAGCTCATGTCAGTAATGAAAGGCTTTTGCAGGAGTAGTGTGGCCTTATGAATGCTGGCCGTTAAGCGTTACCACGACTTGAAAAGTTTGCTTTTTTCTGTCGGTCCATTCGGCATGAAATGTACACACAGCATAAAGGGCAGCTGACATTTACAAGTGGTGTAAAAATCTGACATTGAAAAGTTTGTTTTTTGCTTATTTTTTTTTACATTGTACCGCGCTGCTTTATACGGCATCATTTCCTTCAGCGGCACAGAGCTTTCATAAAGCAGGTGAAGCGAAGACGTCTGGGTTGAGCCCCCCTCGCTCTCTCTCCCTCTCTCTCTCTCTCTCTCGCTCTCTCTTTGTGTGATGCCGTGATTCCATTAAAGCCGAGTGCACAGCCCAGTGCCTGTGAGCGCCGCTCAGGCAGCAAACCAAATTGTTTGTCTTTGTGTTATTTCCGGCCGGTTGGGTCTGCTTGATGCGCTCGGCCTCTGTCACTTTTGTCTGGGGCGCAAATGGTCCCGGCAGACTGGGCCGCCTCTCCCCATTGCAGGAGCGCTGACCTCCCTGCTGCGGGGGTCCGGCCCCGCTCCAGGACGTCCACATAAACCCAGACAGTCTGCTCTCTACCCCCTCTCTCGCTCTCACAGCCAGAACCAGCAGGGCCCTTCATCTGCTTCAGCTGGAGCCTATTCATCTGGCATGTCATGGAGAGAGAGTTTTGGGCTGAGGGGGGTGGGGGCACCGTGTCTGCATTAAGGAGGGGTATTGTAACCATTTATGCTGTTCACATAGCCCCGTAGTGTCATGATATATTGGCGTTATTATAACACATATGCTTTTCTGAGTGTATAGATGAGTACTTCAAGAACACTGACCAATTACAGAAATACTATTAACAACAAGAAGCAGTGATAATTAACTGAACAAACTGCATAGTAATAAGAAGCCGGTTGAATGCTTGTCTGTTATGACATCATCTTGTTAATTCATTTTCACAAATTGTTTGTTTTTTTTTCTGTTCCTTCTTATGTAGTATACGTATGCCAATATCTGACTTATGCACTTGTTTTGCCTGTTCCAACATTTTCACAAACTTTATCATGATACTTGATATTATGAAAAATGATATTGCATAGTGCTATGCAAAAGTCAAAGACCACCCTTTGTTTATTTAAGGCAATCTTTAAGCACAACTCATTCATTTTTCAGGAGATATTTCTGAGAAGGGTAAAAATAAGATAATCCACTTGCAAACGGAATTGGAAAGTCAAGGAAAACTACATGAAAAAAGTTTCCAAAACTGAATGTCTGTTGGTGTTCTCAGAGCAGTGGACTGACCACCCCAGAGTCCAAACCTCAGAATAACTGAATGCATTTGAAATTATTTTGATTGTGAGATTGAACCAACTTCTAATGCTGCGTTCACATGTCGGCGGTAGATGGACATCGGCAAACCCGATGTTTCATTGTTTTCAATAGAGTCGTGACAAAAGCAAGAGTTTCTTTTGCCATCAACCACAGCAGTGAAATAAACCAGATGTTGATTTTTTTGGGAGCCATTTATGACAAACATCTCATTGTTGAATTCCAGATGAGCCCAAGATATAACAACATAAAACAAAAGTACAGAGCGTCCTTTTGCCCTTTTTCACCTTAAGTAAACAATATATACTGCTAAAGCTCTCCTCTGTTAATCAGCCAGTATTTTCATGGCTTCATGCCACCAGCAGTCGCGTAACACTATGAGGCATGAGTTTTTTTCAGCTGAGACTTAAATGTGGCATAACACGGAACTCTGGAGTGGAAAAATATCCCTGCCGATTTCTTTAAAAAAATGAAGGTAAATTTCCTGAAAAGAACAGAAGATGCATTTAAAAGAGAGAGAGAGCACATAATAAATACTAAAACATTTGATATCATATTTGATACTGTTTTTTGTTTGTTGAGGCTTCTGTGTAATTAACTATTAACTGTGTGTTTTCTGTTAATGTGTATTTATAGGCTGTTTAGACTGGAAGTTTTGCACAGTACTGTATTTTTGCTACATCGCCCATCATTAATGATTAATAATGACCCAAAAAGATAATATTTTTGTCACTAACATACGCGACTGTTATATTAGGCTACGCTAAGTATTTGTGTTGAACAGGCATGTTCCACATGTTCAGGCATGATTGGACATTCTAAACTCTTTGCCTTATTCATGTACCTGTTCAAGTGAAAAAGATGCTAAGATGACTATGGACAGCTCTATGTTCAAATAACCACAACCAACGACCAACCCTAACGTGTGTGTGTGTGTGTGTGTGTGTGTGTGTGTGTGTGTGTGTGTTGACCGTATGTCGATGAGGTATATACGCTTCAACCACCCCCCACCCCCCCACCAGTTTTGCACCTGCTCCTCAGGAGGTGATTGGAGACAGACAATTCTTGCCTCAGGCAGGCCAAGACCACTGAGACTGTCCTCCCCATACACACACACACACACACACCTCTACACACACCCCTCCAGGCACCAAACTAACTCATTTCCCAATTACGTGTAGGTCAGCAGTGTTATTATAGTGATTGTAGAGCCATTTCACCACTACTCTCTAAAGGTCTCCTTTATTGGCATCTCTTTGTGTTCAGGATGGGGGAGTGGGGTGGGGGGGATGGGGTGGGGGCTGAGAGACTGACCGACTGAGGGGACAGCCAGGCATTTGGTTAGGTTTTATTAGATTTATCACTTATGACTGTGTGTGCAAACACAGGAGTTTGATGAGCATGAAATGCTTTTTTGGAGGCAGCAGCTGCTTCCTTATTGTAAAGTTTAATTAGTGTGAACAGAGTGGTGGAAAGAGTGGGGGGAAGAAACAACCCCTCTTAAAGCACGTTCCAGTCCTGTTACTCTGCATTCTGAGTAGGTAATATTAAAGAACTAATCATTTTATTTTATTTTATTTAACAGTTTTTGCAAAAGTGAAATTAACACACCCTCTACAGGGAACAAACTAAAATATGCATTTTTTATTTTAGTGCACAATTTCTAATTATTTGCTGAGATTAACAGTTTGGAAAAAATTAAATCCATCCATGTGTGCTATAACTTTTGCAGAGGACACATTTCATGTTTTATTTTTGTTCCAAAATGTTAAATTCAACAAATAAACAAAAAAGGTGCATTAAATATGCAGAAATGTGTTCTTTGTAGGGGATGTGCAGACACATTCAAACAGTTTGAGCAGCAGCGGATCAACAGTGAAAGGATTGTCTGTGTGGAACTATTTCCTAGCACATTCTGTAACTTGCATTCTGTAGTGATTTTTATAAGGTCATTTTATTTCAAAGTTTTTATGTATTTTCAGAACAGTGTGTCCTCAATTTCAGTTTCAGTTTCAGACAGGAACTGCCATTTCAGTGCATTACTGTTATTTATTGGAGTGTGAATGAAGTATTAGTCTATTTTAACCCTGTAAACTGCCAGCTTATAATTTAGGTTATTATTCTTAAGACTTACTATTCAATTATTCATTAACTACTGTGAGACTAATGTGTAAGTTGGGTTGTCAGGAGAGTGAAGAATTGAACAGCGCAGTACGGAGCACTCAGCCCCTCAGGGCTTAAGGGGTTAAATTTAGAATAATTAGTGTGTCATGTGCGTGGTAGCTGCAGCGAACTGTGTGGCAATTATTTTCATGTAGACACACTATTAGGAGACTGCAAATTACAAAACTAATTGTGTACTTGAGTCCGTGGGAGGGTGTGATAATGCCCAGTATCAAATTATCAGAGACTGCTTTTGGCTCTCCAGTGAACTGAATGTAAATGTAGCTGGACCCAGTTTTAGGGGGAAATAAAAGGTGGAATATTTCATTCTAACTGCCCACCATTTAGTGTGTGTTTTAAAAAGTACAGATGTAAAAAGAGGCATGAACACTGTCAATACTGGTAAGTGGACATAATTTTAAACGTAGGGGTGTAAATCTCTGACCAGTGATAAAATGTATTATTATTCTTCAGGAAGTGATTCAGTGTATTGTGAAATATTAATGTTTTATCATCGTTCCATTTTTATTGTTTTGGTGCATTCAGTTGGTAACACTTTACTTGGACCCTGCTACATAACATTGACATAACCATGGCAAATGTAATATACTATTACAGTTACATGTCATGACAGATGTCAGAATATTTGACGTGACAGCTTATGCCACATGCTGATTTTTGCTGTGTGTTCTAAGTAGGTCATCATGACGTCAAATATTATGACATCTGTCTTTACAATTAATGGTTATGGTAACATGACACTGTTAGGCTGACTTTACATGGTAAAACATTCATGCAACTAGTTGCATGTGAGTTGCCTGCAACATAATTTCTGTGCAACTTGATACTAACATGAAGAAATTAAAAAACAAAGTTTCACACAACACATTCAATTACTCCAGTAAAGTTAACCAAATTAGCAGCTCAAAGCTTTTTGACCCAGTGACCCACGAGGCGGCATGTTTATTATCCTCATATATTCTTTTTGTCATTGCTGCTCTTTTCTTCTGTATCTAAATCTATAGTGTTTTATCTGTATGTCTAAGGCTAGAAAGTACACTGTTCAACGTGATCACGTGATGCATCATTCGCACTGTGATTGGCTCTTTCATGAAACTTGTTTCACGAAGTTAAGATGCTTACAACTGCCTGAGTTTCAAGTGAGTTGCAAGACACTTTACATTATGCAACTCACCTGCAATCTATTTTCATACAGGTTTCGAGCAAGCCTCATTTAACAGAACACAATCATGACAAGACATTACAGCACAATATCTGCCATGACATGCTTGATCATGTAGTAGGGTTAAAGTGTTACCGAATTATCTTTACAAGAATTATAGGTAATCATGTATTCATATTGCTAAGTGCATTTAAAAGCCATCATATAGCATACATAAAACCTTTTAATCCCATGTTTAAGTATGTAATTTGTGTATATAAGTTTTCATAAGTAGTTATAGTTACATGTATAACGCTTTATAAAAACAGTTTGTGCTGGCACCTGAGACTCTGGAGGTGTGGCTAGGCAATAAGAACACACAAAGGCTCATGGTAGTACATGCCCTTCAACAAAGGGTCTTGTTTGTGGTGTTAAATGTTATTGTCTGTTAGTTTAAGTTATGTGTGCCTATTTTTTGTGTTATTTAGTGTCAGGTGTTGTGGGTTTTGTGTGTGAGGGAGGGTCACCATCAGGGTGAAGCTGCTCGAGTCTAGTGTCCTGTATGTGCCCCTTTTTTGCCGGTGCGTTCAATAAAGAGCACTTGTTATAGCAGAATCATGGCAACCCCTGTGTTTCTTCTTCTGCCGATGTTACAATAATTGTTGTCATGTCAGGTTTCACAATGCACACTTTGACAAGGATCTGGTATATTATCAGGCATACATCCAGGTAAAAGATTTGATGGGTGTAGGGCAGGACCTAAATATTCGACTATTCTGATATTGTTTTGTTGGGTAGGTATTCGGTTTTTAATTTTGGGATTTGTATGTTTTTTTTTTTGGCTAAATGTTGACTGTCAGTAAAGGAGAACTGCAAAATAATGTAGTTAAGATGACTCCAGAAGTCCATAACGCAGATTTATGTTTAATTTGCTGAAATGAACAGCCTCTCCAGTGCTGACAGTTAATACTCAGCCCTCCAGAAAACCCACCACTCCTCCCATAGTCACGTTCTTCAACATAAAAGTCCTTGTACAAATTAACCTAAAAAAGTCCAACATAAACATTTTTGCTCATAAAAAACTGGTCTACTTACAACACAGCTTGAAAATGCCGCAGAAATATATATCATTTCAGCTCGGGCACCTCACATCCTGCTCACTCACACTGTTGAACGCTGTCATGTTGGTCACGCTAACGTGGTGTATGCCCTTCTTTGTACCTTCAGTTAGACCACCTCCATGAAGTGCTGGTTAATTTGTGCATGCACTGTGCTGTTACCCCCTAGCCTGCCACTGAGAGAGGCTAACGGGCCTGGAAGATGGAGCAAAGCTGTGCTTGAGCACCAAAGCGCTCTGCGAGGAAGGCAGCTAGCCTGGAAATTCGGAATTTATAGGAGGTGAAGCTGTGGATGTCCGTTCAACACGGCCGTTGCATTTTCTGAACAACTTTGATCCACCCCACCACCCCCAATGCTTCAAATACTCACTGGTGATTTCTGCTGAAGCTCTGGAGCTCAAAAAATGGTATTCGTGACAGCCTAGATGGGTGTAATCATTTCTGCCCCAACAGCTATGGGTGACTTAGAGGATTCTGTATGAAGTGAGACAGCAAAGGCTGATTTTTGGTGAACCTGGTACTACTGTTTTTATACAAAAGCAAAACATTTACATGTAGAGTAAATTTGATAGAGTTTGGTTATTTTTAAATAAATAGAGACTGTAATGCTAGTCAGGCTGCAAACAGGTAACAGCAATAAATGCAATATAACACCTCATAAATGTATTTTAAATGCATTATGAAAACAGAATTCATAAGAGGTGTTACCGGATTGCCTATATGAAAAAATAAAAATACACAATAATGGAATGTTGAAATAGTTCAGTTGTAAAAAGAGGCGGTGGGTTAAACAACTAAGTGGCAGCAGGTGCACTCCTGATACATCTAAGGCGACCGCATGTGTACATTTCAAATATGGACAGAAAATGTGTATGATAGAAATTTTAGATGATATCGCATACCATTTATTTATTTATTTATTGCACACCTCCTCAAATAGTTATAGAAAGTACACCAAGAATATCAAATATTTTATTTTATTTTGTCTTTGATAATACCTGGTGAATTTTATTTTGGCCTAAAAATACTTTCACATGCTTTATTACATTTTATTATATTATTATTAGAATACATAGTTGAACCACCATCTTCAGACTGACGCATCATGATGCACTGACTCATTTTTACACTCTTAGCGCCCATATGTAATATAAACGAGAGTAGTGTACAGATCTGTACTGTAGATGAATCTTCGTGACACTTTCACATTTCATCGCAGGCTGTGGGAGTTGATCTGTTACGTTCTTGCTCGGATGAGGAGCAGCACAACATTTCTTTAAGCAATGTGGTGTGGAATTGGCCACCAATGTGCCGTCAGGGGAACAGATGTCCTCAGCCTCATCACCAAGACTTCCATTTCCCAATTAATGAGCTGTGTCCCCATGCCTGTCTACCTACATACAGCCCACCTGGGCTTACGCGCACACTCACATTCACACAAATTCGTGCTTTCCTCTTCTTCTCCACCTTGTAGGCTGTCCTCTCCGCCTCATTAGAAATAAACACACTTTGCATGCACCATATAAAGCCGTGCCTCTAGTTTATAGACTTTGTCTGTGTTTTTGACGAGCTCCCCTGAATGTGCGGAACAGTTTAAGAGAATGTGCACGGTGCATGACAGGGACGAGCGAGGGCCCTCCTGCTGTTAGTCTGCATGCTAGAAGTGCTTCTCTCACTTTGCTGTGAGCTCAGTTTTGCTTGTAAATGTCTGGGGTCATCTGGCAGTTCCTTCCTGCTCTCCATCCAGCCACCACTCCATCACTTTCCTCACACATCACTCATAAATCGGGCCTGGGCCCAAACAGAGATGGGGAAAGCTTTTACCTCAATTGAATATGGTCCATTTATGATTAATACAGTTTAACAAATTATAATAGCAGGCTTGAGCTTGCACTTTTTGAGTTATTTATTTCTGGCACAAACAACTTCATTACATCAGGAGAATAATTGGTGGCATTAGTCAAATTAAAATGCAGCCAAAGGTCAATTATAAAACAGCACATAAATCATTCTGCAGGCACGTTGGATGGAGTAAGAGTAACAGTCGCCACAAATGGGGTAAGAGAAACCTAATGTTAAAGACCCCCTGCGTTCAAAAATGTGTTTTTTAAATGGGTCACTCTACGTGGATGGCTTATTGTGATTATACAGATTGTTATATTTGTTATTTGTGTCAGATGTCTTACCACAGAGCATAACCATCATTTGTCCATTGAAAACACAGTACCTTTGTAAAAAATGTGATTCATTGGATGCTACAGAGTAGCTTAGCTTTGGGCCTCATGAATAAGGTTAAGCCTATCATGGTCCAGTATACTTAAATAAGCTAATGAGAGGATTGGGATGTATATAGTTTCAGTGCATGTCCGTGCTAACGTCACTAACTTCATGTTTGAGATGTTTGGACTGTGCAGTTAGCCGTTAGCTAACATAGATAAATAATAAATGATGGTAGTATTTAACTGTGTCACATTTGCCTATTTATCTGTCTAATAACTGTTAAATATGACATGTAGAGCTGTCCTAGTAACAGGTAGCAGTAGCTTCAAGTCAAAACACCCGTACTCGTTCAATTCTGGTTCACTTAAGGTTCATTGATGCAACTTTAGAAGATGAAGACACAAATCTGAGGAAGCAAACCTGCTTTTATAAAGGGAGCTGTTAGCTAAGATGCTCCTGCTCCACTGTACAGTCCTTGTTAGCTCTAGACATTAGCATTAGCTTTGCAAACAGGCTACAGCATCGTCACACACCACAATGCAGGTTCAAGGTTAGCTAAGGTGCTCTTTCTCCACTATATTGTACTTGTTAGCACTAATTGCTAGCGTTATCTTAGTTAGCAGGCTTCAACTTTACACGACAACACATTCAATTCTGGCTCACTGTTGTTTCACTGACACAGGTTTAGAAGATAAAGACTCAAATCTGAGTGAGTGAAGTTGACTGACAGGTGTGTGAGTGACCGAAAGACAGAGTCTGACCTGTTCTGTGGTGTGTTGAGCTAACGCTTGCATAATCAGCCCCACTGTGCTGTTCTTATCACTTTTCAGCATTTAGCAGTTGTTATTTAGTTTATGGGTGATGAACTGAAACTCTCACCAGTATATTTTCTGACTAATGAAGTTACAGTAGGAGCTTATTGTTGTTTCTGCTCTGCTCCATTTTATTTGTATTTTCCATTCTCTGAAGTTAAAAGCACAGCGTCTCTGGTGGAGAGGCATGAGGGCGTTTGCAATTTCTCAATCATGCACATTCATAAATCTTTGCATTCTTAATGAGTGTAGGAATGCTCCTGTGCCATTTTTAGTAGCTTCCTGAACATAAATATATTTAACAATTTACTATTCAACATGGTTGAAATAATGACTTTAAGGCTATTTTAAAGATTTAAGGACCAAGACGATGCTTAATGTGCATGAGTAACCTATTTAGGAGAGCAGTTTCCATTTGTATTCGTCTGTAAGGTGCAACATAAAGACGACTGTAATTCACAGCACATTCTAGCCAGAGCTTCTTTCTGCTAAACTGAAGAATGAATATCACAGCATTATTATTACACGTCAAGGTGCTTTAATGTGTTTGTTGTAAATTAATCTAATTTGTCTGTGTCCATCGTTTAAGCCCCTTTTCCTTTGTCTGCGCCGATGAAGAATGTTGTCACCTTTCTGAGCTGTATTGCTATTTGTGCATGTGCAAGGTTTTGTGCTTGTACTGAAAGTGACCTGATGCTGCTGGCTAATATTCATCACTGAAGGAAAAGATAATTGAAATATAAATAATTTAGCCCTGGTCATGAATATTGGATCTATATATATATATATATATATATATCGTTTGTCCTTCTACTTTTCCACCTTTTCTTTTAAAGAGCCCTTTTAGTCCAGGACTTTTCTGATTTTATTGTTTTATTGATTGAATGGTCTGCAATGATTTTAACCCTTAACTCTCAGCTTATCGCAGACCCATTATTCAATAACTACATGGAAATAAAATATAGCCTGACCTGCACTGGCTTGTATTGATGACCCATGGCTTTATTAGTATCGGCGAAAAATGTTTTTCATGATGCCTCGATATTTAGTGCCTTGCAGTATCTCCAGGATTCAAACTTTCAGCCCTTATTCATCAAAGGTACATAAAAAAATGCTAATTTGATTCATCAACACTTTCATACAATGTGGAAACAAGCAGAGATTTGAGTGCAAATGGTGACTCAGCCCCTGCCTACCTGTACCTCATTTATATACATTTACGTGGAGCACGCCCTAATTCATACATATGTTTCAGTAGGGAGCCACAAGATTCGACAAGATTCAGCAGCTCATGAACCAATGGCTGTGCTCATAGATTGAGGTTTAGGCCGAGTGAGTGCACTGTTCCCCCTACCAACCAGACTTTATGTTGGTAAAATTATAATGACAGGAAAGAATAACATAAAAAATGATTATCTTCTATTTTTGTTCCTACAAGTGGTGTTATAGGTGATACTGATAATAGTTTTGGTTAGTTAACTGCAGGCAGTTTTTAAGGCTCACAAACTCCTACCAGGTGTGAGTTTGATCATATAAATACACCAAAGTTGCTTTTGTTAATCCAAATTAAAATTTAGCTTTGCAGTGTTTCATTTAAGCTTTATTGAATAAAAAGTGTAAAGCGTAAAAGTGTCAACAGTATTTGACAACAATGCTAATGTAAACTGCAAACTGGTGAGTTTGAAAACAAAACATCACGGTTAAAATTACATAAATATGTGAAATGTATTCAGACCTCACCTTCAATATGTGTATCATAACTCACACAAAAAAAACTTATCAGAAGAGAGCTGAAGGAAAAATTAGAAGTAATTAGCAAAAATCAAAACCACAAAGAATTCTGGGTAACTTCACCCCCAGTGATATGAATTTATATGTCACACTCACAGAATACACAGTCAGATGTAGCTGCCAGGTATTAAACACATATAGAATAGTCCACAGCCCAGGTAAAACACCAGCAAACAGGTAAATACAGAAATCCAAAGTCGGAAAATGATAAACGGGCAAGAATTCTAATCCAAAAAGGGCAGAAGAGTTCAACCGACACTGTGTAGAAACTAGCTAGGACGCCAGGGACTTCGCAAAGAGAAGGACTAATTGAGGATATTTAAAAGGAGAGTGATGCAGAAAATGCAGGAAAAGAGGGCGGAGCCAGAGAGCAACAGGCCAGCGAACGTGGGAGATTGGTAGGCCTCCAGAGCAGTGATGATATTTTTTAGACTGTGAGTTTCCGCAGTTCGGCGGTCATGTCAATCAGAAAAACATATTTGAACAAAAAAACATAAATTGTAAATTAATAAAATATAAATTAACTTAAAAATAATTATATTACTTAACGTTAGCAAAATGAGTCTTAAAATTGTTATCGGCCACAATTTTTTTATATAAGAGTGAGGAGTGGATGCCTTACCATCTAAGAATTTAAGCATGTGAAATTTAGCGTCTGACTGCTGTTCTGTTTGGTGAACAATGTTGGCCAATATTGAGATTTGTCTGTCAGATATTAATATTAATATTAATAATAAGATTTTATTTAACAGTACTAATATTGTATCATCACTGCTAATATTAGGTGACTTGCTTTTGAGGGTAAGCAGTTCACTTTGCACTGTTAAGCTCCCTTTCGTCACCTGCCCATTTCTGTTAGCGGAACATCAGGAAGACTTGAAGGCCCTTATATGGAAGATTAAAGGACAAAAAAGAAAAGATCTTCAGGTCAATATAAAGAAAACAAAGATTATGAAAACAGGAAGTGAAGATGTAGAAGTGGTGGACCACTTTACCTGGATAACTTATTAACAACAAAGATCCAGCACTCGAGAAATGCGTCACAGGTTGGCACTCAGCAGAGTAATGGTGAATGAGCTTGAAAAGATTTTCAAATCTTCATGATGTGACTCTACAAAGATTCTGATTGTCCAGTCTGTGGTCTTTTCTGCTATTCTTTAAGGGTGTGAATCAAAAGCAGGACAGGAAAAAATTGATGCCTTTGAACTTTGATGTTGGTGAAGACTTTTGAGAGAACCTTGAATGGCAAAGATATCAAATGGATCCTTACCTCTCAATTGAGGCCCAGATAACTAAACAGAAGCTCTCCCCTTTGGAAATATCATGGAAGAACCAATTTATTGGAAAAAGCAATCATGCTTGGAAGAGTTGCAGAGAAGAAGAGGACGATCAGCAACAAGATGGATGGGCACAATCAGAGGATCATGAACAGGCCATTAAGAAGTCTGAAGACCCAAACTGAAGACAGGATTTTCTGTAGAAGCATTATCCTTATGGTCACCAGGAGTCAGAACCGACTTGATAGCATTCAGTAGTATAAAGGCTGAACTAGTAAATTGGAAGATACAACACTGCTGGATGGGAATAACCTTTCTATGAGGAGAACTATTAAGAAAATAAGAGCGTAAAGCCAACAGAGAATTTAAAACCAACAAAATAATATCGGTCAGCCCTACCTAAAACATTATTAGGGTTAATGTTAATGGCTGTGAGGTTCAGTGTATGGTGGAAAGTGTGAAATAATCAACTGTGTTACTTACATAAAGACCGAATGTCTGTATTTTTGGATTTTTGTCTGATGTGATTTTATCTGCCTCAAAATCCTTTAAAAAACCCTGCACATCCCAAGACACTCTTGAACTGAAGGATACACTACACGTCTGCATCTGTGCAGAGGATTATGCAATCATGCCACTGAGTTCAGCTATTGTTTTTTTAATAAGGTACAGTAGATCACCTTTTGTAGATGTACTATACAAACTGGCTCTGCATAATTCCCTGCATTTCTGGAGTGCCCTCCCCCACCCGTATCACTCTCTCTCTAATCCTTTGCTTTATTTCAGTATTAAAAGACATGAAGCGGTCTCCCAGTCAGGGGGAAAGGTACCTCCTTGGCTTGCTGTATGATTTAGCCCGCTGTAAGCGTGCTCTGGCCTGTTTCAGAGGCCTGAGGTTTGTACCATCGCTTTCATCCTCCACACAGCCTAAAGTCATGCGTGACATACTTGTCATCTTTTCTCTCACTCACACACACACATTGTGTGAGTGATACGCATCCCTGTGAGAATGATAAGAGAAATCAATAGGGCTGCAGTGTGGGAGCTGTGTATTTTAAATCAGTCTGATGATGATACATAATGGTGGCATTCTCGGCTGTGATGCAGGGAAGGGAAACAAGTATCCAGAAACTTTTGTTTTGGTTGTTTAATCTACTTCCAGTCCATATATCCACTTCAGATTTTCACATGATGTCTTGACTTTGTACTTATAAACAAATAGGTATGTCAGAAGCATAAACAAAGATGTAAATAGGACAAAAATGTATACATGTAAAATCACATAAAAGTTCTACGTATTAGTACTGCAATATAAGAAAAAAAATCTTCTCCTGCTAATTGCAGCTGGTGTTATTATAAAAGATGTTGTCATTGGTTGGAAAAGTTTCACACAACAAGTAGAAGTCATGGTGATATCATGGTTGGTATTGTGTAATAACACCTCTGCCCTCCATTCTACACACTGGGATTCAGTCCCCCAGCTGGGCAAGTACCTTACACTATACCAATGAGAGTCCTTGAGCAAGACTCCTGATATTACCTTTGGCTACTTCTGAAAAACAAATAATTGGTGTGCGTGTTTGTGTTTTCCACCCATGGCTCAGAGGCTTCTTGGGCTGGCTGTTGTAACGCTACATCACAGCTATAATGCAGCCTGGACCGGCCACTTGAGTGATGCTGTGTTGCGGCTACGAGGCTGCCTGGACCTGATCGACACTACATTGCACATACGTGGCTGCTCAGCCGGCTGCTTGGATGACACTGCACTGCTGCTGTGGGGCTGCCTGGACCAGTAGTGATGGCTGCGAGCACCCCTCTTGGGCCGGCTGCCTAAGCGAAACTACTTCGCAGCTACATGGCTGCCTGGGCTGGCCACTTGGGTGATGCTGCACTGCACCTATGAGGCTGCCTAGACTGGTGGTGTTTGGCTTCAAAAAATGCTCCCCCTTTGTGGCTAAGGACATTTTCGGCTTTCGAGGCTTCCTAGGCTGGCTGTCTGTGTGACGCACCGTAGTTGTGGAGTGAGACTTTCCCCTGCGGCTAAGGACTCTTTTCGGGCTAGCTAAGTGACTCTATACTGTGGTCATTGTAATCCCCCCTCACTAATCATCCCCAGACAGGTGCACTGCGCAGGACTTCCCTCAGACTAATGATAAGGAAGGTAAGAGAGTAGCCAACGGTCGATTGAGAAGAGTTGTAGGATGACCTGAAAGCAGCCAAAACAAGTTACACAGAGAACAGTAAGCAATGAACTCGTCATCTCTGTTCCTAAACTCTTAAAAAACATAGTTCTTCAGGGGTTGCTTTATAAAAACAATAGTTCTATGTAGAACCATGAACACTCAGAATCATGTGCGTACTTAAATAGCTTTTTGCTTGGTAAAATGGTTTTTCAGGTTGTTGTCAAGCCTGTAACAATAGAAGAACCCTTTTTGGTGCTTTATAGAAACCTTATCAAAAAAGGTACAACACATTCTCTATCGATCTGAAGATACTCAAAGAGCCATGCAAATATATATAGAACCATTGTCTTTACTAAAGAACTCTTGAAGAACCATTTTTTAGGAGTGCACACCCCACATAAAACTCCTCTGTTAAAGAGGGGCACAGACATTTTCACGAGGGCATTTACACAATTCAAAACAATGTGTTCTGGTCCAGTGAACTGAACATAGAACTCTTTGGCAACAATTCAGCTCATCATGGAGAAAGAAGGTTTGCACAAATGATCTCAAGCTCACCCACAGTGAAGTGTGAAGGTGGGAGCATCATAATAGGGGGCTGCTTCTCCACAAACAGTACAGCATAACACATCATCAAAGATAACATGAATGGAGTGATGTGTTAGAAGAAGAAGCGTGTTAGAAGAACATCTCATCGGCAAAGTAACTGAATTTGGGGAGAAAATGGACATTTGAACAAGAATACCAAAGACACAGCTACTATACAGGTATAGGTCATATATAGAGGTATATACAGGTATATATAGGTCAAGGCTTAGGTTGACCATATGTCCTCAAGCCCTAGTCAATCTTCTGACTAGAATCACATTGAAAATTAAAGGAGGATTTTGAAATTGAGTCCTCATAATATTGAAGGCGTTTTGTCCAGAGGAACAGAATAAGCTAATTAATTCCTACTGTAGACTTCTTGAAGCTGTAATTGCCATCAGTGGAATAAAGTATTACAGCTATTACGTCAGTTTTTATTCTTAAGCATGTCTTTATGCGTATTAATACATACTTTTTGTTCATATTTTAAAGTCAAAAGACATTATGTGGTTAAATTCATAGTGGATAAATGCAGTGGAACTATATGAAATAAAAAAAATAAATGAATAAAAGTGTCTGAATGCTTGTATCCCCTCACTGTAAGTTGGTAGAAATCATTTCCACTGTGTGAAAAGGCTTCAGCTGTTCAAACAGCGATCCTTCACCACACGTCCACACCTTTTTATAACTACTATTTTGTTTTTTTTTTATTTATGCTGATGAGTCATTGGAATTTTGCCTTGATACAGTTTGTACATTGTTAATTGTTTCTCTTTTTTTCTGCCCTTGAATCCATCTGAATTAGTTAAAAAGACCTTATTTGCATACACCATAAATGTTTGGCTGCAGGGTGTGAATTAATAAGTGAGCTTTGCTAATGGTTCGTTTAGGTAAAAAAAAAAGAGTGAGCACAAAAAAAGGGAAATTATTTGGATGAATTGCATAATTGTCTGCTGTGGAAATATCTACTAGCGGCATAAGGTTAGCACCGAATGTGCAGAACACGGGGCAATTAAAGGCTGTGTTTTGGCTGTGTGCCAGCAGTTGTGAACTGAAAGGTTGGGTGAGGTGAACTGTGAGCTTTAAAGGAATAAATACATGAGTAGTTGCAGACTGTAAAGAACCCAAAGTTCATGGGCCATCGGTACCATCGCTTTTACATCGCTGCTCCTCTCAGTGCCTCTGAGTATCTATAGAAAAAGCCAGATAACCTTCAGCTGAATGCCTCTCGGCTCATCTGTTGGTGTCAGTTTGGCCTGCACTGCGCTCTGCTCCTTTTCTCTGGGCGAATGCCAGATGTGAAGGACAAGCGTCTTCCACCTGCCTTACAGGCCAGCAGGCCCAGCGTCCTGAGGTCCTGCAGTGGTGGAGGGCAGTCTAGCACCTGGCATGAGAGAATATGGTCACTGTATCTTCAAAATGTAGCTCTACAGGAGAAGAAAAAGTCTTTTTAGTGTGAGTTAATATAACTGAAATTTATACTAACTTGCTTTGGACTGTTTCTGTTTGTCCGTACATCATGAAATGTTGACATGATGTAAAATGCAGCTGCCTTCTTAAATTATGTGAAAAAACAATTAAATTGCGATGAATTATATTATTTTGTGTCAAAGGTGGAATTTCCGGGAAGGATGGGGGGTTACAAGCCCTCCAATAATTATAATCAGCCAATAATAATACTTTTGTGGTTACAAAATATGCTAAAAATAATAGATTCATTAATATAATACATGCTACTAAAAATATGGCACTGTTACTGATACTTATGTGATAAATATTGATGAAAATATTTTTGTTGCCCCCCCCAGTTCTAAAAACTTGCCACCCCGATCGCAACAGGAGCTTAAATGTTCTCTGGTGTAACGAAAAAAGTTCATGCTGTCACAAGTTGATGCTTTAAGCTTGAACCTGCATGCGCAGATGTTTGCACGTGCACAGTGTACATACAGCTAAAACTAAAAAGTATAAAAGTTGACGCTCGCCTGTGAGGTGGTGCAGCTAAGCATGCATACTCTATTTAAAGAATTTAGCAAGCTGACATGGAAGAAAAAAACACCCCTCGATTCATTTCTTTACATACTGTTTACATTCTGAACCACAAATTTTCAGAATCATTTTAGTCTGAGAACTGCTGTAACATTATCACTCGTCTATCCAACAGGGCTGTACAACAAATCCAGGAGTACAAGGGAAGCAGACAGAGGAGCACATTAATAGACATGATTTTTTTATGAAGCAAACTGTCTCAGTCATTGAAAAGCGAGGGGAGATCTTTTAGCTGCTGTGTAAATCACAGACCAGTCAGTCTAACATTATGTGAAAAGCAGTTGTCTTCTACACGAGGTAAATTATGTTCTTCTTAGTGAATGATATAGAAACAAGGTGGCTTGTTGAGGTTACAGAGAAATATCTAATTTCAGCTATCATGGTTAGCATAGCCACTTTGCCCAGACTTTTCAGTTGTGTCACGATAAGGTGCTGGTGTTTCTTAGTAACGTAAAATAATATGCAGACCTCTCATTGGCCATTTGAGCTACTTAACACACCTACTAAATGCTGACTTAAATACAGGTTGCTAGGCTAAATGCTGAGACAAAATCATAGTACAGTGGAATAGTGGGACAGTTTGGATGGTGTCAACTTTTTTCAGCGGCAACTTTTAACATATGCAATTTTACATGCGAGAAGTTGACGCTCAAAGAATCGTGTGTCAGCCATTCACACAATCAGCTATTTTCTTCACACCAGATTCACTGAAGCTCTGGAAATTTGAAGGACTGGAAAATTCAACATCACATGTTCCTTTGGGGTTACTTGTTAATAAAATACTGTAATTCAATTATAAAGCACAGATCTGGCAAAAAGCTCAGATCAAGAAGTTCACATCACACCACATACGTCTTTATAGAGCATGGCTGTACATAAAAGCATTATAATTTCTTTCTTCTGGCTTCACATGGACTGAGCATAAAAATCACATGAATGCAGAGAGAACATGCAAGTGAGTGAAGAAAGTAAACACGCTTTCCAGTTTTCATCACTGACTTCTAGCGAGAGCATTAGTGGGTACATAGTCCAACTCCTCCACGATTGTTGCCTCTCTCGCTCCCGTTAATACAGCTCGTGGACTCTGGTTCCAGATGAGGCTCTCGAGGGGAACTAAGGTCTCACGGTGCCGGATGGGTACACCCCCTCTAAAACTCACCACTGATTCCTCTAGTCTGTACTCTTTAAACATCTGCAATAATAGATAACGCAAGCAAGCAAACGCAATCAAAACGCTAAATTTAAGCTCTACCTTCATGAGTCATTTTATTGGTTTCAAAAATTCACACTCAGTTTGTTCCCTTCCTAATAGGTCTATATTCCCTCCCACATTTCATTACAAGATCACATTCAGACCAGCGAGGCTAGGGGAACTGTGCTTTCCACTTTGCTGTTGCTTTTGTTAGTTTGCTACTCGTTGATTCATCCATAGTTCTTTCACGAGCACTGTCTGTATTTTAGGGTAGCCTGCCGAATTACTGATGTGGCTGTGTTACTGTGATACTTTAGTAGCTGGAAATAACTTTGGTTTTATCAAGGAAGCCATCAAAACTATTTACAAGTTGTATTTGAACAAAAGGACTGCAATCACAGAGTCATAGCAGCAGCTCACAAACAGCTGGGCTTCAGCCTGAAACTATGGAGGGTTGGAAAGGTCATACATGGAAAACTGCATTTTAACTCTAATGATTGTTGATCATGTTAACATGTTATTATTGCCTTAACTTTGGCACCACAAAAAAGACAAAAATTCTTTAAAATTCAGCGTTTTGTTCTGAGAGCATTGATATATTAGTAAGAGTGCAAGGCCAGCCAGTGTTGGCTCCTAACATGAGATCAGCCGATTTATTTCTGTTTTGACTGATCTGTGTAACTAAATAAACAGGGTGAGCCATATTACATTTGAATGCTGTCCATGTACATCTGTCCTTGTGTTAAGCCTACGCTCCAGCCTACTCGCTTCATTTCACTGCATTCATTTAGCCCACAAAGTATGAGTTTTGGGTAAAGAGCCAATAAACAGTGTTATTATGCGACTCTGGTTGCTTCAAAAAAAATCAGCCAAAAAACTCAAATCAGAATCGGCCATAAAAATTCATGATAGGTGATCCCCTATAAATCTGCCTTGCACAAATACTCCCCTGCAGCACTGAACACCAGAGCCTGTTCACTCAGCGCAAGCTTCAGATTGCTGTGGGGTCTCCTGGGACGGCTGAGGAAAAACTGCACTGAAAGGCAACAGAGCCCCTCCAGAGAGGGAGCCATATCCACTTGACCCACTTTTCCCTTCATAGTCATCTGCTTTGGAAAGAGCCATGCTAACTCGAGAGTTGGGGGCTGCTGGACCGCTTCCTTGGCTTCAGCTGGTTTTCACAGCCAAGGCTTTTATCCTGATCCATGGTTTCAAGGTGTAATTTGCCCCGTAGTTTCCAGATTAGCCCCACTGCTCCCCGGCTCCTCAGAACATGTTTTGAAAGGTTGGGCCAGGCGGTTGTCACTGTCGCCTTTTCAACTTGCTTTTATCTGAAGAGATCTGTCATTTTATGGCACTTTATGACACTTCATTTCTGTGTTTCACACAGGTCACTCAGTGTGACAGATAGTTTTGTGTACGAGTCTGAGACCACCCTTTATTTATTTCATTTCCAGTCAAAACAGCCATTATGTACAAGGAATTCTTTCTTTAGGACCAAGAAAAAGCATATTAAATAGGAAGATATATTAAACAGATGTTTACACAGAATCACCAACAACTAAATATAATGTAAAGATTTTTTGTGTTTAGCATTTGCCTTTATTACAGCTTCCATTCTCCACACCTCCCAAGTTCAGTCTTCAACGTTGATTACATTTTCTGCTTCTCACGATTCAAGTTATCCCAAATACATTCAGCGATGATGGACTCTGGGGTGGCCAACTGCTGGGCTTCTTGACAGCTTTTCATTTCAGACCCATTGTGCTAAGTTGTCTTCTCACAGTGGAAGGATGGACAGAAACACCTGTGGATTTTTTCAGATCTAAAAGAGCTTGATTTTCTCCTCTCTCTCAAAGATAAAGGCCTTAAGTACTGTTTATGGTGTATATGGTGCAGAATTAGGCCAATCATGAAGAGGCAGGGGTCAGTAAAGTTTATTTACATTGTATAAATTATATTGGTTATATTATATATATTCTTGATATAGAGTTATGATATGTTGATGTAATAACTCTATATCAAGAATATATATGTGTAAGTTTTATACACTAATGGGCTAGCGAAAGTTTTTTGGCCCATGTTACAAAAATGCCCCTCTGCCCCCCCAAAGTCCCACGGTCCATGCTCCTAGCTTTGTTTGAGGTCAGTGCTTTATGCTTCATTGCTAGTGGACAGATGCCAGCCGGAGCACATGGCCAGCTTTGACCCCTCACCCCCTCCCTTTCTCTTTGTGCCCTTATACTCTGGCAGCTGTTCTGAAGGCCGTAGCCTCCGCTCCCCGCATGCGGGTGCAGCACGCATACGACCCAACACAATGCCTTTATCTGTACTCCTTCCATCCCAACAAACAAGCACTTCTCTGTGGACCACCAGAGACAACAGTTGACCCCGTGTCTTGGAAGAGACCAGCCATTAGCACAGAGCAGGCACTGCGTATTCTTTGATGTGTAACTGACACACTTAACACATGCTTTGTTTCACACAGTTATTATTGTAATTATGTTGTGTAGTTGATTTACACTATGTAAATGTTTTAACGTAATGCCAAACATACATAATTAATTACATGGTTACATAATTATTACATTTACAATCAATATGCAGTTCTACGTCTGCACTCTGGACTTTTCCCTTTGTCAAAAAAAAATGAAAATTGTTAAGATTTTTCTTTTATCCAAAGACTGTACACCAGCGGCATAGCCAGAAGTTTATTTTACAGGGGCCTGGTTACAGGTTGAGGGGGCTAGCTGCCAAATATTAAGGCCCAAACACATTGCTATCCCACCTATTACAATAATCAGATAGATTTTTTTAAATTAACATACAATTGCCTACCTCCCATTTAACTAGCTGTACTACAACAACTGAGAACATACCAGGGTGGGTATAGGCTAATAAACCAGAGTCCTACCCAGGCCTGGCACCAGCGGGTCATTTAGACAGCCAGTGCCCCTCTAGTCAATCATCATGCCTCACTAATCCCCCATAATTTTTGTTCATGCTTCAAAAGCAGCAGGCAGCAAAAAAACGTATAAAGTGTAACTTTGTGCTTGATGCACATGTCTGATATAAAAGGCTACATCAATTAACATACACCTAAAAAAATAACTTGTATGAGCTTAATTCAGTTATGCCACATGTCCATTTAGTCAAACAGAGTAGAGTCCGTATACATAGACTTTCATTATCTCAACGTAAAATTCAGTTGTTGATGGAACAAATTGATACATTTCAGGGTAATTTATTTCAGTTTCATGGGAATGGAATTCCCTTTGGCTCAGTTTTCATGCGCTGAAATGCACATTCATTAACTTTCATTAATGTAACTTGTATTGTCCATTTTATGCAACAAAGTATTATTCAAGAATTAATAAGAATTATTCAGACAGCCCGCTTGGATTCAAAACACATTTGTAGGTGCTTTTTAGTGTTTTCTTTTTTTTTTGTCATTTGGGATGGGACAAGCCATGATGTCAGAATAGTGACAGGAAATTCAGGAGTGCATATTCACATATTACAGCTTAAACATGGAGAGTAGGAGCTTTAGGTACATTAAAGCCGGGGTTACACTTAACAACTTTTATCCCGATTTTATCCCCGATTCTCAGGCTGGCTGAGTCTGTGCTAGTTGGCTGTAGTCTGCAGATTTTTTGGAGTTGGAGAGAGAATCGAGTGGTGTGCGAGGGGCCCTGGCCTCCTGATTGCGTTTCAGACCAGTTGGAGTATATCAAACATGTCTGATTTTTTTGACCTGACTCTGAGTGTGATCTAGGAGAGTAAACTGGTCAATGACTCAATCTGAACTGACTCCTGCAACAACTGATGAAATCTGAAAGCGAAAAGAAGACAATACAGCAAGTAAACAAGAAAAATGGCAAAAAGTCACTCATATGTGGAGCGAAGCTTTTTAATGAGCTGAGTTTAAGACACGAGCGCAATCGAGATTATGAACATTTAAAACTCTAAAGAATACCGCATTGATCACATGTTTACATCCACGACCTTCACTTAATCATGTTTACCTGCTGCTTCTTTGCTGTGTCAGCGCAAACGGCAGAGAACACAGCAGCAGCAACTCCACATTTGTTTATTTAGGTCTCCTAAAAACGGGAGAACGGAGTTCACTCAAGTTCAGTGAGTTCCGTCCGGTTTAGCAACAGCTTAAAAGTTGAGTAGTGTGTGATCCCTCATCGTTTGTGATCCTCAATATTTTAGTCCCCCAAGAAGATCTACAAAAACCACTTGATTAGTGTTAGATGCCTAGTCTTCTTGTAATCTGTTAAGACCTTAAAACTGGTGTAATGTACCCAAGGCCTTAAGTAACAGTTAGGTTACATTTTTTACTTTTCTGTGTCGTAGTTAACAGTAACTGCTTCTGAACTTGTCTCTAAATATTTCTGCTACAGCCTATAACTTGTTAGCAGTCAGGTCAACCCACACCAATGTCATGTTCAGGACAACCAGGCTTCCTAGTGGGAAGGCCTAGGCTGCCCCAACCCCACCCCCACATGGATTATGCCCTTGCTATACATTCAAATGAAAGTTTATGATAAATGCGTTGAACAGAATTTCTGTACTTGCTTCAGTGAGCTACGAATGTCAAACAATGAAACTAAAAGTAAGAGGAGAGTTTTATGTATTATACACTATGGAGGACCGAGGCGTCAATGCATCTTTGTTCACAAAGCAGCGGCGTGAGGTAAATACGGCTGGAATGAAGCTGCACTTTTCGGATGAGTAGCACCAGACGTTGGTATCCAGCTGTGTGTATTGGTTTTATTAGACTACTTGGAAGCGTCAAGAATATAGAGTAGAGTGTAACTCTGCGGGAGGAATGGAAGTAGAGCCTGTCCCTCTACACAGAACATCCAGTCTGACCCTCAGCTGAGCCGGCCCGGCCTTCGTAAAGCACGTCGTCCGGCCAAGAGACTGGGGTGACAAGATATCACTTCTTATTGCTTCATTGCTTCATATTGTGATTGTGATAATGTTTCAACATTAATGGTACAAACTGAAGGGCTGGTTCTAATAATCATCGTTCACTGCTGGAAAGCAGACATCGTTCTGGTGTACATTTGAAGAAGCCCCTGTTTGTTTTGGTGCTTCATTTTAATTCCTGAAATGTGAAATGAAATGCAGTGGCATCTGCGAATGATTTCCACAAAGGTTGATTTCCACATAGATTGCCTTGCTGTTAATCTTTTCTATACCTGTTCTTTTACTGCAAAAGAAGATTAAAGCTCTGTGGAAGTTTATATTATGCTCTGTTTACACTGTCAGCAAGAAAATATGAAGTTTTAGAAGTAATTGAACTACTGTGTTTGTAGGGTTTTGTTTCTCCCTTGGCAGCTGCCGGAGAATTAGCATCAGCTACTGCACTCGTTGCCTCTGCAACCTCGACGGCCCTGTTCTGTAACGTTCTGTGCAGCAATCAGTGCATAGCAACAAGAGATCCAAAATCACTGTCTTGTTCTTTTGATTCACTGCCTATTTGATGTGGTATAGAGGAAAGTCTCGGCGATTTGCTGTGAAGCATTTTACAGCAGGAGGGTGAGAGCGGCAGTGGGCAGCTCGCTCAGTGGGTTTGCTTTAATGACTGCCCTTCAGTCCTTAACCTTCAGCAGCCGCTGCTCAACGGTTGATTATATATTACACGAGGCAGCAGGGCCACTCTGACCCCAACTTTGGCAGCGATGACAGCACCAGGACCATCCAAACCAAATTACCAAATGTAGCCAGTGGGCATGCATGCCCATCATGCACTTCTCAAATGGTCAGAGAGGAGTTGAGCCAAAGTGCTGAATGGAACTATAATTAATTAAACTGTCCAGTCAGAAAGACAGAACAAACGGCAGTCAATAAGTTAGCAAGCTATCGCTGTTATGTTCAAGTTTCAAACTTGCTTGACTTTGTTGGCTGTAATTTAATGAGTTTTTTTCTTGATTTGTTTCGTGTAGTAATGGGCAGTATGGCCAAAAATTTAGATCACTGTATAATGAAGATTACTGACCGGTTTTATATATATATATATAAAAACACTTTACTATGATGTGTATATATATATATATATATATATATATACACATCATAGTAAAGTGTTTTTATGTATATTTTTATTTAAATAAAAGCATTTCGGATGCTTTAGTAAACCTTTTTTTGTAGATTCACAATGGCATATTAATCTGGATGTCCCTTCACTTTTAATAAGAACCATATTAACAACTGAAGTAAATCTAAAATATTTTTATTGGGTGAAATAGTAAACACAGATACACAGCATGTAGACAGATGTCAACATTGCTTTGTAACCCTAACAAGATAAAGGCGAGCGTATGTAAAGCCCACAGCGACTTCTCTAAACCCAGCAAAAAAACAGTGCTGAGTGTTGTTTTATTTTGCAGGCCGGTCTAGATGTGTGAATGCTCCTGAATGTTCATCATGCCAGTGACATTTGCAACCCTATGAACGTGAGAATTGTCATCTTGGAATACAGGGATAGGAATGTTATGTTCCTCTGTAAGATGGTGAGCAAAAGACAAAACGTGGTTGTCCAGCAGCTCAGTGTAGGCACTGAGCTTGGTTCAAATTTACTGTCACCTCAACCAAAGGACCCATTTCCACATAATTAAACACCCCCAGAACATCACAGAGCTCCTCCAGCTCGAACCATTCCTTGCACACAGTCCTCATTGAAGGCTTCCTGAGGTCTATGATGAACATGACACCTATCATCATTCGCATACAGGCAGAAACGAGATTCGTCTGACCAGATAAAATGTTTCCAGTCATGAGTTTTTGTGTGTCTTTGCCTTCTGTAACCGAGCAACTTTGTGAGCAGAAGTGAGCAAAGGCCTCTTGCGTGCCACTCTGCTCCATATGTTCATGGTATGAAGTTCCCTGCAGAGTGTTCTTTCAGAAATTGGTTGTGAAGGACCTGCGTTGACTTCTAGAAGCAATTCTTTTAAAATTTTTGCCACTGCTAGTAGACCCGTATGACCGTACACTTCGGTACACCTGTAGATTCAGCTACTTCCCTTACACTGTGGCCTTTGGCACGCTCAAATGCAATCACTCCTCTTTGCCAATCATTAACATCTGCTTTGCAGCCCATTTTCCACACATCGAACGAGACATTTACTGCAATGTACCACCTCTTCTCAATCTATGAATCCCGTCACACACCCTGCAGGTATTTATAGCTCAATCATCCTTGTGCAATGCCTGTAGAAGCCTGATGTTACTACCACCTTAAACATGCAAGGTGACTTATTTTGTTTCTGGGGAGCTTACAATGTGTTGTGTTGTTACATCCCATACATTCATTATATAAGCCGAATCTGGTCAATAATAACCCTTTCATTGTTTCACTTGTTGCTTCACTAGACTAGTTTAGTTTGCCTCAGCTCTTCTCTGGCTGATTGCATAATACATCTTGGGCATGCATGCCCAGAACATCCATTTACTCTCTCCACTGGATAGACTTTTAACCCGAAGCGCTCGGCTCTTTCTTAGAATTGTACCGAAGGCACCACCTTCGATGTGTAGTGATTTTCTTGTTTGTCTCTGCAGATCCATCCAGTTATTTTAATGCTCCGTTTGTTTGCTTTCTACCCCCAGATCGGCAAATTAATGGATTCCAATGAGACACGACTGCAAAAAAAAAAAACAGAAAAAGGGAACACCCAAAAATAGACCTGTGATGTTTTGTTGTGCTCTTTGGGCGAGTACCTGTTGTTAGCGCAGTAGACAGACTGTGCGTCTACGACTGTTTTTTTTTATATTGTTTCCAGCAGCTGTTTTGCAACAATTAAAGTCAGCTGGCGAGGCCTCAGCGCTAGCACAACAACAGCATACGGCATTTGTCTTTACTGAGGCATGCTAATGTCTGAACCACCGCAACAGTGTGCACCCAACTCATTTAACCATATGGGTTGTTGGGGAGAAGTGGTGCATCACTTAATGGAAGTGTGGAATTTAATTTGCCTCATGTGCGTGCGTGTTTGCCGCCCTCGGAGCAGAAGGTGCCGTCCACACCTCCTCCAACGCTGACCGCACGCCACGCGTGTGTAATCCGGCTGACGACAGCGGCTGATCTCATATCTGCCCCCACCCCGGCCCCCTCACCAACCCCACCGAAACGCATTCACAGTATCGTCTCCACAGCCTATAAAGAGCATGAGCGCAGCCGCTTACATCACACTTACAGCCCACATCCTACTGCCCCCTCTCCTCCACATCTCTCCATCACTCACTTCTTCTCTTCCCCACCTGTTCTGCTTGCCCTCATCTCTGTGCCCTCTTTTGCTGTTTTTCTCTCTCTCAAACTGCCTTCTTCTTTCTCTCTCTCACCATGGCTCGTTCTCTCTTTTTCTCTTTCCACTGTTTGCTGCTCTCTTTCTCCTTCTCTTTCATCTTCTTCCTGCCCTCATCACCATGACCTTTTCATGTCTTCTTGCTTTCTTTTCACTCTCTCTCTCATTTTTTGTTTTTCCTGCTCTCAAACTTTCTTTCCATCTCTGATGTTTCTGCTCCTGTCTTCCTGTTCTCTTCTTCTCTCTGTCTTCTCTCTTTCCTTATCTCTCTCTCTCATCTCTCTCACCATCCTTTCTCTTTTTCCTTTTTTCTACTCAGACTTTCCATACTCTCTCTCTCTCTCTCTCTCTCTCTCTCTCTCTCTCTTTCTCTCTCTCTCTCTCTCTCTCTCTCTCGTGTATAACTGGCGGGATGTCATGCAGATGAGAACTTTTCTGGATCTTGCTCTGTATTTCTGAGTGTGAGTGGTTCGCTCTGCTGCCTTTTGATTGCTCCAGCTTTGATCTGCTCTCTGCTCTTTTGTTTTGATCCTGCATTCACTCTTCTTAATAGAAATGCAAAAAGTAGAGCTTGTTTTACATACAATGTCTTTCTGTCTCATCCACGTCAATCACAAATGATGTGCAGTTCCCTCTCAGCTCGGCTAATTCAGACATCAGTTTATTTTACTCTTTTACAGCACACTGTCCCGTTTCTCTTTTGTGTATTCATAATGTCGCTCTGAAATATGATCAGAATCTTTAATCATGTTACAGATGTGGACAAATGCTGCGTTAAGAGTCCTGCCCAAAGACTCTTATTGGTATTGTGTGGTTTGCTTACCTGGGCTGGGAGTCAAATGCCCGTCTTTTGCATGGAGGGAAGTGGTGTTACCTACAGTGCTGTACATAGCATGTCTTTTAATGAGGTGTCCCTCATTATGGTGGAGAGGCTGTGAAAGCTTTAGATGTCTTTCTGAAAACATGAAGTATTATATTTTTATAATTTTATAATGTTTAATATAACTTTCATTAGCAAACTATTTTAAATTAATTTAGTCCTCTAGTTCCCTTTCAGTTTTCTTTCCCAGCATGGCGTTTATCACCTTTGAAGCATCATCAGCATTATTACGTTACTTCAACAGCATGAATAAAACAGAGTGGTTTTGGTTTACAGATGAGTGTGTCCACAATTTCAGTTTCCATTTCAGTCATAAATTTTTATTTTGCTGCATCACTAATATTTACTGCAATTTCAACTGTAGTTCGCTCTTTCATCATTTGAAGCATTTAAAATTCACTTGACGCAGACATTATATTTTTATATATATATATATATATATATATTATATATATATGTATATATATAAGAAAGGGGGATATTACCCAATTTTTTTAAATAACTGCATAATTCAGTTATTGACATGTAAACAAAGTCATTCAGCATGAAGAGGTGTTGATAGGAACCAGAGGTCATAATGTCTATATAGCAAATGTAGCCATTTTATTTATTTAAATATGACCACATGTATCTCCTGAGTTTCCATATGCCATGTTGATAACAATCACTCACTCTCTTACAAAAAATCTTGCAACTTAGCATCTCCAGTTGGCCTGGCTGCATGTCTTTGAACCGTGGGAGGAAACCCACACAGACACAGGGAGAACATTTATACTCCACACAGAAAGGTCGCCCAGCCAGGAATCGAACCCAGGCCCTTCTTGCTGTGATCCACTGCACCACTGTGCCTGATAATAGACAAAAAGTGTTGGATCTGTAATACAAAGTTTTCTTTGGGGACTGTTTTACCTTAGAACGCCTTGCATGAACATCCCCACCATAAATGTATTAAAAATATATACGTTTTAGGCCAAACTCTTGTCTCAAAACTACCATGAAACAGTATATAAGGCATCAGGCAGTTTATTCATTGTCCTTTAGTGTAATAACTTTCTATGAAGGAGCTTTTAGAGAGACTTTAAAAGCTTCAGATGTCTGGTTCCACTACTGTGAACAGTTCTGATTTGGCAAAACTTCTTTACAATGAAGCATTTCACATGAAACCACCCTGCAGGACCTTTGATTACATCTTAACAACTTAATTATACAGAAATTTGAAACAATATCCATTTTATCCATTAATATGTGTAATAGAAAACTGACACATCATAATTTTCCTACTAAGGCAGCCAAGAAGGCCAGTCTTAGCTTTTTTTTTTGAAGAATTCTCAGTGGGTTTAAATATGTGTCCAAAACAATTGAAGATGTTAGAAGTACGTCCTCTAACGTCTTCAATTTTTGTGTACACCCAGCTGCACTGGCCTCATTTGTAGAGGACACAGCCATCAAATGAAAGAAAGCGTAACTCGGAGCCCATTGCACACCATTTTGTACCGTTTCACCGAAACATGTCGTTCAATCCAGAAACTGTAGAGATTGAATGTGCCCCTGTCGTCATGAATCATGAATGCGCATTCATCTTTGTCCTGAGGTGTAGATAACAACTGCCCATTTGTTGCAGGGATAAGGGATAGAGAGGGATCGTCCAGCCACACGGCAAGAACCTTACAGAGCAGAATTTGGCCTATAGTAATGTTCAGAACTCAGTTTAATCATATTATGACAAGCACTTACTTATCACTCATCATGTGCTGCATTATTTTATTATTTTATTACACCTTTTGGCTCTCTAATAACCTGCCAGATGGTGTATTTGTATTTCCTTACAACTCAAGACATTAAGCTTAAATTAGATAACTTCCGCAGTGTTGATTCACAGTTCAGCTGTGCCTGGAGCTCCGTTCGTGGCAAATGTGTGCAAATAAGGCAGATCTGCTTCAGACATCGCAGTGGTTTCGCTGTTTCCTATCATTCCTGTGGAGATGGATGTCTGAACTTGGGCATTGTCCCTGTGAAGATGTCATTACATGATGCACATACAAGAGGATATTGAGAACAGCAGTGTTGGTATCATTTCAGTCATTGAAGTGCGAGGAAATGAAAACGTAAGCCGTCCATTTGAATTTCACTCTTTTTGTGTCCTCTGTGTTTGTCTCTAATGAAAATGCTTTGTTATGATGTGGTGATAAGTGGAACTAACATCAACTTTCAGGGCTCTTCTCATTCTCTAACCTACCAGTGCTGAGATCTGAAGGGGCTATTTTCTTCATTTTTCATTTATTTATTACTTATAGCCTTTGTAACTGTGCCTTTAAGACTGATATATGTAAATGATCTCTGTTCTGATTGGCTGCCTTTTATTGTATCTATCCGAACTGTATATGTATAGTTGTCTTGGTCTTTGTGACATCACAAATCACAAAAACATAATTTAGTTTCCATATATGGTCTAGGGAGTAAATGTTGTTGATCCTTAGAAGTCTAAAGTTTTTACATAAGTCCATAATTAATAACATTTATAGTTCATTTAAATACTGGACAAAAACATGTTTTTGTTTTTTTTCATGAAACGAGAATGTACACACAGCAGTAACTTATATAAAATATAAAAGAAAAATATATATAAATTAAATATATAAATACAAATATCTCCTGTTCTGCTTACAAACCCACGGGTGGTATGGATTTCCACTGAATTTCTCCTTCTGTTTTAAAGAGCTATGAGTATTTGAGAAATAATTAAATATTAGCTGGAGGTCACTACTACTTCTAAGGGTTAAAGGTCCCTGGCTTTAGCTGCAGGTGTATTGCTCAGTACTGCCTGGACGGCCCACCTCATTACGCTCCTGTCCAGCAGGAGCCCCCCAAGCCAGATGGCCAGTCTCAGTTATTTCCTCAGCTGGGTTAACAAATGGGGCGGGTTCAGAATATCCACACCTTCAGCCTGAAAACTGAATTACCTCTAATATCCAGCCTGCTGAGGAGATCAATACAGCACCACTGCTGCTGATGAGTGGGGCCTATCTGAAGACTATCTGAATCTCTCTCTCTCTTTCTCTCTCTCTCTCTCTCTCTCTGTGTGTGTGTTTCTCTGTCTCTCACTCATAGGACTGAAAGATTTGTGGAAAATAATTGTTTTTTTGTAAGTTAATCACATACTTTACTCACACTTACTTCTTCCTTTCTTGCTTCTTCATGTGTCTTATTGTCTCTCACTCTTTCTCTCTTTCTTTCTCTCTCTCTCTCTCTCTCTCACACACACACACACACACACACACACACATAACCACTCTCCTCTTTCTCGTTCTCACTTTGTCTTGCTCTCTCTCTCTTCTTTGCTCCCTTTTCTCCTCCTTCTGTGATGCACTCACTGTCTCTCACTCTCAGTAATTCCCACTCTTCTTTTCACTCTTTCATCTCTCCCTCTCTCTTGTTTGCTCACTCTCTTTTTCCCTCTTCTCTTTTTTCTCTTTCTCCCCTTTTCACCTTTTTCTTTCACTCTTTCATTTCTGCCTCTCTCTCATGTACTCATTCTTCCTCTTCCAGTTTTTCCTTTCACCCTCTCTCATTTACTCACACTGTTTCTCACTCTTTCTTCTCTCTTTCACTCTATCCTTTCTTCCTCTCTCTCATTTACTCACTCTTTCTTATCTCTTCTCCCTTTCACTCTTTCCTTTCTCCCTCTCTCATTTACTCACTTTCTGTTTCTTCTCTCTTTCACTCTTTCCTTTCACTCTCTCTTTTACTCACTCTTTCTCATTCTTCTCTTTCACTCTTTCCTTTCTACCTCCTGCTCTCATTTACTCACTTTTTCTCACTCTTTCTTTTGCTCTGTTCTTTCTCCCTGTCTCTCGTTTACTCACTCTTGTTCACTTTTACTGTCTCCTCTCGTTCTCTGTATTCTCTCTTTTTTCCTCTCTCTCTCACTGTCTTTTCCCTCCTCTTTCTTTCTCTCACTTTCTCTCCCCTCTCTCCCTCCCTCCCTCCCTCTCTCTCCCTCCCTCCCTCCCTCTCTCTCCCTCCCTCCTCCCTCCCTCTCTCTCTCCCTCTCTCTCCCTCCCTCCCTCCCTCCCTCTCTCTCCCTCCCTCCCTCTCCCTCCCTCCCTCTCTCTCTCTCTCTCTCTCTCTCTCTCTCTCTCTCTCTCTCTCTCTCTCCTCACCTCCTGTGTCCGCTGTCTTCCTCATGTGACCTCAGTGGAGTAAGTCCATGCTGGTCCTGCTCTGACCCTCGAGCTCAGATCAGGATTATGGGCTCTCATTTGGATCCACATGTTTGATTGTGACTTGATGCTTGTTAAACTCCGTTTTCATGTACCTGCACCCTTCACACTGTGAAACTGTCTGCTTTTTGTTTGTTTTTTTTTAACAGTGGCAGACAGAATCTTCTCATGCCTCCTACTCAAACCCGCCCATTTTGACTGCGAGGATTTTTCACTTTAATTGATAAACGGAGCTCCCGCGCCCACTCGCCGCGGCTGGGTTTTCAGCGCGCAGATGCTATTCTTGCGAGCGTGCCACGCACTCTTTCAGTGACATTTCAGTGCGGCGCACAAACACGCTCTCCCCGCACTGCTAAATATGCAGCACTGCCGCTGCAATATTCATAAATATAAACAATCCTCCATCTGTTAATAGACAGTTTTGAAATGTCACATCTTGGTTTGTGACAGACACATCCCGCATGCACACAAAACAAGCCCCTGCGAGTGCATAAAAAGGGGCTGGAGATAGAAGCCCGCTGATTAGCACGCGCTTCCTTTCGGAACCCCACGCCTTGTGTCTGCTATTATTTTAATCGCACCAAATTAATTCAGTTCTGCTAAATGAGCTAATTTCATGCTCTCGTGAACAGACAAAACTCCTCGACTGGCAAAGGATTGTCTCCTGTGCAGCAGCTGGAAATGAACACAATGGATGTGGATGATGTGGCCTTGTTTACAAGGGGCTGTGCATTACGCCCTGGCCAGTGCCCTCATCGGGTGTCGCCCACATCTCATCTTTTAGGCTTTGTTAAGTGCGGAGCATGACATTCATGCCCAGGTTTTGCACAGTGAAGGTTAGTTGCGGCTGTTAGGGTGACAGTATGGCAACATGTGCTGTGTCTAATACAAATGAATCCAGCAGTACACACACTTGAGTCTGCTGCTTGCATGTAGGCTTTAAAAGCTGCCCTTGTTCCACTGTTTGAAGGGCTCTAATGATATGTACATACACATGATCTAAGCTGCTTATACTTCTGGCTCACGGGGGCCTATCCCAGTGGTCATTGGCGGAAGGTAGGAAACTCTCTGGACAGGTCACCAGTCCATCCCACAGAGACATAAACATTCACACCTAGAGGCAATATAGCATCTCCAACTCACCAGACTGCATGTCTTTGGACTGTGGAAGGAAACCCACACTGACATGCAAACTCCACACAGAAAGGACCCTGGTCGCCTGGTCGGGGAATCGAACCCAGAACCTTCGTGCTGTGTGGTGACAGTGCTGCCCAAGGCACCGTGCTTGATGTAGTAAGTAAACAGTGTACATTTTTCAAAACATACCATTCACCCCCAGTCCTTACAGTCCTTATATGGTAACAGAGCTGCAAAAATAGCCAGTTTTGAATTCATTGTCTCTCAAAAAAACAACACGTTTACATATATTCACCTATTAACCTGTTGAGTTATAAGGTTATAAGGAGTGTTTCAGCCCAGACTACTGCTTGAATGAGGCCCAAAACGGAGCAGCCAATTAAAACAGGCAAACCTATGATGATCTTTCTTTTATTTGCGTGCATTTGCCTCAACCCAACTGATAAAAATGAACCCAAAATCAGGTTATGATTGCTGCAACATGAACATATGATTGTAAAGGCTACCAACCTTGGAAATCAGTTGTGTTCAGCTCAAATAATGGCGATCGAGTGATTATATAGTGATCGTGACAGGCCCATACTTACTTTTATGTTGCACCTGAATGTAGAATGTAACTTTTTACAAAATATTGAGACAAAGGGGACTTAAGTTACCACACCAGGTCAGTTAATACAAGTGAGTAAGTACAAACCCATTTCCAAAAAAGTTGGGACGCTGTGCAAAATGTAAATAAAACAAAATTCAATGGTGTGCAAATCATTTAAACCCTATATTGAAAATAGGACAGAAAGACAACAAATCAAATGTTGAAACTGAGAAATTTTATTGTTTTTTGAAACATATATGCCCATTTTGAATTTGATGCCAGCAACACATTCCAAAAAAGTTGGGATGGGGTAACAAAAGTCTGGTAAATTTGTGTAATGCTTATGTTGGTATGTTTACCACAGTGTTTCATCACCTCTTCTTTTAACAACACTCTGTAAGCATTTCGGAACTGAGGAGACACTGCTGTAGTTTTGAAAGTGAAATGTTTTCCCATTTTTGCTTAACGTAGGATTTCAGCTGTTCAGCAGTTCAGGGTCTCCTTTGTTGTATTTTTCATTTAATAATGTGCCAGATGCTTCCAGTGGTGACAGGTCTGGACTGCCAGCAGGCCAGTTTAGCGCCCAGTCTCTTTTAATACGGAGCAATGCTGTTGTAATACATACAGAATGTGGTTTGGCATTGTCTTGCTGAAATAAGTAAGGCCTTCCCTGAAAAAGACGTCATCTGGATGGCAGAATATGTTGCCAAAACATGTATATATTGTTCACCATTAATGATGGCATGTGCACTAATGCACCCCTATACCATCATGAATACTGGCTTTTAAACTGTGCACTGTAAACTGACCACAGAACACTTTTCCACTTCACCTCAGTCCATTTTAAATGAGCTTGGGCCCAGAAAAGGTGGCGCTGTTTCTGGATTATTTATGGTTTCTTCTTTGCATTTAGTTCAGCGCCAAACTGTTTTCATAGACAGTGTTTTTCAGAAGTTTTTCTGAGCCCACACGGTGATTTCCACTACAGAATCATGTCTGTTTTTAATGCACTGCCATCTGAAGGCCCAAACATGACGGCCAGCAAATACTGTTTTTTGGCCTTGTCCCTTGCATACAGAGATTTCTCAGATTTTCTGAATCTTTTAATGATATTGTCTACCGTAAATGATGAAAAGCAAAAGTTCTTTGCTATTTTATGTTGATAAATGTTATTCTTGAATTGTTGCATTATTTGACCATGCAGTCTTTCACAGAGTGGTGACCCCCTGCTCATTTTTACTTCTGAAAAACTCAGCCTCTCTGGGATGCTCATTTTATACTCAATCATGTTATTGACCTGTTGCCAGTTAACCACCAGGTGTTTTTTAAGCATTACACAACTTTACCAGCCTTTTGTTACCCCATTCCCAACTTTTTTGGAATGTGTTGCTGGCATCAAATTCAAAGTGGGCATGTATTTCTCAAAAAACAATAAAAATTCTCAGTTTCAACATTTGATATGTTGTCTTTGAAGCATTTTCAATGAAATATAGGGTTTAAATGATTTGCACATCATTGCATTTTGTTTTTATTTACATTTTTCACAAGCGTCCCAACTTTTATGAAAATGAGGTTGTAGATTCGTATGAGGTACGCTTGAAGTAATAGGTGAAGATGAAGCTCTTATTTACTTGATTGTACTGTATCCCACCCTTCCACCACCCTTCTATTTTTCTGTCTTGGTTGTAATTCATACAAATTGCAAAAGTGGAAAAAATACATTTTAAAAAAAGAAAGAGTACACTGCACAACGTCTGTCTGGATGAATGATCCTCATAGCTCTAAAGGTCACCAACTTCATGACATCCAGCAGCCTTCGGAGGTTCTCCAGGGCTCAATATGAGGGTGGTTGAGACTTCAATGGATTCCTGGTGTTCTATAACATTTCTCTTGAGAGGAGCTCAGAGTAAAGAAAGTACAAGCTCAGAGTAGTTCTCTCTTCCTGACTTGTGTCTCTAGAAAGCGCTCAACTCCACACTGTCTGAAAAAACTGATACTTTCTTTCATTAAGGTAGATGCTGTGTCTGGGCCCATGCCACTGGTGCTCCTGCCTCTCCGTGGTGGGATATTTATTGCTGACCTTGTGGTGTGTCAGTCTGATGAGAGCAAACGTCTCTCTGTAGACAGGCAATTAGAGGCTGTGTGGTGAGCAGGCTGCCTCTGCCTGCCCGTTCTTCAAGTAATTGCTGTGACAACAACTGAGATGGCAGCGGAGAGCACAGTGAGCTCCATGTGCCAAGCAAGACTGTCCGGCTAGATATGTTCTCAGACTTGATCTGGAACGAGGAACTGTTAGAGGTAGAACTGTAATGTGTGCTGTTACTCAGCTCAGCACACACAGCTCTCATTGTGCTAGAATATGCCAGACGAGTGTTACGGTCGCATAGGAGAGACTAGCACAAGCACTAGGGCTGCACTATATAGACATGAACACGATGTCCGATAAAGTTGCTAGATATTGCAATGACGAAATGAGACGTGATAAGTTTTCAGTAAAAACTGGGTGTGCAGTACAACACGTACAGCACCATTCACAGCTGTGCAAAGTGCGAAATAAAAATAGTGAAATACTTAATGTTGTTTTAAAACATTCCTGGAACAGCTTTTTCTATATAGGTGTACAAAAATGAATAGATGTTTCATCTTTATATGAGCCTGCAAACCTCGATACAATATACAATATGCCACTTACCATATAGGAGCACTTTGTAGTTCTACAGTTACAGACTGTAGTCCATCTGTTTCTCTGCTTTGTTAACACCTTTTTACCCTGTTCTTCATTGGTCAGGACCCCCACAGAGCAGATATTATTTGGGTGGTGTATCATTTTCAGTGCTGCAGTAACACTGATGTGGTGGTGCTGTGTTAGTGTGTTGCGCTGGTCTGAGTGGATCAGACACAGCAGTGCTGCTGGAGTTTTTAAACACCTCAGTGTCACTGCTGGACTGAGAATAATCCACCAACCAAAAATATCCAGCCTGTGGGCAGTGTCTTGAGACCACCAGTGAAGGATGACCAACATAAACTGTGCAGCAACAGATGAGCTACTGTCTCTGGCTTAATCTACAAGGTGGACTAACAAAGTATGAGTGTCTAATAGAGTGGACAGTGAGTGGACACAGTGTTTAAAAACTCTGTCTGATCCACTCATACCAGCACAACACACACTAACACACCACCACCTTGTCAGTGTCACTGCAGTGCTGAGAATGACCCACCAACTAAATAATGCTCTGCTACAGATGACAGATCAAAACCTTCATGCATTTATTTTTACTTTTTGTTAATCATTTATGTATTTATTTATTTATTTATGCACACTTTGTCCTCCGTAATTAGGCATGACTAACACTGTGCTAGCATAGAGACAAATTAGCGTGGCTGGGCTTCTGTTTAGAAAAGGTTATGTAACCATTTCCTGTCTGCTAGGCTAAATTAACTATGCAACACCACTTATATGCTTTAGTTTAACATTCAACCCCAACCTCATTTTCTGATTAAATGAAGCTGCTCATCAATAAGTTATTATACCAGTTTCTGTATAATTTAATGTTTCAAATGTGAACAAAGTCATTCAGAGTGGTTTGATGTGAAATGCTCCATTCTAGAGAAACTTAGTCACATTTCAGTCAGAATTGTTCACAGTGGTGGTAATAGGAACCAGACGTCTGAAATATTTATTGCCTCTAAAAACTCCATAAAAAGCTATTACATGAAGTGGTTATGGATACGCTGCCTGATGCCATTGTTTTATGACGTTTTGGCCTAAAACATATATTTTCTTTAAGCCTTTCATGGAGGAGAGGTACTTATAGGGTGTTATGGCAAAATAGGACAGAGTAGAAAACATTTTTTTCTTAGATTTAGCATTGTTTTCCATTATCGTCATTGCATATACAACTCAGGCAGGTTTACTGGTGGTTTTGGATAGTAAATAAAATGGAGAAGACCCCTTGTTCCTATCACCACCACTATGACCTGTTCAGAGTTTCTCTACGATGGAGCCTGTCTGAGTAACTTCGTTTACATCTCATCAACTGACTTATGCAGAAATTTTGAAATATTTGGTGGAATTCCACTTTAACTAGTGTTAACTAAGGACACACAAACTAAATCCTGAATTTGCAGCTTAAGCCTGTGCTCCACCTCTGGATAGAGCCTTAGGGAAATGCTTGTTTACAGTATCTTTGCTGTCAGTGGTGTATTCTGTGATATCGTTTAAAGCAGTTTTTAAAGGGGTTCAGAATCTGCTCCTCTGAGTATGTTTAACTGCAGGAAAAACCTGTATCTGACAGGCATGCCAGCTCATTACCTGTGGGTGAGTGGAGATGGCTTCATGGGTCTGCAGAGTTTAGTGCTCTTTCCTAATCGAGCCATAGCTCGCATAATACTGAAGCTTAGCTACATCTCCACATCTCCACTTGACATTCATCCTTGTGACATTAAGCTGTAAAGACATTTTTCTACAGGCCTCCTTCAGCGACTGCATCTGTCTCTGATACTTAGGTATCTGCTCTCAAGTACGTGGAAGTGCAGTTCTTACTCAGGGAGATAGTTATGAAATACTCTTATCTATAAAAATGGACAAATGTATGTACAAAATTCAGGATTCAAGACGGATGCTTTTTTGGTTAAGGTACGCTACAGACTTTTGTCAATGTTGATAGATAACAGTGAGTCATACAATGTCAATGTCAAACTACATAATGGAGATTATTGAACTACTCAACAGGCTGATTGTTGAGGTATAAGCTTCCATTACTTCTCAGCTAAGGCAGGGGTCGGCAACCCAAATGTTAAGAAGAGTCATTTTCTCATCTTCAGCAGGAAACTTTTCCGCCAAAGTCGAAGTTTCTTATAAAATGTCTATCAACATTCGACATTCGCCAGCTTCTTGTTCAAATTTTCCTGTTCCAATTTATATGTATGTATGAATGAAAATTATTCTAACTGCCGCACCATTTAAGGTGGAATGGGAAAATTTGGACAAGAGTGTGGCTGATTTCAGCTTTGTGACTTTTTAGTGTTTGACAGTTTCTCATTGCAGATTGAACGTATCAGGAAACCAGCTGGAGTGCTTATAAATACAAATGAGTACATTTGTCTCCAAATGATCAATGTCCATCTTAAATATCTGAATACTGTATGTCTGTTATGTTTCATCACGAGAAGATGTTGAAAATATACAGGCTAGCAATTCAATGAAACACAATAACTTTGTGTGTGCCTGCGAGTAAGTATGCTGCTCCAAAACACGAATGCCTGAACATGGGTTGCCTTGCCAAGGATGAATTGTTAAGGACATGATTAAGAAGGCAGGTAGGGTGGCGAGTGCTCTGGTATGACTTCATCACTAACTAGGCTAAAAACTACTAGGCTACTAGGCTAATTTACTGATTAGGCAAACCACTCTAGCTAGGTCCAGAAACAATGAAAATATACTTCACTGACAAATAACGATGCACGCTGAGGAGAAAATACCCTGTGTAGAATGAGTCCTCATCAGCATTGACACATGTTAGCTTCATTAGCTCATCTGATAAGGCAGTGTCTGTTATGCATCCAACATGTCCTTCTGCTGTATGGCTGTACTTTTGTGCAACACCAGTGCTGTCACCTAAACAGGTGAACCAACAGCCCTACATCATTTGTGGCCAAATTCTGTTTTTTTTCCTGCAGTAAACTGGATATTTTTTCATGAACTCTTACGGGTATTTCAGCAACAAAATTATTCGGAATGCACATATGCACATTCCTATTAACTATATAGGTCTTGTAGCTCTAGTGCAAAACTAAAGTAAGTTTCATTTTTTTATATCTATTCATGTCACTCCAGTCAGAAACGTTTATGTCCGTTTTTGTCATAAATGTCTCGGCCTTTCACTTTTTCTCAAATCGCTGTCTTGTGTTTTCCTACCGGTCAGTCAAATGCATTAACCCGGCCCCTATGAAGTGCATCCTGCTTTTTTATGGTTTAGTTTTGTTCTGTTAGCGACGATGTCAGTTTTCTGTTCAGATTTCAAGCTGAGTGATCATGTTTTTCTCTACTTTTGCCCCCACTTAAGAAAGTTTGTCTACAGGAAGCCAAACTTTACTGTTTTTTTTTCTTTTTTCTTTTTCCTTTTAGTCCTCTTAATCTTCCATTTCACTCAGCCTTGGTTGAGCTCAGGCCAGATTTCAAAGTGCTGGCCTAAGGGAAATCCAGCAGTGGCTTGCCTGCAGAAACTCATTTACTGATGGATATAGATGATTGACAACCATCCCAGGGCTTCGTTTCCCTCCATCTTGATCCTCTTCAAATGCCCTCTGATTGCTTTTTTGAGAAAAACTCCCCCGTTCCCGATGATGGGGAATTAACCCGACGTCACCACCGGACTTTGTAAGCGCAAACAAACTGCATGTGTAAGCGAACCCACATGGCCCGACTCCTCTTTTAGAGGTTGCTCCGAGTTTGAAGAAGAGCTTGTTTTTTCATTTGAAGATTGGCTCCTTCAAGACTCGAGTGTTGTGTAAACAACCCTCAGGCTCTGCATAAGTATTACAGGTGTTCTCATAGTATCATAGGTTCTCAAACATCGTCTTTATTGCTGTTATTATTTCAAACCTCAGCTAGTCTCTCAAATGGCAGTCATAAGAGCAAGTCCTCTCTTTCAGGCAGCCCATTGAAGCAGCACTCGAGTTTTTGTTGGAAGCAACAAAGACTTTACATGAGTTATGATTTTGTGCTTTGTGGCTTTTATGAAGAGAAAGAACAAGAGAACAATGCTTGGTACTGTTCACTGTATTTCTAATTAGTGGATTAAAGGCACATGGTAGAAGCAACACTATCATGCCTTTTGTTTAACCCTAAGAAGTCCAGTTTGACTACGGTTGTTTCGCTGTCTTTTGTATGTAATTATGTAAGTATATAACAGAGTTTATTGGATTGGAGTGGTCTCCTCTAGGATGACAGTGCCCCCTCCACTGCAGACATTACATTGAACAGAAGTAAACCCTACTACAAACCTGTCAGGTTCAATGTGGCATGTAGCAAAGAGGCAAAGCAGTTGAAACTTTAAATTAGCTGACCACTTCATCTATAACAGCCATTGTGTTACTTGTCATACTTGCAAACCAAACCTCATGCTAGCCAAGCCTTTCAAGACGCTCACACTATAAATGTTACATCAAAGTGTATATCTGTAGTAATTTAGGGCTCAAACTAGCAGCTCCCACCTCAAGTTAGATGGCCCGGTTTGAGACTTGTACAGTAGACCGAGCAGATAAAGTTGAAGTTAGCTGCTTATTCTCACTTTCCATTCTGCCCTAAATGATTTAGTACTTATGTTCGGACGCTTGGACGGGTGTTAGCATATAAGTGATGCATTATTTAAGGTGGAATGCAAATTCAAATAAAAAGCTAACATCAGCCTCGAGATTAGTGATTTAAATTCAGAATTCAGGAAACTCAAACTCGTCTTTGTACTTCTCAACTGTGCGATTTTAACTTTTAAATTTAGTTTTATCATCTCTGGGTAGAAGTTGTGCCTGTGCTATGTGGATGCATGCTTTATAGTGAAGGTGCTGCAGTGTTGGTTGTGTTTATGTGAATCCAGCATTCTGGTTGGTTGCTGTTGTTGTGTATCACCAAAGAACTGTTGGAATATGTAGAAGACTGCACTGCTGTTAGGAAGAGCCTATAGCCTGATGTAATTACTCTGTGCGACATTAGAGTTTTTGAAATTCTATCTATGAAGTTTGTCTACCCGCTTTGTGTGTGAGTTTGGGGTGGGCTGGTCTGCATCATGTTCCTCCAGGTCTGAAAACGAGTCCCACTCCGGCTCCGCATCCGAGCCTTTCATTTCCTATTTCCTATAAGGAAAGGCTCGTTATTTGAACCTGACACTGCTGCAAGCTGCAGGAGAACACCGTCCTGTAATGATTGCGCATGAGTTTAGAACAACTGACAGGAAAAGTGACACAGTAAAGCTGGAAATGAAAGGCTTGATTAATTTACGTTATTAAGGTTGGCGATTCCTAATTTAATCAGTGAAGTTCTTTTTTATTCAGGCTGGAAATTTTTAAGTCTCTAGTCCGTTGAGTAGTGAGTCATTTAAGGGTGAGTCGTAGTAAAGTCACGAGTCAATCAACATGAGTGAATGGTACGATGAGTATGAAACAACCCAATTGAACATCTATACGATATTTTGGAGCTTTGTGTTAAACAGCGCCCTCTATCACCATCAAAACACTAACTAAGGTATTACTGCTTGATTTGATAGTTTGTACTTTGTAATTTCCCACTTCCAACTAGGAAAAACAAAGAGAGCTCCCAAGTGCAGTGAATGACTTCAAATTTCGTGTAATCTGAGTAACTGTCTGTTGATGAGCAAAAATATTAACCGCAGTGATGGCTTAACTAAACAGCAGACTAAAGCAGCGGTGCCCATTTCTTTGGTCTTGGGGGACAAAAGGCCAAAAAAACCCACATGTACAAAGAAAGAAGAAAAGTAGGTTTATTTATAATTTAAAAAAGGATCGTTTAACATTAGACAGTACACTGTTAGAAATAAAGGTGCATTGCAGGTACATTTTTCATTCATTAAGGTATAAACAGTGTAAATGTTCCCTCAAAGGCATAACAGTGGTTTTACGGTCCAATTATGAACCTTAAATAAGTTTTTCCAGGTGAAAAGTACATATTTGTACCTTTTCATAACCTAATGTTTTAAAACAGAAGAATAAAAGAGCCTGGAGACGAGACAGAGTGTGTGGAGTCAGTACAACTTAGAAAATATAATTTCAATGTATTAAGGAACAATTATGTTCCCTGACTAAAGGTACTGAGATGTACCCTTGTGACAAGAGACAAACAGTGACAGTTTGGCACCTTTTTTTCTGAGAGTGTATTGTGTTACTAAACTACTTCAAAACACAATTTAAAATGAAAATAAGAATTTAATGAGTCATATACAGTAGAAAAAAGTTTGTTCTCTCATTGTGTGAGGAGGTGAGTTTAGGGTAATTAACTGGTGAGCCAAATCAGACGTCCACATGGGCCACCCTGGTATAGACAGATTACCAGTATAAAGGGTCTCACCACAGAACTGATATCCTACTTCGTGCAAATACTAATATAAACTGACTGGTGTGCATGACTATTATTTCTTTATTAGTTATGGCGTGTTGTTTAAATTAGCAGTTTCACACTGTTGGAATTCACACAGCTGAAGTGCTGATCTCAAATGAACTTCTTCAGCATTCGTTTAACTGTACAGATTTACTGTGGACAGTTCACCACCCTCAGCGCCCCCATTAGTCAGGAGCATGATTGTTGATGTCAGACAGACTTTCTGTAGGAACGTGGTCCCATCCATCCCCGCACGTCAGTGAAAGAACTACAACAAATCACCAGCCACTCACTGACCACGCATGTCTTGTACCACCCTTACACCGGCTCTGGCCTGCCAACCCACAGTAGGATGAAACGCTGCTGTGTGGAGCACCTCACAGCTATTTGACTGCTGATGGATTGCATTTATTCACTCGGCTGACGTTCATTCCACCTGCTAGAAAAGGCAGCGGGCAGCAGTGCAGAAGACTGAGGCGGAATGCTCTCTTTATTTAGCTCTTGTCTGTCTCCATCTGGGCAGAAATGAGACGGCGCTGCCATACACTTCTCAGTTTTTTTCTGCTTGCCACTTGTTAGGCATAAAAGTGGGCGTACAGTGTATGTTGCGTCTGTGTTTTTTATTTTCTCTTTCACTTGTCAGGTCTTCAGATTTTTTATATATATATTTACAAACTGCATGATGACTGTCCATTTTAGCTGAACTGAAGCTAATCATTGTTTGCTATTAATCTAAACTCTGGTATAGGTACAATATTAACTGTATTTGAGTATTTTCATCCTGAAGTATATTGCTATTACTGTAGTTATTTTGATATATTATTCAAAAGTAGTTACATAATTATTACATAACACACTCAGAATAGCAGGCTCTGTATAGGCCTGAAAAAGGATTATTAACTAAAAAATAGCAAAACCTTTTTAAGTGCTGTAGAGAACCATACAAAGTGAAACCATATAGAACTTTTGAAGAACGCTCTTTTTATATGTTTATAAATTTCATGACGATTGCCCAATTTTAGCTGAGCTAATCTTAATCGTTATTTGCTGTTATTCAAAACTCTGTAATGGTTTTGATGGCAAGTTTTATTGGGTGTGATTTTTTTTAACCTTTCAAGGTCTGTAGTTGTTACTCTACTTATTATTGATATACTATTCAAATGTAATTAGATAATTATTACATAGTTACACACTACATGCTTAGCAAAAAGGGCTCTATATAGTACAAAAGGGTTATTTGACTTATAAAATTAGTGGAACCCTTTTTGGTGCCATATAGTACTATTTTTTAAATGTTCTTTAAAGAATGATATACAAGAGGTTCTCCATCATAGAAAAAAACAGATGTTTCTCTGTGTTTCTATTAATAACTTCATGATAAAAACAGCGCAGAAATATGATTCAAACAGTTCCTGAATCTGTAGAGTCGCCCTTTCTATTCCATCGTATCGTGAGATTGTACATGACTCACAAGTTGAGCCTCTCACTGTATGCAACTGGTGGATTTATGTGTCCGTCATCTGCCTCTTGCCTGTAATTGGTGGATTTATGTGTCGGTCCATATTTTGTGTGAAACTGACCAATAGACACTTAGAAAATCACTAAGGCCATACTTTTCACGCCGGAACTCTTCCATTTTTCATTGTCGCCTTGGACACAGATGTGAAATGGTGTGTAAAATGTTTTCAGCTGCTGAAGTTGCTGTAGCAATTTTGGGAAGTATAGCAACGAGGAGAACATTTATCTACTATTTTATTCATATATTTCACTACTTTTGTGAACTCGAGACTTTGGTAAACCAATTTCAAGCACCAAACAATTAGTCTACATGAGTAAAGCTGTGTTTTCAGGTCAAATGGGAGGTGATTATAGATCATTATAGAGATGATATTGATCTGGACGTACTGTTATGCAAGTACCTTTAAAGGTGCAGTCGGAGCAATACCTTGTAACTTTACGGGAGAAGGAAAAAAGCATACTTTACTTTTAATGTAAGTCAGTGGAACCAAGCAGTTTTGGGCCGTTTCTTATGTCAAAAACTGAAATGCTGCAAAAATGGAAATATGAAGTTTTGTTCCGACATCAGTGGTATATTTATACATTAGTCCTCGAGTTCTCTCACTTCTCTTTCCCAACATGGTAATTACTGCATTGAAGCATCATCAGCATTTTTACCTTAATTCAAAAGCATCAAATGGCCAATTATATATATATATATATATATATATATATATATATATATATATATATATATATATATATATATATATATATATATATAAAATGACCCTTTCTATCAGTTTTTAGTATCTCTTTCGTCCTGTAAGATATATGTCAGTTACCCTGCAGCTCGGTGGCAGTGGAGTGCTGATGTCACTGGCATGTTGAGATTATCGCCGCAGGCCTGGCTTGGGCAAGAATTCAACAAACCGTCTGCCATTGATATGTGTTTAAAGCATGAATTAAAAGCACTTTATCTGGACGCCCACACTCGCTGGGCAAACAGTGGCGCACTTTCCAGAGGCGGGTGGGTGATTGATCTCTGCGTGGACTTTAAGAAAGGCATAATAATGGTACTGACACAGTCCCCTCAGATGACTCACTTTTCCTCAAAAGACGGTGGAGGAAAACATCTGACAAGCAATAAAGAGCAGCTTTTGTTTTCATGGAAATTCAGTGACACTGTGTTGCTATTTGATGGGAAGCGTTTCCTCAGCAAACATTTTCAGTCTGTTCTCATTCCACCGAAAATGTCCAAAGGAGCGCCCAGCTTGTTGCATGAATAGAAAGCTTAAAGGCATACAGTTGAAACGGGTCCTGCGAGTCGAAATGTCAGCCCACTGCTCTTTAGAGCAAGTTTATCGAGCTAAGTCCCTTTGCACCAGCATCAAATTTATTCATCCATGCATGTGTGGGACTGAGGGCCAGGCTGAAGCTTTTGTTTAGCTTTCTTTTGTTTATTTATTTAGTTATTTTTAGAGATGGTGCACCTTCCTGGAGACTGATGGGTTTGTGAACTACTGTTCATTTCCCCTTTTGATTGAACCTGTATATTTATTTACTCACTACAGTGTTTCTCATAAAAAATTATTATTTATTAGTGGATACTTTGGATGTTGATACTGTGGGAGTACGATGTAATGATGATATCGTTTTAGTTGATGATTAACTGATACATGATAAATAAATAATTGTGGTGAATAATTTAAAAAACATTACTCACCGCCGCCCTCTAAAGGTGTTATTAACAAACATCAAACAAACAAACATCACTCACCACCGCCCTCTAAAGGTGTTATTAACAAACATCAAACAAACAAACATCACTCACCACCGCCCTCTAAAGGTGTTATTAACAAACATCAAACAAACGTCACTCACCGCCGCCCTCTAAAGATGTTATTAACAAACATCAAACAAACAAACGTCACTCACCGTCGCCCTCTAAAGGTGTTATTAACAAACATCAAACAAACGTCACTCACCGTCGCCCTCTAAAGGTGTTATTAACAAACATCAAACAAACGTCACTCACCGTCGCCCTCTAAAGATGTTATTAACAGACATCAAACAAACAAACGTCACTCACCGTCGCCCTCTAAAGGTGTTATTAACAAACATCAAACAAACGTCACTCACCGTCGCCCTCTAAAGGTGTTATTAACAAACATCAAACAAACGTCACTCACCGCCGCCCTCTAAAGGTGTTATTAACAAACATCAGATACACAATGCTGACCTCTAGAGAAATTAGAACTCTATTTTCTAATTAAGACCTCAACCTAATGCATCTAATTCACATTCTGTTGCGATATAAACATATAATTGTGAAAGCTAACAAGAGCTGAATGTCATTGCGGTTAGCTAAAAAATATATGACCAGCTCACTTGCGACCCAAACCAACAGCATGAATCCTAAGACTAGAATTGAAGCTTAAAGTTACACTTTATGTGCTCATGAATGCTCCTGCTCTTCTAGCCAATGAGCAGTGTCTTGCTGTTGCAGTCGCAGTAGGCCTTTTTGTTTGCTGAGGAAAAGAGAAATTGTCGCTGGGATTAGTAGGCGGGTTGTTGAGATACTGGGCAGCTCCGCCTACTCATGTTTTTATGGTAAGGGAAACACTGCTATGTAAGGACACTCAAGTGGACCAGCACTGCTCACACAGCCCTGGTGAGCTATCTACTGTTTATGAAACTGGGGTATCACTAACACTTCCCAAGCCAGCACTTTGGATCATTAAAGACGAGACTGGCACAAAAAAGCGCAATATTGAGACGGGAGAAATGGGAATTCTACCACTTGTTTGTAGAATTAATGCCATGAGAAAGCTAAATGTGACTTGCCTCGCTTTTGCTTATTGTGGATCTCTTGTACTGCTCAAAATGAAAAGTCTACAGAGACACCCAAATCAAACAGTGTGAATAATTGGGCTACATGACGTTAAGCAAAGCTTTTAAATTGATTAATGATCAAATAGAACAGAAGCTCTGCAAGTGCTACATTCTCTCTTTCTAAAATAAAAAAGATGAATGTACAGTACTATGTAAAATTTAGAGACTACTCTAGATTCATTTAATTTCCGGCCATAATGTCTATTAAATATGAGTCAGGAGAAAAAAGAAGAAATGCATTTGCCAAAAAATTGTCCACTCTTTACTTTTACTACATCTTCCATTCATATCAGGAGACTTGCTTTCAGTTTTCCAAAGAAATCTGCAGGAATATTTTTCCACACTTCCAAAGTTCAGTGTTAGAAATTGGTTATATTTTCTACTTCTACCAATCCAAATAACCTGTTCATAACATGTTCGGTGATGTTGAGATCTTCAAACGATGAAAGGTTAAGTACTGTTTATCTGATGGTTAGTAGACAGTTTTGGAGGTCTGCCAGGTCTTGCATGATTTTTAGGAGGCAATTCTTAATGAATATTTTAATGTAGTACTGAAGTTTGTAACATTTTACAGTGTAATGCCCTATAGATTCACACGCTCACCTTCTGTCCCTGTGACATAGGGTCCGCAGTCCCCACTGCCACCCCATCTCCTCCCTGTTCCTCATTTCTATGTCAGTCCTTCTACAGCTATGAGGGGGGTGTCTGGCCTTCTAGCTACAGGCAGAAGCTGCCCAGAACTCCAGCCCAAGTTCTCAGAGTTCCCCCCCTCCCTCAAACAATCTTCCCTCATACTACCACCACCATGTTGAAGGCACAAAATCAGTTTTAGAACTTGAGTTTCCAAAATTGGAGCTGTGGAACTCAAGCTCTAAGTGCTCATAGACTACCCTTCACTTATTTAATTTCCAGACAAAATGGCTAATAAGCACATGATAATCATTTTTCAGGAGATATTTCTGAGGGGATAAGATACAAGATAATCTAATATCCTCAGAAATATCTTCTTAAAAGTGAATTACTTGTATTTAATGGCTGTTGTGTCTGGAAATTAAATAAAGAAAAGGTGGTCTCTGACTTCCACATAGTACTGTCCTTGTCTGAATATTAACCTTATCATAAGAAATAGTTAAAGGCAGTGAATTAAAGACATGCTGAATTAGTTTGACTAGTCTAAAGGCAAAATGTATGGAGATTCCCAGTGAGCGGCAAATTCTGACTGTGATTGTTGGTGAAACGTGTTGATTTTAGCTTGATTAGAATTTTGCAGAGTGCACTCCGTTTGACCTACATTGTTCAGTCTGTCAGAGTTAGTGTTAATACTCTGCCTGAGCTGGAATGCATAATTGAAATGGCTGGAAAATGACTTGCTTTCACATGAGAGAAAAAAGCTAAGACACTAAAAAAAGCCAAACATATATGTGTTTGTGAGGCCACTGCTGTGTGTGATGGTGTTGAGTGAATTCTCAGCGCCCCTCTTGACTGCGCTGTAGTGTTCTGTGAAGTATTTCTCACAGCCGCTTCTCTAACCTGCAGGACACGGACCTGATAATGACCTTCAACATCTCCATGCATCGCTCCTGGTGGATGGAGAATGGCCCAGGCTGCAGGGTGACCCCCGTGACCCCTCCTCCTTCCTGGGCCCCAGAAGACCACCGCTACATCAGCATCGCGGGCTGCGTGCTGGAGTACCAGTATGTGGAGGTGGCCCACAGCTCCCTGCAAATCATCCTGGCTGTGAGTGACCCTCATCCGCCTACTGCTTGTACTCTTTCACCTATACACAGGTGTTAAATGGGTTTTGATACCGCATGTGAGTGTGGGGTGCTGCATCGCTGAAGTGTGTATTTTGTTTCGTTTTGGAGCATGCCAGAGCAGCTGCATGAAGTGGTAGCATAAAAATAGGCTATTTAAGTCAGTTGTTCATGCTTTCAGGAGCTCGCGATTGAAAGCGGTTGTTATTCATTCTTCACTCAGGCCTCCTGGACGGAAGTCCTTTTCTTGCTTTACTTACAACTGTTTTCCTAATGAAGTGATAGAGGTACACTTTAACCAAAAGCTGAATCGTGAATGTGTTTACTCTTCAAAATGATTCTCTCAGAAAGCCCGCTGATCATTTTTCACACATCGTAGTGAGATCCGGTTGATGTGAGGTTATGATTTTGCGTGATATTGCAATAATCCTAAAGATTTGTGACTTGATCATGAACCAAACTTAGATTTGAACTAACAGTATTTCAAATAGGGTGAACTAGAATAAACACTGCCTAATGGGCACTGTGTGGTCATTTCATAGTAATTTTAGCTTTTGATTTTCCTGCTTCTATTTTAGTTAAATCTGTTTAGATGTTAAATCTGTGTGAGATATCAGACTAGAAATGGCTATGGTAACCATGGTGGTATGCGTTAGTGACTAACGCCCTGTAGGAGTTTGCCCAAGCATCCAAACACTGTTAGAATTTGCTAAAGTACTGTGGCTAGGTGGCTTTGAAATGCGAAAAAGTATTATATATATATATATATATATAAATACACATACATATTCGAAATCTGAGTCATGCTAGCCAACAAACTAAATTATCATCATTTATTTTTATTAAAGCCAAAGTTAAGCACGTACTAGCTACCACTGGTACGTGGTTAAAGCAAATTAAAGCCTTTGGTTTGTGTGTGGGGGCAGGGCTGTGAAAAAGAGCTGCTGACAAAAATCTGCAGTAATTCTGATTGGTTTGAGAGATCGCTCGGCATCAACATCATCTAATATAAAACTATGCAAGTGCAAAAGTTTGACACCCCCAGACAAATGACATGTTTTTTTGATTTTATAAATAAACAATAAGGTAACACATCCTCCTCAGAGATCACACCTAAATATGGCAAATTTAGTGCACAATTCCTGTTTATTTGCTAAGTTATTAAAAGAAAAAACGATGTAAAATATAACAAATATGAAATGTGAGAGTTAATATACATATAAATATAAACAACAAAATGCTTCAGAGATTAGTGTTTACCCTCATCATATGCTCTGAATTCAGTTCATGAAGGCCTTGCTGATTAGCTGATGAGCTGAATCAGGTGTGTTTAATAAAGCAGTGTGCTAAAGTATGTGGTGTTTTGGCCCGTGAAGACTGGAGCCTGACACATGTGGTATAGAGGATGTGTTTACTTATTTCACTTTTCCACACGATTCTTATTGTATCATTGTAAGTTTTTCTGCCTTATTTCTTTATGTTTAGAAGCAATTTTGGGCCGTTTCTATTGTCCCAGATCTGAAAAAACATCCACACAATGTAAAGGACAAAGATTTTGATATGACGGCAACAATACGTGAAATGAAGCTGGTGTGTTAGCAGTCAGAAGGGAAGCGAGATGCGGCTGGTGTGCTGGTCTCCACGGCTGGGATTTCATAAAGTGCGTTTATTGATAGGAGCTCAGTGTGTTCATTTCCCAGTTTTTGATCTCTTTCATTACTTCTGATACCTGCCTTTAGACCCTCTGCAATCAACAGCCTTACTCAATTATAAACCATTCTAAGCTGGAAATACATGATGAATGATGACTGATTGTTTTGTCTTTGGTGACTTACCTTGTCCTCTCACTGCCATGAGGTCAGACTGTTGCTGCTCATCCAGCATTTCTTCTGAAATCCAGGGGTATTAACAGGGAGTTTGGCCTCCTTTGCTGCAGTAACAGCCTCTACTCTTCTGGGAAGGCTTTACACTAGATGTTGGAACATTGTTGTGAGGATTTGATTGCAGTCACAAGAGCATTAGTGAGGTCAGGTACAGATGTTGGATGATGAGTTCTGGATCACTTTAACTCATCCCAAAAGTATTGGATGGAGCTCCATCACTCCAGAGAACACAGTTCCACTGCTCCACAGATCAATACTAGGGGGCTTTATACCCCTTTGGCAGGGGGCCCGGTGACCTTAGACTCATGTGCGGCTGCACCAGAGCATCCCGTTCTATTAGTAAGTAATTTTCTATAAAAAATATTCAGCAGTGTGTGCACCTTAAATAAGCTGTATTCACTAATTAGAAGGGGCGTCTGCATTCTTTTAGACATACAGTAAGGATTATGATTCAGTTATAGTGTAGATCTTCGTTCTTTGTTGGACCATGAGGAGATATTTAGATAGATACACTAATTAGACACATACTACACATTTTTCACATGTGAACTGAGAAAAAAAAAGTTGTAGAGTTTTGAAAAAAAATTTAAGCAAAGAAAAAGTAAACTGAAAAAGAAATACTGAAGATTCTGCACTATTTCTAGGTCAGAAATGAAAGCAGATTTGACTGACCAAGGCAAGCTTTTGTACAAGAAGGTCAGATTGTTTTATCTTATTTATTGAAGCTTGTGTTCAGAAGACTCTCAGATGAATTTGATCTGCTCATCAGAGGCTTCTGCACAAACTTGTGGACTTCATGCCAGCTCGAGTGCGCACTGGAAATTATGAAATTCGTGTTAAAATACCAAAGATTGCACTTTTCACTCAAATTGTACTGATAATAAAATTTTTATTGAGAAATTGTATTAAATTAGAAAAGAATGCAAAGTAGGTTTTTCACTAGTGCTCTCAGATTTTTGGGTTTAGTCAAAAACAGCATAACATCAAATTATGGGTGGACAATATGATGATATTAATCATTATCGTGATGAATTGTGTCACAAAATTTCACAATAAGCACTCCTGAGCATATTGTGAATATTGTCAGTACTTAAAAAACACTGACTGACGGCATGTTTCATTACAAAGAGAGCATAATTAGTAGGGCTGTGATGATTACTGTATTAACACAATGCCTACCGTGAAGTTGACCTCTTTTTTCTTTTTATTTGTATTTAAGGTTTTTTTTTGCTGCTGAAAGTTATAGTAGTGTATAAGTGTGTGATATGAAATATAAACACACTAATCATTGTTTAGTAATCACCATTGACTGTCTTCTATTCTGTGTTCAAGGGATTCTGGAAAAACTAAAGTTTTCAGTTGCTGGTCACTTCAGCATTGCGTGCGAGGGGCAGGGACAGTCCATTAAACGTACAGGGAATTTCTTTTGTGTGTGTGATTATTATTAATTATTTCTAGGCTTGTGTATTTTTGATATCTACAGATAATGTTCAGTTGAGTACATACACACACAATACACTGACTTTAAGACAGAGGCAAAACGTAAACAGTTGCAATTAGATTTTAACTGCAAGTCCTTATAGTGACTGCACTTCTCCTATATGATAATGCCCATACATTTGACACTAGCCGTTTGATTATTAGATTCAACAAAGGCCCCGGAGCTACTTCCTAAACCAAATGTTACGTTGCGAATTTGTCGACATAACATTTAAGCCAGACGACAAGGGGCAGTTGGTGAATTTGGGTGAGGCGGTATGCTGCATTTATAGTAGAGAAGTATCCGTCTCATGAGAAAGTATGTCTAATCTAAGATCACATCTCAGAATTAACCATCCTGTGGTGTTTGCCAGACTTGGCAGCAGCACACCAGCCTCAGGAGGAGGTGCAACCTCAGGCCAGCAGCGACAGCTGGGAGTCTCCGAGGTCTTTGCCAGAGGAGCGAATGTGACAGCACCACAGAACAGGTTCAATTTCGGCTTTCTGTCACTCACTCGCCTTTTGCTCTGTCAAACATTAGTTTTTTATCGTTTAAACTTGTCTCAGCAGAGCAGCAGTTAGTCAGAATCGAGCCTGTACTGTGATGATTGCACTGTTTGGGTCTGTAGCCCAATCAAAAACACCAAAGAACAGGTTTAATTTCACCTTGACCGTAATTTTACGCAGGGATATTTCTTCGTAATGAGACAAGATCCTAATAATTAGTCCTGTTTTAGTTAGAATTACTGCAGTGTGGAACATAAAACGTTAAATACGAATAATTGTATTCATAGTTTTTTTAATGTGGCACTACTGGTCCTTGGTGGCATATTGTGTATCGCAAAAAGCTCTTGAATTATTGTGATGTATTTTTGCCGTACTGTCTACCTCTACATTAAGAATTTGCTTAATCTCAGCAGGAACATGTTACAGCCAGCTCCCGTGTGTTGATGCCTGCTTTGAGATGCCGGTCTTAACCGTGTCTGAAGCAGCGTCAAAGGCTGAGTAATTTTAACAGACTACAGAGACGTGCTGTAAATAGCCGTACCTGTACTCAGCCTGGCTGTGCTCGTGTTTGGCTGGTATTTTTAGCCGGAGCGCCACTCTGACAGCTAATGGCCCTGCAGAGATCTTATATCAGAAAACAGTGCAGGAGAAAAACAGCTTCTCGTCTGCGTCGGCGCTCTGACGGAGAGTCTGTTGGGAGCTTTTAGTGGTTTTGCGGTGCCCGTCCCCCGAGACTGCAGGAACGCCTCTGTTCCCTAGATGATCCACACAGCCTCTGTTTTCCCGCAGCAAAGCGTGTGTGTCTGTATACAGAATGCCATATTGTGATTAAATTGCTACATATTATGATCGTGATATGCCTCATGATACACTACAAACTCATTGGTGAAACACTGATGTGAAATGATTAAAGATGGGCCTGCATTATTTTTATACCATATCAAAATATGATGTGTGCTGGGTAAAAAATGCAACTTTCTGATATCTGTTTTTTTTTCACAATGCATGATATGATTCACTTACTTTAATGCAACACCGTTTCAGTGCTCAGGAGTGTTAGCTCACTTGTAGCATGTATGTAGCATTACTATTTTGACTAGTAAATGACCTTGTAGTTCAGAGCATCCAGTGACACTCGCGGGGAGAATGTGAACAAGATAAAATGTAGTTTTGGAATATTTTTGATTTTTCATGTTTGAAAGCATCCTTCATTTTTCCTACAGAGAAAACCAGCTTAGACCGGTGTTCCTAACATGAAGCCATCTGCAAAACTATGCATGACTGTAGCCCTATTCAGGGTGGATTAGTTTTACATGAGGGCCGTTTTTACGGTTACAGCACCATTTATCTTTATAAAACGAGCTGTAGAAATAACACCAGATTATTAATCCTGTGCGAATCATCATGTTGGTAAAATACCATCATATTTTGTGGAAAAGGATTTTCGGAAGTATAGAAGCACTCGAAGAAGCATTTATTTGTGTTCTCTATGGCTAAAATAATGTCAATATGTAACGTTACTGTCCTACCTCACATGTGCAACTCAGAACATTAAAACATGAAAAAAATGATAGAACAAAGGTTGATTTTATGCGGCGATGTGGACTGTTGGCTGTAAATTCCAGAGCTAATAATAACGTTAATGACACAAGACGGATGGTTAACGGAATAGCGGTTTCAAAATGTTTTCTTCTCTTTTCTGGAGTGAAGGCAGTATGTAAATTGAGAAGCCACTAGGCCTGGCTGTTATCTAAAAATAATTAGCATGATAAATATGAGCATCATAAATATCGAAAAAAACACATTGTCCACTGCGGCTTAGACCTAAATACTATTTTATTTTTAGTGCAGATGCTTTTTTTTGAACATTAACTGGTTTAACAGAAATCTGTAATAAATCCACATATTAAGTAAGTAACACTGAGTAACGCAGCATCTTTTAAAAAAATTAACCTGTCATTATAATAGACATTACTGCAAGTATATGTATTCATGAGCTTCTCCTGGTGCAGATTTAAGCATATTTCAAATTTAACTTCAGACTGCAAGCAGTTTTCAAAGCCACACCAGAAAATACTGTAGATTTTACTCACACGCAGCAGAGACAGTGTGGAATTTACTCTACTGTAGACTAACAACTTTCAAGGCCCCATTATAACTCAGTGTTTTAACAGTTAAACTGAATAGAACATTATAAGTACATATTATTATTTTTAATGACCTTTTTCTGATCCCGTTTCCTGGCCATAGATGGGCATCAGAAGAACAGTATCTAACTTTCTCTAAGGTAATATATCCAGTCACTTTAGCTTGTTCTTTTATCGCAGCGAGTCACACTGAAGCAAGCTCGAAAGCAAGATGGCATTTATTTTGAGTTCCATTCACTCAAGCTAAACTTAGCGTTAAGTAAAATAAGCAGAAGGTGAAGAGCTGTTCAGTAAAGCTAGCAGTACAGTGCAAAGCAGAGAGAGCTAACAGGCAGCTTCTTAACCTCTCTCTCTCTCTCTCTCTCTTTCTACACACACACACACACACACACACACACACACACACACACACACAGATATATATATATATATATTTTCCACAATTTTCCATATTCACAAGCTGTTAAATGGTAAATTACTCTCTTATTCTCTCTCAGTTCTTTTCCCAAAATGTCGATTACCACTTTTTACACAACACCATGGGGTTACTTGTCCATCATCGACGATATTCAGTTTCCATCCTATTACTCAGGCCTAGTAGCCACTCTCATCTCTGTCATTTATACCGAGATTTCTTACTCGATCCGAACTGGATCTAAATATTACAGACGTCCTGTGGTAAACTGGCATTACCCCACCTCCTCGATCCCATCCAAATAGTCCTTAACTCTGCCTTTTTAATGATCTGTGTAGTCGTTCAGTGATCTGGTGCAGCTGTTCAGTGATCTGGTGACACCCAGGACGTACTCAGAAAAGCATAACAAATTTATCACATCAATAATTCTTAATCCTTCAAAACTCCCACAGAAACCCGTCTGAAAAGTCCAAGCTTGGTCATCACACAATAATAACTTTTGTGACTTGTTAAAGGGCTCATTTGCATATTGCCGCCTGTGATGTCTGTGTTTCAAAGGTCAGTATTGGGCTAAAAATTAATTAACAAACAATATATTGTGCAGCTCTACTGCACACCTGCACTCTCAGGTAGAAGACTCTGTATCTCTGCGTCTTTCACTCAGAGCCATTTACCGCTAATTACAGACCGGGGGCTCCGAGCCAGCGTGTGTATCTGAGAGCTCACGGAGCACCAGGATCTTTCAGCATGACTTAATGTATGCCATGTAATTAGAGGAATGTGTTTATGAAACAGATCTGTGTTGTGCTGTGTAAATGATAATGTTGAAGCTAACGCGTTTCCCTGGGGACGTTTGCTCCTCCCTTGCTGAATGCGAGGCACCACACTGCCGTCTGCGGTAACCATTTGCTACACTACGGTGCCAGCCTTTGGACAACCCATCAGCCATTTTACATCTCCCTGTCCTCCCAGACGCCTGCTCCTCGCCCACGTTTGGTCATCTCCCATCTCCTTCCATTGCTTGATTCGTCACCTTATAGTCTATGATAAGTGATGAAAACAGCTCTAAGGATTAACAGTTGTGTATGAGAACTGTTTCTTAGGAATGAACGGTGATGCCAAAATCGTATCAGTAATGGCAGATATTTGTTTAAACAATAATGATTGGTATCAGACAGATGTTAAAATTTGAATAATTTTTCAAACTGACATTTATGTATTTATTGAAGAGCAGAATGTTTAGGAACTGCTGGGATATTGTGAAAAAATATCTGTATTAATTCATTTTACTGCATTTATAACCTTACAAATCCAGATAGATGAAGCCCCAATTTCTACATTTTATAGATGTTTATGGATTGGCAGCCGCATAAATGTACATGCAAAAGTGGGCCCGTAATTCCTATATCCATAAATCCCTACTATTTCTATTCCGTATCTTCAGTATCTGCTAGGGATGTCATCTCTGTCCAGTTCTTATTTGACAGGAGTGCTGTAATGTTGAATATTGACTAATGACATCTTTGCATTTTAATAGATAATAGTACAATAAAATTACTTGGTACTATGTACATAATGTGGCATTCTGGACCGTGTTTTGTATTTTGGCATACTTTTTTCTGACCATTTGAAAGTCTCTTTGATATGTACATGATATGTATATGATATAATTTGATCAACCTCCCATTTATTTTTGATATGTACACAGAGGAAAACACACTTTTTTTCTGGACTACATATGAAACTATATTATAGTCATAAATACACCTTGATTTTATATTTTTGTCATGCATGCACAGCAGCTGCTCCTTTCTCTAAGTTTTGAACATGTTGTTTCTGCTAATGCTGGTTTAAAACCAGAAACGGCTGGGAACGTTTCTGCAATAGTTTCGTTTTCAGCCACTCGTAAGTGAAAAACTTGGTATGATCACAGCAAAAAATACATAAATAGATAAATAGTTAGATAGATAGACAGACAGACAGACAGGCAAAGAAGAGACAAAGAGTCTGAACTGGATTGAGCTTAATATATGCCTGGAAGCTTTTTTTTTCCATTTGAAAACTTTTATTCATCCAAGCTAAGTCTATCAGTCTATGTAGCATATAGCTAGTGCTTTTAACCCCATTTTCAGAAAAGTTGGGACGCTTGTGAAAAATGTAAATAAAAACAAAATGCAATGATGTGCAAATCATTTGAACCCTATATTTAATTGAAAATGCTTCAGAGACAACATATTAAATGTTGAAACTGAGAAATATTATTGTTTTTTGAAAACATATATGCCCATTTTTAATTTGATGCCAACAACATATTCCAAAAAAGTTGGGACGGGGGCAACAAAAGGCTGGTAAAGATGTGTAATGCTTAAACAAACACCTGGTGGTTAACTGGCAACAGGTCAATAACATGATTAGCTATATAAAGAGAGTCTTTCAGAAGTAAAGATGAGGAGGGGTTCACCCCTCTGTGAAAGACTGCACGATATATATACAGGTTTTGGCAACATATGTTGCCATCCAGATGATGTCTTTTTCAGGGAAGGTCTTGCTTCTTTCAGCAAGACAATGCCAAACCACATTCTGCACATATTACAACAGCATGGCTCTGTATTAAAAGAGTCCTGACGCTAAATTGGCCTGCCTGCAGTCTAGACCTGTTATCCACTGATAACATTTGGTGCATTATGAAATGAAAAATAAGACAAAGGAGACCCTGAACTGTTGAGCAGCTGAAAGCAAAAATGGGAAAACATTTCACTTTCAAAACTACAGCAGTGTCTCCTCAGTTCCCAAACACTTACAGGGTGTTGTTAAAAGAAGAGGTGATGAAACACAGTAGTAAACATGCCCCCGTCCCAACTTTTTTGGAACGTGTTGTTGGCATCAAATTCAAAATGGGCATATATTTTTCAAAAAACAATACAATTTCTCAGTTTCAACATTTGATTTGTTGTCTTTGTACTATTGTCAATGAAATATAGGGCTTAAATAACCTGCACATTTTTGTTTTACGACAAGCGGTTTGGGGACGTGTGTGTGTGTGTTTTACGTTTTGCACAGCGTCACAACTTTTTTGGAAATGGGTTTGTAAGAAAACCAAATCAAATCTTGACCTAACAGTCGAAAATCTTACCAAACTCAGTTTACAGTAGTGGGTACAGATTCATCACAGAATAAAATTAGATGCTGTTAGATGCTGTTGTGGCAAAGTAACCCAAGGACAATGCTGTATTATTTAATGTAATTCAGAAAAATCTCTTGTTGGTGTTTTCTGCATGGTTCTTCAGTAATAATAATGGATCAATCAATTTCAAGCCTCTAACAGCAAAACCTTGAAATGACTCCGCTTATTCTAAATGATGTTCACTCCCAAATATCAAAGCAGAAAAGGGAGGGAGCTAATGTACCTTGTAATTTGCCTCCGCAGTCTTTGCACTAAACATCTTCCATCGTGCAGGTGTGTGCCTCTGTGCTTACTCAGTGCATTTTAAATAGCAAACGAGGCCCGTGCTTAGAGGCTGCCAAATATCATGTAGGAAATGGCTGGAGTTATTGCAAGTTCAATAACGTTTAGTCTCCTAAACACAAGCACTGTTACACCAGGACAGTGTCGGGAGAATGGCTGCTGCCAGGATCAATATGACAATGATTGAATTAAGTTCTCTGCGAAACATCGAAAGGAGCGAGACGTGTGTTTGTGTCAGCAGAACTGTTCCCGACTGCTCTGAGCTCCCTGCTCAGACTCTTCATCACTACAACTCAGGACTCAAACTTCAGATTTTCTGCCTTAAGGAAATAGTTTGGTGAGAAATCAAAGTAATAAAAGTTTCCCACTTTACCCCTAATGTAGTTGATCAGCCAACACGTCTGTTTGCATCTGTATTTTTACACTGGGGATAAGAAGCTAATGTAGCTAACAAGTAACGAAGCTAATGTCTCACGCTTGGTCATGCAAATGGCACACACAAATCATCACACACTTACATCAAACTGCAAGTTGTTAATTGATCTGAAATAGATTTGCTTTTTATCTGGCCACACCACCACCTCCATATTTAGGGACAAATACTACTGGAAAAGTCAGCAATAAACACGAATAGTCTTCCTCCCACCGCACCCAAAGTGTTCACAGACAGGCTGACATCATAGATCGACATCAGACACACAGGACAGATGGGACAAACAAGCAGATAAACCGATAAGAAGATGTGGACAGCATTTTATTTATTTATCTTTTAAATAAATATTTAATAAACCTTAATTACGGCTGGCCTGAACAGCAATTTGCAGGCTTGGTGATTAGTGGGTATTCGAATACTTGTTCTCAAAGTTAGTTTTGGATGCTGTTATAGAGGATATATACAACGATCAGGCATAACATTATGACCACCTCCTTGTTTCTACACTCATTGTCCATTTAATCAGCTCCACTTACTATATAGGTGCACTTTGTAGTTCTACAATTACAGACTGTAGTCCATCTGTTTCTCTGCATACTTTGTCAGCCCCCTTTTACCCTGTTCTTCAGTGGTCAGGACCCCCATGCACCCTCACATAGCAGGTACTATTTGGGTGGTGGATCATTCTCAGCACTGCAGTAACACTGTTGTGGTGGTGGTGTGTGTTATGCTGGTACGAGTGGATCAGACACAGCAGTGCTGCTGGAGTTTTTAAACACTGTGTCCACTCACTGTCCACTCTATTAGACACGCTTACCTTGTTGGTCCACCTTGTAGATGTAAAGTCAGAGACAGCAACTCGTGTGTCAGCATAGTTTGTGTTGGTCATTCTCTAGTCCTTCATCAGTGGTCACAGGACGCTGTTGGCTAGATATTTTTGGTTGGTGGACTATTCTCAGTCCAGCAGTGACACTGAGGTGTTTAAAAACTCCAGCAGCACTGCTGTGTCTGATCCACTCAGACCAGCACAACACACACTAACACACCACCACCACATCAGTGTTACTGCAGTGCTGAGAATGATCCACCACCCAAATAGTACCTGCTCTGTGGGGGTCCAGAGGGCTAACAAAGTAGAAACAGATGGACTACAGTCTGTAACTGTAGAACTACAAAGTGCACCTATATAGTAAGTGGAGCTGATAAAATGGACAATGAGCATAGAAACAAGGAGGTGGTCATAATGTAATACCTGATCGGTGTATATTTCACCTTGTATGTAGCAGTATTCATAGTTAGTGACATATCTAGAACTTCCAGAAGGCCTATAGTGGCGTTTTTTTGTTTGTTTGTTTTTTATCCCACTTATTGTAAATCAAAACATCATTGGTTTATTTCATTGTCAGTTCTTTATAATGTTAGTAGTTAATCAAACATGTAAGGCCTACAGTTCAGCTCCTGCAGGCCTAACCAATGGGAGAGATCACTTGGAATCTACTACAGAGAAACAAATTCTGATTGGACAGTTTTTCATTGAGAATTTTAAGATCTGAAATCGTATTGTTTCCTAACAACATTTAACAATGAAATACGAGTATTACTGCAGTATGTGGCAAATTCAAATGCAACAAGTTGCCCCTCAGGGCTTCCCACTGTCAACAGTGTAATTTAATAAACATTAACAATGTAGGATCATTAAAACCATTTGTTCAACTCATAGCAGACCACTGAACTTGAACTTGAATTTGAAAAGCTAGGTCAGATAAAACTAATAGGCTATTAAAGACATATCAGCTAATGTCAATTAATGATGAAAAAAGCCTTTTGCTGGCCAGACGAGCATCAGGTTGAGGTTACAACAATACTTTGCAGTCCACCGCTCTTCTCTCTCAGCTCAAATGCTTAATAATTACATGATAGGTTGAATTAGGTGTGTTAGAGCAGGGAAGCCAGAAATGTTCCGCTCCTGAGGTCCCAAGAGCATGGATTGAGAGCTACTGGAGATGAACTATTCGAGACGTCAAAGGTATTTATCTTGTTTTCTCTCCCCAGTGACTCCTTCACCCTAAAACAGCTTCCACTCTCAGCTCTATATGCAGCTAGTGACTTGACTTTACCTGCTTGTCTAAGTGGTGATCTAAGACGAATTCAGAATCGATTTTCCAAACGGCTACAGAAAGCCATTAAGGCAAGCTTCTTCTGTAAGCAGCTTTGTTTGGCCAGTGAAGCTGAAAAGACGAGGCTCATAATTGGACTGAGGAAACATGCAGCAGCCCAATCTCCCTGCACCACCATGTGTCTGTTTCCATTTTAGCCACTTCCTGACTGAACTGGGAGGAAAATGTAAGCTCTTGAGTTGTGTCTGAATCTATAAACAGCACTGTCAGTCTTCTCCTTCAAATTGAGCTTGGAATATTTGTCTGAATAGTGTTATGTTCAGTTGGGTCCCGAAATTGTTTGTTTCTGTTAGTGCATGTCCCGCATTTGATAGATTTTTGTCTCCATTCACCCCTAGTTTCTCTTTACTTTATTCTGAGACAATACAACCCTGATTCCATAAATGTTGGGATGCTGTGTAAAATGTAGATAAAAACAAAATGCAATGGTTTGCAAATCTCATAGACCTATATTTTATTCACAATAGAACATAGAACACATATCAGATGTTGAAAGTGAGACGTTTTACTATTTCATGAAAAACATTAACTCATTTAGAACTTGATGGCAGCAACGCATCTCAAAAAAGTTGGGACAGGGCCGTGTCTACCATTGTGTAGCATCCCCTCTTCTTTAAACAACAGTCTGTAAACGTCTGGGAAGTGAGGAGACCAATTGCTGGAGTTTGTGAGAGGAATGTTGTCCCATTCTTGTCTGATGTAGGATTCTAGCTGCTCAACAGTCCTGGGTCTTCTTTGCTGGATTTTTCATTTCATGATGCACCAAATGTTTTCTATTGGTGAAAGGTCTGGATTGCAGGCAGGTCAGTTCAGCACCCGGACTTCTGAGAAGCCCTGCTGTGATGATGGATGCAGTATGTGGTTTAGCATTGTCTTGCTGAAGTATGCAAGGCTTTCCCTGAAAGAGACGTTGTCTGGATGGGAGCATATGTTGTTCTAAAACCTCTATATACTGTTCAGCATTGATAGTGCCTTTCCAGATGTGTAAGCTGCCCACGTCATAGGCGCTAATGCAACCCCAAACCATCAGAGATGCAGGCTTTTGAGCTGTGCACTGATAACAAGCTGGATGGTCCCTCCCCTCTTGAGTCTGCAGGACAGAATTTCAAATTTTGATTTACCTGACCACAGAACAGTTTTCCATATTGTCTCAGACCATTTTAAATGAGCTTTGGCCCAGAGAAGACAGCAGCGTTTCTGGATCATGTTGACATATGGCTTCTTCTTTGCATGATACAGCTTTAACTTGCATTTGTGGATTTCACGGTGAACTGTGTTCACAGACAGTGATTTCTGGAAGTGTTCCTGAGCTCATGCAGTGATTTCCAATACAGAATCATGCCTGTATTCAATGCAGTTCTGGCTGAGAGCCTGAAGATCTTATTATAAAGACCGTCAGCCTTGTCCCTTGCGTACAGGGATTTCTCCAGATTCTCTGAAAAGGTCAAATCCCAATGCTGTGACCAAAAAAGTAAATTTTCTGTTAAGGGTAAAAGATCAAATCCCAATGCTGTGACGAAAAAAGTTCATTTTTGTTGAGGTTGTAAGTGCCAATCCCAATGCTATGACCAAAAAAGTAAATTTTTGTTAAGGTCATAAGTTCAATTCCAAGTGCTGTTACCAAAAAAAATCAATTATCTGTTAAGGTTATAAATTCAAATCCCAATGCCGTGACCAAAAAAGTTAATTATCTGTTAAGGTTATAAGTTCAAATCCCAATGCCGTGACCAAAAAAGTTAATTATTTGTTAAGGTTATAAATTCAAATCCCAATGCTGTGACCAAAAAAATTAATTTTCTGTTAAGGTTTTAAGTTCAAATCCCAATGCTGCGATCACAAGTGCTTGCAACGTTATGTTTCCCATTAGACAGATTAAAACTATTGTACAGAAGTGTGTATACGAGGAAATGTGGATAGCCAATCGGAATGCAGCTGACAAAATCCTGATAGTTGTTCCTAGCTAGTCCATTAGATGCTAAACGTACCATGTGCACCTGTGGGTGGAGCATCTGAGGCTGACACTGAAACTTTCTGTTTTTGAAAGCTGATTAATGAATAAAATTGATAGAACTTACTTTTGGATAGCTGATTATAAATTTAAATAGCCGGGGCCCACCGGCAGGCCCAGAGTTTAATTACACCCTTCTATAACCTCAGAATAGCTCAACCAGTTTGCATTGAAACTGTAGTTAGAAAAGATGTCGCGGAGCTTCACGTGTCTCAGAGGAAGCACGTGCTAGCCATTACCTGGCTAGCAGGTGAGGAAAGTTGGGTAAAAATCTGAAAGAAAAAGAATGTTCTCAGGCTTAATTTAGGTTCAGGCCAGACTTTCACGCCTGACTAAAGCTCCACCCTCAAGCTTTCAGACAAACAAGCAGCCCACAATGGAAATCTGGATGCTGAAATCAAAAAAAAAATAAATAATTTTTTTTTAGCCAATGGCTGTTACATCAGTTTCTCTCTCTCTCTTTTTCTTAGGCACTCAACAGATCTGCAAATTTTTGGTCTTCCCTTTTGTCACAGGGCAGGCATCTGACAGCATACAAAGTGCCCAAGTAATCATTTCTTATCTCATTTTTATTAATGAATGTAACCTCGGAGGTTAATTCAATGCAGTAGTATGGAGATGGATGTGGCATGTTGAAAGAGGCTTCGATGTGAACTACAGTGATGACAGCTCGATCTTTTCTTCCCCCACTGCTGACACACAGAGAGATAATTACGAGGATTACAGAAGAGACGTCGAAGGAGCGCTGTCGTCTTCCCGTTAGCCGGTCGGCTCTTTTTCTCTGCTTTTTTTCCCCTCTTTGCCGGGGTGCAGGCCACGCCTCGCGTCCCGTTGTTTTTCCCAGGCTGAGCAGCAGTGCAGCACCTTTGCTTAATGAGGTTTCTTCACGACTAGAAATGGATGTGGAGATTGCGGCTATTCATTTCCACATGGCTCAGACATTAGTAAGGCTGCACGCATCATTACACTGTAAGGAAGCGTCGGTCTGAAAGTAATTAAATAGAGTTGCATGATAATGGGAAGCCCACAGAGTGAGCTGATGTATGAATCTGAGTATGATCTTTTTTTTGTGATAATCTCTCTCTCTTTCTCTTTCTCTCTCTCTCTTTCTGTCTCCTTTCTCTTTTTCTGTCTTTTTCTCACTCCCCCATCTAGTTTTGCTTTGTCATTCAGGCAGAGCTCTTTTGAATCTCATAATGTTGTAATCCTAAGCTGCTTGCAAGAAGATGACTCTGGGTCAGCCTCACGCAGCCCTTATTGCTTTCTCCTAGTACAGAACCCCTGAGTGAATTAATGATTACGCAAGCTGAGGAGGTCAGTGGCCTCACTGATAGGAGGCGCTGTTTTCAGATTCTGAATAACGTAAAAAGCTAAAAAATAAAGAGCCACAGGTTTCTTTATTGCTAGGGAGTGTGAGAGCATTCTTTCCTTGTCTGTTAACTACAGGGAGATTCACTCAAAAGAGGCTCCAAATATTCTGTTGTAACTCTCGTTAGGATGAAGCAATCTGAATAAAAAAAAACGCTACATACCTTGACGTATGTGTAATCAATTGCATTGCACGCATTGCACTGGAAGTGATCTCCGTTTTCTGCCAGACACATGAAGGGGTACGGGGATATGCACCTGGAAGTTGCAAACGGAGGTTAAACGTCACGACGGCTGTCCAGCGCCTACCTCATCGCTCTGACGCAGGGGCATCCCAACTTGTTCGAAGCTCCATATACTGAGGAGCACATTGCACGGTCAGATTGCTTTGCCCTAGAGCAAGAGTTATTACAGAATATTTGAGGCCTCCTTCGAGTGAATCTCCCCGTATTATATTATTGCCAACTGATATATCAGTTAGCCGATTATATCGACTGATGTTCGTGGATTTATTGTTTTTTGCAAAACCCATGCTTTAAACCCAATAATCACTAAAGCACTGTTGAACCAAAGGTATGGATTATAAATTTTCAAATACAGTAGTGGGCACTATACCAATTCATCCTGTATACCAGTTGAAATTCTTTTTAAAGTATTAGTTTTATCATTGCTGTAATACCGATATGTAGATAAATGCAGACAATGCGATGTACACAAAGTACATTTACTGTCAGAGGAGCAGACATCAGATTTTAATGAGTTAACGGGGGGAAAGAGAGGAAAAGCCAGTCTCTTAGGGTTAGCTGTTAGCCATTAGCCTAGCATGGAAACTAGCCAGACTTCAGTGTGCAGCACCTATGGTGCTCCTCGCTCATCCAGCTGCTTCAGGCGATGCTGTGTCTCGGCCTACAAGCTGAGAGGCTCCACAGCTTCTCAGCTAAAAGTGAAAGTGTGAACGGCTGTCATATTTACTAAATTCTAGCAGCGCCTCACGGTAGTAGATTAAAGCTCGAGTGTAAGAGATGCACATATGAGAAAAATGATTTTCGAATGTCAAACAACACTAAGCACTGTTTTTGCCACGCTTTATATACACTCGCTTTAATCTCATTATGGTTAGAAAGAAATACTGACATCTGTCTACATGTTGTTCATTTCTATGTTTACTGTTTCGTCCAATAAAAAATATTTTAGATTTACTTCAGTTGTTTAATATGGTTCTTATTAAAAGTGAAGGGACATCCAGAATAATACACCATTGTTAATCTACAAAAGGTTTACCTCAGCATCCAAAATGGTTTTATTTAAAAATAAATAAACATAAAGACACTATACTGTGATATACCGAAACCGTCAGTAATATTAATTATACCATGATATAAATTTTTGCCCATATTAAAATATGATATCTTTTTTTTATATCTGATATTGAAACCTTGGTTATTGGACAATACCAATATGGATATTTCTTCTCTAAAACCTTCTAAAAGCTTCAATATTAGCTGTTTTTTATTGATGCACTTTACTTAAGATGAGCATCTAAAAGTAGACTATCATGCTTGAACTATTCAAACACTGCTATCCCACAGGAAAAAATTCAGCTAACATGTCACATCACGTAGTATGAGCGAGCACTATTTCAGGATAGATTCGTTACACGATTTAATCACATTCATTCTTTTATCTTTCCAGTATCCATTTCAGTTTTCAGCTGAAGTATCGATACAGCTATTCCAGAGTTTAGAAGCTGTATAAGAAACCAATCTTCCACCAACTGAGCTGTAAGAGATCCAGGGAGTTTGCAGTAAGCCTGCCTCAGCTGGGTGAAGTGGTCTGGATGGCTTAACGCAACTTAACGTAAACAGATTAGTAAGATACAGCAGAGCTCAGTCATTAAGCTTTAAATATCATAAGCAAGACCTTTTAGTCAGTCTGGTTATCGTTTGGCCCAGGAATTCAGTACCCCCAGTACTGATGCCAGCGCTAGCGAATGTAGCACCGCTGCAGTAGCAGTAGTGGGAGAGAGCGAGGCACTCTGTTGAAGGAGCATATGCCACAATGCTCTCCAGGGGTTTGAAAATACAGAGCGGTGAAATCTCTGGCTGTTCTGTCTCTGCATAAAACCCCATCTGCAGCCGCCACTCCCCCCGCCAGCTTCGGGAGTCATTAGCTATGGAAAATGTGTTAATTTACTTCGGGGGGTTTGGAAGAATACTGAGCGATGCACTTGCTATTCCCAGCGGTGGCGTGTTTGAGCAGTGCATTGTGGGATTGCCCAGAGACAGCAGATAGGGGAAGTGGGGAAACGCTGATGGTGGGTTAACACTTCTCATCTGTGATTAATGCTCTCTCTCTCACCTCCCGCCCTGTGCACTTGTGAGGTCCGCTGTGTTGCTATGCACCGTTGTCCACCAGCCTGAACCTATTACAGCTGATGTAACCCTGCGGACGGGGGAAGAAGCCCGCTCGCCACCACTCGTCTGGAAATGGGACTCGCACCTGAAACAAAAGGCTGCTGTCTTCACGCAGCAAATGGACTGTAATATCGCACATTTCAGTGACAATCAGCGTCCCTGCGCGAGCTCCTTTGTGTGGTTTTGCCGAACGGCTGCCTCATATTCATTTGCAGGAGTCTGCCCCTGAGGCACTGAGAAACTGTTCCTGGGCAGATTTCTCCTTCACAGCCACAGGAAAGGAGAGAACATTGGCAGCCAGTGTTTACTACGTATTCTCTCTCTCTCTCTCTCTCTCTCTCTCTCACACACACATACACACACATATGAGCATAAGTTGCCTGTCAAGGTTTGGGGACACCCAGGCTTTCCAAAATCTAAGTACAAATGTTTGTGTTTTTTTAGCATACTTAAAACTAAACTGTGTGCTTTACTTTAAGTAAAAAAACTTACTAAACTGACTAAAATTGATGAGTGATATTTTAATATCCATAAGGGTAAATAAACAGATAATCAGTTACTTTGGCCAACACTAATGTAGGGCTGTAGGATCAGTTAGCTAATCCACCAGCAGTGTTGGCTCACTGATGCTGCACTGAGGCAAGTTTAGAGGATAAAGACTCAAATCTGAGCGAGTGAAATCAAGTGACTGAAAGATAGATTCTTTCTGATTATTAAAGTTCAAATGAGAGCTTAATTTTGTTTCTGTTCTATCTCATCTTTTCAGACAGCATGCAGGCTTGTGGGAGAAGGGGTAGGGTTTAGAAACAGGGCAGCATGGGGGTATTTACAATTAGCATAATCATGCTTATTTATAGATCTTAGCATTCTTAATGAGCGTTGGGGTTTAGGGGTGCTCCTATGCCATTTTTAGTAGTTTCTTGGGCATAACGACACTATCAAAAAATATTGACAGAAACAGAGTAAATCCAGTTAGTCATTATATTCAGTATTGTGTGTGCCTGTACTGTGATTGTGTTTAGAACATTCTATTCTGCCTATTTTTGTATATCCCTACATGGTCGTGTCTGTCACACCTGTCACTTGTCATGTACAGGCTGGGCCTAATCTTGGCAAACTGCATCAGTCCATTGTTTTACAGGCTGTGTAGGTGTCTGGTACCTGCACACAAGAAATAAACTTCAGTCCTCCAGACATACGGCTAGCTCCCTGGTTTGTGACAGGGTTTGGATTCTTCAGAACCAACAGAGTTTCAATATGTGCTTTTAACGATAGTTCAATGCTGGAGCTAAATATACCAAAGAGTATTAGCAAAGAGCTGTTTCATGTTAATAAAGCAAGCAATTGTTCTTGTATAGTAGCTGATAACAAGAACAACATTTGATTTTCAAAGGAATACAAGGTGTCCCCACACTTTTGACAGCCAGTGTACACACAGACACAGCATTATGCCTGGACTTGTCCAGTATTCAAGAGCCGTGTTCTGTGAAGTTGTCCTACCTTGTCTTAATGTCCAATTTTAGCACAGATTTATTGGCTGCTTCCTACATAAAACTGTAGGTAGGATATTTTGATAACTCTAAATCACCTTATCAGAAAACACTGCCAGCAGCCAAACTACAGGTAGGATATTTTGATAGCCTAAATCACCTTATCGGAAAATGCTGCCAGCATTAAAATGTATACATACAATATTTTGATAGCACAAATCTCCTTATCAGAAAATGTTACCAGCATTAAAAGACTAATTAGGATATTTTGATAACCTAAGTTATTAGGCTATAATAATGATATGCGCATGCACAGTAGGACCACTCAATGGGAAGGACAAATTGTTAGAACAGAGCCCACAGCTTAGCCACTGCATTAGCTAGACCAAGATCTTCCATTAACCAAGCCTATAAAAGCTCTGCCCCCCCATAGCAATCAATGGAGATCACTGCAGCTTCAAAGTAAAGGCTTAATAAGAGGGCTTTGGAGTGATATTTGAGTCTGTTTAGCAGGAGGACATTACAGTCTAAGTAACTCATAAGAGGAAGGTTTAGGGATCTTAAAGCTGAAGGAAGAGATATATTCTACAGTGTGTTATTATTAAACTAGAAGAATTCTCATCCGCATTGGCATTGGGTTCTTTTTTTTTTGTCCCTGTTGGTTACCACAGGTGTCAGCTGCCATGGCGATGTAGCGCACCGTATGCTAAGCAGAAGTCCCAGCTAGTTCTATTCACTGTCAAAGTGCGGCTTTTGTATTTATACATCGGCCTCTAGCAGGCCCACCTAGATGACAGGGTCCTGCCAGGCTGGTGGAAGTAGGGGTGTCTAAAGGAGACAGCTGCTGGAGTCAGTGTCGCCTCATCTCCTGCTTCTCACACACATACACTCGCAAATACAGAGCGCTAGACTGATGAAAATGTCTCTGATACTGATTTTAAGAAGACAACTGGTAATATTGGCTGATACTGTGCAGTACACTACAGTGCAAAAGTCAGAGACCACCTTGATTTACTTATTTTTCAGTCAAAACAGGCATTAAGTATAAGTTTGCTTTTCAGGAGAAATTTCTGAGGAGATTATAGGATAATCCACTTTCATAAGGAAGGAAAAAGTCAAAGGAAAATAAGTGAAAAACCAGGGGTTTACTAGCAATCATGCAGACATCCTAGACCACCTAAACTGTCCCCATCAGATGAACAGCTCCAGTAAGTCTTCATCTTTGAGAGAGAGGAAAAAAAACAAGCTCTTCTGACCTAAAAAAATTTTAAAAATGTATTTCTGTCCATCTTTCTACTGTGAGAAGACAACTAAGGGTCTGAAAGGATGTGTAGCTGTCAAGAAGTCTTACTGAGAAAAGGAGACACCTGTATTAAGAAATATGCTTGGAACCAGCAAAATTATCTGCGAGTATTATGAGATAATTTAGTTAAAAAATTACTTGAAACATTAAAAGTGTCTAAAAATAAGTTAGATAATCTTATAATAAGTGCACAACTGTCTAAAAATGGGAAATATTAGATATTTCGACTAGATTTAAGATCATTTCACTTAAGATGCCATTTTTTGCAGTATACACACTAAATACAAAATAATGAAAAAATGATAAGTACTACATTTTATTTTTAATGTTTCTGTATGATTTTTTATTAAATGTTTTCTGCTGTTTTCTTGATGCTGAGTAATTTGGTAAGCTAATAGCCTTTTTCATAGGAAGTTAAATAAATGAAAGGGGGTCTCTGATTTTTGAGTTAGCTGGTAGAGCTGTTCAATGACATTGCGTTAGTAGAAAAGATGCGGTGGTGCTTTATGTGTCTCCATGGAAGCCTCTGCTAGCCTTAACAGGCTTTGATTCGAAGTATCATTCATATGAAGCCCCAAAGCTACTTAAGTGCCAATAGCACTTCCCCCTTGTGGGGAATCTTTAGCCTGCTATATATGAGCAAGTGAGTGCATTACAAGCCAGGTCTACATAGGGCTTCACATCTAAATAAAATACATTTTTATGTTTTCTCACATTAGCAATGCTGTTCATTAAAATATAAAACAAGCCACTTATAAATATTGGTGCTATCTGGGAAGCCTTGATACAGACACACTCTTTCTTTCTCCAGTATTAGCTGCTCTCAACAGGCTGCTTTGGTCCAGGGTCTGCCCAGACACCCCCTAATGAATGAGCCTATTACAGGCCAGCTAGGCTGATGAGCTTTTGAGAGCATTTTAAATGACACTCATAATCAATCAGGCCTTGTTTAATTACAGTATGTTGCGGTGGCGATGCTGTTGTAGCGTAGCTGCTACGTGGTCTTGATTGTGAGTATGTAATTGTTTGGAGAAAAGCTTAGTCCAGGGTCCATTAGCCGCTAGATGAAAGCACCGGGCTGTACTCAATATGAGGCTTCTTATACACCCCCCCCTATTTACTACAGCCCACCCCAAAAGCTCTTTGTATCATATTTACTTTATTAACAGCCCCGCTTTCCTGGTTTTTGTGTACCTTTTTTTTTCAGTGTTTAGAGTGCTGATTGAGTGGCCGGATTTGCATAGCCCCTGGAGTGTGTGCACAGCTTTACAGGGTGAGATGCATCATAGGAGATTCTCCTCTCACTCCATTTCCTCCGTGGAGCTCCCTTTCGCACGGGCGTCCTGATTGGTCAGGAGATGAGCCCACTGCACATCCATTTCTGCTGCTGAACCTGTCTCTCCCTTGTTCATTCCGGCACCCATTGTTCTGAGCTATGTGCGGCAGCGATAAGAAAATGAAGGGATGGACATCTTCAAAGAGATCTGGGGGGAAAAAATGGCTCCCCTGTCAAAGGGAAAAGACAAACATTGAACCAATTTGGATGAAATCATTGCAGGAAGGCTGAAAAAATACCACTAAAAGAGGACCATCTGACAAGAATGTCTACACAGTTTCTTCGTTAATATGAAAAATGGACATGTACCTGGATGTTAAAGAGTAGAATAGGTATCGTCCGGTTATCTAATAAGAGTTTTAAGCAGCACAAAAGGAACATATTACACTTTCAAAGGCACATTTACTCTTAGTGTCACGTTTACCTTTGATATGCTCACTTCATTAATCCATCTGCATTAGTTTATTTCACTAGAGTCCTGACGAAAAAAATTACCGTATCTTCCATGCCTCATTTATCATTATGCAAAAAATCAGTCACTGCCAGGCCTGTATGGAAAACAATTTCTTAAGCTGTCAGTGGGTGACTCGTGCATGCCACGCGCGAGGAAGAGAAGGTATCAGTTTTGACAGGGCCCTACACCCAGAGGGAAGAGAATCAATTGGCCTCATTACATGTCAGTCCCCATAGACACGCATGGAAAGCTGTGGTCCAGGCCAATCGCAATCCTACGCTAATTGTGCTGGAGAAGGTGAGTCAAGCTCAGCGGCTCTCTCCCCCCGGTTTCGGCAGAGGTCAGTCCGGCAGGCCGCAGAAACATCACCTCCACACCGCACTCCCTGTGGATTTTGTTGAAAGTCTATTTTTGCTTCCTTCCCTCCATTCGTTGACCTCCCTCCTTCTCCCTCTTGTTGTGGGGAGCGAGGGAGGCGTGTGATTGACAGGAGGTCTGATATCATCAGCAGGGCCGATGTGCCGGAGCGTTTCGTCTGATCGGGCGGGGCGACGGACCCCTATTTCCGAAGCGCCACCAGCCACGCATGCAGCCAGCCGCCAGGCGAGAGGCGGCTTTTATTCCCCTGCTTTAATAATGAGAGTCTCTCCGAGTTGCTGGAGTAATCAGAGCTACTGGACTGCTGAGGCAGCTCTAAATACAGCTCAAAGAGAGAGCATAACACAGAATGAAAGACAGGGGGAGGGGAAGAAAGGGATCACCTCATCCTTTAGATTATGCACACATGAATGAATGTTGGAACATGCAGGATCGAGACCCTCACCTTTAAAGCTCTGCATCTTCTTGAGTCACATAGTTTGACAAAACATGCAATATACAGTTTTTCCCCCTTACCCCAAATATATTAGTCAGTTATGTTTGGCCAGTGAAATGTGATCCTTTAGTTTTAGTTTTCGAGCTCTGGAGCTACAAGGCTAATGTAGCTAACAAGTAATGGAAGCCCTCCATGTGGTAGGCTGGGGTTCAGTCTCCTGCCCAGGCAAGAGCCACAATAATACACCCATAAGAGTCCTTGGGCAAGACTAATACTATATTTAGCTAATATCTGTCACATAATTAAACTATAAATTGCTCTGGATAAGAGCATCTTCCAAAAGCATAAATTTAAATGTACATTTTACTCTGTGTGATATGATGCTGTTAGCTGTGTAGTTCTTTCTGTGGGTTAGTAGAGTGACTGAGCAATTTCACTGCTCATGTTAAATAAATGCTTCAGTGTAAAATCACATTTACGCAATTTCTTTTCACTTACCCCAGATGTAGTTCATGAAAATTTTGTATCTTTAGTTTAGCACTGGAGCTACAAGGCAAATATTACTAACAAACACTAGAGGTCAATACCAAAAACATTATAAAGGAGGAGGAGACAGTTAACTGGTTGAAAAATCATTAGCAGCTCAGTGGTCACCAACCTTGCTCGTGGAGGTGTACTTTCTTGCAGAATCTAGGAACTGGAACATGCTGCCATACCTAAGACTAATGCATCTGATCCAGCCCATTAAGGACGTGAATTAGCTGGAGCCGGTGCTTCAGACTGTGGTTGTAACTAGAGTCTGCAGGAAGATAGATCTCCAAAACCTAGTTTTTTTTTCCATTCAGAGAGATATGAGCCTGGTCTTGTTTGACTGGAAAATACAGCCTGAGAGCGTTGCCAGGATGACTTTAGAGTAGACTTTACTATAAAGACTTGGTCCCCCCAAATATTTAATGTAAATAGTGCACAAAACATCTCTCAACCAGCTTAAAATATGTCTGTGTCTTCATAACGTTGCACAGACTTGTCGATGTGGTGTAGGACACACTGTGAACTTTTAAACAAACAAAACTTCACTGTGTAGCTGAATGCTGGGGTCAGCTGTTCTCCTTTCATTAAGACATGGATGCTGGATTACAGTCATGATTTCTGTTGTTTGTATTCATAAATATACATCTTCAGTTCAAAAATTCAACATCAGCAGTTGCAGCAGTCATGAATGTAATCTGTAGCGTCCATATGCCTGCTAATCACTACATCTGGGATAAGTGGAAAATTGCATAAATTGTTTTACACTGAATCATTTTCTTGAATTAAGTGCTTCAGCTAAAAGTGCATTTCCTGAAGTGATCGCACAGCGCAGAGTTTTGTCAGACTGTTACTGTGGTGTTTCAGGCGGTTTTTAGGGTGTTGCTGTGATGTTTCTGGTGGTTGCCAGGGTAGTGCTAGGCGGTTGCTATAGTACCCAAGGTGGTTGCTAGAGTGGTTGCTATGGCATCTCTGGAGGTTGCTAGGGTGTTTCTAGGTGGTTGCTATAGCGTCCAACATGGTTAATACGTTAGTGTATCATCATAAGCTGGGTACACAAACTTGAACCCACGTAATTGCACCATTTATTCCTATGGGTGAAAAATTGTCATTTAAAAATCATTGCACAAAAACCACACATTGGACAAAAACCTGGTGGAAAAGTAAGAAGAAATGAAAGAATAATGTACAACGAATATCAATTATGTTGCAAATTGCAAATAGTCTTGCGCATTGCAATGCGGAATCACTAAAAACAGCTCATTCTAAAGCTAAGTGGGTTTTAAAGGAGTGATATTGGATCGGTAGCAGCATCACAGCTTCAAGCTTCAGCATCAGTATCAGAATCTCAGTGTGTCTTATAGTATAAGAAACCACATAAGCAAGTTTATTTGAGATTACTTAACACTTCAACACAGTTTGAAACAAATGTGTAGACTTAGATTGTTACTGTAACTCATTTTTTTCCCCCAAATTTCTTTAGGTAATTTTTGTTTTTAGATAGTTCAGACTTGCATAATGCTAATAAAGTTCAAATGTCAAACATGTCTTGACTGATTGACTATATTTGATGTAAGGGGGTAACTTTTTTCCAAGCATTTCTTTAAGACCCCTGCGCTGCACTTATGACTTTGCCAGCTTCACTCGCTCTGTTGTCAGATAAGACCAAACGGCTGTCTGTCATTGTTATAGGAGGAGATGGCTCACTGTGCTGAGTGATGACAAATGGGGTATTAATCCAAAACTCTGTCATAACAAGTACAAACAGTGTGCTATTTATGTGAGGTGTTTGCAAGCACTATATGTGTGTGGATGTGCTTTGCATGGGTGTTTTAGGTGTGCTTGGCTTACAATATTACTGTGCTCAGTGCTAGCACTGCCTCAGGAAGGGATTAGATAATGTATATGTACGGTGTAGTGGAGAGTAAACACACATTGCTTATGCTTGCAGTACCGTCAGCTCCCCTGTCTCCTTAACCTGCTCTTCCATATAATATCTCCAATCTAGTATCATCTTCCCTGCCTTTCCCCCGTGACTGCCATCTTTAAATCGCACTGTCTGTTGCAGTATTTGTCAGAATAGCACCTTTTGCTGAAACAGTTATGCCCCATGAAAGAAAATATCCCTGATGTGTTATGAAACAGCCATTACTGTGCAGAGGCCTTGAAGAGTTCACTGAAGCAATTACCCCAGATTCACCAGAGGTCTGTTTCAAACACCTTCTGACCTCTACTGCACTCTTGTTCGCTGTTTGTACATCCATTCTCACATGCACACTTCCCTTTTACTGGAAACGAGAGCACGTTGCAAAGTTGAACCGAAAAACTGAAAGCCAAGGTGGGCGAAGGGAGCTACATGTGTGACCTCACAACAGTTTGGTCCAAGCAAATTGCATCATGAATCTCAAATTTCACCATGATTCAATTTGATTATTTTGGTGCAACTCAGAATTATTTAGAAAGTAGGGCTACACTGAATACACAAATGTGAATAGTAGAATATAGGCAAAGACAAAGCAATGCATCAACCTTTTTTGCAAACAAAAATTATTTTGGAAAAGAAATTTTGTTCTTATTTGCATAGAATTTTATTGATTAGTACTGTAATTGATTATAATCAATTCTACCATTTCAGAATTGTTGCGGTTGAATTAACGCTTTCAGACTAGATGGGTTTTTATCTGTTTTTCTTTTTCTTTTTGCGTATTGACATAGCAAATAAAAAAGATTAGATGGAGTTTTAGGGCCTACTGACAGAACTTTTTAGTTTGAGTTGAGGTTCAAGAAACTGTTACACAACCAGCGACTAGGATGAAACTGTGGGCTAATGTAAATCTGTCATCAGTGTAACACTGAAACTTAAGACCACGATTATAAATGATCGGACACAGGGATAAAATTTGTAATATGAATAGGAGAGGACCAAGGACAGAACCCTGGGGCACTCCACTCCCTGAACAACAAGGGCAATAGATGACTTGTGAATACCAAGTATAAACTGTTGTCAGTTTGTAATTTGTCAAAATAAACACAGTCGTAAAAAAAAAAGGAAAATAAGTTAACACATCTTCACAGCACAAACTTCTGCACCTTTAATGAACAATTACTGTTTATTTGTTGAAATGAACATATTAGCCAAAAAAAATAATAATTTCTGGCCTGTGTTTTTTTCAGTATGTTAAACTCAGAAAATAGCAAATAATTACAGAGAAATGCCTCATTTAAGTTATCTGTAGAGGAAATGTGTTAACTTTTTCACTTATTTTTTTCATAAGTCATATGACTGATCACGTTATTATTTTTGTCCAGCAGTACGTATGAAGCATGACAGAATGCAGTGCCTGCATAACATACATAATAGTGATACTAGATGATAAACAGACAAAAGGTGCCTACGGCTGAATAATGGACTTTTCCTGAGCCATTATTAGTCAGTTTGTCAGTGCATTTTGTCTTTACGCTCCTATGATGTCAAGCCATAAAGTTAAACAAAACAGAACTGAGAAGTTGGCAGTGAACTGCAAGATATTAAATATTAAAGATCTGTCTGTAAACTATTTCCATGTTTCTCATGAAAGTGGCGAAAGAGAGTTTTTAGAGAGAATTTAAGTTATTTGCTTGAATTGAGCTCGACAGCTGGATGGAAACCTGGCTACTGCTGCATTTTTACACCTCTACAGTGCACATCTTGCTCTCACACTGCCCTCCTGCCTCTTCCACAGCCTGCGTGAGGCTCATCAGAGCAGCGTGCCGTAATGAGGGTGTGTATCCTGCACACGGCATGGAGGTCAAAACTCACATCTGCTCTGTCCTCCCCTGGGTGGACGAATATTAACTGGGCTGTCGTTCTGTTTTTGGGGAAGTTGAAATAAGCCCACCACACACTGCTAATCTCAGTGTGCACATTTCAGCGCAGACCTGCATGCAAAGCGGCTATTCAGACTGTATTTTGGTGAGATCAATGAAGATTGTCTGAATGGATTACAGTGAACAAAGAACAATTATGCTCTTAGACGGAAGAGTCGGCTTTTACGGCGCACGATCAATCCAGACACGGTGGAGCTGAGAGCTAAAGGCCACATAATGAATATTATCAAGTGAAGGAAAAGCATCTCCGCAGAAGCCAATACAAATTAGCAAAGAAAACCGGAGCTGAATTAAGCTGAAATGCGTAAGAGCCCATGCAGAAGAGGACAACATTGCATCTCAGTGATACTAGTCCAATAAAGCAGTATTGCTGTGCTTTGCTTGTGTGGTGGAGCATTTATGTGCATTTAGTGTGGCTTATTAACACTTAGAATTTGCCATAATTTCAATAACTACAGGGATCTCAGTGCAAACTGGCTGAGCTATTCTTAGGTTACAGTATGTAATAAAGCTTTGGGCCTGCCAGTGGGCCCTGGCCATTTAAGGGGTTAACCTGTTTAACAATGTTTGCCTCTGTATGAGATGCTACGCTAATGTTACCCAGAATAACTTTGACTTCTTGAGATGTTCAGGCATTTAGCACACATATTATAGGCTGACATACAACATGGCTATAATAAAAATATGAGCGTTTATGAGTGTAATTAACAGATTGTGCTTGTAAAATGCAAACTACATAACTACAAAATCGTTTTTTATTTGGACCTTTGGTTTTGGTCTAACATTAGTTCCAGTGTCTCCTTCAGTTTAAGCTAATGTTACAAACTCCCCAGTTTAGCTATATTAGCAATCAAATTAAGAATTAATGGTAGTTCAGTATTACAAGTATGAGGAAGTTCACTGTTAACTAGCATGTTGATAGCATAGTATGGTATAACGTGATTCAGAACAGGTATATTAGACTATATTATGTCTTATAACTGTATGAGTAACCCACCTTCCCATTAGCTGGGGTTTGGTAGAGTGTGTGTAATGCATTTTCAGCTGTATTTTCAGAAAACATTTTTCATGCTCGCTGCGGCAACATGCTTTAGTGTATAGTGGTTAGGTTTATGTTTTTAAGTTTTCTTTGTTGTTTTTTCTTGGCTCTCTGATTTTAACGTAATAATTATGTTGTCTTCATTGGGCAAAAGTTGTGGTGAGTGGACACATGCTTTAGATTGAAGGGTACTGTACTGTTGGGTTTTTGTAAATCCAACGTTTTGGCTGATGTGTGCACAGTTTTGCTGTTGTGTTGTATCAGGGCAGAAGCATTGGAAAAGGTATAATTAAGACTGCACTGCTGTCAGCAATAGGCTGTAGTCTGATGTTACGACAGTGTGGTACATAGCGTGCTTGGAAATTGTCTGTACCAAATTAGCCTAGCCACTTTTTCCACAGGCCTACCCTGTGTATGTATTTATGCCTAAACCATCATCTTTTGTCCTGTTTTTTTCTTCATACTGCTTCTTTTAATTTTAACAAAAACAGTCATGTAAGCCATTAGAAAAATCAGCCTATGTTGTGTTTTGGATACTGGTATGCTGGTCAGCAGCAATGGACATTAATCATGGTCACCAGCAAAACCAGCATATTGTAGCGACCCGCTACAGGCCGGCATGGCTCATGAGGCGTGGTCATGCTGATGGCCACGTCAAGAGGATAATGGGAGGTGTGCACACTCTGGAAAAGGGACATATTGTTCCTATTAATGTCGTTGCTTATTGGTTTGAGGTAAGTGTATATGATTATTGTTTTATTCTCTGTCAGGAGATGTGGGTTGTTGGTGTGTTTTGTGTGTGAGGGGGGTCACAGGTAGCGCAAAGCCTTTGGTTAGTGGTGACCTCCCCCACGATTATGGTATACATGCTCTGTGTGTGCCTTTCTGCGCTGGTGTTTAATAAAGAGCACTTCTCATGGTGGAAATCATGGCTTCTTACTCGACACCTACACTACAATATGTTGTGTTTTGGATACTGGTATGCTGGTCAACCTACATGACTATGTCGAGCAGACCAGTTAAACCAGCACTACACCAGCACTTGTGCAACTTTAATCATGCAAGTACATTTAAATAGTGTAGTAAAACAATAGTAATCACTCTCAGCTTCTAAGCCTAACTAAATCTTGTCGAATAAAGAAGAAAACCCTGTAGCCCGAGTATGTATGAAAAGCAGTAAGTGGCCATTGCCACTGCCGTTTAGTCCTCAGTATTCTGGGTGAAGTGGTGAATGCCTCGACTTGTCCCACTGTCACTCCCTGTATATATAACATGTCCAACGAGGGGCCTATTTCTCTGAACTGAACTGAAAGCGTTTCCCATTGAGCCTGCACTCTTTGTGCTCAGCCGATAGAGACGCGTGATACCAGAGGCTGATGTCTCTTTTCTCCCTCTCTGCTTAGGCTGAGGCAAGTTTGGGGTGGGAGCTGTGTGTCTTTCAGATTTATCGCACTCGGACTCCCGGGTTGAACGCGTGCATAGATAAAGGACGGCCAAAGCCCAGCAAATTTGTGTGCTATCAAGGAGGGCAAAAGAAAGCCCCCCTTTTTGTGTGCTGAATGTCGTTACCACCATGTCACAGAGAAGCCTATTTTCCCCTATGGCTAAGTGCCTGCTCAATTGTGAAAGTGGAAAATTGGGTCTGATGTGTTGTTTGGAAATCAAAGTAGTCATGATGAAAGTGTGGGCTTTACTCGTTTTGTGCTCAGCATCACTGGGGGAATTCTACCGTTTGTCAGCAAAAGTGCTTCTGGTGCATCGCATTGATTTATGGATTGCGGCGCTTTAGAAATACATGGGTAGCTTTAAACAGTGCTAAAGACCACTAAAGATCATCGTCAGGAGGTTCTAGAGCGGGGAGGTTTTGAAAGCATGACTTTCTTCCATACATTCCTAGCACAACTGTTCCTGCTGGAAGTGTGCAGTTCAAAAGAATTCCTCTTCCAGCAGGGCAGCCAAATTGGAAAATCTGCCACACTAATGCACATACATTCTCAACCCAACTTCTCAATTTAGCCATCCGCCTCAGAATTTTCCATCTTCCAATAGAAAGACACATTTGTACGTTTCTAGCTATTTTTAAACCTGCTGTATTTGAATATTTTCAATCAAGTACTGGACAGAATATGAATAAAATATGTTTCTCCACTGATATGGACACCAAGGATGTAGTTTTGCTAGCCTGCCCTGTTGGATAGCGCATTAGGATTTTCAGTATGCAAATTAGCTTGTCTTTAACATTATACTTTTCCATCAGAGGGAGGAAAAGATTCTGCTTCGTACATTTTGGTTACGTTTCTTAAATGTTTCATCCGAAGAAGGAAGCCTAGAAAGACTACTGCAGCTGTCTAAAAGCTATCGCACACCAGACAAGAAGCTTTGCCCTGTACTGGCAGAGGGTCTCTGGTGCCAACTAGCGGTTAGCGCAAAGCACAGCTACATACATAAGAGGCGCCACAGAATAGCATTGATAAACACAAAGCTCAATTTCATGTTTACACTCTGCTCGTATAGATTCAGTGGAGGAAGACATTCAGTGTAGTTTAGTGAACTTATCAGGTACTAATACTGGCAAATACTAAACTGAACTGATACTGGCAAACACAAACACACTGTTTTAAAGCTAATAGGTATTAAATGAAATGCACCATGGCTAAGCTAATAATGCTGGCTGAGGTAGCATTTGTCTGTTTATCATTTAAACTTTTGACTGACATTTTCCCTTGTGAATTACCATTCTTGTCACATACTGTGGATTTGTAGCACTTTTTTGGGGGAAAGGAATGCAGGGGGAAAGTATTTTGGAATAAAGATTTTAAAAACAATGTTTAGTTTTTGGAGGTCCAAATAAATTCCAGGAATGACCCTTACAAAACAGAGTGAATTAGTGGATTGTGGCTTTAATTTCACAGTGATTTTGCTAACTTAAAGCCTGCATGCTTGTAGCTAGTCAACATGGTTAAGTTAGCTAGCTAGTTACTGTCAGATGTTTGCATTCGGCATTAGGCTGTACACATAGTGTTAGGAGTTAGCTTAGTACTAGCAAAACAAAATTGAATTCTTTATGGTAACAGCTAGCTCCAGCTAACAGGAGAGATCTGCTCCTTTCTCACTGTGAATTATTTACCACACCAAGGCAAGGGCTGTATTCCAATCCCAAGCTTTCTCTCTCAACACACAGGAGACCAGAGACTTCTGCATCTCTCTGAACCCAAAGCCCCTTTGTTAGCGACGCAAGCCAAAAGTGCACACCACCACAGCAGAGCTCAAAACAAAGTCACTGGATGCAAATGTGTTGTGACAAAGCAGCCTGTTTAGGAGGATCCTCTGTCGGCTTTGTTTGGTAGATGCACTCTCGCCTAAAGAGCTTTAGCTGTCTGATACGGGTGAAAAAAGGCATTGGGCAGATTCTCTCATCTCTGCTCTATCTGTGCTTATGGTTCCATACTGTTCTGTGCTCAGGAGTCCCAGCCTGGATCTTTCTGAAGTGTAAAGCTTGCTTACAAGATGCCAGATCTTTCAAAATCTACTATATTTGAATATATTTGGGAACTGGGCCTTATTTTAAGCATTACTTGTAGTAAAGCTGAGCATACACTACACAGTTTTAGCCTGGTTTTACCCCAGTTTGCTCCTTCTTGACAAATTTGCACAATCAGAAGCAATTTTCCAGGTTGGCAGCTCGATTAGAAACAATTGACGGGTCTGGTAGTGTGAGAGGGAGAATGAATCAATCTTTAGACCTCCGATCAAGCTCTGACATGTTTGATTTTTTTTTTACTCTAAACCTTCATGAGTCTTCTGGTGTGAGATGGTCAGTGATGTAACTGAAGGAGAGATTCAGGAAACGGCCAATGAGAGAGCTAGCGGAGAGAAAAACGATGAAGAGACATGCATGCACTGCGCCACATGAGCAGCAGACCTCAGGGACAGAGGAGGTGCTTGTTGAATTCAGGCAAATAATGACTCTATTTACAGTTTTAAGTCTGCATCCAGTTAATAATAAAATATTTCTCCAGTGCTGACTGTAATATCTGTGTGTCAAACTCATATTCGCCCCCAGTGTGCATTTTCACTCTTCTTCTTGTGCATGCATAACAGCACGAACAGGTCCAGACCAGTTTAGCTTTGTTTATTTCATGTGATAACAGGAAAGATCTGGGATTTTGAGTGCTTTTGGTAGCTGAACCCAAAAGCACTGTGTTGTGCCCTCTTTTTGCCTTACAGACACTAAGTCTGTAGATGAGTGTGCTCATCCTCCTGGCTAAATAACAGGAAACCATGTTTGAGACAGACACTAAGTGTCTGATGCTCTCTATTTGTAGTATTTTAATCCTAACAGCTTTAACTTGTTCTATTGAAATGGCAACAAAATGTGCACAACTATCAACTTAAATAGCACTAGAGATTCTCATTTATATGTGTGCTGCCATCATAGCCAACAAACTTGAAATTGGAGGTGTTTCAAACCTTTCAAGATCAGATCTACTTAACAGTCCCTCTTGCCAGTTTTTATATTATCATTTTGCTTAAAAAAGAGAAAGAACATTTCTTTATACTTTACTTAGAAAATCTTAACACAGTAATATAAACAAATACATAAAATACCATGTTTTAAATTAAGTAACAGCACAATTTACTAACAATTAGAAAAAAATACCCTCAATAAACTAGGCATATGCTAGCCTGAACAAATATGTTTTTAATCTGAGTATAAAAAACGTTCATAGATCTTACATTGCTAATATTCTCTGAAATGCTGTCTCAGGATTTAGGGGCTATCACTGGATCATTCTACAGAATTGGTTCAAAGTCAGAGTTTAAGTGACCCTATATTTTAATTACTTTGTTTTATTGAAACAAATGATTGAATATTCCATTTTGTCACTACTAAAACAATCATGACACTGCTGAAACCTTACCAAATGTTTCAGTAGTAACTATTTTGGTAGTTGCCATTTTGGCTTATTTTGAGTAGAACTCAAAGATGACTAGCAAACACAGCTTTGATCAGCTGTACACACATAAAGTCACAATATTTTTATTAACGCACCAATAAAAAGTTTAGTTGATTACATAAAACAAATGTTTCGGTGGTGATAATTCTTAATGTTTCTTACTCATTTTTAGGCGTTTGGGACAACAATTACACTGTTTGGGTAGTGACAACATGGGACAGCATTTTTTAAGTTAAACATTTTATTTTTAAGTTTTTTAAACAAAAAAATAAATGATAAAAGTACATTTTCAATGACAAACTTCATTTTTAAATAAATCAAAAACATCATTTAAAAGGATTAAAAGAAATGAACCGAAATGCATTATTTTAGAAGAGTAAATTAAGGGGTTAGGATTTGAGACAGACACCTCTCAACAGAAAGCACCATATAAATGATGATTTTGTGTATATTTAGATTATTAGCCCTATCTGAGTTAATGCCTCAGGTTTAAATAGATCATAACATAATCCTTGTAAATACGTAAGGTTTGAATACTTAGTTTTTAAGTAGTTTTTTTTACTGTGAGATTGCAGTTTGAACTAATTTGGCAGAATGGTCCTTATGAGAAAATGATCTTTCACCAACTGAGCTGTAAGAGCTCTGTTGAGTTTGCAGTATATCTGCCTCAAGCTTTGTGAAGTGTTCTAGATGGGCTATAATGCTTTAACAGAAAAGGGAAGAGCTAGGCAATTAAAATCTTTTAATTAAGCTTTTAATGACTATAAGCTTCACTTAGAAAATCAACGAAACATCTAATTTGACCAGAGGTACCCAAACTTTTGCACAGGACTGTATCAGATATTACTGAACATTTGTTTCAGCTCTTTCTTTTACTAATTTATTGACCTGGTTGCCGCTCAGAGCCTGTTACTGATGGGTGTCTCTCTTTTCTACTCCACTTTTGCTCAATGACACCAGTAGCTGGGGACTTAATAAGGCAGTCCGTCAGCGATGGTGGCTCTTAACTGTGATTAAAAAGGTAAAAAGGTTCATTTGGCGAGCTGAAAGAGAAATGCCAGTGCGGGACTTGCCTAGCTGCCTAGCTGTGAGCTATGGAGTGGCCTTGCTCGCTCTAATGTACTGCGTCTAATTCAGATGAAGAGCTGGTTGGAGGTGGCCCAGGGAGCTCAGCTCCACACTGAAATTGGTTTCTGCTGCAAGGCTGGCAGGCAAGCACAGGTTTATTTCAATTAGGCACAAGAATGGCTTTTCAGAACCACTACACTAGAGTGATTTGTAATGTTTTAACAATAATGTCATTGTATGTGCTAGTGAATGGAAATGCTCTGATGTTACTAAGGATCATCTGGACGGGCACGATCGTTGTCAGGGCATTTCATTAAACTGCGGTGAATGGTCAAATTACAGTGGAGCTGACAATGACCTGTGATATTACATTACAAATGAGATGCTTGTTTAGGGGAGGAAGGTCTGACAGTATATATGAGAATACTGGTGTGACATTGATCATGATTTTGCTATGGAGATAATATTAATTTTACCAAATCATGGGTGCTGTAGTAAACGTAAACACAGCGAACTCTTATAAACCCAGCAAAAAGTGCAACACACCATTTAAACATTTACGGAAGTATTTACAGTGCTAGCAAAAGATAGCTATTACTTTGCAATGGAGATGGTGGAGAACTACATCCTTTAGTTGTGCTCTTTTGGACAAGGTGCTTAGAACGCTATGTTATGCTAAGTGCAGAGAAGTTTGCATACTTAATAACATTAGGAACATATCAATTATCACATTATTTTATGGTAAGTGCAGAGTAATTAGCATACCTAATAACAATAAGAACATAATAATTGTAATGCTATGTTATGCTAAGTGCAGAGTAGTTAACATACTTAATAACAATAAAAACGTAATGATTGTAACATTATGCTAAGTGCAGGGTAGTTAGCATACCTAATAACAATAAGAGTGTAATAATAATAATGTTATGTTAAGTGCAGAGTAGTTAGCATACATAATAGCAATAAGAACGTAGTAATTATAATGCTATGTCATGCTAAGTGCAGGATAGTTAGCATACCTAACAATAATAAAAACTTTATCATTATATTACATTATGCCAAGTGCAGAGTAGTTAGTATACTTAATAATAAAAACTTCATCATAATAACAGTACATTATACTAAGTGCAGAACACAGCATACTGAATTATTAATTGTTAGTAGTGTAGCACTAGTGTAGGATGATATACAGTCATTTTCCAGACATTAAAAAATATTATGATATGAATTTCAGTTCATATTGCCCATCCATGTGCTTGTATGAGAGCTTTAATATAAAATGTTTTTACTGCATGAAGTTACCAGAGATATTGTAACTCAGGGGACTTTTCAGGCCTTGTTAATAAATCAGTTTTCCTTGGATTCCTTTAGCTGGTATGCAGTTTTTACTGTAATTACATATTGACTAGCTTAGCAGTACAAATCATCCATAACTGGCTTTCCAAATAAAGCCATGTTTTATTGAATACGGGACTCATATTGCCTTATGTCCCTTCTCTAGCCTTTACAAGATTAACATGTTTTACGAAGTGCTTGTGTAAAAATGTCGAACCCCTATTGCGTACAGAGAGCACTTGTAGTCATAGCAGGTCAAGCGAAGTAAAAACGAAGCACTGCTTGCCCTGAACGACTGTTTGTACTTGGGAGTTTGTGAAGTGTGTGGATGTGTCAGGAAACGGCAGCAGTTGGTGTGTAAAGCAGCCCAGCGGCGGAGTCTATAAAAGCTAGGAGCGCGCGGCCCACCTGGAGAGCAGCCCAGCATGACTGACGAGAAAGTCAAGGACATGTGAATTAGTCCAAGACTCTCAGGGAGAGCAGCTATACTGAGACGTACACTGGAGTGATACCTTGTCAACACATGCAAATTGATGAGGCCAAGTGTCCCTCTCCAGGAAAACTGGAAGAAGTAAGTTAGGCCATAAAATGTTAAAGATTTATTTAACGTGTTTCTCTACCAGTTATGAAATGCAGGCAAGTAAAACAAAATGCTGTACAGAATTTCACGCCTGATCTAAAAGTTAGTCAGCCCAATACTCAAGCTGGTGGGCTGGCTGTCTTTGGTCTCTTTTCCCCTGTATGTCTGGTTCCATTGACGTACATTAAAAGTAAAGTAGGTTTTTTTTCTTTTCCTGTAAAGTTTAACTTTGGAGATATGAGGTTTTCTTCCAACAACAACGATTTACAAACTGTTCTCAGTGTGGTTTTCTTGACACAGTTAACTAACCAGCAATTCACGATATTGTGCCACCACGTCTTGCCAAAACCGAAAAACAATCAAAGAAGTTATATTCACTTACATGATCGTCAAAAAAGAAGGCAGTGCATGATTTTCAATCCACCATTCAAGAAATATTAAACCATTAATCTTTAAAAAAATTGATAAAGATTAAAATGCACTGCTAACTAGAAGCGAGGCGTTGGTTAGCCTAAGCTTAGCTAGCATGCTACCAGCTCTGCTCACCACAGAACAGGTTTGATTTCTCTTCAGTGAAGATACACTGACGCATGTTTAGGCAATAATGACTCAAATCTGAGGAAGCAAAGTCAAGCGGCTGGAGTTGGAGGCACAGAAAGCCAAAATTAAACTTGTTCCATTGTGTTTGTAGCCTCCTAGCTTTGCTAATGCTAGCCAACTCCTCTAGCCTTTTTAGCTTTTCTAGTGGCCAATCCAAACACCACAGCATGGGTTCGTTTCTGTCTGTTCCACTGTTACAAGCGTAGACTATACAAACTCATGTCCGCATGTCTGAGAGAGCAAAGTCGAGTGACGTTGTCGGAGTGACAGACAGATGAAATCAAATCTGCTTTATAGTGTTTTGCTCTGTAGCCTGTTGGGCTAGGCTAATGTAAGTGTAGCATTAATTGGCAGGCTAAAGGTTTCACTCACCACAGTACAGGCTTGGTTCTAGCTATCTGAAGCTCAAACAACACTCGTTTAGAGGATACAGCACAAAGTCGAGTAGTTGGTGTTGGAGTGACGGCCAGAATCGGACGTATACTGTAGCATCTAGCCTGTTAGCTGTTGCTGAGCCAGTCCAGAGATGTTATAAAAGAGGAAAGTGGTCATCCTTTAAAATATGAATGAAAAAGCTTGTAACACTGAACATGACGTCTGTTTATGAGGAAAGTCCCGCCCTTCAGTAAATTTCAAAGAGATAGAAGCCTGCTTTTGTATGAGTGGAAATAATAATATCGGGGGCATTACTGAGATGGCCGTCAAGTGGACAGACATTCCTTTAATGACTTTGGCCGCTCTTGTGTGTAGTTTTCTGAAGTACATTCTAGTTCTGATTTAGCCACACAGCAGATGGAAAAAGAAACCATAACCGCTCTCACAAGTATGTGGAACAGCACAGTACAGGCTGGGGAACCATTTGGCTCTACTGTGGAAAAGAGGCCTTTGTGTCAAAGGAGTATTCTAGGCTGTCTGTCTGCTAAGTGTTCTGTGTAATATTAGCGTATATGGCTGAAGCAGGTTGGTCTGATTTTGAATCAGTGTTCATTGTACATTATAGGCCATCATCTTTATAGTTATCAACCTCTTGAGATAGTAAAGCTCAAATTCACAGCCTCCAAACTGTATAAACTGACTGATGCCCTTTATATAGATTGCTACCATTATAATCATTAACAACAATAGCAGTTAATCCAGTTTTGATTTTCTGTACTGTGATATATTCCTATGATAACAATACTAATTACTTCATACATACTGAGAATTTATTTATTTTAGTTATTAACAGTTATTAACAGTTACAAGTTTGGGTGCCTCTGGTCAGATTACATGTTTTGTTAAAGTGAAAATAAGTACATATTCTCTACAGACGACACAGTTCTGCACATTTTAATACACAATTATGCTTCATTTAGTATTGGAAAAGATAAATCATAAAATGTGGCTTGTGAAAATGTTATGACACATTTTATATTTTATGTTTTATGTGTTTTCACTATGTAAAAATCAGCAGATACATATAAACTATGCACTAAAATTAGCAGAAAAATGCCTAATTAAAGCTACACTATGTAAGTTTTGGGTATCTGGAGACCTCTCTGGTGGAAGTGTGTAATTGCACACAACATGCAGCAGAATGTTTTGTAATGTCATTTGTGCTTCGCACCTCTTCCTGAGCGGATGAAGCTCATGATTGTGATGATTCAACAAGAACTTGGAGAAGGTTGTGTGAGGTTATGAGTGAATTATCTACTATTATCATCGTATCTTGATCAGTATAATGCTGATTTTGCATTTGAGACCTGAACATCAAGACAGACCTTGTATGTGACATTAAAGTCCTATTTACACCAAGTCGGACAAAAGTTTTGAAAACACACACACGTATTTTACCGCCATCTTTTACATCGAGTCCGAAACTGACGGACTGCGGCGCTGGCTAAATTTTTTAGTCTGAGCCTGCTAGATTTTCTGAGTAGTTAAAAAAATCAGGCCGACCAATGAGAGCTTCGTTGTTATGGTTGTAGCCCAAACACGTGCATCGGATGGTGGCAGAACTCATCTTGCTTCTACCAGAACACAAAAGCTTATATAACAAGCAGCATGCTAACTATAAAAATGCAAAGGTTAAAAAACATTATGGCGGGCCATACCTGAAAAGATGGAGAACGACGGTGAGTACCTTACAGCAAATGTATATAGCCTTTTATTAGTTTATGCAGGTGCATTCTAGTCTGTTCATGCCCACGAAGAACTCAAAATATTTGCTCCCCTGACTAATGAACGCTGCTTTTAAAAAGCTTCAAACAGAATGAGGTGAACTCAGTGTGTGCGTTGCTTAGTGCAGTCCTTAAAAAAAAATGAAGAATTAATCATCACTGTTTCTCAAGGAATCCATTTCTTTTTCCTTTTTTGTCTTCTGTACACCAGATTTGGTGTGAAGGTCTCACTATGTTAAAAATCACTTCCTTTTTTGCCTGAATAAATTGTACTTGGTGTGCATAGGCCTTAATACAAAAAGACGTGTGACAGAAAATTCTGACCTGAGACCTCTGACCACCTATTTCAGGCTGTACAAGGCAAGTCAATCTTTTTTGTCATGACACAGTAAAGCTGCTTGTTTCAATTTTCTTTGGAGAGTGTTAAAAATTAACAAAACATGTCATTTGACCAGGCGTGTTCAAACTTTGCATACGACTGTACACAGCAAAACAGTCACTCAAACGACGGGATTAGATGAGAGCTTGCAATGAGAACAATCAGTTTCTGATGATGTAGCATCACTGTGAAGTGAGATTGAGGGGTAAATATATCTTTGCTAATGCATTTTTAAACAAGTTACACTCCCCACGTGGCAGATTTAGTGTTTTTTCCTACAAGGGACACAGAAACTAAACTAAACTAAATCAGCACGCCTACACTCCCAACCCACCATCCGCAATCTGATTAGATGACTTTTTAGGCTATAAAACAGAAAGTGAGAAACAGATCCGAGCACAACAGGATTGTTGGTGTTACAATAGGCCAGAGTATATGGGGAAAACTGCATATGTAGATCTCCCACATGTCAGACTCACACAGTCATATACCTCCCAAGGAGTTTTATATGTGGATCACTCGGTTGAATTGTTTCAAAGTTAGAGTTGAAAACACATTGTGAACTTTATACTGACTTGGACTTTGGACTAAAGTCTTTTACTGTGGCACTGCAGTTTGAACTAACTCGTCAAAATGGTCCATATATGGGACAATTGTATAGTTTTTTTGAGACATATTTCAGCCATATAGGCTAGCACTACTTATTACACTGAACACTGTGCAGCCAGTCTAGTATTCTACTCAAGCAGCACAAAGATAGCATTATAATAATAGCAAAAACATTCACAGTCAGCTTCACCCAAGAGCCACCAATTTCAGCCCCACCCCTGAGGTCAACAGAGGGCTGTGATTGGACAGCGCTTACATTTCAGTGTGGCACGAGTCCTGCACACTCTTGATAGAAAAGACTATGGGGTCATATGAAGAAATGCTATGATATGCTTTGTAAGACAGTGCTTGGTTATGTCATGTTTAAGTACCACACAATGAAATACAATGTAGCTGCACATATGGCTTTTTAAAGGTATATTACATTCACATCTGACACAACTTAGAGCGACATATATAAGAACAATGTGATGAAGACTGCTGTTCTGCTTGCATCAATAAAGAAAAGTAATGTCATTTTTGCATTTCGTGTTTTTTTCACTGTTACGATTGCTTGAGGGTCTGGCATGAAATCCGCTCCATAAAAATAATACTAAATAAATAAAAACAACATAAAAATGCAGACTCTGCATCCTGCAGACAGTAAAGATTTAGCTGCTGGCTATCATTTAGAAATTGTTTTGTTGCCCATAAATGCTAAGACAAAGGTCATAAAATCTCAACAAACTGAAAACTTCTGCTGGACAAAATGGTCTGAAATAGGTTTCAGCACTGACATGGGATACAGCTGGTCATTTCTTTTCTGGAAGCAGGGTGAATTAGTCCAAGCAGGGTGGTCACACACTAACTGTGAGTGGTTTGAGTTATTTGTCTTGCCTTATTTAGTGCACAACAAAACCAAAGTGAGCAAAACAAGAGTGGGCAAATCATAAAACATGGGAAATGTCCTATATTGCTATCCACTATCGTGTATGTCCACGTGTTTGTAGACACCTGCTTATCCAATTCTTCTGAAACTAATGGAATTTACTGGGAGTTTGTCCCCCTTTGCTGCAGTAACATCCTCTACTCTCCTGGGAAGGCTTTACACTAGATGTTGGAACATTGCTGTAAGGATTTGATTGCATTCAGGCACAAGAGCGTTAGTGAGGTCAGGTACTGACGTTGGATGATAAGTTCTGGATCACTCCAACTCATCCTAAAGGCATAGGATGGAGCTCCATCACTCCAGAGAACACATTTGCACTGCTTCACAGTTCAATGCCAGAAGCTGTATACCCCTCTAGCTGAAGCTTAGGATTGTGCATGGTGGCCTCCAGAGTATCCCATTCTATTGGTCAGTGATTTTCTGTGGAGATTATACAAGCTGTTAGTGCGCAGCTAACCAGTCGTGTCAGCAATGGGCGACCTTAAGTAGCAGAATTCACTAATTAGGAGAGACACCTGGGTACTTTTGGACATGTAGTGTAATTCACACTAGAACTTTTTTCTAGACACAGGACTGCTTGCTCTGTGAGTTTGGGATGTTTGGTCAAGTGTGAAAGCTGTTTTTCAGTCCCAGAATCAATCTCTGGTCCTCCTGAAATCGGTGGTCTGGGGTTCACTTCCAGCAAACTCTGGTGTGGTCCGCTGCGCGTGAGCAAGCTGTCCACGTGTGATGTTGCGTGATTGGTTCATTTTGCAGCGTGACTGCTTTAACTTATTGCATTACGTCCCTTTTTAAGCTTCATGATGGCAGGAAAATTACTGCTGTGGACAGAAAGTGCTGTTCTTCGCCTCCTGAGTGGTTGCATCCAAGGAAAATAATAAAAAGCAGCAAATGGATGAAGGTAGGGCCTATCATTTTACAAACCTGCACACAGGAAAGTGATGTTGAGGTCCACTATTCTGAGACCAGCAGCTTCTTTGTTTGATTTCTTCTTTTTTTATCCATTTCCTTTTCTCAGTGAGGCTTCTTGACAGCTACACATCCTTTCAGACACATAGCACTGAGTTGTCTTCTCACAGTGGAAGGATGGACAGAAACACCTGTGGATTTTTTCAGATCTGAAGTAGCTTGATTTTTCTGCTCTCTCAAAGATGAAAGCTTTGAGTACTGTTTATATCAAGGGTGTCAAACTCAACCACTAAAGGGCCATATTAAAAAATTGCAGCAATCTTTGGACCAGCTGTATTTTTATTTCATTTTTACTTAACATTTTACCATCATCTGAATGGGACATTGTTTATTCAAAATATGCCAAACCTTAACAGCAAAATAGACAATAAATACTTATTCAAAAATAGTTCTAAATAATAAAAAAAAATGTTTAAGTAGTTTATTTAATAATAATAGAAAATTAAAATAATTTCACAAGCCAAACAGGATTGTGCCATGGGCCTGTCTTGGCCGGCAGGCCTTGTGTTTTGCACGTGGGGTTTATATGATGGGGCAGCTTTGGTGGTCTACCAGGTCTTGCATGGTTGTTAGGTAACCTATTTTCTCTGGGTGGAGTTTGCTCTTTTGGAAACTTCTTTGCCTTTGACTTTCCCCTTTCTTATGCAAGTGGATTATCTTAAAGCTGATCTCCTCAGAAATATCTCCTGGAAATAAATTTAAATAAATAAATTAAAAAACAGCTCCTGAAAAGCCAATAAAACAACTGTTCACAAAACAAAATCACATTATTTATGGATTATTTATGGCAGAAATAGATGCTTTTTGTGCCATAGGATTAACGAGTCATTCGATTTTTTTTGCCCTGTGGTATAGCAGAAATTAATGTCACAACCTCTCGACCACTTTAGGATAAATATTTCTATACACACTTTCATTCATGTCTCAATAGTTAGCCCCGCTAAATGTCAGCAAGTGTGAGGGGGCATTTGGAGCTGCGGCCGAATGTTAATTATACAGCGGTAGGAGATTGGAAGTGGTGTTTGTGCTGATGGCTGAACTAAGCTAAAGGTTCACCGGCTCTGACTCACACCGCCATCACCTTTGCTTTGTCATTAGCATAAAATCCATACTGCTGTGCCCTATGATGGCAATGTCTCTGACATGAAATCAGTAACAGGCCCTACACTCACACATAGGCAGCTATTATGTGTCATGGGAGACATACGGCCTTATCTGTATATGCTGCTCCGGTGGATATTTAGCTGGGCCTCTTAATGCACCGGCTCCTTTTTAAAGTAAGCCGAACTGCTTGGTGTTTTGAAGATAAATATATTAAAGATTTAAGCCAGTAATCTAGACTACAGACAGTAAAGAATGGGCTGGCTTAAATGTGTGATGCAACTTTAAGATACTTGCATCAAGATCAATCATTGCTCACAGACTTAACCTCAATTATTTAGCATCTCCTTAGAAACCATGCATGCATTATTCACACGCATGGAATCTAATTTTAGATTTCCGTCTGGGGAGGGCATGGAGGGGGGAGCGGTATACAGAGCAGTTTTTGTGTGCGTGTGAGCCCCCTTCATCACACACCCAGCACAAGCTGTATTTACAGTCCGTAAATTGGGTTTACATTCATACGACACAATAGGAAGGCGATAGCATCGGGTAATCCGAGGAGCTTTCGTCTCATGCCATAATTCTCCCTCGCTGTACACACAAACACATTCACATGCACGGTCTTACTCAGTTTGCGTATGGCAGGCTTGTAGGCCCGAGTCATCAAAATGAAAGCTAGCAAAATCCAGTGATTTCTTTGTAATGGTGTGCATTTGAGATATTTGCAATGATATGATTATACTGTTTAACATCTGTAAATATTTACTGCTGCAGTACACTGGCTAGCAATATGAGCTAGGGAGGGAGAAGAAGTCTAGCTGTTCACTCATGACGCCAGCAGAGAGTTATTAATAGCTATTGAGCTATTTTCATTGAAGAAAAGACGAAGAAAGCCATAGATCTCTACTGAACTACTAAAACTACTGAAACTATGCTTCATTACAGGGGTGTCGAACTCATTTTAGGTAATGGCCTACATTACTTTCAGTCTAATGTCAAGGGGGCCAGACCGAAAATCAGTGCAGTAGGCCAATGACACAGAACTGGAGAATGTCCAGTGCACTCTTAAAACCCATAATACAGCAAAATGTCCATAATGTGTTATAAACAATGGAATGTTACTGCAGTTGCTGAATGATGAGCAAGATTGAGTAACATTGGTGTTCGAAATCACTTACTTGAATCACAAATATTGTTCTTTATTATGGTGTTTCACATAGTGCTCCTGCTCCTGCTGAAAAAAACAGAAACAAAGTTCTGGGCTCTGGGTTGGACAGTCCATTGTTCTGAGGAGCCTGATTTTCTCCTATATCACAGAGATGAAAGCATATTCTGGCTGTTCTACATTATATCTGATGTAAGAAATCCATACCCATTCCTGGACAAGTTGCTGTTTTTTTTAAATCTCTTCTTGTTTTAAGACGTTTTCCATGAATTATTGTAATTATCAGTAATTAACAACAATTATGAATATTATATGATAAAACGAAGAAATATATGGTCTTAATCAAAAGTTTGGACTGACTATGTTGTTCAGTTTTCTTAAATACATTTTGATCTCAAGGCTTCTGCTTTTGCTTTTGGTTCTATCACAAACACAAATATGCATTATATTGATATATTGATGCCTATGTATGAATTAATGTTCAAAACACAAAAGCAATTTTACACAATACTTTCTGAGACATGCAGTTTTCATTTAGGACTTTAGTGAAACTTGCAGATGGAAAATGTTGGAACCACAAGCATTATGTCATCCTCATTACTATGGGTTTCTCATTAAAACATAATTAGTGGAGCCAATGAGATGAAGAAGGGCGGGGCTCTAAATAGCGCTATTTCGTAGAAGGCCAATAGATCTGGCTTTGGTAGAAGACTAATAAGAAGACTAATATTTGTGGCTTGAGCAAAACTCTTTCATAGTTTTGATGTCTTGATTAATATTTTAAAATGTTGAAAATAATAAAAAAAATAAAAATAAAAACCTGTTCTGTGAGTAGCCGTATCCAAACTTTTGCCTAAGCATACCACACAACACAAATAAGAGCCTTTGCCTACATCTGTATCGTAATTGAACTGAAAGCTGCTCTGAATAAGGGCGTCAACCAAATGCGTACATGTAAATGCATTGTGTGTTGTGACTGTGTTGTCTAGAACTGCTGTCTCATGCCCTGTGCTAACTGGAAGTGTCTGAGTGAGCGGGCAGTGTGGCCACTCTGAGCTCAGCTGGAGCCAGTATAATCCTGCGTCCTTCACATCGAGATGTGTTTCTATGCAAACGACGCTCTGTGTGAAGACGGATTGCGTGCATATGAGCTCACAGCTGCTAATGGTGCTGCTGCCTGAGAGCCAGAGAGAGGAGGCGGCACATTATTTTGTGTAAATGAGGGCGAGACCTTGAGGTATTCCAGGAATCTTAAATGCGTGCTTCCTCCGATTTACTGCCACCCTGTGTTTATCTAACAGCCGAGCTGGAAATGGACTCCCAAATTGTTTGCCATATGTGTAGTTAATTGAGGCGCTCGAATGATAAGAATTGGAGATACAGCCGTGTAGCTCAGACGTGTGCCGGAGTGTCCCCAGACGAGAGGGAATATGTAAATGTCCCAGCCACAGCAGTGATCTCAGAAAGGCACCTTCGGATTAGGAGCATCACCACAGTGCGTGTGCTTAATGCAGAGCTGTGCTGTGTTTTTTGGATTGTTCTAAATCCGTGGTGGCAGGAAGGACGGACGTTCGCCTCCTTAGCCAGCGTTAACAGTGCTAACACACACACCTAAGGCTTACACACACTCTTATACTGTATCTGTCAATTCAATTCAGGCACCACAAATTACTCCACTTCTATGAAATCACTGGTGTAGCACACAAGGCCACAGCTCCAAGATTAAGAGGCCTAGCAGGAAAACTCACTGCACTTTTCTTGAGCTTTTATTTGTTCCTGTCTGGAGTGAGCTGCAGACTTGTTTAGATGGATTTGCGGTGTTCACAGTGCCTCCTTTTTCATAAGCAGCCTCATTCACATTTTCTTACATGCTATCAAAAGCCACTACGTGTCTGCTGCAGCCCAGGACTGCACGATATGGACAATATTGTGGCGTCAACAATGAAGAAGAACAAGAAGATGGCGATATTTATGTTGAAGTAAATGCTTTTATTGAACAAAGCAGAAAAGGCCATTGAAAAACAGCTGGAATAGTGGGGAAGGTCACTTCTAGCCATACAGTTTGTCTCTATGGTAGACTCACAAACCCACAGTCAACACAGAAACACATTTTAAACCAACAACAACAACATAAACAACAACAGCAGCAACAGCAGATGTCCTTTTATTGGGGGGGGGGCACAGCTTTGCATACCATGCCCCTAAAGCCCCTTCTAAAACACGGAGCAAATGGCAGACGCTACAATATAAATATATTGCCATTGTGTTGTTACCTAACCCCTTTGCATTATGCGTTGCAGTTAGGGATGCACAATCGCAGTTGGCCAAGATCAGAATTGGCAATCCTCCAATTTGTTGGCAGATCTGTGTAGCAATTTTACGACGCAAATAATGTGAGGTAGGGAAGCCAGAGTGGAGGAGGACAATGGAATTTTATACAAGTTGAAAGATAACAATTCAGTAGAAATGAAAGAGTCTTTGGCGCAGGCCCCGTCCTCGGTCCAGGTCTTGGAGCGTCAAGATCCTCGGTGATCCCACCAGATGGAGTTGGCAGGGAGGGGCGGAGCCTTCCCCAGACCAACCAGACAGGGGCCCAACTGATGGTGGTGGGAAAGAAAGAGGGGAATGTCAAAATGTAGGCACCTGAAAACAGCAGAATAGGTACAGAAGTCAGGTCATTTTAAAGACAGATGCAGGCCTGTGATTGGTTAGAAGTAATGAATGAATGACGTAGCATTAGAATCTTCCTGGCAGAACTTTTGCTAAAGCTTCCATTCACGTTGTATTTGAACGCTGCTACTACATCTGTACCAAAATATCATAGCATACTCACTGTGGTAACCAGCCAGTCGCCTCTTACTTTTGATGTAGCACTTTGATTCATATTGTTTAAATAGGGACCTGATTTCAAATTGACCAATTTAAAATGCCAGTTGGGCCCATTAAAAGCAAATAATGTTGTTTATGTTGCCACTTTAGCTAATAAAAAGTACTGGAAATGTTCTGGTGTTAATCAAGTGTTCATTTAGCCCACACAGTGTGAGCTTTGAGTTAAAATATAAGGCTAATAAAAATTGGTCATCGGCTAATTTGGCTATAAAGAATTCAGAAATGGAACTGGTCATAAAAGTTGATGATCAGTGCATCCCTGTTTGCAATATTGTAGTGTTGCTGAGCCTAATTCTGAACTCTCATGATCACTGATGCTAATTTAACGTGCACTGATGAGAGTCAACCAAAGCCAGTGGTGTGGCACACACTGCATAAACTATAGGTCATCTACAGTCGGCCTGGTTTGTCAGGGTTCTGTGTAGAGTGTTGCTAGTTTGTGTACCCTTGAGCACCTGCAGCTGGCTGTTCTTTTCTTCTGGTACATTTGTTCATCTGTTTTGTTACCAACTGTTTGCTGTTAAAAATGTTGTCTGTTTGTCCATGCCAGTACAGGCATCATTGTTTTGTACTTCCAGTTAGTGGACGTCTAGCAGCCCAAGCTTCTCTAGCCATTTGGCTAACCACTTAGCATTCTGTGCTGAAAGTCTGTTTTCCAATAAAAAGAGCAACGTTCCACAGTTCTTCTTACCATGCCTCATCTCAACCACTGACACAATACATTAAAAGCACTCTTATGTGTACATACAAGTGCAGGCATAACAACCAGTAATTAACGGTGCATCTAAAGTCACAATACTTTTGCATTTTGTGTTACGTTGCGAAATGAGTGTGACCAATCCTGGTCTGGACGATCGTCAACAAAAAAATCTATGAAACTAGCTAACCCGCTAAACATAAACAGTAACAGAACACAAAAGTGTGCTAATCTGTTGCAAAAAGAATGAAGATAACTGGTATGGTTGGTAGCAATAGGGTGATAATTCACCTACCATAAAGAAAAAAGTGTATATAATTATTTTAGAGAGTTTTATATTCATCACCACATAGTGCTGTTCTCATCTGTAGCAAAAAAAAATGTGTAGATACTGCAGGTGTTGTAGTCAAGACCGCTAGAGCCTAGTATGGACCAAGACTGAGACCGAGACACCTCAAGTCATTGAGTAACTGAGTCATATAAATATATATATATAAATATTATATTTATATATTTATATATATATATATATATATATATATATATATATATATACTATACTTTGTAAAATAATAGATAGCCCAAAACACTATTAATTATTATTATATTACAGTCTCACTAGTGAGGTTATTTTCTGTTCCTTTCTTCTCTGAAACATATTCAGAATCACCACCTAAGGTCATCTGAACTAAACTATGTCTATTTTTTCTTCTTTCAGGGGATGTTTGAATTTTGTTTGAACCAGTGAACATCAACAAACAAATAATACTTAATGGTTAAACCATTATCGAAATTAATTAGATCCTCAACCAACAGATTTTATTTTTATCCTGTGGGCTGCGGCTGCCCAGTGGGCCGTGGTGGTACTGCAGTTTTTTTAACCCAAAAATTTGTTACAATACATGTTTAACCAAGAATAAGTTAAAACAGAACAAATATTGTTGATTATTTGCTAAAATAAAACATTATTTTTGATTGGTCATTGATTGTTCTGACAAAATGCTATTTAGTTATGTTTATATATTTAGTGCAAGCATAAATGAAGGAAATCCAGCATTTTGAGAACTGAAAACAAATTCACCTCTGTGCTGTTTACGTAGGGGTCGGTTCAAATGAAGCTTTGATACCCAACAGTTTACACCACCATTTGGAGACTAACCATAGTAAATTTAGATCTAAACCTATCGAATTGACCCAGAACTTTGCACCTTTCCTTTCTTCAGTCTGATGTCCAGCACTCAGTAGCTGTCAAATCGATGGAAGCTTTTGTGGTCGTTTGGGTGGCCCACAAGTTCCAAAAGTTTGGGAACCCCTAATGCTGAGAAAGGACTGTTTTATTCTCTTTATGCTGCTTTTGTTGATATCCAATAATAATTCAGCTTCCAGTTACCTCAGACGAACGCATTAAACTTGGTTGCTCTAAAGTGCACCTTACCCCAAGACCAAGACAAGACCGAGTCCAAATATGGTAGAGACTGAGACGAGACGGAGACTGCTACTTTATGGTCTCAAGACCGGTCTCAAGGCCAAGACTAGACTGGAATACTACAACACCAGATACCGCTGTGACTGGTGGCAGTGCGGTGACTTGTGTGCAGCTGCAGTTAGCAATGAAGCTAACATTGCAGTTAGCAAGCTGGCTAACTCATCTAGAACAAACCAGGAAATCACAAAAAAAGATAATAATACAGTCTCCTGACTTTGTATTCGGCAGTCTGTCTTCTATATGTTTATTTATAGCCACTGCACTGTGCTTAGACATGGGTTAAATTAGCATTTCCTTCGCTAGTGCAATGAAGAGCCAAAGCACTAGCTTCATCTCATTTTACTGGTCAGTGCTTTTTTATGGAGGTTATACAAGCTTAGACCTTAAAGACCTAGCTGAATTCACTAATTAGTGTCTGGGTACGTCTGGACATGCGGAGAATTTGCTAATGTCTTAAATGAGTAAAGGTTTAGTCTTATTATATAGCGGCTGTGTTTCTGTGTTAGTGGGCTGCAGTCTCCTTGTGAGCAGCACTTTTGGAGACAGAATGGAGCTGCACCTCCTTGTCCTGGTTACTCTGAACACCCATTTCCTCCAGCGCTGCCTCAGTTTGATGTAAAGCTCTGGCTGCACCGCCACCTGTTTCCTCCACAAAAAAACAGCTCCCCTCCCTCCGCCTTTGATCTCTTTATTCTGTCCCGTTTTCATCGCCTTCTCCATGATCCCCAAACACCTCACCATATAGAAACGCTAATACTTTTTATCTCTGATGAAAGCCTAAGAACAGTTTCCTTTGATGGTTTATGTGATTTTCATAAAACAGTTTCTTACTGCTTTAGTGCAAATGTTTGTCAATAGCTTTCTTTAGAAGCCACTGAACAGGTGCACTTCTAACAGACAATTTTTGTGTGTTTATTTGTTTGTTTTCTAGCTTGCTGGGTTCATCTACGCATGTTATGTGGTGAAACTAATTTCAGAAGAGGAAGACAGCTGTAAGTATGCATTTAGAGCTAAATATTTTACAGCCATTTTCATGCTACTGTTCAAAAGTGTGGAATCTCTGTTTTCATTAATTTGAAATTTGTTGATGCTGTGGAAGAGTCATGGACCACCCTTCATTTATTTATTTTCAAGACAAAATGGCCATTCAGGATAGATTATTCATTTTTCAGCACCAGCACAAAACCATACAGAGATATTTTTCTACACCTACAAAGTTCAGTCTTAGAGTCTTAGAAGTTGGTTGCATTTTCTGTTTCTTCAAGTAATTGCAAACACAATCAGTGATGTTGAGGTCTGGAATTTTTTTTTCTCAGTAAAAGCTCCACAGCGTCCCAACTTTCTTGAAATGGGGTTGTACATTGTGTAAGTTATTATTGAATAAAATAGTAGCAGTTACTAATATAAGTGAGATTCCACAACTTTTGAACTGTTGGGTATTTTTATATGTGGTTTGTTATATATTATTATTTATGAATTCACATCTCAAGAATTCCGGTTCTGTGATATCATTTCTCATATCTATACTTAAACAGACTGATTAGAGACATGTATTCTTACAGAATCACTATATTGCTATAACAGATATAGCATTAGGTGGTCCTAAACTGACTATGCCCCTACAAGTATGATTTAGGGATGCATTGATATGGAATTCCTGTTAATGATAACTATATAGTTATTGAAACTAGGCAGTGATGTACATGTGTTCTGTTCAGTGAAATGGAGTAAAGTCAGCATGTGCTGACTTTGGTGCCACAAATGTTGACATTTTTGCCTGCGTGTTGTTAGCCTTCATGCGTTCACCCAGGTAGGGGAAGTGGCTGTGATTGTGTGCGCTTAAAAACAGGCTAAAATTGCAGTGTATGCCTCACTTGAATATGTCAAGTCAGAATGTTTAAAGTGACCAACTACTGTCATTCAATGCCAGCTTGGGTCATTTGTTCATTAGCGTGCAACAATACACTTATGTCACATGGTATAAGGTGGTATTGGTGCATAATTTATGAGGATGTGAATGTACATGAGCACCATCTTAGACAGATACCTGATACCAGTGGTGGACAATAACGAAGTAAATGTAAGTCGTTACTGTACTTAAGTAGTTTTTTTCCTGTATCTTTACTGAAGTATTTCCATTTTGGGTCACTTTTTACTTGCACTCCACTACATTTCAAAGTCAAATATCTTACTTTTTACTCCACTACATTATGCAAAATCTGTTGTTCCTTTCGGCTTTTGTGCGCATAAAAATGTAACGTCAAAACGAAAGAAGCGAAAAGCCAGCACACCAATCAGGTTGCAGCACGCGCTTAGTTTTTGATCTTGTTTTGACCTGTTGATCATAGCTACCCACTGCAAGCACCTTTACACTATACTTAGGTCACTTTAGCAGGTAAAACAGGACGGGGTTAATGCAAACACTGACAATCACACATCAAAGAATTAGTGAACAGATACAACATATTGCTCTTGACTTTGTGGGTAAATAGACCACAATATAAATTTGTTTTGGCTAGTTTATGTTTATGAACAGAGACCTACAGATGCAGTATAGTAAAGTAGAACAAATTTGTAAACCTGTGTTTAAAGCAAGTTTTTATTAAACTTAAACTTGTAACGAAGTTACACGTTATTCGCAAAAAGTTATTTTATAGCCACTTGGTTCTAGCTAATGGAAATTGTTTGCCTTCAGTGTTTTGTGCTTATGATAATTTTGATAGACATCAGTGTCAGACTAATTGATGACATTCTATTAAAAGATTGGTTTACCAAGAGTGACACTAGAGTATTTTCACCTAAAATGAGTTGATAAAGCAAGAGTCTTGATATAAAAATTATAATAGACCATTAGAGCCATAATTAATATTTAGTACTTTCACTTTCCATACTTAAGTACATCTGAGGGAAAATACCTTTGTACTTTTACTAAAGCAGAGGTCTAAAGGGAGAACTTCTGCTTTTACTGGAGTAATATTTTACCCTGGGAATCTCTGCTTTAACTCAAGTTCATGTTTTGTGTACTTCGTCCACCACTGCCTGATATCAATATCAGTATTAATGCCTCCCATCATCAGTGTATGCAAGACCTAAAAATAGGATGCTAATACAGAATTGTAATCATCCAATCTATAATAGCTATTCATTTTTCCCGTTTTATCGGCAAACAATATATCAACGGCCGATATATCTCACACCCCTATAAATGAGCCTTCGTATTTTGAGCAGAGAAGTATATATTTACTCCAATAATGAACCATCGGCATAGACATTTCTCTTAGTGCCACATCTTTAGCCTAGTTTCAATGGGCCAGCAAACATTTGGATTTAGATGTTGCAGGATTTAAAAGATTGCTTTTATCGATCTCAAACCCCCAGCTTGTGGCCGTGTGCTTTAAAGCAAGCGTGGGAAATGGCCCCATTTGTTATATTCAGACACCATGGCCAGCGCCGCCGCAATCACCATCGCTTTAAGAGACATGAATTATTCTCTTTAGTTCCTGTTCCATTTCGACAAGATTAGAAAGCAAAATAATTAGGACAGAGGTTTGTTTTGTGTTGCTCTGGTTTATAATTAATGTTTATTGCTTTGAGACATTGAGACAAGTTTTTTTTTATTGCTGTTGTTACTGGAATTTTGTGTTGGAGTTTGCTGGCTAGCAACACAAGCATGTCAGATCAATAGCACTTTTCACGCGTTTCACAGTTCCGATTCTTTCTGTTCTAGTGTTTCACTCATCACCAGGCAACAGAGAGAGAGAGAGAGAGAGAGAGAGAGAGCGAGAGAGAGAGAAAATATATGTGTCTATGTGGGTCTTTCAGTCTGTCATTGTGCAGGTAATTCACACGTGTTGTTGACCGCTCCAGTTGGCTGACCACACTAGCCTTTTTGTGTACTCTCGGTGCATTTTCACTGCATTACCCTGTTTCATAATCAGAATCATTAAGCTTCACTCTGCGTGTAATTAGGCGCAGCCTTATTTAGAATGCCAGTCTCTCACTACACTGAGTGACTTCACTCTGCATTAGGATCAAGAGCGCAGCCCCTGCAGTCAACAATATCCATTGTGCCATGAGAGAAAGAGTCAGAGTACACAAGGATTGTGAATGCATCGTGGTGCATGTGCATCAAGGCTAGAGATTTTCCATTCCACACTGTATACACAGGAGCTGAACCGCCAATAGCCCATCTGTGGGCTTTATTTCATAGACAAACCTGTTTCAGGCCTAAACGTTATTTAACATCCTTCTTTTACTTACTATTATTTTATTATTATTATTATTATTAGTAGTAGTAGTAGTAGTAGTAGTAGCTGTGATAGTAGTAGTAGCACTAGTAGTAGTAGTACTAGTAGTAGAAGTAGTAATAGCAGCATTATTTATTTATTATTTGTTTTTCTGTTATTGTTGCTGATTTTACTTTTATTACTATTTCCTTTAATTATTTTTTGTTTATTGTATTGTTATATATTTTTATTGTCTCTTATTGTCTGTAAAGCCCTTTGAGTTGCATTATTACTATTACAAAGTGCCATATTATTATTATTATTATTATTATTATTATTATTATAATAATTAATAATATGTTTTTATTATTATTTTTTTTTTACAACAAGTAGTTGTACTTTTAATGGGTACACTGATTTCTAGAGATGGTGCGATACTAGAGGTGGGAATTATTACCCCATGATACGATACCACACAGTACAATTCTACTGCGATATTTAAAGATTTGTGATATGCTAATTATTGCGATCTTACATAATATGCAGATTATTTCTCCAAAAGAAAACTATGTTTACAATTGGGTCATCTGATTTCAGTCTTTGTACTGAAGCAAAACAGAAATTTGAAGTAGACAAATCAGCATTCAAAAAATAAAACATATGTTTATAATCTTGTACATTTGGTTAATCTGTTAGTCTAACAACAGGCTTAATGCACGTTCAAATATTAACAATTCAATAGATATTAATAATTAGTAGTATATGTAGCGGAACTATTAAAAAATGCTGATATTGTACCTTATCAACTGATATATAGAGCGACCAATATACACTACATGGTCAAAAGTATGTGCACATCTGACCATCACACCTATATGAGCTGGTTGGATGTCTCATTCCAAAAACCCACGTTTACAGCCATAACAGCCTCCACTCCTCTGGGAAGACTTTTCACAAGATTTTGGAGTGCGTCTGTGAGTATTTGTACTCATAGAATGAGATTTGATATGTACTTTTTTCCTACGATATAGGTATTGACCTGATATTGATATTAGAAAGTATTTTTGGATATCAGCATTAATTTAAAATAAGTAGAGGCAAGAGAAATCTGATACTAGATATCAGACTTTTCCCAAATCTGCTGATGTCAAATAATGCTGAACTGATCCCAAAATATTTCCACAGATACAGTTCACAAATCTGCTTCTACAGATCCCTATTGAAATGCATGAAACAGTCCTACAAAAGAAGTGCAGCATGTTTGTTGCTGTCCAAAAAAAAGAGATGTATTTCCATTTTTTCAGTTTTATTTTTCTGCATCATTTGAGCACAGCAGTGGCCCTAACATTGTTTCAAAAGGTGTGTGATGAATGGACAAATAGAAATGCTTCAAAATTATATGAAAAAAATCTCATTACATTGAAATTAAAAGTAAAGAAAATTTTGCCTTCTCCAATAAAGTTGCCATTTTCGGGAAACTTGTTTTCTTTTGGTACAGCAACAATATATTCTACAAAATTCAGTTACTCTGAGATGTAAATAGTGTCATTCTTGTACAAACCCTCTGTAATTCAATCAGTACGCATTATGCTGACTGCTGAATAATAGCGTGACTGTCTTCATCGGTGATGAGGAGAAATTGTGGTAAATTTGTGTAATTGAAAATCTCTCTTCTCAATCAGTGTGTTTGTGCAGTGAGAGTGCAAAGTGCTGGTGGTGCGATGCACATGGCTGTGAACCGATTATATCTGTCAAGGGGATATCAGCAGGTTTCATTTCCTACATGAGGCATAGCGGGGGGCTTTTGGTAATTTGGCCCTTTGCACTGAAATAATATTGTCAGAGAGGCTTGGTATTCTCCAGTGAATGCGAATGATATTGATGGTTTGATCCCCGAGGCATGCAGAAACACTAATCTCGCAGCCATATTGGCCATTACGGCTCTAATTAATATAGTACATGAAGCACCTCTACAGAGGTAATGAACAGCTCAAACCAATCAACACGCTCACTGCGTAATTACTGCTACTATCAAGGGTAATGTCCCGGGGTCCGTTTAAAGAAAGGACGGTGTTTAAAGCGATTCTGCCTCTGAGACCTGAAAAAAAAGGTAAGAGAAACAGAACGGTGGGTGGTGTGTGGGTGTCAAAAACACAGGAAGTGGCTATCAGTTTGTTTGAGGTGCAGGGAACACTCTTTGCATTCATAACAAGAGAATTAGGTTACACGCCTCCTTGGGGAATACGCAATCAAGTTTTGTGGTAGCATGGAGGTAGAATCCCACAACGATTAGCATTAACGCTGTGTGCAGTTTACAAATGCCTCTGTCAGAGAGTGGTTTTGTGCGAACTGAGGCCAAAGCAGTCAGACTTATAGCCTCTGTTTCTAGCGTCTGTTTTTAACATGCCTTCACAAACTTCACCCCATGACTACAAGCGGCCACTTGCAGAACAAAGAGAGAAGGAGATTCTTCAGTTGCTCTCAGCTAGGCTAGCTTTAGCCAGCTAGCTAAGCAGCTCTTTGTAATGTAAACCATTTATTGAGACGTCTAAGCACAATATGTGTAAACTTAGTGAGGGTCTGTTTTGTCTGGTTTGAGCTTAATGTTTAGACTGAGAACTGCTTTTTTTTGCTGTTAGCTTTTAGAAGAAGGTTGCTGCACAAAGCCCATTTTGAACATAGCAAATCCAACAGTACAGTGAAATATTAAAGGCGAATTTCTGCATAATTTCTGAAGAAATACAACCGCATTTCCAAAAGATTGTTCCACTATATGATTGTGCAGTCTTTCACAGAGTGGTGAACCTTTCCTCATCCTTATTTCTGAAAATTTTAGCTTCTCTGGGATGTTTTTTTTTATACCCAGTCATGTTACTGCCCTGTTGCAAAATCTATTTTTTAGCATTACACAACTTTACCAGCCTTTTGTTGCCCCTGTCCCAACTTTTTTGGAACGTGTTATTGGCATCAAATTCAAAATAGGCACATCATTTTCAAAAAACACTAAAATTTTTCAGTTTCAACATTTGATATGTTGTCTTTGTACTATTTTGAATTAAATAGAGGGTTTAAATGATTTGAACATCATTGCATTTTTTTTTATTTACATTTTGCACAGCTTTTTTGGAAATGGGGTTATAAATGGTAAAGATGTCAACAGAGTCATTCAGAGTGGTTTGCTCCATTCTAGAGAAACCTAAGAATCAGAATTGTTCACAGTAGTGTGGAATGGAACCAGACATCTAAAGAGTTTGATGTCTTCTGAAGCTGTAATGGCAAATGATTGCATTAAAATGGTTATGAAGACATTGCCTCATGTCTGAGACATTGCTTTACGATAGGTGTGCAATAGGTTTTGGCCTAAAACAGATTTTTAAAATCCTTTCCTGGTAGAGAGGTACATCCAGGGCATTTTACCACTATTTTAGCTTTTAAACATTACATATAAAAATAGTAGCAACCTGGTATCTGTCACCACCACTGTAAAGAAATCAGAGCCAGTAAGGTTCTCTATGATTAAATATTTCACATCAAACAACTTTAAATGACTTTGTTTACATCTCAGCAACTGAATTATGCAGAAACCTTGAAAAAATTAGTGGAATTCCACTGGAGTATTTTATTGCTTCGGCTTGTGAACAGCTTTGTCCTCATTTTTTTTAGGGTTTGAAAAAAAAAATATATTAAATCGCAAGGCTTTCTGGGCAAGTGCTGCTGCTGAAGTCTACATTTATGTTAACTCGATGCTTTGCCCCTCTGAGGAGTCATCTAACACTTCACTTGAGCTACTACAGTAATAGAACAGCCCCTAAGATGGCGATGAGGATCCCCCTGAGGGAAATATCGAGGCCAAGCCAACAAAGCTATGTTAAAAACTGTATTGAAACTGAGGGTTAAAGCTTTGTTGTGTGGAGGCCAAAGCTTCCATCTCTATCTAATTTCCTCCAGCCTTGCCACAGACCCTTAACGCATTGCTGGGACCTGTCACCTTAACCGAATCGATAGATGTTGGGAGTCTATAAAAGTGGAGGAGAGGTCAGTGTATATCTTTGAATGCTAATAGTGTGGCTCTAGGCGACTCTCTGAGGCCTGCAAACTGTCCTCGAGCCCCCAGCTATCATTGCTTGCTACTTCATTACTGAAGCAGTGATCCCAGTATTTTCTATTAACTTGGCATGGCTAGCCAGGAGGCATTTAGCCATTAGAACAGTCACAGCTATTTGCTCCATCAGAGGAAGGGGAAATGTTTTAAGAGCAGATTGGAGCTTGTTTTAGGATGCATATTAGCTTTTAACTCCGCAGCAGTTGTTGTGTACCGTGTCACGTTTCATCACATCCTTGCTGATGTCATGATGTTTATTTCTGTGTACTTTACTTCAGGTTCATTAGGCGTATTACTGTCGTTGTGTTACTGCTAATAGACATGGGTGGGGAAATGCAATATATGTACATATTAGAGACCTAGGGAGTCAACGGTAAGAAGTAAGTGTCCATTTTTGTTTAAGATAAAGAAATTAAAAATAATCTTACCACCTGAGTGCTTAATATACTGTTACCTGTTGTTTCTTATGACCTGATCAGGCATGCAAACCATAAAGGACTTACAACCATATTTAAAACTTAATTAACACTATAGTCACATACACCGATCAGGCATAACATTATGATCCTTGTTTTTAAACACCTCAGTGTCACTGCTGGACTGAGAATTGTCCATTAACCAAAAATATCCAGTCAGCACGTCATGTGGGCAGCGTCCTGTGACCACCAATGAAGGACTAGAGGATGATTAGCTCATACTGTACAGCAAGAGATGAGCTATCGTCTCTGGCTTACATTTACAGGGTGGACCAGCAACGCAGGTGCGTCTAATAGAGTCAACAGTGAGTGGACACAGTGTTTAAAAACTCCAGCAGCATTGCTGTGTCTGATCCACTCGTGCCAGCACAACACACACTAACACACCACCACCACGTCAGTGTTACTGCAGTGCTGAGAATGTTCCACCACCCAAATAGTACCTGCTCTGTGAGGGTCCATGGGGGTCCTGACCACTGAAGAACAGGGCAAAAGTGGGGCTAACAACATATGCAGAGAAACAGATGGACTACAGTCTGTAACTGTAGAACTACAAAGTGCACCTATATAGTAAGTGGAGCTGATAAAATGGACAGTGAGCGTAGAAACAAGGTGGTGGTCATAATGTTATGCCTGATCGGTGAATGTCAATAACTACAAACACATTCTAGACAGTCACTCCATTAAATAATGGTGTCAGGTAGCCCAGATTATATTACGACATATGATCATGTTAGACTACTATTATAATACTATTTGAATTTACTTACTTTCACAACTTTTAAGGGCCCATATCATGGAGAATATTTTCCTCCCTTTTTGAAACAAAAAAATTGGATGTTGAATGTAAAGTTTCAAAACATACCATACACTCCCATAGAAGGATATTTAGCTGCAAAAACAGCCTGTTGTGATTTAATTTTTTTGTGATGTCACAAAAACCAAAACATTTACATATTTCCTCCTTTTCAGGCTACATCAGTTTAGCTTTGCTCACTCATGTTAAAGTTATAAGGAGTGTTTCAGCCCAGACTGCTTTTTGAATGAGGCTTTAAATGGATTTACAACTTAAATCATTCACAGGGAAGTGAGATGCGATCAAAATCTGGATGCAGACACTATAGTTGAATGTAAAAGTTTGAACACCCTGGTCAAGTTACATGTTCTGTTGAACTTTTTTGTGAAAATAAGGTGTACATCCTATACAGAGAACACACTTAAATGTGGCATTTTTTACAGAATTAAATATAAAATGTAAAACAAACAATAAAATGTGTTATAACATTTGCACAGGCTCCATTTTGTTTTACATTGTTTCCACTATGATAAATTTAGCAAATGAACAGTAGTTATGTATCAAAATGTGCAGAAGTGTGTTCTCTGTAGAGGACGTGTTAACTTATGTAAATGTAATTTGACCAGGGGTGCACAAACTTTTGCAGGCAGCTGTAGTTGCACGACAAAATCTTGGCACCTCATGTCTAGTCAATATGTCTAATATTTGTAATGGAGTTGTTATAAGAAAAAGCATCTAAAAATAAGTAGCATTATGTAATATTATATTTCACATCAAACAAACAAGTAACCATGTCTGAGCATTCCCTGGCCAGACCTTTTGGCTTTAGTTTTAAGACTGACCTCTGCAGGTTCTCCGATAACACTGATCAGTACACAAGGTCTGATTCCACAACGAGGCCTGTGTGGATTATGGGATTTCTGGGTGCGTGCCCCCTCCCCAAAATCTGTCATTAGAATGATAATCTTCCCAAATCTTTGCTTCTCTTCCTGCTTATGATGCACAGGAGAAGCCGCTAAGCTAATTCTGCAGCTTATCTCATGTGTTCATTTGTGTGGGAAGCAGCCTCTGGATCTTTATCACTCTTTAGTACCTTAGCGTCTTTGTGGAAAGGCCAGATATGCCTGGCTAGTGTGTGTGCGTGCGTGTGTGTGTGTGAGTGTACGAGAGAAACAGCTGGCCGGCTGGCGCTGAGGGTCCCGGGCTAATCCTGTCAGTCTGCGGTATTTTAGGCCATCTGCTAATCCAGCGGTCGCATGCTCCAGCAGCTTCCTGCCACTGATATCACCCTCAAACAGCCCCGCTGAGGCTCCAGACACTGACCAGCCACTGCACACTGACCAGCCACTACAACGATTATTACACACACGACTACACATACAAACACACGCACACAGTCGCTCGCTAACTCATTCACTGTCATACACGTATACTCATAGTGATAAATGATGAAATTAATCATCATTAATGTAGAAATCCTCTCTCTCTCTATCTCTTACTGTGTCTCTGTCTGTTTCGTTTCTCTCTCTCTGCCTCAAAATAATATATAAATATATATAGTTTAGTTGTTTATTATTTATATACATATATACAAACACAATGACAAAAATGAAATGGTAACTTCATAGGAGAAAGAAAAAACATACTTTACTTTTAATGTCAGTCAATGGAACCAGACGTTTTTTCCAAGTTATTTTGGGCCATTTATTTTGGTCCATTCATCATGAAATTTACACATAATGTAAAGGGCAACAGGCATTTTCAAATTATTTGAAAACCTGAAAAACGTCAAAAATGGAGATACGAGTTTTGATCCTATGGCAGCGATATAAAATTTCATGATGAATGGCCCAATAGAAAATAGGAATGGTCCAAAACGACTTTGAATAAATAAGTTCTCCATTAACTTCGATTAAAGGTTACATTTTTTTCTTTCTCCTGTAAAGCTGACAACAGTGACAACATCAGTCTTAGAAGTTGGTTTAGTATTTATTGCTTTCTACAGTCTAAGTAATCCCAAACACATTCAGTGATGTTGAGGTCTGGACAAAAGCGGCTTCTTTGTTTGGTGTGTCTGTCTCCTTTTCTCAGTGAGGCTTCTTGACAGCTACACATTCTTTCAGACCCATATCGCTGAGTTGTCTTCTCACAGTGGAAGGATGGAGTGAAACTCCTGTGGATGTTTTCAGATCTGAAGAAGCTTGATTTTCTCCTCTCTCTCAAAGATGAGAGCTTTAAAGGCAGTTTATCTGATGGGGATAGTTTTGGTGTCTACCAGGTTTTGCACAGTTGTTAGGGGTCCCATTTTCTCTGTAGCATTTAATCATTTTTTGAACTTCAAATTTGAAAATTCTTTAGATTTTTTAACTTATTTTCCTTTGACTTTCTCTTTTCTTCTGCAAGTGGATTATCTTATATTATTATCTTACATTGGATTATGGATTATCTTATATTTTCTTTTATATATATATATATATATAAATAAATATATATATATATATATTTCATAAAATATTAAAATTCCTGTTGTTCATAAAATACTTGAGCTATTCGAAAGATCTAAAAATAGCTTTTGAAGATAAGTTTGTCATTTAACCCTCTATTGTGTTTGTATTTAGAGGCATAATTGTATAGATAAAATAACAAGTATTATGAAAAGTGATTCCAAAGTTTGAATGGTAGTGCATATATTTATATCTACACAATATTAAATATAGTAAAACAGGCAAATTATTAAAAATGTAGATTTTTTATGTTCTGTTTCTCTGTTTTTCATTCCCTCTCTTTCCTTTCGTTCCAGTTGACTTTATAGGTGGGTTTGACTCTTATGGTTACCAAGGACCACAGAAGACATCCCATTTGCAACTACAACCAATGTATATGTAAGTATGGAAATTAGCAGCTGTGAATTAGATCAGCTTCCTGAGATGTTCCTTTATTGCGACTCCTCCGCTTTCCTATCCAGTGGCACTTAAATCCCAGTGGCCACAGGCTTTTCTTATGGTTACACTGTTTTGACTTTGCTTGTGTTAAAAATCCAGCTACTGCGTGTCTGTATCCGTGGGGATACGATGAGCCCGGCTCGGGTCTCTACCTTCCTGCTTTGCCTTTGTTTGCGGATTTCATTTCCAGACTCGTGCACCATCTTGTTCAGAGTCATTCTCACTGTGTCTGGGTGCAGAGCGCTCTCTGTTTTGCTCCCTCAACACGAAACAGGCGTAATGGGGTATTGCTGCAGTGGGCAATGAGAGGAAGACAGCAGAACAAAACCCTCAGGAGTTCACTGTACAAATCAGTGAGAAATAATATCAGTGTCGGCCCGGCTCAGATAATAGCCTGGGTCAACATGTAGGAAGGCAGGACTGTTTGCTCACTCTCTGTTGACGGCTTAAATGTTTATGAGGACATGCGTGGATGCACAGAGGTGCTGTTGGTCGGTCTCTGTGAGATTTGAAAGGATTTGGTTTATTGACACTGATGTACTAGTGATAGGTTTATATATACTGAGTGTGCACTGCATCAGCTACAGTGCACCCAGTTATCTCAGAGAAAAAAACAGCAGCACTCTCAGACCAGAGCTTTGCCTTACAGGTTAAGTCTAGTTGATCCTAAGAAGTCCTAAGAACGGGATGAATTAAAGAGTCTCTTAAACAATGCATCAGATTGCTCATATCCCTGGAAATAAGATTACAAGTGTGTGTGTGTGTAGATGGTTAATGATTACCTGGCTGTTGATACCTAAATACATTATTAATATAGTATTAGACAAAGTACCTAAGTAAAGTATCTAAAATATACTTTTCTGTATTTTTTTTTAGGTAACAATTGTGTTAAATTAACATACTAACACATACATTAACATAAGTATATTTAATTGTAATCAACTTAAATTTGTTATTTAGAAGTATATTTAAAAACATGGTTTAAAAGTCATTGCTTTACTTTACTCAAGAGTGAAATTTCAAACATTTGTCGTGTTGTAAAATTTGTGTTTTAACAATTGCTTAAGTTAACTTCTTCATTGCTACGCAAGTTGTTCCAGTTTAGAAAAGAAAAGTAGGCATAGAAGATGTATTTCAAAATTACTTAAATATAATGTAAGTACATACGTTAGTACTGTTAGTACGTTAGTACATAAGTTATAATTTGTTTTTTCTAATAATATATTGATGTTTAATGTATTTAAGAGTATTAACTAATATCAAAATCTAAATTAGTTGGCTTGCAGTATAAGTAGTGCTGAAGTGTATCAGTATATCCAGTATATGTTTAGAATATATTTCAAGCATTATAACAGGCTATTTCTTTCTAAATAAAGTACTGATGGGACTGCTGAGTTTTCTCTTGTTGGTGCATATTTGTGTGTGCTTTAGAGAGTAACTTGGAAGTAAAGTAATGAGTAATTAGAATACTTTTTCCAAGACGTAATGAGAAAAGAAATGCCTTTACAGTTTGAAAGAAGTAATAAGTAATTTGTAACTACCAAAACACTTCCAGCAGGTCATGACCCACAATTTGAAATCAGATATGAAGAAACAGAGCGCTAAAATCTATTTGAGCTCTTTCTGCAGGCCCCCTAGTGGCCATTCCACCGGCAGAGTGGAAGTTGACTTGGATATTTTTAATTCATATTATCAAATAAAATATTTTCCCTATAATTCTGTCATCAGGTTAACTAGGACACTGTTGTCTCTCTATGTGTGAGTCTGTGTTGAGCTGTTAGCGAGCAATGGGGGGTGAAAGAGGAGGGGTGAGAACTCCCTGCTGTGAAAACAATTCACACGTCTCCACACAAAGAGTGCTGAGATAAAACAGACAACTGCAGCTTTCTTCATGTCAAACAATCCTGTACAAATAACACAATAAAATTGCATTTGAACACAATAAATGTTGACTTGTTTGCTCACCTAAAGAGAGGAAAAATTTCCACTGAACTGTATTCCATCAATGCTTAAACTGAGACCCTCCAAAACATGTAGAAACTACATTTATGGCTACTTTGAAAGAGGGTCAAACTGTATGTTCTTATCAGTGAACTAACTTGTTTCTTTGGCATTCTTTAGGGACTGTACATTAGGATTGGAGTTTACATTAAAGCAAACAAAGTGAGCTGAAGTTTGTCACTCAAATGTCGAAATCCTATTTATTGCGGCTGTTGTTTTTATCTACCACCATTAAAACGTAGCATTTAAACACAATAAAAGGCAAAAATGCAGTATATTTTCAGTTTTGTAAATCATACAGATTTCCAATGAAATGCATTCCATCTAGGTGACTGAAGAGAGTGTGCATAGATCTGAGGGACCTCCAAAACAGATGGAAATTACAGGTTATGGCTACTATGAAAAGGGGTTAAGTCTTTTTAAAGTTTTTGGAACTTTTAAGATGCTGTATTTATTATGGTTGGCTCAAGTCCATTTTAATTGCTTGACTTTTTTTTAAAACTCAAATTTTATTTGATTAATTGTCAAAATAATCAGTAGATTACTCGCTTACAAATATAATCATATATATATATATATATATATATATATATAAGTAATAATATAATATAATAATATAGTGACAGCCCTAAACCAAAGCTGGATTCACAGAAAATACACCCTGTAGTTGCAGGACGTACCTGATGTAAGATGAGGCAGCTTATGAAAATACAATGCATCTCTTGATTCCACTGATTGCATCATCCCGAGTCATCTCTGTGAAACAGCGCTGTGGATGGCACAGCTCATCTGATATGGAAACACATGGCAGGTGTTCAAAACGCGCCCGCCGCCAAGCCTGGCACATGAATGACATTGACGGTGATCTACCATCCTGAGCCAGGGCATTCCCTGCTGTCCCCTCAGGGAATGGGGGGCCACAGCTGAGCTGGAGCCAAGCCAGGGACGCGGAGCAGGGCAGGGTGGGACGGCCCATATGGCTTTAGAGAGAGGTGGGGGCAGGATGGCTCACCTTCAGGCTCTGTAATATTTGCCTGTGGAGAATGGCCCGATCCAAAGCGCTCTCATCCTGAACTGTGTGTGAGCTGACAAGAGCAAGGTGACGATGAAGAGCACACATGGAGCAGCCTCACTCAATCTGCACTCGCTACAGGGGAGGACACTCTGCCCAGGCTGATGGAGAGAGGGAGAAGCATGCTGGGAATTGTAGTCATTTGTAGTGCAGGGAAAATGAAGGTGAACATTGGCAGAGATTTTTCTGATAAATTCTTCATCTTCTCTTCTACCTCAGTTTGTGAATTTGACGTTCTATGAGGAAATATTGTGCTGAACATCTTGCCAAACTCTTTAAGTGCATATTTTTTGTTATTATGCTTAACCACATGATGCTTAACCAGTAATCAACCCTTTGAGGTCCATTATTGCACCAGCTGATTTTTGTTCACCTGGTGGTAACTTACAGGTGTGAATGGGGTCCATTGCATCTTGGAGATGCATTGTGAGCCGATTACTCAAATTACCTTTTTAGGTGGTCAAGGACACATATGACTAAAACATGTGTAGTGTCACGATTGGTCACGAATTGTGTATATGAAGCAAAAGGAAAACATAGTAAACATAACCTGCTTAAGAATGTGGCTTTGTTTAACAAGCAGTTCAGAAGATTGTTTGTCAGCCAACAGGCTTAAAAGTTTAAATATTTAATGAAGGATTACCTGTAATGCTGCATCATCAAAGCAAAAAGAAAAAAATATGCTTTTCCCTAGAATAGTGTTACTGACATCATATTTGCCTTGATATAGCAAATGATCTGTTCAGCGCAGTGCATATGCTCCACTCACAGCCTCTCCGCACAGGACACAATTACTGTTTTGGATCAGTGACAAATCATAATACAGTACTTTCCTCCAACTCCAAGATCCATCCATCCTTATCTGCAAGAAACATATGGATTAAAATCAGGATTAATAAGGATTCTAACTGTTCAGGACATGTAGAAAGTGTATTATTCTACACTTCACACTTCTGAATGCTCACCCCTTCTTATTTGTACAAGATGACTTGTTATTAAAGATGCACCGTGTTTGCCGTATTCAGAGTCTGTGTAAGGCTGGTTGACAGAACGGTACTTTTTGTTTCTTGGGTCTTTTTCCTTTGCAAATGTCAAAGTCTCCATCTCTAAAATGCAAAGGCTTTGCACACTATTATCTGTGTACATAGCACTATTCACTGCAGTCTGACTCAGTGGCATTATGAGGGCTTTATATTTCATTCATTTCGCAGTGTAAAAGTTGAGACGAATGCAGTATTGGAAAATGGAAAAGGTCATAAATTCAGTAATTAGATGGGAAGTTAGCAAAAGAAGCAGTTGAGCAAAACTGAATGGAGTGACCTGTACCTAAACAAAAACATATAGTGAGGTGATGTATGTGACTGCTCAGTGTGTTTGTCTGATTTAAATTCAAACTCAAATTAACAACAGAAACTCTGTCTTTTGTGTTCAGATTCACTCATTCTCATTATCATAGCTCATTCCTGCCAGGTAGAGGGGAAAGATCAGCTGTGTTTGTTTTCTCCTCTGTTTCTGGAAGAAGTTTACCAAAATTTTGTCTTAGTATCTCTAGATAATGATGTATTTTCTTAAAATAATGACATAGTATCTCAAAATAACACCTCATTTTATCGAAATATTGACTTAGTATCTCAAAATAATGAGATAATGAGATAATGAATAATGGTATCTCTAAATAATTGCATATTTTCTCAAAATATTGATTAAGTATCTCTAAATAATGATTTATTTTCTTAAAATATTCACTTGGTATGTCAAAAAGATTACTCATTTTCTCAAAATAATTCTTTAGTATCTCTAAATAATGACACATTTTTCAAATAATTGATCTAGTATCTCTGAATAATGACTAATTTTTCTCAAAATATTGACTCAGAATAATGATTTCCTAAAGTAATGACTTGGTATCTCTAAATAAGTACATATTTTCTCAAAATATTGACTTACTGTGTCAAATAATGACTTATTTTGTCAAAAAATCAATTAGTATCTCTAAATAATGACTTATTATCTCCAAATATTGAATTAGTATCTAAGAATAATGATTTTCTTTCCCAAACGAATGACTTGGTATCTCTAAATAATTACACATTTTCCCAAAATATTGACTTAGCATGGAATAAGCACTTAGATTGATCAAATAAGTATCTTGTATCTTGTGAGTTATTATCTCAAAGTCTTGGGAAAATAAGTCTTTATTTTGAGATGTTAGATCAATGTTTTGACAAACTGCTGCCAGGAACTGGAGAAAAAACATAGATTTGTTTTCTACTCTACCTGACAGGAATAGATCTCCATACCAGCCTGTATTACTGTCATATAGTTAAACAAAGAGTGCCTGATACTGAGCTACCCAGTATAAAGCAGTGGTTCCCAACCTGGTCCTCAGGGCCTCTTAGAGGGCCTCCTAGATAGTCCATGTTTTTCTATGTGTTGCAAATTGGGTTGCTGCAAAAATTTAGACTGTCTGCGGGCCCTGAGCACCAGGTTGGGAACCACTGGTCTAAGGTTTTACCTTATTATCCAAAGATCCTGTGGACCAAAAAAAGGCACTAATTATTAGCATTAATATTGGCTGATACTGATAATATAACACTAATCAGCCGATATTATCAGGCAACCAATGTACCACTGTGTCTGAGTGGGTCTAGTCTGAATGTGTTATTTTATCCCTTGTGCTGACTCTGTATGTGATATCTGATATCTAATACCTAGTTGTATTTTGTTTCAGCATGTTTGTGTAGCTTCTGACCTTGGGTAACACTAACGCTTCATCTTTTCTCTTCTTGTGTTTCCTCTACAGGTCAAAGTAACAAGGACAACTGCCTTATGAACCAATCAAATAGAAAAAAAAAACTGCTGTTTTATCATTTTGTCTTTCTACGTAATTTGTCTTAATATGATAGTGTCTTACGAACTGTCGGAGGAACACAAGACGTGGCACTTTAACCTCAAAGGCTGGAAAAACCGACACGCACTGGATTTCCCCACACTGGAGCATCTTAGCCTGGCACTTCCTGTCTGGAGCCCCTGCTGGCCTGGCTTTGGCTTATCAGCAGGCGCAAGAGAGCCCCCCTGTGGTGAGGACGCTTTCTGCAGTTTCCTCCCTGCCTCCATAGAAGAAGCAAAAGAGTCATATTGAAGGAGCAGATTGCATCGATCTCTGAGGATTTCAGCAGGGAGATAGAAGAGAAAAGCCAGCCATGCACTGAATGAACTCACCTGATGCTGGAGAATATCTCTACATTCTGTAATACTGAAATACTCCCCACTTTAAAGAATGTCCAATACAGTCACCTGATGTAGTGCTGACACCTGGAACGAATTAAGAAGGAGAATCATACATGTGTGTTTACAGATGGTTATTCTGGGCCACTGGGATACCATGGAACTAATTCATCACAGATCACAGGGGTTAACATAATTTCTCAAGTTTTATTATGTAATAACTGTATTCCGAATTTGTTTTTTTTGTTTTTTTTAAATCTGTATTATGGATGTATTTGTCTTGAAAGTGCCAAGAACACGTTACTTAGAAACTCAATATCAGAAGCTGCCCAGAGATTCATATTTTACAACAGCAGTCAAAAATATCTATCATTTCATCCGTTTAAAAGTCGTCTTCAGATCGACCGTATTTGTTTGCATGAGGTGTCATGTTGCATATTTAATCTGTGACAGCAGGAAATAGGCCCCAGCCTTGGCGGAGCGAGCAGCTGCCCTTTCTACAGCTGTCTCCAGCTTCTAAAGGTTATGTGAATATTGTGCTTTTTTCTTTTTTTAATTTTTTTTTTCTAAAACAAGTGTTCGGTCTCGTTAAGAAGAAAAACGAAGAGAAAAACATATGTACCCTCTTTCTATCTGAAGCTTTTTTTAACACGTGTGCCAGTGTTCACTCTTTTTCTAGTAGACTAATAATTTATGTTGTGAAGGTGGGCCGTTCTTTTTAAATGTACATAGACACGAGGGAAACCTTGGGGGGGGGGGAACATAAAGCTGCGCTGTTTTGATAGTGTGCCGTGGGAGGAGTTGTGAGTGAATGTGCGTGTGCTGTAGAGTTTGTGCTGTGGCTGAAATGTGCTTTGTGTAATGGCCATTTGCAAGAACCCATGAGCAACCGTAAAGCCTCCATGCTTTCTCTCCAGGACCATAGGCCTAGAACCGCAAATAGAACTGCGCTCGTTTGTCCATTAGATAAGTTGTTTACAATGTAGAGCTATTCAATTCTTTTATTACCACTAATAGAACATGTACTGTATGGGCTTTCTGTAACCAGTCGCTCTTAGGCCGTCCTCGTAAATGAATACAAAGAAATGAGTTTCCTTTTTTAGCTGCACTTTCAATTACCCATAATATCTCTAGATCCTTCATCTTATATTAAACCCTTTGATGATACATGAAAGTGTGAAACATCTTCATTTGGGTCAGGCTATTACGCCGAAATGGGAGGAAGAAAACACAAAAATCGACACCCTACAATACTCATTTTAACATGCCCTCATTATGCCTCACCATTTTGCTGAGCAGGACTTGCCGAGAAATCATCGCAACCTGTCGCAATTCCCTTTTTAACCCCCCCAAACCATTTTCGGACTGTTTTACAAGAAATCGCATTGAAATTTGTTTAATTCTCATCATTTCTAACCCACAACATTTGATTTGCCATGTTCAGACTTGGTTATAGGTAGCAAGCTAATCCCTCTGTTATACACAACTGCTTATTACTTTACTCTGCTAGCTTGCTAGTTAGTAAGCTAAAAGCTATGCAGCAAACAACAACAAAACGAAAGGCAATACACCACAATTCTAAAGCAAAGCTTATAGACAGCTGGAGCAACTGGTTACAAAATATATGTATGTTATGCTTAAATTTCTCAAACATTTTTCTTCACAAAGTTTGCCAGCTAATTAGCTCAGTGATGCCAGCCTAGCCAAGGGCAAGTGAGAAGTTTTTGACCTCGAAAAAGGAAAAAATCAATTTGAACACCCCTTGAACGTGTAATTCCCACTCAGCAATTCTCAAGAGCTCTGAGTTCTCTAAGTTTATACATGGTGTCATTTCAACGTGGCAGCGCCCAACAAAGGAATAACGGCATGTTTTAAGCTTTATGAGTGGTTTTAAAAGCTTTTTATTCACATACAGCAGCCAAGCAAGTGCTAGCTGACTATGACCCTCCATTTTCCCACTTCTAAGAGCTAAAGTTGCACAAACACTTTAAAGTTGGAAAATTCCAGACTCCCTGTTTTTAGGAATGCAGCATGATTTGCATCACGATGCCCTTGTGCTGTGAGTGACCACTGTTGTCACATACAGTCGTATGCCAAAGTTTGAACACCCCTAACAAGTTATGATGTTGAATCAACAATGTTGTTTTAATTTTCTAAGTGAAAATAAATGAACACATCTTCAAGGAATGTGGCATTTTTCTGCGAATGTTAGTGCCCAAGAGTTTCACTGGAAAAAAATAGAACATAAAACATAAAATGGACCATAATATTTGCACAGCTGCATTTTTATGTTTAATTTTTTATTATAGGTACATAAATTCATGAAATAAACAATACTTGTGTATTATGTGTGTTCGCTCTAGAGGATGTGTTCACTTATTTTCACAAAATCAACAACATGTATCGTTTGACCAGAGGAACACAAACTTTTGCATAGGACTGAGTGTTGACTTGACGCTGGCGTGGGCATGTTAAAAAGTATTGGAACGGGGCCCTGACGCCCACATCTTTTTTGAAAACAGATAACAAAATACGTAACTCTACTGCGTATTTGCCTACCTTTTGATAAACAAGTCTTTAATGAGCATCCCTATAAATGTTTGGGTGCAGATAAATGTGTGGCCGGAAATAAAATGCTGTATGGGTGTAAGGTCTTTAGGGAAAGTGCCTGATACAACATCCTGTTAACATTCCAATAAATAATAACCTGCCCTCCTCCACACAGTTTGCCAGTTAGTAAATAGGCCCACATGGGCATATTTCATCACACCCCTCATGAATTGCACTGGCAAAGCTATGCAGCTTTGATGATTAATAAAGATATTGTAGCAGCACCACTTTTCAGGCCTTATTGGCTAATAATTCCCCACAGTCATCCTTCACGGCTGCACAGCTTTCCCCTGGTGCTCCGGACTGAATATGAATATGCTAGCTGCTAGGTTGAATTAGCGTCTTTAAGAGAGATCAGAGTGAGTATTGTTCTGTGTTCTGTCTTTGAAATGAAATGTCAAAGCGACAGAGGCTCAGCATTGTTTTTGAAAGCTGAATTTACGGTGTTCACTTTATTACCAGGCCCATAAACGCTCACATCAGCCTGACCGCCGCGCGGGTCGGATTGCATTTCTTCTCAAAGACTTCTGTAAATACATCACTGTTTCAAACATGGTGCTTGATTAGTCTTAACATGTTGATGCTGTGGCAGGATGGAGTGGAGGCTGAGAACCTGCCAATCATCACTCTGCTGGCTGAACCCAGTCATGCCCTCGATCAGTATGTGTTTAAAAAACATGAATCGGTAGGTCAAATCGAGTTCAGCTCCTTCAGATGATCTTGCATGTTGCTTCTCCCCGGTTTATACGGACGCCGCCCTGGCAAGCTGATGTTTACCATCCCGGGTTGTAAATAAATGTTTTTTTAAAAACCCGCTGAGATATCTTTGTGAGATATACGGAACGTCCTGTGCTTAAACTAGTCTAAATTTTGACGACTTCGTAATAGTATATGAGAAGGTCTAATTCTGTTTTCAGTGGTCACATTGAGGTGTGTGGTATTCTATTAACAGCTAATACACATTCTAGAGCTATTATCATAGTATTCCTAGGCCATAAATCTCCAATTCAGTGCTCCAGAACCTTTAGCCAGTCCACATTATTGTTCATTTCCTACTGTGTGTGCAGGTAATCAGCACTTTATAGCTCCTGACTGTCCAGCTCCAGTGTGTGAAACCGGTGTAACAACGTAGATGGACTGGCTGAAGGTTCCTGAAGGCTGGATTTGGATTCTGTACCAGGGCACCATTCAGGCTGTAATGACTGGGTTCAGTGCTGACTTCAACTTTTAAATAGACTTTAGCTTTTTTCTATTTCTTTTACTTTACAGAAATGACTGTAAATATAATAAGAATAAAAACACAGTGGAGAAAAACAGTGTGTCTTTGGATTCATTTGCTTGGGAAACAGTCTGAAATAGTGAGCCCTCCTGCTGCTTATGAAATAACCAACAGTAGCATGATGTACAGTAAAGTGCAAGTGTAGTAATGACTATTTCCACATAAACATGTGCCCAGCAGCCCTGTTAGCTCATATGCGGTGCTAATGATGAAGTCCTGTTGTGTCTTCACCTTGCATATCTGAACAAGCTGTTCTTGGTATTTATTACTGCCGAAACGTGACTATTTGAGCTAGGCCTTCAGTTCAAACCATGAATGTCAACACTCTGTCAAGAAAACAAGAAAGCACCCTTATGAACTTTCTAATATTATATTAGCACGAAGCTAACGCTGGTGCACATAAACATTTTTCAGCCGTTCTAGATTAAACAGATGTTTGCAGCATGTAAAAGACATTTGATGTTTTATCTGAAGCTTGTAACAGACATTAACATGCATTTTGCCTTGTGTGTAGCAGTATTACTCCTGCAGTAAAGAGCCTTAGCACAGAACTGCTGTTTCCAAATTCTAAGGACTGACTGAAAGATGGTTAGACTATGACTCGTATTCGTGGTGAGTGATGTAGCTAAAGCTGTGCCTAAAAACTCAAACGTTAGAATGCTATATATACTACACACACTGAGGAATGTGTTAACCCCTTAAGGCCCACCAACAGGCCCAAAGTTGTATTACACACTTCTATAACCTAAGAATAGCTCAGCCAGTTTGATATGAAGTCCCTGTGGTCACTAAATAATAAGCACTAGTACGTAATAAGTCTGTGTATGTAAGTAATACTGTGTAGTATGCTAAAGTGATGTTTTTTCTCACCAAACTGGTCCCCTCTTGTAAATCAAACCATGACTGATTGATTTCACTATTGCTTCCTAAATATTGTCGCTATCCAAAGAAAAACTTGTATCTACAAAATACTAACTTTACAGGAGAAGGCAAAATCATTCTTAACGTTCAGTGTAAGTTAACATAAAGAGGTTTTAATCCACATTATTTTGGAGCATTTGTAGAAAATGCAGTGTAGAAAATGTAAAAATGTTTTAGTTTACTAGCTAGCTGGCATCAGTCATCTTTAGCTCCATGAAAAAGCTCTTAAAAGCTTTTAAAGGAGCTAAAAGGAGCTCCTAAGATGGCATGATGATCAAATATATTGATATTTTAATATATTGAGGCCATGAGTTAAGTTTCTCATGGCCAAAAAATAATATATTGAGGTATTTAACTGAATTTGTGGCTTCAGTATATTAACTTGTGTCCACGAGATACTTAACATGTGGCCTCAATTTATTAATTAGTCACCACGCCATGATGATCACTATGTCACCTTAGGGGGTCTGAAGCTTTTGAACATAAACAAAACAGAAATAAAATGCTGCTTAATTGTACATGTTTAAATGTACTTTTCTATTATCTTACCATTTCTTATATCTGTACAGTGTTGTTTGCATTTATAGCTTTTTTCCTCCATCCTGATGAAAATGGTCCAATGATTTCAATTCAGTATTGAACAATCAAACAAACAAATGTTTGAAACAGTGTACTAAAATTTAAAACCGAGACTCTTCTTGGTTCAGTCTGAGCTAAAACAATCTCTGGAGTATATAATTAGAGGCCTATAGAATCTAGACATCAACACATCAAACTGAATCTTTTCCTCAGAATCAAAAAACCGTATCGTATCACCCCTAGTATTTCCTGTCTTATACTAATGGTGAAAAACTTGAAGCTTGTGAGCATTTACATTTGTTCTACTCTATGGACTTGCTACATAATGACCATTTGTGCATATGAGTGTCATCAGTGAGCAAGTTGGTGAAAGCATCTTCTCCTCTGAGAAAAACCTTCAGAGCAGATGGTAACTGGTTCCATTTCTGTTATGCCCAATAATACAGCCGGATCAGTGCCAGGCTCAGAGCTTTGGTCATTTTTATAGTTTCTTTTTACATTTCCAGGCCTTCTGTTTCAACATTGCCACCAACTGGACTGCCTGTATAGCTAATTGGTCTGATAAAAATATGGCTGGAAAAAGAGTTGCTATTAGCCAAGTATTAGACTGAATCCAGCACAGAACAACAGTCTTGTAGGGTTTTGCACTTATTGGCAAACAGAGTTTTATATCATACCAAAAAAGGTTCTCTGAAACCTTTTTGGTGCTTTATAGAACCAACAAAAGGTTGTCCATCCTGAAACTATTTGTCATGGTTGTATATCCAACTACTGCTTTCACTCACCCTTAAAAAGTGCCCTTTTCACGGGTGTAGTATCCCCTACACTGACAAAGCTATAATAACACATCCCTCCTGTCTGAGCACTTTTATGCACTTGGCAGGTGTGCTTTTGATCACATTACTGAACATCACTCCCTTTCTTAGGTTTAGCTATAATTGGAACTCATTGTAATCCAAACCACTGGGACTCTGTGGCTGTAAATAGTAAACAAAGGCCGGCCTCTGGACACAACACAGAGCCTGCTCGCTCTGCAACAGAAATCAGGCTCTTTAGGTATCTCAAGATAATGGCTGATTTCCTCGAAATAATGCCCTACTATATCAAATGAATGACTTAGTATCTCATAATAATTACCGCTTTTTACTTTATTTGTGAATATATTTTTATTCAAGATTTTTGTGTCACACGAGGTGGCACATTGGCAAACTGGGTACTCTTATCGCCTCACAGCAAGAAGGGTCTGGGTTTGATTCCCTGGCCGGGCAACCAGGGTCCTTTCAGTGTGGAGTTTGCATGTTCTCCTGTTTGTATGGGTTTCTTCCGGGTTTCATCCCACAGTCCAAAGACATGCAGTCAGGTGAATTGGAGATGTTTAATGGACCCTAGGTGTGTTTGTATTACACAAAAAACCAGAACAAACACACAGCACTGATGTACACAATCTTCAAATAATAAACATTCTCACACACTGCTCAGTCCTTCAAACGGAACATTTTAAAGCATTTCCTTAACAAAAGTAATAGCATTAGATCAGCGGTGCACAACTCCAGTCCTGGAGGGCCGGTGTCCAGCACAGTTCGGTGATTTACCTGCTTCAACGCACGATTACACTTACCTGTTAATTGCCAGGTTAAGTGGGTGGACACCAGCCCTCCAGGACTGGAGTTGTGCACCCCTGCATTAGATCGATGTTCCACAGCGATCACTCTTGGTGTAACCTGGCGGTGGTCCTCTCCAGAGTGAGCACATCCAATAGGAAATGTAAAAGTATAGATTTTAGTGAAACACTAGACTCTGCACAGAACTTTAAAATTGCCTGTTGGATGCTGTGGAAAAGGCCTTTAAAATGTTCTTTTGATGGAAATTTAAACTGAGTACTGAGTGGCCTCCAGGTAAAAATAGAGCTGGACATGAAGGAAGATCTTTTTCAGAGAGCAAAGATGACAAAGTGTTTCATGGCACCTCCATACTTTTTTGAAATGTTTCCAAAAATCTTATGAGAATAAGCCATTATTTCAAGATTTAGTCAATATTTTAAAAAAGGCAATATTTTGTCTGCTGGGAATAGTCTTCCATGTCTTGCTGTAAAAAGCAGTTCTGATGCTGTTGCATTGAACTGTTTGGAGAATAAATCTCTGACCTCACAATTCAGTTTTATTACAAATGTTTAGAAAGAAAAAGTAATGAAATTTGAAAGTTTACCATGATTTGATTCCTGATGGTTATTTTGGTGAGATTCAGAATTATTAAAAAAAAAAATACAGTGAAAACAGGGCTCCCTAGTGGAGCAAGCATCTAAGCTAGGAAGCTTGGAAGATTGCAAGTTCAATACATGGCGATGCTGCAGCCATCCATGACCAGGAGAGTGCTGAGCTTGGCAACATCATGTGATACCTAGCTAGCAGAAGGAAACTGGGCACGACTAAATTGGGTGAAATACAAAAAAAATTTTTAAACAAACAAACAAACAAACAAAAAATACACTGAACACACAAATGTGAGCGGGAAAGATGTTTATACTAGTAGAATATAGACTAAACAATGCAACTACCTTCTGCTTACATTTGAAAACAGCCAGAGATACCTTGCAGCTAATACAGTTAAAATCAATCAGTGCGTTTACATGCACCCAATAATCTGATCATAATCAGATTTTTTGTAGTTATCTGATTATTCAAATAGTCATGTAAACAGCACACTCTGATTTCTTAGATTTGACTAAGGTCTAGACATCTGATTAGGGAATCTGATAAAGAGAGCTGGATTTTAGCTCAGTAATCAGATTTCTCAGTGCATGTATACTCGTACTCCGATTTCTTTCGGATTTCTCAGTCTGTGTGAAATCAGACTGCAGTACCAGAAATAAGCAAGCAGAGCTGCCATGAGATGGCAGCAAAACACTTTTGGAGCGATGCTGAAACCAAACACATGCTTGATGAAATAAAGGATTTAAATGATGGTTTTTTTTAAAAAAAGCAGAAATCTGATTAATGCCTGACTCATTTAGACCTGGAGTTTCCCCATTATCTGATTACTCAGGTGCATGTAAATGTGATCACATTACTGACAAAATCAGATTTTCTGCAGTTATTCGATTATTAAGTGCATGTAAACGCAATAATTGCATCAAGATGCACTGACACTATGAAAGTATGATCATTAGAGACTGTTATAGGGCCCATATCAGAGGATCGGATCTGAGAAGGTAAAAAAAGGAATGAATCCGATCTAAAATCTAGAGCTAATCTATCATGAAACAGCACTCACTCACTCACTCACACTGTGTAATGTGATGTTGTTGGCGGAGTAGTTTTTCCTGACAATATATCAGATGGCATCAGATGATACTGTAGACTTTGATCAGTATCAGAAAAGTAAGTGTTCTCGTGCCATCGCTAATTATCGTCATCATCACCATCAACACAGCTTTCTTTTATATTTTCATTAATCTGTAAACTGCTTTGAAATACAGTCACTTTTAGTTTAATGTCTAAACACACAAACAAATTACTTACATAATCAGACTGATGGTGTTTGTTTCAGTGAACAGTTTTGTCTGTAATCTAACTGTACTGCTTGTCTCTGATCTGATGGTTTGCCACATTCCGTCACTACTTCCGTCACCGTGTTCATGCAGCCTAATCTGTAAAAGCCGGCACTATTACTTCTGATATGTGCCTTGGGAAGCTGTGGTGAAATTTTTCTATTAGGCCATTTGCAGGGTTGGGATAGCTACTGAAAAATTAGCAGTTAGCTACTTTGTAGCTACTTTCCCAAAAGTTGTAGCTAGCTACAATTTAGCTACTTTTCCAGAAAAAGTAGTGGCTACTTTTTAGCTACTTTTTGAAAAGTAGTGCACTATTTTAACTACTTTCACAGCACAATTGTCAGAATGTTTGTGAATCTCCACCTGACACACCAAACAAGCCCAACTGATAGTGTGAACAAGACACCGCATTTAATCCTGTGCCAGAAACAAACATACAATTGAAAAGCTGCAAATAGACACAAAGATCACCAAAAAATAATTTTAAGTGTAACCAACAATCAAACTTACACAACCAAATGTGTGATATCCAACAAAAATTAAGACTAAAGGCAAAGTCAATCATTCCAGATTGTCACGGATTCTCCCTTTGTCCCTCTGAGTGTCTGTTTCTTCACTTTTGTTGTAGCCATGTGCCTTTTGTTTTCTTTTACCATGTGCTTTTGTTGTTGTTCTGTGTCTCCTCCCTGGTCCTGCCCCCTTGTTATCTGTTCCACCTGTCTGTGCTCCGCCCCTCATTAGTCCCAGGTGTTTCTTATTTTCCCTCAGTGTATTTATACCCCTGTGTTTGTTCAGTCTTCGTCTTGCATTGTGAATGTAATCTTGTCTCTTGTTTGCTTGTCGTGTTTGTAGTTTGGTTTGGTTTTTGTTATGGACTCTCATTTCAATAAAAACTCGCATTTGCATCCCGCCTCCATGCCTCAAATGTTACACAGATTTTTCCTTACAAAAATCAAGAAAATAACCGAATACAAACCAAACAACAAAGAATTGCAAAGAATTGTCAACTGTTGAAATAAAACTGCTCCAATTTAAACATTTAAGCAAGATACAGACATGACACTCAGAGTCCTTTATTAAACTTCAGCAACACTTTAGCCTCAAAATCCTCATCAGTGACCCTGACTCTGTTTGGGCTGAGAATCAGGCCTGAATAATCTCTCCACTGCTGCAGAGCTGTTGCGCCTCCACAGCAGAGCTAGATTTTTAGGTAAAATAACATAATCCTCCTTTACTGTAAAACCATTATAACACACAGTTCTAACACAGTTTTCACAATAAATGGTCCTAAACACTGGAGTTAATGTAGAACTGCTAATTCACCAACGTTTAACACTGAAGACTGACGCGCAGACTGCTGGACACACAGCAACGCAGATAATGAAACGGCAAAGAGAAATATTTAAGACGAACATCAACAATTTGGAGATGAACGGACTTATTTGCATTTATAATCACTCAGCTGGTTTCCTGACATTTAATCTGCAACAACTCGCGAGGCTGAAGTCGCTTCTCTTTCACCAGCTTCTCATTCGAATTCTCCCGTGGACAATTCGAACGAGAAGCAGGAGAATGAGAAGCGACTTCAGCCTCATAAAAAGTTGAACACTGAGAGACATTTTACAAAAAACTTGTGTGAAAAAGTTTCCTGAGATGCAAAAAAAGTGGCTACAGCTGAGCTAAAGGTTAAAGCAGAGCAAATTAAGTCTGGGTTTGTGTTTGTTATATTTTTAGCCTATACTAGTACATCAGCACATACTGAGACATATTTACATATTTAAGATGATAAAACTGACATAAAACGTTGTGGCTCCCAAGGTGGTTTCATTTTTGTTGGAAAGACAAAATGGCTCTTCGAAACATTTGGGTTGTGACCCCTGAGCTAAGCCTGCAAGTAAGGGGTGATCAGCACGTGCCTGTCTGCTCAAATTGTCCGTGGCTCAGTCATTATTGCACAGTAGCCACCAGCCCAGTTAACGGCCGCGTTCTGTGGTTCAGATTTTGCACAGATTGACTGAAGTCTGTAGCAAAATTGTAGCGAAAATTATCACTATAGCTACACAAACATTTATATGCGCTACAGCTATTAGCCACATTTCATAAAACTGTAGCGGCTACAGCTATTAGCTACAAAAATTTGTAGTTAACTACAAAAAGTAGCGTGCTACTTAGCTACTCCCCCATCCCTGGCCATTTGTAGTAACATCCTGTCTTGATCTGTCCTTGTCTTTCTCTGTTTTAGCCTTGGTTTTATTGATATTGGGCCATGTGTTTTTGTTTATGTCTGCCATGTACCTTTGTTGTTGTTTTAGTCTGTCTCCTTACTGGTCCTGCCCCCTTGTCATCTGCTCCACCTGTCTGTAGTCTGTAGCCTCCCCCTCTTATTAATCCCAGGTGTGTCTTGTTTACCCTCAGTGCATTTTATGCCCCTGTGTTTGCACAGTCCCTTTGTGTTTTCACTGGTCTTGTGCGGATTTTTTTCATACAGAGTGATTGTGCACCTTAAGCAAATCACTGGTATTGCTAGCGTTTTGCCAAGTGGTTGCTATGGTATTTTAGGCAGTTGCTAAGGTGTTATGTGGCTGTTTAAGTGCTTCAGGTGGTTGCTATAGTGTAGCTAGGCAGTTGCAACATTATCCCAAATAGTCACTAACATTGCTAGGTGGTTGCTATGGTTTTTCTGGTGGTTGCTAGGGTTTTGCTAAGTGGTTGCTATGGTATTTTAGGCAGTTGCTAAGGTGTTATTATGTGGCTGTTTACATCCTTCAGGTGGTTGCTAGGGTGTAGCTAGGCAGTTGCAACGTTATCCCAAATGGTCACTAATATTGCTAGGTGATCGCTATGGTATCTCTGGTGGTTGCTATGGTGTTGGATATTAGGGTACTGGTAGGAGGTTACTATGGTTGCCAGGTGTTTGCTATGGTATTCCAGGTGGTTGCTAGGGTGTTACTAGTGTACTGTGTAGGGTGTTACTAGTGTGGACAAACTATTGCACTGCCGTTTTTTGAGCATTCCACCATTCATTCCTATGGAAAAAAATCTTTAAACAGTTGCTATGTGGAAACTGCACATCCAATCACAGAACTGTATACCAGCCCACATCTCACATTCAGAGTAAATTCCAGAATTGTTTTAGTGTCAATGGTGTCAATTAAATGGCCAGAGCCCACCGGTGGGCCCAAAGTTTTATTACACACTTCTATAACATAAGAACAGCTCAGCCAGTTTGCATTGAAGTCCCTGTAGTTACTGAATAATAAGCCTTAGTATGTAATAAGACTGAGATTTTGAAGGGTTAAGGTGATAAAATTAATTCGCAACTCATTGTGAATGGCTCTGATCAAAAAGGATTTTTTTTTCAGTATTTTTTCTGGTTATAAAGAGTCTGAAGAAGTTCTGAGGCCTACTCAGGAAATGGTGATTGATGGTAGAACAAAAAGTTTCTAACTATCCTAAAAGGTGCTCTTGTCTGAAGTCAGGGATGCTCTTTGGCTCATTTTTGATGATGTAGGCACTCTTTCCCATTAGACTTTAGACTCTTTCTTCCTTTACATCAAACATTCCGGCTGGGCCTCCTGCCACTGACACCATATGCAGCTGAAACGTTTATGTGATGTGTAATATTTTATCTGCTGTGCGGCCGAGATGAGGGTACAGTGAGTAAATGCTTACCTCAAGGCCGTGTCTTAAAACTGCTGCGTCTGTAACCTCTGCCCGAAATCATTTCATCTCAGCAAAAAGCACTCAAAGTCCTGTGATTTAAAATGTGTTTTGATATTACTGCAGCGACGGCCTTTTGTATCTGGGGTTGACGCCAACCTCTGGCTGATATTATAGAACTGTAAAGAAGCCTCAAACAGCAGATACATTAAAGAGAAGCAAATAAAGACATCAGTGGTGAGTAGAACATATTCAAATGCACTTCTCAGCTGGTGACAACTTACTGATTTCTCATTGACAGCAGCAGTTGGTTACCTTTTCGTTCAAAGTTGTTCAGTCTCCACTCCTACAAATACATGACTGATGGTAAATTTCTAATTAATGACCAGCTTGTGTGTCACCTTCATGCAAGACAGCTGTCATGCTCTACTGACAGTGCGCTAGCTATATTCTACTCAGTTTAACAAGCTGTCACTGACAGTAATTCTGTCTGTGCTATTTCAGTGCCATCCCTCTTCTTTTGGGTGATTTACTTCAAACATTCAATAATTATGTGTCCAAATGTTTGTAGACAGCTGCTCATCCAACATTTCTTCTAAAATTTAAGGGTATTAATAAGGAGCTTGTTCCCCCTTTGCTGCAGTAACAGCCTCTGCTCCTCTGGAACAGCTCTACAATAGATGTTGAAACATTGTTGTGAGGATTTGATTACAGCCACAAGAGCATTAGCAAGGACATCTACTGATATTGAATGAATATGGATTGCACCTTACTCCAGCTCATCCCACGTTTTGGAAGGAGCTCCATCACTATAGATAACGCAGTTCCACGGCTCCACAGCCCAATGCTGGGGGACTTCATACCCCTCTAGCTGACACAGCATTGGGCTTTAGGCTCATTCACAGCAGCTCAAGAGCATCATCAATCTATTCATAATGCTTTTCTATGTAGATTATACAAGCCAAACTCCTGTGCTAGCAGTGGATGCACCTTAAAATTCACTAATTAGAAGGGTCTGGATACTTTTGGGCCCAATCATATTTCACTCCTTGCCCCTACAACTTAGCACTGCCCCTCCATCTTGCATGTTCATGCCTAGGGGTAGGGTGTCTCGATTTTTCTTGAGGGGTTGAGGGGTAGGGTGAAATGTTAGGGCTACATGGCCCTCCAAACAGGAGCTTTTCAGAGCCACACTCCAAACGACCAAACAAACCCACAAATATCAGTATTTTCTCAGTTAAATTACAATAACCACTGTATTATCTCACTTTAATGTCGTATGCAGTATGGTCTTTTTCTTCATAACAAGCATAAAAAAATCACTAGTATTATGCTGATGTCTCGGTAGCTAGCTAGCTAAATTTCCTGTTCCACCTTAAATGGCAGTTACATTCTGGCACCTCAGGCATCAGAACTGCTGCACCATTTAAGGTGGAATGGGAAAATTCAAACAAGAAGCTGGTGAATAGCTGACTTCATCTTCATATCACCAAATAATTAGGGGTGGGCGATAATAAATAATTGTCACACCCCCTTCTTTGAAGGCATATGACTCCCTAAATTTAACTAAAGACCAGCAGCATTTTTGCTGAACTTTACCCTCTGCTATCACTGTAGACTGGCAGGGTTTCCTACAGAGGCCCTGGGCCTTGGTCTCATAAATTCAGGAGTTCTGGGCCCTGCTTGTAACCATTTATGAAATAATTAGTAGAAAGAAAAGCCTCAAATGTTTAAGCCCAGCAGATGGCACTCCCCCTTGCAACAGGACAATGACCCAAAACAGACTAAAAAAAGCAGCTATGGAGTTTTTCATGTCATGCTCTCGACCAATCAAGTCATTCCCTCAATGTGAACCTTGCTGAAGAGCTTTTCACTTAATGAGGACAAGACAGAAGGAAAAAAGCTTCTGGGATAAGCAAGGAACTGAAAAAAAGCTGCTTTAGGCGTCTATCTGCTTTCCGTCAGTGTTAGGAATAGAATAGATCTCGACTAGGACATTGTTGGCTCTTTGTGTGTGAAATGTTGAGCTGCTAGTGAGCAGTGAGGGGTGAAAGGGGATCGATGAGAACCCCCTGCCGTGAAAACAATTTACACGTTTCCACAAAGGTGACCGTGCTGAGATAAAACAGACCTGCAGCGTCCTTTGTATCAAAGAATGATGTACAACTACAATACATAATAAAAATGACTGCATTTAAGCTTAATGAAAATGTTTATTAATGTTGACTTGCTCGCTCACAAAAATACTGTTTCTGCTTTAGTAAATTATACATATTACCATCAAAATATACAATATTTCATCAACTTTACTAAAGAAAAAATAAATGGAGAGTTCAACTGATGAACCTCCAAAAATGACCTGAAATTTTCTATCATGGCTACTGTAAAAAAGAGGTTAAAGGAGATGATTCCGTTCGGTTGGCGATATTGCAAACTTTGGCCAGCTATCAGTTCCAAATGATCTGCAACCGAGTACTAAATAAAGAATTTCATTAAAGAATATGCTAATTTGTCTATTTTATTTATGTTTTTTGAAATAGAAAGAGGACAAAAAGGACCGTGTGCAAATATGTCTTAATTAAAGCTTTAACATCTTATATTGTTTCATTTCGAATCCAGTATAACGGAATAAAGAGATAAAACAACACATTGACAAATATAGACTGCACTGTATCTATTTACACTGTTCACTGTGACCTGTTATAATATATTATAGTAATACTTTATTTAGCACTTTCCAAAACAAGTTGACAAATTGATTATAAACTGCTTACAGAAAGTGTTGCAGAGGGTAGGAAGTATCATAAAAATAACAGTAAAACAGATCCCTGTGAAAAGCATTAAGAAGTAGTAATAAACAAGTCAGTTTCGTTTGCTTTTTGAAAGTGATGAGTCTATCAGTTCATCTCGAACAATCTAGAAGGGATTTGAGAGGTTGGTCCATAAGAACTGAAAGCAGACACTCTGCTCTTTAGCTGGGAGCAGCAAGTTACAGAGCTAATTTACTTTAAACACAGACTTTCAGATCATAATTATGTAGCCTGCTGATCTGTAAGAGCTTCTTGTCATTAAATATTAAGCTTTCAATGAGAGTAATCCACTCCACACACCACACTTCACTTTTAACTTTATCGCCCCCTAGTGTCACAACACTCCATCCTCATTATAGTTTCACACTGTGTGGATGAGCGCCCCCTTTGTTACAAAGGCTAAGATCAATGTATTATCCGAAATGGTGAAAACTGTCTCGGGCTTATGACCACAACAGTAAAAATAATGCATTTCTCATACTGTGTATTGAATGCACTCCAGTTATTTTTATTCCAAGTAAATTCATTATGAAATGTGTAGACAACATGAAAGGCAAATATACAGGCAAATAAGGGAAAAACAACAAGCCCAGTCCGGCTTGATCACTATCAGCTGTGTGATGTAAACACATCATCTACAGTTAGTTAACACATCCTCTACAGAAAACACACTTCTGCACAGTTACTGCACACCTACTTTGTATTTACTTTGTATTGCCCATTTTATCAGATTCACTAGTCATAAGGATGCATTTTGTAGATCTGCAATTACAGACTGTAATCCATCTGTTACTCTGCACAAATGTATAGCCCCTCTTTAACCCTTAACAGTCAGGACCCCCACAGAGCAGGTACTATTTGGGTGGTGGATCATTCTCAGCACTGCAGTGACACTGATGAGGTGGTGGTGTGTTACTGTGTGTTGCGCTGGTCTGAGTGGATCAGACACAGCAGTGCTGCTGGAGTTTTTAATACTGTGTCCACTCACTGTCCACTCTATTAGACACTCCTACCTTGTCGGTCCACCTTGTAGATGTAAAGTCAGAGACGATAGCTCATCTGCTGCTGCACAGTTTTTGTTGGTCATCCTTTAGACCTTCAGTGATCAGTGTCTGCCCACAGGACGCTGTTGGCTGGATGTTTTTGGTTGGTGGACTATTCTCAGTCCAGCAGAGACACTGAGGTGTTTAAAAACTCCAGCTGTGTCTGATCCACTCAGACCAGTGAAACACACACTAACACACCACCACCACATCAGTGTTACTGCAGTGTTGAGAATGATCCACTGCCCAGATAGTACCTGCTCTGTGGGGGTCTTGTGGGAGTCCTGACCACTGAAAAACTGGGAGAAAGGGGGCTAAGAAAGTATGCAGAGAAACAGATGGACTACAGTCTGTAATTGTAGAACTACAAAGTGCACCTATATAGTAAGTGGAGCTGATCAAATGGACATTGAGTGTAGAAAAAAGGTATATGTACCTAATAAAGTGGACAGAGTGTACATACATAGATGCCATGTTGGGTTTAGCTAGGCACATCAACTGTGCTACCATTGTGGGGTGGTCAACACTGCTGGACTGCATTCAGTGCGATTACAAAGTGGAAGTTTAGGAAAGGTATCGTTCAAAATGACACTGTTTCAGGTACATTGCACTCTGAAAGTGGCATTATATAACGGAGAGAACACAGCAGTCGATGCTCATGTTTTTGTGATATTTATGTATAGATATGGCTATGTGGCCAGTGAAAAATAGAGTTGTTGGTGTTTTGTTTTTCCCCTCTATCTTTGTATTAAGCTTATTTCATTTAATAACATATACAGAGTATCTTTACTTGATGTGCGGTAGTTGTACTGTGTTATTTGCACTGATTGTTAACGCTGAGTAACTGTGCATTATAGATACAGCATATAATCCTTACAGAATGTTCACATTAGATTTGCATCTTCTTGCTGTGTTTTGGGTTTTTGTTACATTGTTATGCGCTTGATTCACACATTTATGGATTTGCTTTATTACGGATGTGTGTGAGACGGTTGTGAGTTTGCACTTAACTTGTGTAGTTTTTTTAACGTCAGGTGTGGACCAAATACATTTCCTGCTGCTCTGGACAGCTGACCAGCATGTTTACAGTCATAAAATATAAAGAAAAAACAATGAGCGGGTTCTTTGCGGCCTAGACACCAGATGTAAGCAAATTGTCAATATAAAGAAATCTGCTTTGCACTTGTGTGCACTTTACGTTTGTATTTAGATCTAAAATATATTTTTATGACCAATAGTTTAACATAATTGTTCAGATTTTCAATATCTAGATCATGAACACCTTGCTAGTCATTTAATCTGCTGTCTCCCATTTAAGAGAGACTGCCTCACTGCCTGTAAGCATCAGATAAATACAAATCTAAATATTACTTCACTCTGACACTTCTCATGGGTGTCTCAGCTTCCTTATTCAAATTTTGTTTGGTTTCCATGTTGGAATTTGCATTACAAATATAGCACCATGTAAATCATAAGTTTAAATAATTCACAGCATGCAGAAATGTCTGGTGATTTTAACAAAACAAATGTGGTGACAATCAGTTGAGTAATAAGCAAGTTACAGTTGATTTAATTCCAAAATACAAAGAAATACATGTATATTTGTTTACAAGCGGGTCTTGACCACTGCAGTATGGCAGACAAACAGACGTATCACTTCAGTGTCACGCCTCGGGCGGATTCGGACTACGTTTCCCAGAAGGACATGGGAAATCACGTGGATGAGCAACTTCTCTCGGACTCGGAGTCCAGAGCGGAGTCCATTGCCCATAATCCCTTGGGTGATCACATGACTCATGACAATCGTTCACACACCTGTCAGTGTTCTCGATCACCCGAGTATTTGCTATGAACACCTGTGTTTTGAGTCATATGACTCTCTGAGAATAGTATATTAGCCCGGGCTTTAGTTAGGGTCTTTGTGAGGTATTGCTTCTTCAGAACTTACTGAGCGTTTTTCTGATCTGTCTATTAGTGCTTGTTTTGACCCACCTTTGTTATACTGACCTTGATTTTTGCCTACTCCTTTTGTACCTCTGCTGATTGTGTTTTGGATTTGTGTTTTGACCTTTTTGCCTGATTTTGACTACGATATCGACTTTCCCCTTGGTTTTTGTCTGCCCTGTGTTATGATCACTTCGGTGATCTTCTGCTGCCTTTTGATTAAGACCCACGCTTGTTTTTCGACCACGCTTTTGTCACCTGATAATAAAACTCTGTTTTCAGTTTTCATCCGCGAACGTCTGAATTCTGTTGACACGTCACACTCAGATTGAGAACAACAGCCAACAAGGTGCTCATGTAAAAGCGACAGTATGTAACAATTTTACCTTAAGATAGCAGACTCAATAATAGTGAAAATGGCATCTCTGTCATTGCCACTGCACCCAGAACGCCTGCTATAGCGCTATTTAACTGTGAAGCAGCAGGCACGAGACCTCTTGCAAAAACTGCGTAATGCTTTCCAGCACCACTTTACACATTGACAACAATGGCTCTTCAGCTAGCTATAAGAAGTAGCTCTGCATTCCCAGCATGTCCATCGTGGCAGAGGCTGGTAATCAGTGTGGGTGGCACAGTGGTGCAGTGGATAGCGCTGTCAACTCACTACAAAAAGGGCCTGGATTTAATTCCTGGCCAGGTGACCAGGGTCCTTTCTGTGTGGAGTTTGCATGTTCTCCCCGTGTCTGTGTGGTTTTGTCCCACAGTCCAAAGACCTGCAGTCATCCTGATTGGACACGCTGAATTGCCCCAGGTATAAATGTGTGTGAGATTGAACAGGTCTGTGTGTTTTCCCTGAGACGGACTGGCAACCTGTCTGGGGCGTTTCCTGCCCGGTGACTGCTAGGATGGGTTCCTATGCTCCCAGCGACCCAGGAGGATAAGCGGCATAGATAGTGTGTGTGTGGTGACCAACACAGGTGGTAAATGGTCTTTTTCAAAACTGGCACTGGTAAAAAATAAATCACATCAAAAAAATCATAATCAATATCATGTTTATTGTCACATCACATTTAGATGTGAAGGTGAGTAAAAATCTTATATATCTTATATCAATATACAAAAACACTATAAGAAAAATTTCAATGTACAGTTTTTTCCATGGAGATCATGATGAAGTTGATGACGATTCAGAAGTGTAGTGAAAGGCCTACTGACCGATACACCAGCACTACTGGCTGTTGCAGCAGCCTGATGGCCAGGGGAAGAAACTGTCTCAGAACCAGCTGGTTCTGGACTTTATGCTTCTGTACCTCCTCCCGCTTGGCAGCTCTGAGAACAGACAGTGGCTTGGGTGTTAAAAGTCCTTTAGAATCCTCCTGGTCTTCCTCAGGCAGCGGCTGGTGTATAACTGAGTTCAACAATGGATCAGAGCAGGCTGAATCACCTGTGGCCTGGATGTCGATAGAGTAACATTCTTTCACCAGCCTAATAAATGACTTCTCTGCAATAAACACATACATATACACACAGCCACTTAAGCACTCGACAGAGAGTGGGAGAACATGCAAACTCCATCAAATCCAGGCCCTTCCTGTGAGGTGACAGTGCTACCCACTATGCCACTGTGTCACCCTGCAACAAATACAATGAAGAAAAATTCTAAAGGTAGGAAGTTTGTTCCTTCTTGCATGTTGAGATTTTTGTGTATCTGTCATATTGAGATGCAATTTGACTGTGTTGTTCTTGAGTAATGTTCTCACCCAAGGAGGTGGATCTCAACTGCACCTTTATCTAGTGTATGGTTGGTCTCAGAGCTCAGAGCTCTAAAGCTCAAGATCAAAGCTTTATTCGGCTTGCAGATTTGCTGTGTACCAATTTACCAGCTGCATTACTGTACTTTTCAAGCTTTAGTGTATGTGCACAGGCATACACGTGACTCTCATCATTGTGCTTTTCCGTTTCACCTGGCAATAGCAGGACTTTCTCTTTGTATTTTCTAGTGGACAGACAAGATGTTTGTGGGTTGGGGGGCGGGGGTGTTTGTGTTGGTCTGGGTGTAGGAGGGTTGAGGGGCCACTTCAGAGTGTAGCCTAGGGGCCTGTGATCACCTTAATCCGCCATTGTGCGTGACGTGAAGAGAGTCGGATTCTGCTGGCAAGAATTGAGCACAGCACCTGCAAAGAACATCAGAAGAGAAAGAACCGTGTCGACTTACAAGGTGGAGTAATATTTCTGTATCCCTCTGTATCCTTCAGTTAGTCAACAAATGCATGCCTTGCATGAGGGGGCTCACAGCACAATCTGCTTTCCAACAGTAGTGTAAAGGTGAAATACACTCTGCAACTGTAGGGGGAGCCCATGAGCAAAAAATACCAATTCAATGAGCACCAGTCACTCACTCACTCAGTCAGTCAGTGACTCAGCAACTAACAGGAACTCTAACAGGGTGGCTCACAAAAATAATAGAGTTACAAAGTTTTAATATGACAGCATCAACGTACACTATATGGCCAAAAGTACACCCAAAAATCACCTTCCCTGACTTTATGGTTATAATAGCTTCCATTCTTCTAAGAAAGTTTTACATTAGATGTTGTAACGTGGCTACAGTGATTTGCTGCCATTCAGCCACAGAACATTTGTCAGGTCAGACACTAGTGTTGGGTGAGAAGGCCTGTCTCACAGTTTGCTTTCCAATTCATCCCAAAGGTATTGGAGGGGGTTGAGTGTCACACATCCCGGCTCTGATGCACACTCAGACTCCATCTCCCAGAATCCTCTGAGAGATCACCTGACTCACGTGACCCCTGACCTTCCCTCACGCTCCAATCAGCGCTCACAGTCTCCTGAATACTAACTCTGTTCACCTGTGTTCCATGTCACATGACTTGTTTAGTTTAGTTTAAAAGCCCGGGCTTTAGCTTAGCCAGATTGCGAGGTATTGCTTCTCTTGTAGAACTACTGAGCGTTTCTCCTGTGTTTTTGTGATTGCCTTTTTGTGTTTGGACTGTTTTTCTGGATTTCTGGTTTTTCCCTTTTGTCTTTGCCCTTTGGTTATGGTTGCCATTTTGTACCTTGTTGCTGTTTTGGATCTGACCCATGCCTGTTTACTGACCACGATTCTTGTCAAACCCTTGGATATTAAAGCCTCATCTTTTGTTTTTTACCGCGAGCGTCTGGCCCTTTCTGTCTCGTTACAGAATACCTCGCCAGCAATGCAGACGGCGGATCCGGAGGCTTTTCAGAAGGCTTTAGCTGAACAAGGCCAATTGCTAGGCCGACATCAGCATGCATTATCTGGAGTTACCCACTCTCTTGAGTCACTAGCACACCAGCAATTACAACAACAAGCTCAACTGATGCAACTTGTGGCAAGTGTAAAAGGACTCACTGATCAACTTCAGAATTTGAACATTGTAGAATCAGAGGCAAGCGCCACCAGCCCTTTGGCCCAAGCTGAAACACCAAGCTCCCTGTTTCCAGTGAGTAAACCTGATAAATTTGATGGGAACCCTGATAACTTTCGTGGATTTTTGCTCCAGTGCTCAATCTTTTTTGATAACTCCCCAGCAAGTTCTGATCAGGCTAAAATTTCATTTATAGTCTCTCGTCTAGCGGACAGAGCCTTAGAATGGGCCACAGCCAGCTGGTCTCATATACATAACCTTTCCTACACCCAATTCCTCAAGGAATTCCAAATTGTATTTGATCACCCATATGAAGGAAAGGTTAGTGGGGAGTTGTTATCCAAACTATACCAAGGTAATCGCTCAGTAGTCAATTATGCGTTAGAGTTCCGCACCTTAGCAGCTAGCAGTGGGTGGAACGAGGCAGCTCTTTTGGTCACCTTCCGTCAAGGACTGAATCCGGAAATTCTGACTGAATTGGCTTGCAAAGATGACGACTTAACGTTAGATCAGCTCATTACACTTTCCATCAGACTCGACCATTTATTGAATAACCGTGGCAAACCCAGAGTAGACCAAGCCAGGAAGATGATCACCAGAATGAAAACCCCCCCAAGACTCAGTGGAACAGAAAGAAGTGGAAGAACATATGCAGTGTGATTCTTCCCGTCTCTCCAAGGAAGAAAGACTCTGTCGATTGAGAGAAAACCTGTGTCTGTATTGTGGTGGTGCTGGTCATCGCATCCGTGACTGTAGAACCCGACCACAAACACATAAGGTGCCGACCCCTGGAAAGCACGTGGAGTATACTCCACGTGCTAATGTGGTGAGTGTTCCCACAAAGGGGTTGGTTTCTAAATCATTCTTGTTGCCTGTAACTGTATGCTGTCACCAAACTTCTGTTGTTATTTCAGCCCTCATAGATTCCGGTGCCGAAGGAAACTTTATTCATGCTGATTTGGTGGAACAACTAAAAATCCCTGTGGAGGCCCTGGAAACGTCGCTACGGGTGGCAGCATTAGATGGAGGTCCAGTAGGAGTGGGAACCATCTCAGCGATAACAGAGCCTGTTCATCTGGAAACCAGCGCCCTACACACTGAACTTTTACCCTTGCTAGTATTAGAATACTCCGAATTTGAATTGATCCTAGGTCTCCCATGGCTTGAAAAACACAATCCCACGATTTCCTGGACTGAACATGAAATACAGAAGTGGTCAGACTTTTGCCTTCAGACATGTATTTCACCCCCTGTAGTTTCCATCCGATCCACTTCAGTTGAGAGCCCTAATACTGACATTCCCATTGACATTCCCCCTGAGTACTCGGACCTCAAAGAGGTCTTCAATAAGAACAATGCCACACAATTACCTCCACATCGCTCATATGACTGCTCTATTGATCTTGTAGCTAATCCAGTACTTCCCAAAGCCCGAGTCTATCCGTTAACCCAAGAAGAAGAAAAAGCCATGGATACTTATATTCAGGAAGCCCTTGAACAAGGGTTCATTAGACCCTCCACCTCACCCGTAGCCTCCAGCTTTTTCTTTGTAAAGAAGAAAGACGGAGGTCTTCGTCCCTGTATTGATTACAGAGGTTTAAATCAGATAACTAAAGCCTACCCTTATCCTCTACCCCTAGTGCCAGTAGCTTTAGAACAGTTAAAGGGAGCCCAATACTTCACTAAACTAGACCTTAGAAGTGCTTACAATTTGATTAGAATAAAAGAAGGGGATGAATGGAAAACTGCCTTTGTGACCACTAGGGGGCACTATGAGTACTTAGTTATGCCTTTTGGCCTCTGTAACGCCCCCTCTGTATTCCAGGCTTTCATTAACGATGTTCTAAGAGACATGTTAGGTGAATACGTCATCGCCTATCTTGATGACATCCTTGTGTATTCTCCTAACAAACATACTCATGTAGAACATGTTCGTACTGTTCTGAAACGTCTCCTTGAAAATAATTTATTTGTTAAGGGCGAAAAATGTGAATTCCATCTCCAGTCTGTTGCTTTCTTAGGGTATGTGATCAGTTCTCAAGGCGTGGTAATGGATGATAAAAAGGTAGAGGCAGTAGTTCAGTGGCCCACTCCCTCTTCAGTTAAAGAACTGCAAAGATTCCTTGGGTTTGCTAATTTCTATCGCAGGTTCATTCACAACTTCAGTAGCATTGCTGCTCCCCTAACCTCCTTGTTGAAAGGTAATCCCAAGAAGTTAATTTGGAATACACAGGCTGAAAATGCTTTTCAAACTTTGAAAGAGACCTTTACCACGGCTCCCATACTTAAACACCCTGATCCCTCAGAACCTTTCGTAGTAGAAGTTGATGCCTCAGAAACCGGTATAGGAGCGGTTTTGTCCCAGCGATCAGGCTCTCCCCCGAAACTCTATCCCATTGCATTTTATTCTCACAAGTTAACCCCAACAGAGAGGAACTACGGTATAGGAGATCGTGAGTTATTAGCCGTTAAGCTGGCATTAGAGGAATGGCGGCACTGGTTAGAGGGAGCTAACCATCCTTTTGTAGTCTTGACTGACCATAAGAATTTGGAGTACCTTCGTAACGCGAAAAGACTGAATGCACGCCAAGCCCGATGGTCCCTGTTCTTCTCACGGTTTAATTTCAATATAACATATCGCCCCGGTTCCAGGAATACAAAAGCAGATGCTTTATCTAGAATACATCAGAGTAACAATCCAGTTCCCATTCAGACCACATCTGAACGTATTTTACCCACTGAGGTTTCTATATCCTCTGTTCGTTGGGAGGTCGATGATGAGATCAAGAAAGCCTTGGTTAATTTTAATGTTCCTGATCAGTGCCCTCCAGGAAAACTCTATGTACCTAACCAATTTCGCACTCAGCTAATTACATGGGCCCATTCTGCACTCACTTCTGGCCACCCCGGGGAGACTCGTACACAACAATTGTTAGCCAATCGCTATTGGTGGGAATCCATGAACAAAGACATTCACACGTTTGTAGCATCATGCTCCACCTGTTCTCAATGCAAAACCCCCAAGACCTTACCCGCTGGTAAACTAGTCCCATTACCAATACCTGTCAGACCCTGGTCACACTTAGCAGTGGACTTTGTTACAGACCTGCCTGAATCTCAAGGTTATACCACAATCCTTACAGTCATTGACCGGTTCTCACGTGGAGTCCGTTTTGTGCCCTTTGCCTCTATCCCCAGTGCATTTCAGACAGCAGAGACTCTGTTTAACCAGGTCTTCCGCTTTTTCGGTATACCGGAAGACATTGTTTCGGATAGAGGCCCTCAGTTCACCTCCCAGGTATGGTCTGCATTTTTTGAACATGTAGGAGTATCTATAAGTCTAACTTCCGGCTATCACCCTCAGTCCAACGGTCAATGTGAGCGCATGAACCAGGAATTAGGAAAATTCCTAAGACTCTTCTGCCATAATAACCCAAATGATTGGTCCCGTTTTTTACTATGGGCAGAAATGGCCCAAAACTCCCTCATGAGCTCAGTTACAGGCATCACCCCTTTTCAGTGTATTCTCGGTTACCAACCTCCCCTAGCGCCTTGGACTGGTGTCATGACAGATGTTCCTGCAGTGGATGCCTGGATGCAACGAAGTGAGAGGATTTGGGAAGAAACTCACCAACGTATTGAGATTATGCTACAAAGGAACAAAGAACAAGCAGACCGTCATCGAAGTGCTACACCCGTATACCAACCTGGAGACCGTGTGTGGTTATCTACCAAAGACTTCAGAGCTACAGAGGGAAGTAAAAAGTTACAGCCTAAATATATTGGTCCATTTAAAGTGCTTAAAAGAATCAATGATGTGACTTATAGGTTAGATTTGCCCCCTCGTTACAGAATATCCCGTTCTTTTCATGTTTCACTTCTGAAACCTGTCATTGCAGGGCCTTTGGACGAGGCTACGCCGGACATCACGCCACCTCCCCCGGAGGAGATAGATGGTGCACCAGTTTATGCTGTCTGTCGGCTGCTGGACTCCCGGAGACGTGGAGGTGACCTCCAGTACTTAGTGGACTGGGAGGGATACGGCCCAGAGGAGCAGTGCTGGGTCTCAGCACGTGACATCCTGGATCCTGGCCTAATTGCAGACTTCCACAGTCAACACCCTGAAAAACCTGCTCCTCGCCCTAGGGGTCGTCCACGAAAGGTGCTCCCAAGTTCACCTTCTGATCGTCTGCGGGGTCGTCGTAGACGAACCCCATCTGTCCAGCACTGCGGCGGCTCTGGGTCTGCTCCTGTTCGGATCTCCGGTGGTGAGCGTGGTGGTCGTCCTGGTCGGCCTCGCTCCGAGGCCACCCCGGACTCTTTAGGGGGGGGTACTGTCACACATCCCGGCTCTGATGCACACTCAGACTCCATCTCCCAGAATCCTCTGAGAGATCACCTGACTCACGTGACCCCTGACCTTCCCTCACGCTCCAATCAGCGCTCACAGTCTCCTGAATACTAACTCTGTTCACCTGTGTTCCATGTCACATGACTTGTTTAGTTTAGTTTAAAAGCCCGGGCTTTAGCTTAGCCAGATTGCGAGGTATTGCTTCTCTTGTAGAACTACTGAGCGTTTCTCCTGTGTTTTTGTGATTGCCTTTTTGTGTTTGGACTGTTTTTCTGGATTTCTGGTTTTTCCCTTTTGTCTTTGCCCTTTGGTTATGGTTGCCATTTTGTACCTTGTTGCTGTTTTGGATCTGACCCATGCCTGTTTACTGACCACAATTCTTGTCAAACCCTTGGATATTAAAGCCTCATCTTTTGTTTTTTACCGCGAGCGTCTGGCCCTTTCTGTCTCGTTACATTGAGGTCAGAGTTCTGTGCAGGCTAGTCAGGTTCCTCAACACCAAACTGAGTAAACCACCTTACTTTGTGCACAGGGGCATTGTCCTACTGAAAGCAAAGGGCCTTTCCCAAACTTTTGCCTCAAAGTTGGAAGCACACAATTCTCTAGAATGTCACTGAATGCTGAATTGTTTAGACTTCCTTTCTTCAGAATTTAGTAGCTAACCTCAAACCATGAAAAACAGCCCTATTATTCCTCCCCCACTAAACCTAACAGCTGCCACCCAAGCCAAGTCAAGGTTTATTTTTTTCGTGCTTTTTACAACAGGTGTTGTCGACAAGCAGCTTTACAGAAAGATTCAGGTCCAAGCCCCCATGAGCAAGCCAATGGTGACAGTGGCAAGGAAAAACTCCCTAAGAGCAAGAGGAAGAAACCTTGAGAGGAACCAAGACTCAAAAGGGGAACCCATCCTCCTCTGGTTGACACCGGATAGCAAAACAATAATAAAAGTGCAATATGAACAGAAAAAAAAAGGTTTTAATATTAGTGTAAAATATTAAAATACAGAAAAGGGGAAAAGCAGATTAAGCAATGGCTGATATTAAATAGTTTGAGACTGTGCAGCATCAGCATCATCAGGAGGGACAGTTTCTTGCAGGTGAGGTTTGCACTGCGTTGTACGGTAAGAAGCTTCATGGTGGTCAAACTGGTCCAGGAGACGGGTCAGCAGTGAACACCCGAACGAGGCACATGAAATGACAGCATCAGGATGGGCAGCTGTTCAACTTAGCAAAGTAACACACAGAGAGATAGTTCTGTTAAGAGAGACTGATTACAGTATACAGTGTTAACAGAGTACAACAGAGACCCTGGCAGGTTGAGCTATTACAGTCTAACTAGCGGAAGAGCCAGAAGTCAACAATGATGGGCTCCCTGAGATGTCAGCGCCTCTTCGCTCCACCATCAACAAACTTGAGTGAGTGCGTGAGAGCAGCAGGATGACAGCATCAACAATCCCAGTTTACCATAATACTCTATGTCCACTTCAGCCAACACTCGACATTGAGTATAGTGATGTTAGGCTGGTGTAGCTACCCAATCAATGAAGCTCCTGATAAATAGTTTTTGTGCTAGTGTTGCTTCCAGAGGCAGTTTGGAACTCAGTAGCAAGTGTTGCAACCGAGGACAGACGATTTTGATATGACAGTCCCTTGAAAGTTTTACCACCATTACTACGACCCATTCTACTGCCAGTGTTAGTCTGTTGAGCTTGTATGACTGTATCCTTGATTTTATGTACCTATTGGGAACAGGTGTAGCTGTATTAAGTGAACCCACTAATAAGACTTTGGGCCATGAAGTGTACATATAACTAGGCATACAGCACACTTACAAAGTACATACAAATACATACTAATATAGAAATCACTCACAGTCCACCTTTAGGTCACACCACATACACCACTGCCTACAACACAATCAGTTTCACTTCTTAGCGCTCACCTCTTGTCTAATTTCTGTTCATTTTTGCATCCTAAATTTACCCCTTGGAGACATAGACACCTCTGAAAATATATGAGCTTGATTGGAAATCATTTAACAGGTTGCTCTAAAGTGAAGTGATGGCTGTTGATTATTACCTGCATCTCTCTCTGGTGTACTTAGTACACTTTGGTATCGCAAAATGACAAGGAACTGAGGATTTCTCACAGATTATGTGTGCATTATATTTGTTTAGACTTAAAAATACATACTGGCCCCTTCACCTTCAGGTCTGCCTGACAGCACAGTTTTTAAACCAGACAGTCAGGATTTTTCATTCTGTGAAGTACTCAGGCAAAATTAAGCAGCTGACTCATCTGTGCATCACCGCTGAAAAGGTACTGCAGGTAATCAGGTTAAAACACTGACCTAATACAATTACAGTCAAAGTAGTTTTTTGATGAACTTTTTATCTAGGACGTACGGGAACAGAGAAACTTCAAAGGAATGGAGGCTGTGTTCCAGTTGCTGTACCGTACACTGATTCACTGGCTAGTTGTAAGAACAATAGCTAATGTTGTTAGCTATTAGCTATCTGTCAATAATCAGCACAATTAAAACCACTGAAGTTGGAATGTCTTCACTGTTTTCTCTTCACTTAACTACACAAACAGGGTTAGTGAGTTAGCCAGCTTGTTGACCATTAGCTGATGTAAACAAGATGTAAACTTTAGGACAAATCTATACTATAGAAATCATTATAGAATAAAGTAACAAAAACTATTAACTTTTCATTTTTAAACTATTAACAGACAGCCCAAATTTCTGAATGGCAGTATGTGTTTATGTATTTAAAGCTAGCATTACAGCAGTTTCATCAGTGTCTGTAGAACATGACAGCAGCAAACAAGGATGAGATTGGTGGGCTTATATCACATATGTGAAATGCAACATTAGTGACTAAAGGGTATTCTGGTCTAAAACTAGCATTTAATACATTATTTGATATGTTTTACGATATTCTGTAGTGCAGCACTGCATCCTTTATGACAGAATTCATAGGTTTGTATCCTTTGTGTTTTTGTCCATCAGCGTTTTCTTACCCAACATGCATTCTGCAAATACCTCATCCAACTATTGGGAACACCCCCACACACTCTCAGAAAAACAGATATTAAACTGTCACTGGGGCAGTACCCCTCTTATCACTGGGGTGGTACCATCAAGGGTACATCCCAGTACCTTTAGCCAGGGAACATAACTGAACAAATGTACAAATACATACCTTTTCTCTGGGAAAAAAACTATTTAAGGTACACAACTGGACCTTAAAACCACTGTTGTACCTGTGAGGGAACATTTACATTGTTGTACATCAGTGTACTGATGAAGAAATTTTGACTGCTTGCATAGCTGCTGATGTAGAGGCTGATAAATGCATTTGTGAAATTTGACTTAGCAGTAACATTGGCTCGTTGGCCTTCTTTTGCATTAGCCAGCTAGCGGGATGTATCGCACTATTTATCCATCCTAAAGTGTTTTTCTTTTTTTACCTTTAAGATACATAATAGATAGATGGATGAATGGATAAATGGATGGATGGACAGATAAATACATAGATAGACAGATCACTTTATTGATCCCAGAGCAAAAGTCATCTATTACAGCAGCCCAACGAACACTAAAGAGCAAAACAAGAGCAAAAGTGTTGCCATACGCTATTATACAGAAGCATAAATAGAAGAAGTAAATATATATATATAATGAAAGCGTCATTCTACAGAAACGTACACTTTTTTTATTTATCCATAGGAGTCACTGATCGTCATTGGTGTTACACATAAGGTAATACCAGAGACATTTTTAATGAAAAATGCATTTTACAAAATGACTACAGAGCATCAAACCATCACATGTTATCAATCATAGAATATTCACTTAAACATGTAATTTAATCCATTGGTATTCTATTTTTTCCCAATTACCTAAGAATAAAGTAGGTCATACCGGTGAATTCAACTAAAAGCTTTGTATGAAATCATGAGCTAAATCAGAAAATTTCTGATAACTGAAAAGATACTGTGGACGTACCATGTGCTTTTTTTCATAGATCTTCAGAAAATAGGTAAAAGGAAGTCAAGTGATGTCATCAGTGTGATTTTTATTTTAACATAAAAGATCTTACACAGTAACACCAGTGACACGACTCCTGGGGAAAACAGCTTTCATTATATATTTCATATTTGTTTGGCATTTGTTTTCTTTACATCATTTAAATCATATATTTCATACTCATGTATGGTTTATTCCAGTTAGAATTGCAGAAACACGTACAAAATATGGCACTCAGCCATTACACAAGACTGTGGGGACGAGCACTTCTGTGGTGCTTGGAATTCTATGTAATTGATTTAAAAACCAAAACTGCTAAATTGATGGCTCAAAAAAGTTGTTAAAATAACATTTTGTTTATTTTAAAATATAAATAAATTATAACCCCAAAATGTTTTTCAAGTGTCATATATCTGTAAATGCTAGGAACACAAAATGGATGTTTCCATAGAATGACTCATACTAAAGCAATCATAAAATATAATGTATGAGAAGGTGGCTTCAAACCAGAAAGACTAGACACTACTGGATGTGAGTAGGCATGTTTAAAACACACATAGCAATGGTTACATTTTTCATTTTGGCCAGAGTGACCCTTAATGGGGAATTCCACTGGTTTTTAAACATTCTTGCACAGTTCAATCACTGTGATGTAAACAAAGTCAAACAAACTCAGATCCCTGCTGAAAAAAAAACATCATATATCAGCATGAATTCCATGCTCATCTAAGCTGGATTATGTTGGTCTACTGCTGGTTTAGCTGGTGACCAGCATACCAGTGCCCAAAACACAACATATGCTGGCTTTGCTGGTGACAGACTATGCTGATCTATGCTGTTTTTTCTGTCAGATTTCTTTACAGTGGTGGTGATAGGAACCAGGGGTCACAATGTCTACAACACAAATATAGACATGTTATATACTATCCAAAACCACCAGTGAACCTACTGTCTTCTCAGTTTTTATATGCAGTGTTGATGATGGTAAAATAGTGGTAAACCTGAAGAATCTTTTTTGGGGGCTATTTTATCTTATAACACTCTGTATATAACCTTCAGCCATCAAGGAATTTTAAAAATACGAGTCTGTGTGAAGCTGTGTGGGCCACAGTGGCTCTCGGAGTGCACCACACTTGCAAATAAGAAGGACGCGTTGTTGCTGTTATTAGCTAGTGTAGTTGTGTTGCTTACAGTAAACTGTGTCCGATGAGGGTGGGCTTTGTAGTTAACTAGAAGTTAGAAATGTCTACCCTGTTCGACTGTCATGTCCTCACGCTTACTCTTCCCTGTGTTTTGTATTGGGAAAGGCTGGGTTGGGCATTTCTTGTTGTCTGTTGAAGTGCCTGTTTAAAATAAAACAACATTCACCTATATGTACTATGTTTTCCGTGTCTTCTTCTGAGCCGACGTTACAAATAAATTACAAAATAATAAAAGCTTCTCTCCAGAACAAAGCATTTCACACTAAACCGCTCTGAACTACGTTGTTTACATCTTAATTATTTAATTAGGGAGAAACTTCGATGGAATTCGTTCACTGGAGGTTTGGATCACTCCAGGTAGGCTGAAGACTTTCTAGTGCCCTATTTAGGGCACATGAGTAGCGGATTGGAGCCCGCCCGGAGCGAGTCGTCTGGCTCGAGCGACTCTCTCTCCCGATGTCGTTTACCGTCGAAGCTTCAAAGCAGCATCAGTTCATTGTGAATTAAAGAGATGTTTTCTTTAGGTTTAATCTTCAGTCTGACGGACCGCTTCTGGTCAGAGATGCTATGCTAAAGCGAAGAAATACAGAGCGAACGACATGGGAGTGATTTGTCTACCTTAAAGGGGAACTCCACTGATTTTTCAGAATTCTATATAATTAATTGATTGAAATGTAAACGACGTCACTCAGTGATTTGGTGTGAAGTTCTCTGTTCTGCAGAAACTTGCAGAGTCACAGTGACGGTGATGGGAACCAGACGTCTGAACAGTTTAATCCCTCTAAAAGCTTCTCTCCATGCTTGGTTATGAACATGTTGCTTGATGTCCGACACATTTTTAATAACATGTGTGAAGTTTTTATTTTAATCAATTCATGGCGGAGGGATACATGCAGGGTAGTGTAAAGCAAAATAGTCCCCAAAGAAAAGTCAGCTTTATCACCATTTTGCCATAATCAACGATCCAAAACTCAAAAATAAAACTCAGAAGATACATGTAGGTTCACTGGTGATTTTGATAGTAAATAAAATGCCTATATTATTATTATTCAGACAACTATTCAGATTTTTTGTACACATTGTGACCTCTGGTTTCCATCACCACCCCTGTAAAGAAATCTGAGTTTCTACAACGGACCACTTCGCACCAAACCACTCTGACTGGCTCTGTTTACATCTCAAGGACTGCATTATTCAGAATTTTTAGACATTTGGTGGAGTTCCCCTTTAAGAGCACCCGGAAGCGGTAGCTGGATGCTAGTTTCTCTCTTGTTTGTGTTTTTGTGAGTTTGAGGCGAGACTTTGGACAACATGGGAACCGCACTCGCTCGCCGGAGGAGGACGACTAGCTCTCCCCTGTGAATGTGGCCTCGGGAGGAGAAAACATGCCCGTTTTTCTCGGTGACGGCGGAGAGTCCGTCAGCAGTTTGTCAGAGGAGTCTGCTGGAGAGAAGTTGGGACTCGGAGCAGAGATTTGGAGGAGACAAAAAGGAAAGCAGACGCTTCCGCGGAAACTTTGGACTCCCAAAGAAACGAAAATGACAGAAGCGATGGAAAACAAAGCGAGGAGAAAGGGATTCTCAGGAAGACCTCAGTAGTGGATATTTTAAGGAGAAATGTAGGGTCATCTAAAGCGCTTTTCCCCAATGACAACAACGCCGAGTTGGAGTTGGAGTTTGAGAAAGTGGACTCGGCGTCTCCGGAGCTGGATCACGGATCATCGGTCGGGAATGCAGGGGAGGAGAGTGAATCAAAGGCTTCTGATTTCTCCACATCGCTGAAACTGGAAGACTTTGAGCTGTCCGACTCGGAGGGAAACGCTGAGAGTGACTCTAAGGCAGAAGGAGGAGGAGGCTGGCAGTCTAAAGAACACGTTTACTGCACTGTGTACTGCATTGCCAATGATGACTATAGGAAACCTCCTGGATCTCCAGGGGATCTGGGTGATGGAGCCCAGTCTGTTTTACCTGTTTTACCTCCTACAGACTCACCGAGTCCAGACTCGGCTGACCTGGAGCTCTACACACTGTCTGACCTCGTAGACTCCACAGAGCTCAGCAGCCTTCACAGCAGTGTGTCTGTACTGCTGACCTGCCGCATCTGTCTGGATGATGGACACATCAGGCCTCTGCACTGCTGCCAGAAGGCCGTGTGTGAACAATGTCTAAAAACCTACATCACTTCACAGGTAACACCAACTATTCACTTCAGTAACAGCTGTGATGATAATATTGATAATCACAATAATATTAAATACACAAACATCAAATTCATGTAAACATTAATATGGTAAAAGTAGATGAATTATTGTGAGCTGGTTGGGAGAACGCAAGATTTCCCCTCTGTGCTTCTATATAGTATATATTTGTTAAATTCCATCACCTGGTTTGAAGGGGAACTCCGCCTATTTTCCAAAATTTCAACACTATTAAATGGTTACGATGTAAACAAGTAATTCTAAGTGTTTTGACGTGAAATACTCCATTTTACAGAAGCTTACTGAGCAAATTGTTCTCAGTAGTGGTGATATAAAAGTCTAATGCCTGTAAAAGCTACCTCACAGCTAGACATCTTTTTGTGATAAAATAGGTTTTTTAAAAGTCACTCATGGCAGGTCAAAGTCCTTATTTTTCCAGATTCCACACATTTTACAATTATTAACATAGCATATTTAAAAAAAGAATAAATGATAGAAAAATGCTGATGGGTTTCCTGGTCGTTACGGTAAACAAAATAGGTGTGTTTGAGTTGTAGATGTTGTGACCCCTGGTTCCCATCACTACCACTGTAAAGAAATGTACAGATTAACCCAGAGTCTGTAAGTTTTTCTGCAGTGCATTATTTTAACCCCTCTCTGAATGATGATCTCAGTGACTGAACTGTGCACATATTTTTAAAAATTGGTGGAATTCCCCTTTAGTTCAATGAAGGATTGATTAGCCAAACTAGAGTTTGGATGGTAACTGCAAATAATACTGAGCTTCCTTGAGGAGAAGTTTGAAAATGATTAAACAAACATAGAATCACTACCCTGCTGAAGAAACCCATAGAAACCATTACATGTTCCTGCTGGTTAATCATAGTGTTGATATCACAATGTAAAGGATCCTAATGGTGTAACAAGTGACCAGTGGCTGATTATAAATGCATTTGATTGTTTTCTAATGGGATCTAAAGATATTGTACAGGAAACTAGTGGTCTCTTTTGGAAACCATTAAGCGAATTCCTATTAGAGATCAAAAAAGTTAAATAGCATCTAATAATAATAATAATAATAATAATAAAGACAAAAATATAAGGTGCTCTACTGGGACGTTAAAACAAGCAAAATGCAAGGTTACAATACAGACTAAAATAAAAAAAAATCAGTCAAATTTAGGAAAACACAAAGCGAGAAAAGGGGCAAGTAAGGTGGTAGTAACTTCAGGTTCCTGCAGTTGGTGTTGCACAGGGATGATCAGGCTAAATACCTGCAGGGTGTGTGATGGGATTCATAGATTGAGAAAATGTGGTACAGTGCAGTGAATGTCTTGTTTGGTATGTGGAAAATGGGTCGTAAAGCAGATGTTAATGATTGGCAAAATGAAGTGAATGCATTTGGATGTGCCAAAGGCCATAGAGTGAAGGAAGTAGCTGAATTTGGGGGTGTATCGAAGCGTATGGTCTTATGGGTCTACCAGCAGTGGCAAAATTCCCAATCTACAAAAAATTCTCATGAGAATTGGTCATCATCTTTCAGAGGAACAAAACATTCCTATCCCTGTATTAAAAATGACAGTAAAATAGCAAACAAAGTATAACTCCAGGAATTATTTTAACACAAGTGTCAGTTGCTCTGGTAGGAAATTCCAGTGACTGGGACCAAAGTAACTGAAATCAGTAACTCAGTGCTCATTTCATAACCCAAGTAATCCAGCAGAAACATATCTAACAATCATAATGCTAAGAGAGAGGCAAGATCACAAAGACACTTAACTCTGCAAATTAAGAGAGCAGTGATCCAGTCTGAGACGAGCCTGTGGCATGTATAAGAAGAGGTGGGTAGTAGCCAGTAGGGATGCATATCGGAATCATATCAGTATTGGCAGATAATTGATGATCAGTATTTGACTGCTGAATGTTTAGATGACACTGGGCTGTTCTGATTTATTCATTTTACTGCATCTGTAATCTTACAGAAATAAATGTTATATTTCTCTATAATGCTAATCCAGGTGAATTTAGGCAAGGTTCATCCACTGTATAATGTTTATGTAAGGGCCTTGACAGTACATTAAAAATATCAGATCTCAGCACCGGCCTGCAATTCCTATATCAGCGCATCCCTAGTAACTAGTGACATGCACTCAAGTAAAATGTTGACAAATTATTAATTCATTTTGGGAGGTTTATTCTGTTACATTCATTCAAATACATTGGTGATGGCATCAGTGCTGCTTTGTGATCACACCTGAGCTTTATCAGTTTATTTTAGACCAAAAGAATCCCAGACAGAGAAGAACAGGGCCTAGCAATCTTCAGTTCCTCTTCTGATCAGTGCCGGATTTCACTGCAGTTCTATAAGTTCCTCAGTACCTAAGTTGTTTTTTGACCTTCTACTTTCGTACTTCTATTTGAGTCATTATTTAACTGAATTAACAATAATTTTACTTCTGAATGGATTTAGGCTACTGTATCCACCTCTGTGTATACGTTTCTTGCTGTCATTCTATTTTTTTGTGAATTTTTTAAGTGTAAGAAGAGTTTTTGCCCAATAATGGGAGGGGGGGTCATCTTTTGCTTTAGATCTGATGCTGTTGCTGAATGCCCCATTGACCACATGCTTACCATGTGCTTTGATTTCTCCAAGTTAAAGTGTATGAACAAGTCATTTCCACATTTCTCATGTGGAAAATGTGTGAGTTCCCCTTATAATATAAGTTTGCTTCAGAAGTGTTATGAGCCAAGATATTGACATTAAGTCCTCTCTCTCGCTTGCATGCTCACTCCCTCACATTGCTTCTTGTGTTTTAAGGGGGCCCTGCCCTCTGTCATTCACTGTTTAGGGAAGTAATGTGTTTCCTGGCTGCTGTTCTGACCGGCCTGCATTACCATCAAAGAGAGAGTTGTGGGTTAATACTGCCCACATGGTGTGTCAGTAAGTTGTTAACTGGGCAAAGATCATATCTTTACAGTTTGTGTGGAAAGTCACCGAACAGCAGCATTGCATGTAGCATGCATGTTTTAAGATGATAAAACCGATCATATGAAATCCATTAACAGCTTGTGTGCTAAAGCTCCCCAGACAAAAAATTAGTCACCTTGCATGTTTAAGGTGGTATTTACTTCAGGCTCCTGCAGATGGCACTGCACGAGGATGATCGGGCTATAAATACCTGCAGGGTGTGTGACCAGATTCATAGATTGAGAAGAGGTGGTATAGTGCAGTGAATGTCTCGTTCAGTGTGTGGAAAGTGGGTCTCAAAGCAGATGTTAATGATTGGCAAAAAGAGTGATTGTGTTTGGGCGAGCCAAAGGCCACAGTGTAAGGGAAGTAGCTGAATCTGCAGGTGTATCGAAGTGTACCGTCACACTGGTCTACAAGCCGTGGCAAAAATCCCAATGTACAGAAAATTCTTGTCAGAATTGTCATCATCTTACCGAGGAACATAACATTCCTATTTCAGTATTCCAAGATGACAATTCTCATGTTCACAGAACATTTAGGAGCATTCACACATCTAAACTGGCCAGCAAGATCTCCAGATTTGAATCCTATTGAAAATCTGTAGGACTACCTGGAGCGAGTAAGGTGCCAGGGAAGGCATCCACGAAATCTGGCAAAATGTGTTTCTTAATTCTTTGATGCAAGAGTGGCTTAACGTTGATGTCGCCTGTATCCAGAAACTTTGCCAGTTCATGCCAAATCGAACCGCGGCTGTTATTCTTGCTCTTCGAGGTATTACAGGCTATTAGGTATGAAAGGTAGGTAAGAAAATGCCATATTTAACTGTGTTCACTGTATGTGTTAACTTCACTTATAAAATCAACAAAACGTCATTTTGCATACTTCATACATTTTACATACTTTGCATACAGGAGTGTTTGTG